>NC_057849.1:272865513-273517529 GCF_015237465.2 Chelonia mydas | reverse complement strand
TTAATAGGGTCTTCGGAGTCCTGAAAAGGCTATACCTTACATAAAGGCAAAAGCTTCTAGGCAGGTATCTGACTGGATTCGGTGAAGGAAATACCAAAATTCATATTCACAAATATTAAAAGCAGGGCAAAATAATGATTTTTTTGCAACACACTGCCAATAAATAGGCAGTCCATGAAAGAAGTCACTGAAGCTTAAGATATTTTATATTGTTATAACAAAATGGAATATCCTTTTATTTATTTATTTTAACTGCTCTTCATAGGGACACTTAAAAATTCCATTGGCTTAATTTCTTCTTTGCTAAATAATGTCTGAATTTGGGTCGTAAAACAGAATAAAGCTGAGCTGCATGGATAATATAGAAATAAATAATTTATTAAATTAGTTTCAGTTCATGTTCTGATCATAGGCAGTTTTCAATTGTCTTCTGTTTATTGTTAAAATCATTAATAGAATAATTTCTGTGAATAATTTTGGTTGGTAGATATTTTAGGAGCAACTCCTTCTGAGTATTCAAAGTTTGAGGTGGTTGACTAGTTTTGATTAAACACATAAGTCACATCATCTGTTTCTGTTCCATGAATAGATGAATGAAACAATTTAGAATCAGAATTCTAGTGTGTATACCCAATTTGTTGATATATCTTGATGTTTCCAGGAACATCTGTAGGTGCAACTGATCCTCCCAACAGCCTTCCAGAATGCCTTTCACACTCCTCCCACGAGCTCTGTGGTCAAGATTTTACACTTCAAAGCAGATGTGAAATTTGACTTTTAATACAGGATCACTCATAGTTGGATTCATATTGTTTAGAGTTGAGCAAAAACTGGAATTTTTCATCCTGCAGGGAGTTCCATTATTTCAACATTTCTTTATGTCCGAAATGAGAACAAAAAGTTGAAATACTTAAATTTCTCATGGAACAAAAAAAATTCTAAAATATTTTGATTCAAAAATGGCAAAACACCCTATGGCTTCTCTCTCTCTCTCTTTATATTAAAAGGAAACATTTTGGCATTCCCAAATTGAAATATTTCCTCTTTGATTTGTTGAGCTGATCCAAAACATTTCAAGTAAGTTCAACTTTAAACTGCATTTCCCTACAGTACCACATTGCCCCACATGAGTTGTAGTTGTGATGCCTGGTGCCCATATTCTCTCGTGACCTGGGCTCCCTGACTGGATTACATCTCCCATGATACACACACATTCCTATGACTCCCATAAAGCACCACATGGTTTCATTGAAGGGTAGAAAGTTTAAAGCGGAACTATCTCAAAAGTACCTGCAGAGTGAGAATGGAGTATACACCAGGTATTGTAACCCAGAGCCCAGTCTAAGTGTGGGAGAAATGCAAAATTTTCCCTTGCAATTTTTTCCCTTGAAGGTGAGAGGCCTGGTACCTCAGGGATTGAACTCAGAAAGACCAGAAAGGGGATGAAGGTGAACACACTAGCCTTCCACCATCACACACTGTGACACTGACCTCAAGGCAGCACAGAACCCTAAACTACGGTGTTACCCCTCTGCCTTAGTAAGAATAAGCATTGCTGGAGATGAGACTGTGTATCAACACTTTGCCATGCCTGTCTGTCTGCTTCCACAACAAACTCCTTGAGAGTCTGTGGATCTCTTGCCTTGCAGGTAACAATCAGTGAAAACCAGTTCCCGACTTCCCAGAGACATTTCTCTGTAACGTCCAGTACCTCTCAGAGCACACTCACAGAAATTAAGTTTGCTTCCTCCAAAGAGACAGGTACATACCTGTTAGGTTAGCTGAGACTCCCTCTATCATTCAACAGAGCAGCACTAACTAAGATGGTTTATAGTAAAACTAAGAATAAGCTTATTAATAAAGAACAGAAATTTAAGTGATACTAAGCAGAGATAACACACAGAAAATGGTTACAAATAAAACAAAATAAAACACATTTTCCAGTATCTAAGACTTACCTTTAGCAAGCTACAATCTTTGCCTAAATAATTTTCACACTCCTGTCAAGCCACCAGCACCTACAATCTTTCTGGAACGTACACAGTATTAGTTTGTCCTCCCTTCTGTCCCCTAAGTGATAGATAACTAAGAGGTTCTCTCCCTTTCTTTTTGTAGTACAGTAAACCTTTGAAAGGTATTCTTTGAAAAGTAAACCCAGGCAAACTTCCTCTCCCCTGATGGGATGTTGATGCCATACTGTCTTCTCGTCCTGTGATCAATTTGCTTTTTCTTATTCTCTGTCTTTGTCTCTCTCTCTCACACACTCACCTACCCACCCACACACACACACTTATTGCTAGTTATTTATGTACTACAATTACCATAGATACACACTAATATACTGCCTAAAATAGCAGCAAACTGCCAGGAAAAAAAGATTTGATTCAAAGTATAAATTGCATGGGGTTGTTCACCTCAGCTATTTTCACCAGCTCTATATTCACAACAAGGCCTCAAAAACAAAATCTTGACATATATCTAATCATGAGAAATGAATGAAGATTGTACCCGGCAATCAGTCAATGTGAAGGAATATTAAAATGAATTAATTGGTTCTGTACAAAGTTCTGCCAGTGCAAATAAATAAATTAATCAAAAATGAATTCTTGGTAAGATATTAAAACCACTGAAGTTTCCTACTTTAAAGCCATGCATTTAAGTCTGAATTGTATTCGATAATTATTTTTTTCCCTACAACCCTTGGAATCAGCCTCCTGTTAAAATTGGAATTTAGTTGCTATAATGATTGAAATTTAATTCAGACTCATGTAATTTTCATGGAACAAAGGTTGATTGCCCAAATTGCCTGGTAAGCAGAAGGAAATAACACATCTGTTATTTGTTTTAATTAATATGTATTTATCAGATAACACTTGTTCATTGGATTTGTTGTTAAATCCACTGTTTCTAGCTCAGGCAGAACCATTTGCAACTGACACTAAGTGGGTAATTTTTTGGTTTAATAAATAGCATACTTAACTAAGATGTCTATATTTTTGGTAAATACAACAGTAGAGCTTAGTTACAAATAAAGAGACTAATGTGGTTTCTAAGCAGAATATTTACATTCCACTCTGTATTCTGTTCGCTAGACAACAGTGCAGAGAATTAGACTGATGTAATGCAATTTAACACAAAAGCTTGTTTTCAATCTGTGTTTGCAGGACAACTCTTAAATACTCGTGCTTGAAATGAGTGTAAAAAACATAAATGAAGTGTGGCTAATTTATCCCTTTTCCCTCACGTGTATTGAGAAGTGTCAGAATGAAGCTTGCATGCGTGCATAGTGCATGTGTTCAGAGATCACATTGGAGAGTATTTATAAATGTGTTTCAGTATTACCAGAGTGCCAATTTTATGAAATCAAATTCTAGCTGGGGGAGCTGGGTTTTTTTCTAATCCCCAGCCCACTCTGATTCAGAAACTTAAGAGAAATATCTGCAGGAGAGAGCTTAGGTAATGTATAAGATTAAAGAATTCTGAGTAAGTGTCAGCATGGATAAAATGTAACAGCTGTGGTAGTATGTTTTATATATTTTTCCCTTTATGTTACAGGTTTTTAAAAAGAAATGAGACAAAGAGAAAAAAACAGCAAGCTCATCCTGGGAATGAGCTGGTTAAAGAAGGACTTAGAGAAGAGGAGACCATTATTGATACTAACCAAGCCCTCAAGTTATGTTTCCTTTCTGTCTGTAACATAAAAGTAGCATAAAGCAGCTCAGTCAACACTGACTAAGCCTAAAGGCTTGAAGCTGCAAATATCTAAGAAAGAACAATAGAAGGAGAAGCAGCTGCAGCAACCCACTTAGTCTCTATGTCTCTTATGATGTTGCTAGAGTGTGTACAATAGCAGCATGCCACCTACATCCGCACACAACCCATAGGAGGATTTGTGCTCAGGTCAGGAGCCGGGTCCCATAAAGTTTCCTCTCTATTAAAATTAGAGGAAGAAGAGACCCTGGCGGCTGTTCAGTCTAAATTGCCATGGAAAAAGGAACAACATTATATAGTAGTATTATATATTTATGTGAATTTTATTATATAGGCAGCTGACCAAATAACTTGCAATAAATTATTTATCTGAGTTAGGTTTCAGAGTAGCAGCCATGTTAGTCTGTATCCGCAAAAAGAACAGGAGTACTTGTGGCACCTTAGAGACTAACCAATTTATTAGAGCATACGCTTTCGTGGGCTACAGCTTACTTCAACAGATGCATAGAATGGGACATATAGTAAGAAGATATATATATAGATATATAGATATATATATACACACATACAGAGAAGGTGGAAGTTGCCATACAAACTGTAAGGGGCTAATTAATTAAGGTTTCAGAGTAGCAGCCGTGTTAGTCTGTATTCGCAAAAAGAAAAGGAGGACTAGTGGCATCTTAGAGACTGTAGCTCATCTGTAGCTCACGAAAGCTTATGCTCAAATAAATTGGTTAGTCTCTAAGGTGCCACAAGTACTCCTTTTCTTTTTAATTAATTAAGATGAGCTATTATCAGCAGGAGAAAAAAGCTTTTGTAGTGATAATCAAGATGGCCCATTTAGACAGTTGACAAGAAGGTGTGAGAATACTTAATTTAGGGAAATAGATTCAATATGTGTAATGACCCAGCCACTCCCAGTCTCTATTCAAACCCAACTAGTTAATGGTATCTAGTTTGCATATTAATTCAAGCTCAGCAGTTTCTCGTTGAAGTCTGTTTTCGAAGCTTTTCTATTGCAAAATTGCCACCCTTAAATCTTTTACTGAGTGACCAGAGAGGTTGAAGTGTTCTCCTATTGGTTTTTGAATGTTATGATTCTTGATGCCAGATTTGTGTCCATTTATTCTTTTGCTTAGAGACTGTCCGGTTAGGCCAATGTACACGGCAGAGGGGCATTGCTGGCACATGATGGCATATATCACATTGGTAGATGTGCAGGTGAACGAGCCCCTGATGGCGTGGCTAATGTGATTAGGTCCTATGATGGTGTCACTTGAATAAATATGTGGACAGAGTTGGCATTGGCTTTGTTGCAAAGATAGGTTCCTGGGTTAGTGGTTCTGTTGTGTGGTGTGTGGTTGCTGGAGAGTATTTGCTTCAGGTTGAGAGGCTGTCTGTAAGTGAGGATTGGTCTGTCTCCCAAGATCTGTGAGAGTGAGGGATCATTTTTCAGGATAGGTTGTAAATCTTTGATGATGCACTGGAGAGGTTTTAGTTGGGGGCTGAAGGTGACAGCTAGTGACGTTCTGTTATTTTCTTTGTTGGGCCTGTTCTGTAGTAGGTAACTTCTGGGTACTCTTCTGGCTCTGTCAATCTGTTTCTTCACTTCAGCAGGTGGGTATTGTAGTTCTAAGAATGCTTGATGGAGATCTTGTAGGTGTTTTTCTCTGTCTGAGCGATTGGAGCAAATGCAGTTGTATCTTAGAGCTTGGCTGTAGACAATGGATCACGTGATGTGGTCTGGATGGAAGCTGGAGGCATGTAGGTAGGAATAGCGGTCAGTAGGTTTCTGGTATAGGGTGGTGTTTAGGTGACCATCTCTTATTAGCACAGTAGTGTCCAGGAAATGGACCACTTGTGTGGATTGGACTAGACTGAGGTTGATGGTGGGATGGAAATTGTTGAAATCATGGTGAAATCATGGTGGAATTCCTCAAGGGCTTCTTTTCCATGGGTCCAGATGTTAAAGATGTCATCAATGTAGCGCAAGTAGAATAGGGGATGAGATCTGAGGAATCGTTGTACTAAGTCAGCCATAAAAATGTTGGCATACTGTGGGTCCATGCGGGTACTCATAGCAGTGCCACTGACTTGAAGGTATATATTGTCCCCAAATGTGAAATAGTTGTGGGTGAGGACAAAGTCACAAAGGTCAGCCACCAGGTTTGCCGTGGCATTATCGGGGATACTGTTCCTGATAGCTTGTAGTCCATCTTTGTGTGGAATGTTGGTGTAGAGGGCTTCTACATCCATAGTGGCCGGGATGGTGTTTTCTAGAAGATCACCGATGGATTGTAGTTTCCTCAGGAAGTCAGCGGTGTCTCGAAGATAGCTGGGAGTGCTGGTAAAGTAGGGCCTGAGGTGAGAAAAAACAGATTGACAGAGCCAGAAGAGTACCCAGAAGTCACCTAGTACAGAACAGGCCCGACAAAGAAAATAACAAAACACCACTAGCTGTAACCTCCAGCGCATCATCAAAGATTTACAACCTATCCTGAAAAATGATCCCTTATAGGACCTAATCACATTAGCCATGCCATCAGGGACTCGTTCACCTGCACATCTACCAATGTGATATATGCCATCATGTGCCAGCAGTGCCCCTCTGCCACATACATTGGCCAAACCGGACAGTCTCTATGCAAAAGAATAAATGGACACAAATCTGACATCAGGAATCATTCAAAAACGAGTAGGAGAACACTTCAACCTCTCTGGCCACTCAGTAAAAGATTTAAGGGTGGCAATTTTGCAACAGAAAAGCTTCAGAAACAGACTCCAATGAGAAACTGCTGAGCTTGAATGAATATGCAAACTAGATACCATTAACTTGGGTCTGAATAGAGACTGGGAGTGGCTGGGTCATTTCACATATTGAATCTATTTCCCTAAGTTAAGTGTCCTCACATCTTCTTGTCAACTGTCTAAATGGGCCATCTTGATTATCACTACAAAAGTTTTTTTCTCCTGCTGATAATAGCTCATCTTAACTAATTAGCCTCTCACAGTTTGTATGGCAACTTCTACCTTCTCTGTATGTATATATCTATCTATCTATCTTCTTACTATATGTTCCATTCTATGCATCCGATGAAGTACGCTGTAGTCCACGAAAGCTTATGCTCTAATAATTTTGTTAGTCTCTAAGGGGCCACAAGTACTCCTATTCTTTTTATCTGAGTTAGTCTTTTGTTCTTCACATGGAATATCTATGAGCAGATCATAATTTCCTCAAATTTATTTTGTATTTGATCATATCTAGTAAACACCTTTTCAGATGTTTTAAACTATGGATTGATTGAGAATATTCAAAATTAAGCTTGCATTGCATTTACCACCCCCCTGCACTCTCCTTGAACCAGGGTTAGAGTGTTTCATTCTAATATGAAGGTTCATAGAGATAGCACTCCTTTCCTGGTTGCCCCTCTCATAAAAATTAAGAGCACCAATGAATGAGTTTACTTCAACAAATAGGCAGGACATGTGATCAGTTAGCCAAGCCATAGTTTTTAATGTAACATTAGCACATGTAGAGACAAGCACAATGATAAGAAGTTTAATTCATTCTCTGAGTTATGGTGCACGCTGTTTTTTAGACAAGATCTATATAAGCAGAATTAAGGACTTGTGTGTGCACAACAACTTTAACCGCACAAAATCAGGGGGTTGAGGCACTGTTTTGTCTACAAAATGCCCCTTTAGTCAGGTTGTCTGCGTGGGAGGATTGCACTGCTGACCTCCATGTTGTTCCAGTCTCCAGGGGTGCAAATGCCTTTTTGTGCCCACAATTTTGGCAGTACAAATAAATGCAGGCACAATTGATGTCACTTAGAGCAGGAACCCAGCCCACTGAAGTCCATCAAAAGACTTCCATTGATTTGAAAGAGCTTTGCATCAATCCCTTAGAGGTCTAAATATCCGACTGAATGCACATATCAAGAAGCTAGATGTAGTGACTTCTTGCACCTTCATTTGTTTGAACCTTCAAAACTGCAGGCTGAAATTGGAAAACCATGTTAAGCGTCTTCTAAATCGAGATATTTACATTTATGTTAAATCGTTAAGCTAGATGTTTTTCAGTTAGTAAGAGTGATAATGATCATTAGTTGCAACAGTTTTGCTATAGTTTGTTGATATTTATAAAATAATAAACAGTATTAATGCCGTATCTTAAATAATTGATCACTTAATAGCATTTTTCAGGGATTTTAATTCCCATTGAGATTGATGTAAGAGTGAGATGGACCTTTACTTGCATTTTACTGTAGATTCTCTTTATTGCTTGAGCTGACAGGTACAAGTGGGGGGCAAACCTCAAAAGATGTATAAGTTCATTTTAATTTGGCTAAGTCTGGAAATGGTGAAATAATTACCTGCAGTTTAAAGGCCAACTTGAAAATCTCATATCCATCTGAGCATGGACTAACATTGTAACTAAAAAAGATCAGGAATTAAAAAAAAAATCTATGGTTTCAGATTGTTTTACTTTGTGCATTTGGCAGCATTTTGTGTGCAGTCAATTTCACTGCTTTGTTAACTGTCAGCTGTCTCACACACTTGCATCACAGCATCACTTCATGCAGTGCTCAGATACCCCTGTTCTTCATCTGGCTCTGTAAGAGGGTGTTTACCCACAGCAGTGGGAGAAATAGAGCTCAAGAATAGGTTTGCAGAGTTGGAAAATGAAGAAGGGGCTCAGCAGGCGGTCACTGAAGGTGGAAGGGCAAGGAAGAAGAGAAGAACAGCTAGTCCTAGAGGAAAACGGGAAGAGTCAATGGAGACTACACCAAATATGAGTCCCAGGAGGATACAAGATAGGTTGAAAAGGATTACAAGGGAGAACAGGAATAGAAAGAACTTGCAGCCAGAGGGAACAGGGGATAGACTGGATAATAGCACATTCACCAGGAAAAGGCAGGTCTACGTGATCGGGGACTCTTTACTGAGAAGAATAGATAGGCCTGTAACCAGAGCTGATCCAGAGAATAGAAGGGTGTGCTGTCTTCCAGGTGTTAAGATACGGGATGTAGATCTGAGGTTGAAAAGGATCCTAAAGGGAGCGGGAAAGAATCCCTTAATTATCCTTCATGTGGGAAAAAATGATACCTGTAGATTCTCGCTGGAACATATCAAGGGAGATTATGCTAGGCTGGGGAAGACGCTTAAGGAAATCGAGGCTCAGGTGATCTTTGGTGGGATTCTGCCTGTTCCTAGAGAAGGGCAACAAAAGTGTGACAAGATTATGACTATCAACAGATGGCTTAGGCACGTGGTGCTATAAGGAGGGCTTTGGGATGTATGGCCACTGGGAGGCGTTCATGGACAGAGGATAGATCTCTCGGGATGGACTTCATCTGAGTAGGGAAGGAAATAGACTTCTAGGATGGAGGCTGGCACAACTGATTAAGAGAGCTTTAAACTAGGAATTTGGGGGAGATGGTTGGGAGATGTCCAGATAATCTCCACTCTGGATTTTAGTATTGAGAGGGAAAAAAAGAAAGTAAGAAAGGATACAGCCGTGGGTAGGAGAATGTTCATAAGGAGGAAGGACAGTGTGGATACCAGTCTAATAGGTCATACTGGCTGTAGAATGACCATGCCTAATCGGGTACAGAATGTGAGCGAGGCCAAACAGCAAAAATGAAGATGTTTGCACACCAATGCGAGGAGCCTAGGTAACAAAATGGAGGTACTAGAGCTACTGGTGCAGGAAGTGAAACCAGATATTATAGGGATAACAGAAACATGGTGGAATAGTAGTCATGACTGGACTACAGGTATTGAAGAGTATGTGCTCTTTAGGAAAGACAGAAATAAAGGTAAAGGTGGTGGAGTAGCATTGTACATCAATGATGAGGTAGAATATAAAGAAATACGAAGCTATGGAATGGATAAGACAGAGTCCGTCTGGGCAAAAATCACATTGGGGAAGAAAACTACTAGAGCCTCCCCTGGGATAGTGCTTGGGGTGTGCTATAGACTGCTGGGATCTAATTTGGATGTGGATAGAGCCCTTTTTAATGTTTTTAATGAAGTAAATACTAATGGAAACTGCATGATCATGGGAGACTTTAACTTCCCAGATATAAACTGGAGGACAAGTGCTAGTAATAATAATAGGGCTTAGATTTTCCTAAACGTGATAGCTGATGGATTCCTTCATCAAGTAGCTGCTGAACCGACTAGAGGGGATGCCATTTTAGATTTGGTTTTGGTGAGTAGTGAGAACCTCATAGAAGAAATGGTTGTAGGGGACAATCTTGGTTCAAGTGATCATGAGCTAATTCAGTTCAAACTGAACAGAAGGATAAATAAAAATAAATCTGTGACTAGGGTTTTTGATTTCAAAAGGGCTGACTTTCAAAAATGAAGGAAATTAGTTAGGGAAGTGGATTGGACTGAAGAACTTGTGGATCTAAAGGCAGAGGAGGCCTGAGATTACTTTAAGTCAAAACTGCAGAAGCTATCAGAAGCCTGCATCCCAAGAAAGGGGAAAAAATTCATAGGCAGGAGTTGTAGACCAAGCTGCATGATCAAGCATCGCAGAGAGGTGATTAAGAAAAAGCAGAAAGCATACAGGGAATGGAAGATGGGAGGGATCAGCAAGGAAAGCTACCTTATTGAGGTCAGAACATGTAGGGATAAAGTGAGACAGGCTAAAAGTCAAGTAGAGTTGGACTTGCAAAGGGAATTAAAACCAATAGTAAAAGGTTCTATAGCCATATAAATAAGAAGAAAACAAAGAAAGAAGAAGCGGGACCGCTAAACACTGGGGATGGAGTGGAGGTTAAGGATAATCTAGGCATGGCCCAATATATAAACAAATACTTTGCCTCAGTCTTTAATGAGGATCTTAGGGATAATGGTAGCATGACAAATGGGAATGAGGATATGGAGGTAGATATTACCATATCTGAGGTAGAAGCAAAACTCAAACAGCTTAATGGGACTAAATTGGGGGGCCCAGATGATATTCACCCAAGAATATTAAAGGAATTGGCACATGAAATTGCAAGCCCATTAGCAAGGATTTTTAATGAATCTGTAAACTCAGGGGTTGTACTGTATGATTGGAGAATTGCTAACATAGTTCCTATTTTTAAGAAAGGAAAAAAAGTGATCCGAGTAACTACAGGCCTGTTAGTTTGGCATGGTTTTACAAAAGGTAGATCATGTCAAACCAACCTGATCTTCTTCTTTGAGAAGGTAACAGATTTTTTAGACAAAGGAAACACAGTGGATCTAATTTACCTAGATTTCAGTAAGATGTTTGATACTGTGCCACATGGGGAATTATTTGTTAAATTGGAAAAGATGGGGATCACTATGAAAATTGAAAGATGGATAAGGAATTGGTTAACAGGGAGACTACAGAGGGTCATACTGAAAGGTGAACTGTCAGGCTGGAGGGAGGTTACCAGTGGAGTTCCTCAGGGATTGGTTTTGGGACCAATCTTATCTAATCTTTTTATTACTGACCTTGGCACAAAAAGTGGGAGTGTGCTAATAAAGTTTGCGGATGATACAAAGCTGGGAGGTATTGCCAATTTAGAGAGAGACCGGGATATCATACAGGAAGATCTGGATGACCTTGTAAACTGGAATAATAGTAATAGGATGAAATTTAATAGTGAGAAGTATAAGGTCATGCATTTAGGGATTAATAACAAGAATTTTAGTTATAAGCTGGGGACGCATCAATTAGAAGTAACGGAGGTGGAGAAGGAACTTGGAGTATTGGTTGATCACAGGATGACTATGAGCCACCAATGTGATATGGCCATGAAAAAAGCTAATGCAGTCTTGGGATGCATTAGGCGAGGTATTTCCAGTAGAGATAAGGAGGTTTTAGTACTGTTATACAAGGCACTGGTGAGACCTCACCTGCAATACTGTGTGCAGTTCTGGTCTCCCATGTTTAAGAAGGATGAATTCAAACTGGAACAGGAACAGAGAAGGGCTACTAGGATGATCCGAGGAATGGAAAACCTGTCTTATGAAAGGAGACTCAAGGAGCTTGGCTTGTTTAGCCAAACCAAAAGAAGGTTGAGGGGAGATATGATTGCTCTCTATAAATATATTAGAGGGATAAATATCAGAGAGGGAGAGGAATTATTTAAGCTCAGTACCAATGTGGACACAAGAACAAATGGATATAAACTGGTCATTGGGAAGTTTAGACTTGAAATTAGACGAAGGTTTCTAACCATCAGAGTAGTGAAGTTTTGGAATAGCCTTCCAAGGGAAGCAGTGGGGGCAAAAGACCTATCTGGCTTTAAGATTAAACTCGATAAGTTTATGGAGGAGATGGTATGATGGGATAACATGATTTTGGCAATTAATTGATCTTTAAATATTCATGGTAAATAGGCCCAATGGCCTGTGATGGGATGTTAGATGGGGTGGGATCTGAGTTACTACAGAGAATTCTTTCCTGGGTATCTGGCTGGTGAATCTTGCCCATATGTTCAGGGTTCAGCTGATCGCCATATTTGGGGTCGGGAAGGAATTTTCTTCCAGGGCAGATTGGAAGAGGCCCTGGAGCTTTTTCACCTTCCTCTGTAGCATGGGGCATGGGTCACTTGCTGGAGGATTCTCTGCTCCTTGAAGTATGATTAAAAAAAACCCATGATTTGAGGACTTCAATAGCTCAGACATAGGTGAGAGGTTTATCGAGGAGTGGGTGGGGGGGTGGAGATTCTGTGGCCTGCGTTGTGCAGGAGGTCAGACTAGATGATCATAATGGTCCCTTCTGACCTTAATATCTATGAATCAGCAAAACTGAAATTGAACAGGAAGCAAGCAGGCAGGTGTATAAAAAGGAAAGGTAGAGGGAGGATGAGGAATGGGCATGTCTGGTGATGGGAATTCTTATTGTTTTAAGGACTTTTAAAAAAATAAAAATCAGGACCTACTATTCAAAAGGTGCTTTAAAGATAAATATTTTTTTTGAAATAAGTAAATTAAAAAAATCAGGTTAACAGTCTCCTTTCAATATGTCTTTTCCCACCCATTCTCCTCCTGTCCATATGCTATTCCCAGGCTTCTTGACCCTTCAACAGCCTTTCTTCAACAGGTTCCTTGATCCTAGTTTGTTCACATTCACCCTCAACATTCGGTGGTGTTCCTGGCAGAGGAAAAAGGGAGGTCGTGTATCTGATTGTTTGCATTTTGTTCTATCTGGCTTCTTTATTCAAATTTCTCATGGGGCGTCCCAAGGTTATAGCTTCCACAGAACATGTTTCCACTCCACTGAAGAGAGCAGAGATTGTTAGCCCAGGTGAGGTTCGGAGATGGGGTATGAAAAAATAGAGGGGGCATTTGGGGGATCTGGAAAAAGAAGGGGGTACTTAACCAAGTGTTTTCATTCTTGATAAGGGTGTTTTAGGTTTGGTTCAATATGAGATTTGGGCTGTGGTTTGAATCTGTTTATACATTAATCTGTCTAGTGCAGTCATCCCTAACAGAAACCAGTCACAGAGACTGAAATACTTCTAGCTAGAACAAAATGAAAACTCTCCTGTAAGTGACCTTTTTCCTGATAGGTTTATCTAATTTTATAATACTTTGGTGGCCAATAAAGGGAGAAAAAAAAAGAGTTTTGATTTTGTGCCTTGAGTAATATTCATTGTAGAATCAAGACTAAAATGTAATGAGAGAGGGTGATGATGAGAGTGGTGGATTTTTATGTTATTTTAACATTTTTGTGGTCACTGGTTTAGGTTTTTTGTGCGTTTGTTCTGGTTTTTGGTTTTTAATCTTGTTTGTGAAGTCATTCCTTCTGCGTGAATAGAGGCAGATCCTCCATCTCCAACAAGGAGAGGCATCACAGCGAATAGCTGTTTTGTAGGTAGGTTTAGTCTCTGCATTCCATTATTGATGTACAGAACGTCTCTTACACACCATGGGTGGGATTTTAAAAGTGCTCAGCCATTGGCCTAATTCTGCTCTCATTGGAGTCTATTCTAAAGCTCACATTGAGCTCAATGGGACTAGAGTTAGGCAAATGCTGAGTGCTTTTTAATATCTAACCCAATATAATAGGTGCTGAAACTAGGGGTGCGGAGAGGGCGGGGGTTGCAGCACCCCCTGCCTTGAAGTGGTTTCTATTATATACAGGGTTTACAGTTTGGTTCATTGGCTTTCAGCACCCTCACTATAAAAATTGTTCCAGCACCCCTGCCCAATAATGATACTTTATCACCTTTGCAAACATTTAAACTATGGATGAAAAGGGCGATATAAGTACTAAGTAGAGTTGTTGGAAAATAGAAACAAATTTTCATCATTTTTTCCTCTCTTTTTCAGTTTCATTGAGATGGACATTTTTGACAAGTTCCAGAGCTAAGTATTTTTTATTACTACTATTAAGTGATGTACTTACATTGGGTTTGCGTAGAATTCACCAGAAAGAGCACGGCAAGAATTTGAAAACAGCTTTTAGTTAGCTTACGTTTTTTAAACCTTACGTTACGTTTTGTTTCTCTCTGCCCTAAAATCTTTGCTTAAAGTTATCAATTGATATTAAATACATTAACCTTTGGCTTCCAAGCTTGGAAAAAGCCCTAAAAGTTAAGAGCTGCATGGATTTTCTCAGAACTCTGAACATTTTAAAATAATCCTGTCATATTTTATGCAGGAATTCTCATCTTGGTGGGTTTTAAAAAATTAAAAAAACAAAACAAAACAAAAAAAACGTAAAGGACAAATTACCAGCAATGTCAGGAATAGGGTCCTCTTCCTTCAAAAACCTATCAAACAGAAATCTCAGGAGAAATAAGAAATGTTTATACAAGTGCATACAGGTTCTAAATAAACAATCATGACAGAATTTGTTCCAGTGAATCCTTCCCTTTAGTCCATTAAATTACTTATCTTGTCTTGGTGGCAACACATGCTATGATTTCTGGAGACGTGTTTGAAATCAATAAAGAGCTTCCTCTTCCAAAACCCTGTAGAGATCAGACACCGCTGGCACTGGGGATTTGGGGAAGAGAATGATTCTAACCGAGATAGTGATAGATTCATGTATCAGCTTTGCTAGTGGCCTCAGGGGAAGCAGTGTCTTTATTCTGCAGTGTGGGGACATTAGCAACAGGGGTGGCAGTTTGGACAGGAAGATTTGGGGAAAAGCAGCAGGCTTTGAATGGACGTTGCTCTCACTTAAAATGCTTGTGAAAATCCAGAGAGATGATTCATTTTTACATAAAGCCAGGACTCAGTGATGAAAGTTTGTTCCTGAAATTAAAATCAGAAATATCAGAGTATAATATCCAGATAATAGTGGGAGTTCTGGACTCCAACCTGGTGGCTCATTTGTGAACCTGAATTTTTCTACATATCATCTGAATTTCAGGGCCTGGCTTTTTAAAGGACTTCCAATGGAATCTTTATTCTTTATTACCAGAACTTATATTGAACTTTGCAATTTAGTGAGAATGGATCTTTTTTGATTCTTTGGTAGCTAAATATTGGCTATTTGGATTTTGTCTGAAGCATTTTTTCAATACTCCAATGTAAATGCATTGTAAAGGACTGACATAAATACAAAGAAAAAAACCCATAAATCTATCAAAACTGAAAATCCCAGGTACTGATGGAAACAACTGAAAAGTCATTATCCAGTTGATGTAATCTAAGTTTTATGTGATTTGTTTTGAAAAATGGTATGTATTGTCTGCATAATTCAAATATGCAGACAATACCAGAAAGCTTTTTAGAATAGATTTGTAAGAGATTTCATCTTCCCTGTTCTTTGCATGAAAATGAAATGCAACACACTGGGGATGAATAATAAGAGCAAAGAATAATACGAAGTTTAGAGGAAAAATACTGTACTTTACTGAATATCAGAGAAGTTCATGAATGCCCTGATTACCTACAAAACAACCAACTAGTGTTGCTAAGAAAGGCTAACTGTCTTGTTGCATTGCTCTTTAAAACTGCATCACATATGTGTCTAGATAGTAAGTGTTCCACTGGATGCTATAGTGCTGCAGCAAAGTGGTAGGTAGTAACACCTGTGACATTTTGGGGTACACCCAGACCAGTGAGGGGTTCTATTTAGGGAGACTCGGAACTGGAAAGACTGCTGGTGTCACCCTGCAAAGAGTAACTGGACTAGAGAGAGCCAGGACAAGACCTTGTACTTGTGGGTTAGCTACTGGTGTCAGGGATCTGATACATAGCTGCATAGCACAAAGACCCCCAAGATTACACGACAAACAGTGACAGAGTCCCAAAAGTTACAACATCCCTCAGTGTTCCCGTTTAAATCTCCAGTTTTCAGAGAGAGGGGAATGGAATATAAGTCAGCCATGAATTTGATTCTGGGCTTTAACTTGAAATACAAATTTGTGAGTTCATCACAAATTATGTTTTTATTAATTATTTAATTCAGAATAAATAAAGTCAAGTCCTGTATTCTCTGTTAAACATGACTCTTTCAACCAGAGTGCAGGCCAAAATTTTCAGAAATAAGTGCCTACAATTAGGCTCCTAAATCCATTTTCAGACACCTAAGTAATTGTCCCAATGTTCAAAGGTACTGAGCATCCTACAGGCTCCTGTAAAAGTATGAGGGAGCTGTTGGGTGTCCAACACTGCTGAAAATCAGGCTAATTAATATGGACTCAGGAACCTGTTTTAGGCCATCTTTTCTTTTAAACTGCCACCCCATTGCACTGACATGCATTGATCCATATACCCAAACCTCATTTTCCCCAGGGTTTTGTTTTTTTGCTCCCCAAGCAGAGGGGAAATGGGTGTTATTGAAAAATCAGGTTTTATTGTTTATCACATTTCAGAAGTTTCTGGTGTTTGAAAGGGAAAGGCCTGATCCAGTAAACCTTCCACATCTAGAACTCACATGGAATTTGATGGGAAATTCTGTTTACCAGGAGCTTGTAGAATCCTATGCCAAGGGCTCAATCCTGCGAGGTACCAAGCATTTCATGAAGTTGCTGATTAACCCTCTCTGAAGTCAACAGGAGCTAAAGCACTCAGGGCCAGACTTTTCAAGGTATTTGTGTGTCTAAAATGTAGATAGAATTTTCAAAATCCCACTAGATCCCTAGCTTCCATTGATTTCAATGGGAGTTAGGCACCTGGGGACTTTGAAAATCCCACTAGATGCTATCTGCATCTTTAGGTGCCTAGGTACCATTAAATATTTGGTCTTCAGCCTCTCAGGCAGTTGCTTGGCTGTCTGCAGGATTGAATCCTGAGTGAGTGGCTAAGCAGTTGGAGATGACTTTTTTTTGCAATATGCTATTCCGTGAACCTTTCATGACTTTGTCTCCTGCATATTGTTTATTAAAAACAATCTATCATTTGCAAATGTTCTGAACAGTTCTTTTTCTGAACACGCTATTCTTGGGCAAGTCTCCAGGCTCTAAGTAGCAGCTCCAAAGTTATCAGTGTTAAATTCTAAGATACTGGTAATTTATCAAGTATATCAGACCCCTCTATCAAGGGGACTGTTCCTTCTTGTATTCTCAGCGTCCACAAATCAATCCAAAGAGGAGAGCGGGGAGATAGTCCTGACTCTTTGTGCACCAGCTCTTGGCTGTGGGCTTCACACTGTAAAATCCAAAGACAGGCTACAGCAAGCACGTTATTGTGTATGGCGGGGTACCTCTGACATATGTCTTCTCTGCACATTGGGCTCTGCAGTGTGGCTGCCTACACCCAGACCTGGGCTGCCCTAGTCTGGGTGTAAGCAGCCACCCTGCAAAGTACTACCTGAACAACTGTGTGTTCTCTGGTGTTGCACTCCCTCGTGGGTTTTGCTAGGATTTCTGGGAGCATGTCCCGTGATTTCTAACACTTCAGTAAACTGAACCGCTCCATGTTCCTTCCCAGTGAATTGTGGGATAACTTGTCTGCCCTTTTGGGAACACAGGGGGAATTGTAGGAAGGCCGTGGGAGATTATCAGCCCTCACTCTGTGTCCTGACTGCAAAGTGGACAGCTTACCATCCCTAGTGGAGTGGAACCCAATCTTTAACATACACCCCAGCCGTACCAGGTAGCCCAGGCTGAAAGCTTCAGCTAAGCTCAAGTAAGAGAGGTATGTGTCTCAATGGGAGAGAGACACCACTCAAGTAAGAGCCCACACTAATTCTGCAGTGAAGACATACCACAAGTCATAATCGTCAGAACTTCTCCCAGGCCATGGGGCTCTGCACCACTCCCAGTACAGACCAGTGTGATGGCTATTCAATCTAACCATATGTAAACAGATACATAATAGATGATAATGGTTCAAAATGAAATGTTGTGAAAGGATTATCCCTCGTATGCCAAGGAAAAAAAAAACAAAACAGGGAGGGAAGGAGAAAGGAAGGAATTTCCAAACTTCATAGACTGGTTTGCGAGATGCTGAAAAGCCTGGGGATCTGACTTCTCAAGGCTGCAGGTCCTAGGGTCTGGGGGAGGGATAACTCAGTGGTTTGAGCATTGGCCTGCTAAACCCAGGGTTGTGAGTTTAATCCTTGAGGGGGCCATTTAGGAATCTGGGGCAGAAATTGGGGATTGGTCCTGCTTTGAGCAGGGGGTTGGACTAGATGATCTCCCGAGGTCCCTTCCAACCGTGATATTCTATGATTCTAGGCTGCATGGAAGAGGCGCCTCTGTATTGCATATGTAGAGAAATCTAAATGGATGAATGACATCTTTGTAGCATTGTTTGACTGATTTCCCCTACTTTTCATCCCCAATAATATGGCTACTGCAGGAGCTGTCCTACCACTGGATTAATTCCTATATGGTGACTTCAAATGATCAGCTTTGGAGGAGCCCAGTGGGAGTTAATACAGTCTGAATCAGCATTAAGTCACAAACAAATTTCTGATTGAACATCCACTGGGGATGATTTCATGGTGAGTGGCTGCATCTGTCTTCCTCATGTAATCCCTCTCCCAAGACGTGGCTCATTCCTCATGTAATCCCTCTCCCAAAACAGGGTTCAAGCTTCTTCCTTGGTGCTTGCTAACTGAGTGGCTTCTCCCCACACCTCACATGGGTTGGAGCCTGGGTTCTTTGTTGTGGCACCTGGTGACTCCAGTTAAGGTAACTTCTCTCTGTGTCTGGGACATGATGAGCACTGGCTCTTGGGAAAATTACAAATTCCACTGCTCTTGTGACCCAGTATGACCCAGTACATAAGAAATAAAATACAATAATACAAACCTCAACCAATTAAATCCAACGCCCAATAATAACAAAGTGGAACTTTACTGGGGACCAGAAACAGAGGATCTGTTGATGGAAACAGAGGATGGAAGGAAAGGTTTAAGAGTAAACTAAAGGCCTCAAACATCAACAATATAACAAATTCCCCATGTCCCAACATTCACAGCTGTACCACAAACCCCAGCTCCCTCCCCAACACTTTCCCAAGCAGATGGAATGCCTAGGAGAGTCGAGATGGGTGTAGCAATTCTGCACAGATTGGCTGATTTAAATAACCCTATGGGCCAGCTTACAGTGTTTTCACTCCTGGGTGGGGCAGGGTCCACCCCTGGCTCTCTGGTCTGGAGCCCTGTGAGGTCTCAGCCAGGTCTCAATAGCTGGCACGAGGTTGGTTCTCTGCCTCCCTGGAGGCTGGTCTCTGCCAGGCTGAAACCATCCAATCATGCACTAGATCCCAGCAGTCCAAAGTCTCCCTTTGTGGGGATCAGGAGCTAAGCAAAGCCTCCCCAGGCCAAGCTTCTTCTCTCCCACCTCCAAACTCAAACTGCTCCAAAGTGATGCAGATTGGAAAACATAATCCCAACTATATATGAAAAATGATGGGATCTAAATGATCCGCAATGAAGAAAGAGATCTTGGAGTCATTGTGGATAGTTCTCTGAAAACATCTGCTCTGTGTGCAATGGCAGTCAAAAAAGCTAACCAAATATTAGGAACCATTAGCAAAGGGATAGATAATAAGACAGAAAATAGCATAATGTCACTATATAAATCCATGGTACTCCCCACACCTTGAATACTGTAGGCAGTTCTGGTTGCCCCATCTCAAAAAAAGATGTATTAGATTTGGAAAAGGTACAAAGAAGGGCAACAAAAATGAGGAGAGATTAAAAAGACTGGGTTTGTTCATCTTGAAAAAGAGATGAATAAGGGGGGATATAATAGAGGTTTATAAAATCATGAATGGTGTGGAGACAGTGAATAAGGAAGAGTTATTTTCTCTTTCACATAACACAAGAACCAGACGTCTCCCTATGAAATTAATAGGCAGAAGGTTTAAAACAAACAAAAAGAAGTACTTCTTCACACAACACACAGTCAACCTGTGGAATTCTTTGGCAGGGGCTGTTGTGAAGGCCAAAACTATAATAGGCTCCAAAAAAGAATTAGATAAATTCATGGAGGATAGGTTCATCAATGGCTATTAGCCAAGATGCATCTCCATGATCTGGGTATGCCTAGCCTCTGACTGCCAGAAGCTGGGAGTGTATGACAGTGGATGGATGACTCGATGGTAATCTGTTCTGACATTGGCCAATGCCAGGTGCTTCAGAGGGAATAAATAGAAGACAGGATACTGGGCTAGATAGACCATTGGTCTGACCCAGTATGGCTGTTCTTATGTTCTGATGTATGCTCTTATGCGAATCTAAATCTAGTTTCTTTGTTTCTGGGGCAGCCTGTCTCCTCCCACTGAGGGACTGAGCAGACCAGACTCCTCATTGGCTCAGAACATTGTCTGTATAAATCATCCCATGAGAAGCTCCCTGTTGGCTTTTGTGGAGTGTCAAGTTTATTCCATCCCTATCCCAGACTCTAAGCAGATTGGGAAATGGTTTCTGAAGGCTCTGGAACCCATTGTTGTTGTAATCTGTAGCATAGGTCTCCAAGAGGCCCTGTCCAATGTCTCAAGAGCTGACAAACTCCAAAGTGGAGGTTACACTTATATGGTTCCAAACGAAAACCCTGCAGAGCCCTGATTTTGCACAGTTCCAGCAGAGGAGCTTTAGTGTGTTCCAAGGAGGGGGGGATGTTGCTCCTCCTTTTTGCACCCCTCGCTAAAGGTCAAAATCCTTCTGTTCATTGTCAGAACACCGTCTATTCACCATAGATGTGAAGACAACCTGCCAAATATGAACCTATGCAGAGGTATATTCCTCAGTTTCTAGACAATCTGCTTAAAACAATAGCTTGCAGAGAAATATTAATTACACTCATGCCACTCATCCTACCAAAGTGTTAACTCTGAAGATTAATGATTGTAGCTTTAAAATTCACAATAAATATCACACTGCTAATTGTTTTAAGAGAAACATCAAGCTATTCTGAGATAATGGAAGTACAGTACTACCACTTTTCCCTCAATCCTATCGTGAATCCATGATTTTGCTCATCATGTGCTTCACTACCTCAGTAAAATCAGAGATGGACACGACAGTCTTAATTTTGAAGTTTTCTTAATTGTTTGGTTTAAAATCATGGCCACAATGCTAAATGAAAGCAGGGTTTTTGCAGCTCCTGTGGTAGTATCAAATCCCTGTTGTGAAAACCTGATCTCTTATAACCAACAAAAAATTTAGGGAACTATTACATTTCAGGAAATAAAGGCACAATAAAGTGTGACAAAGTTCCTCCTCTACCTTGGTGGGTCTTGCACTTATTGGAGGATTTGCTCGCCTTGGAGCTTCACGGCAGCCCTCAGCTTGGCCATTTTCGTGAACCCACAGCCCAGGTCAACTCCTCCTGTGTCTGACCAGGAGTTGGGAGGTTTGGGGGGAACCCGGGCCCACCCTCTACTCCAGGTTCCAGCCCAGGGCCCTGTGGAATGCAGCTGTCTAGAGTGCCTTTTGGAACAGCTGTGTGACAGCTACAACTCCCTGGGCTACTTCCCCTTGGCCTCCTCCCAATGCCTTCTTTATCCTCATCATAGGACCTTCCTCCTGGTGCCTGATAATTCTTGTACTCCTCAGTCCTCCAACAGAATGCGTTCTCACTCTCAGCTCCTAGTGCACCTTGCTCCCAGCTCCTTACCCATGCACCACAAACTGAAGTGAGCTCCTTTTTAAACCCAGGTGCCCTGATTAGCCTTCCTTAATTGATTCTAGCAGCTTCTTGATTGGCTAATCAAGATGTTCTAATCTGCCTGTCTGTCTTAATTGTCTCCAGAAGGTTCCTGATTGTTCTGAAACCTTCCCTGTTACCTTATTCAAGGAAACGAGACCTACTTAACCTGGGGCTAATATATCTGCCTTCTATTACCCTCCTGTAGCCATCCGGCCCTACCCTGTCACAAAAGTTAAAGGGTTGGGTTGTAATTTATGTTAAGTAAAGCCCATTACTTAAACAGATACAGGCAGTGAGGTATGAGGGAGAGCTAACATATTTTGGAAAAGCAAACACTATGCCTGATTCCAATACACAATACTGCCTACAAAAAGTCAGTTAATAAATATGCAGTGGGAGGAATTCCGTGTTCATTTCCTTGACAGTGTTTCCCAGTGACTCATATCTTCTCTGTTAGGCTTGTACTATAAACGATTTTAGATTGGAACCCTATCACTTTTGTTTCTTCTACAAAGCGGAACATATTGTCAATGCTTAACAAATAATAATTTATGGGTAAATGTACAATTTGAAGAAAATCTCGTGTGCTTCAGTGTCTTTGTGTGTTGAGTATTAGCATGCCCCAAAGTTAACAAAGATGCACACATTGGAAACATGGCAAAATGTTACATGTTAGCATGGGATTGTGGTACAGGAATCTAATTCCAAATATGGAATTCCATATATTTCAGTATTGTAGTGAGACTCTTAAGTTATGGACTGATTTCTGATTAGTTTGCCATGCTAAATAGTACTTTACACCACAAATAGCCCCATGGACATAAATGAGACAACTTGTGGAATAAGGTACTATTTATCATAAGTGAGAGAGTAAGAACTGGCCTTACATGATTAATTCAAGGTAGAGTTGTTGAATATGAAGCACCAGTTCATACAGGCAGGATTTCTGTTGAAAGCTCACACTGTCTTTAACCTCTCATTCATCTTGTGAATGTTTCCTTTTCTTCTCTTCTTTTCTCTCTAATCTTCTCTGATGGCTGGAGGGATAGGTCACATAGACAAAGGGCATGACATTTAAAAGAGGGACTGTGGCCTGTTCAATGCCAGATAGCATTGCTTTGTCATGCGGACCCAGACTATGGACTCTTCGTGACTGGCTGGGGAGGACACTACTAAAATTATTTGCCTATATTGCTAGTACAGCTAGGGTTGGAACTATTTTTTCTCCCCTTCTCTTTTTTTCCCCATGCCAATAATGCACCAATGTGCACTTAAAAGCTTCTCAACTGAACTCAGTGTCTCTTTAAATTAACAAACACTGGATTTGGTTTCAAAGCAGCAGTTCATCTTACTTAAGGCCGTATCCAAGTCCCACTGGAGTAAACTGGACCCTTATTAATATTAGGCGCTAAATCCAGCAGTGCCCCATCAATTCAGCACATTAGTTGGGAAAAGCAGATGATCTGGACAATGTTCTTTGCGGGGGTAGAAGAATGTTTTCCCTACATCCTTTCTGCATGCACCAGTGATCTCAAGCTATATATTATAAGAGGATCACTGTGCTGCCATCTCTCTCCCTGGCACACATGACACATAAATAAATAATATTAATTAACATAGGATTTTCCACTGAGTATGTGCTGAAAACTACTTGGCACTAAATGACAACCATTTGTTCTCTTCTAAGTCCGGATGCACTTAACTCAAGAATGGATTCTATCTATGTTGGCACCCAAATAAAGTAAAAATTACAATTAGACTTTGAAATTAAAGCAATTGCAAATGTGTGAAGCATCTTAAAGAAGCAAAACTGTGATGATGCATAGTAAAAACTGAATTAATACTTAGTTGTTCACTAGAACAACCTGGAGTCGCACCAAGATTTTAAAGACAAACTTGGAACATAGCACATGGTAGCTTGGCTTTATGTGATGTTTACAGTAGACAGGAGTTCTACACAGAAATAAAGAACTTGGCTAGGTACTGAAACACAGGACACCACTGGCACAGATACAACACATGCAGAAGCAATTAAGGTATCCCCCAGTAACGAAGCAAACATCTCCGGGTAAGACAGAGACAAAATGAGACACAAACCACAAACTACCTGATCACGTTTGGGCAATGCTGCAATCTGCATAATAAAAATGGTTACTAACCATATGGTTGTTTGCATTTTGATGACAGTCTCTTCAAATTTGTAAAGCAGCATCAATAGCCTTCAGGGGGAAGAGAAGGCGATTCTTTTATCTACAAAATAGGATCAAGAAGAGGATTGAGGCGGCCACATTCCAAGACTATGTGGTTCCTAAACCATGTAATTGATACTCCATGTAAACTGTGCAGAGGTCTCTCAAAAATGATCTGAAACTTTTTTGTATGAATAGAGGCCTATATATTGTTCAAGTGGCCGTACATTAAATGTAAGGAAATACTTCACCTTTAACCTGGCCTATCAGATCTCTAGCTTTTGATAGATTAGTTTCAAGCAGTTCCTGCTACTCTTGTGGCAAAGGGAAGCCCAGTTCAGATAAGATGACCCAGCACAGAAAGCTCTAGTGTTAATTTTGCTCTGACAGCTGTGAAATACAGCCTACGCAGGTTAGTGAGGGCACTAGATGCTGTGCAGAGTTCCATAGGGAGACATTATGTTCTGTAAGCACAAAGGAAAATATAGAAGATTTCCTCACTCCCTCAGTTCCTCAGGAAATTAATTGGACAATTTCCAAATGTTCTTTCATATATTTAAAACTATGTTGCAATCAGCTGTTGTTTTGGCTCATTGGTTCAGCTCACAAGCCTTGATTCAGGATTAGGTGGCATTGTTGATATAGTTCCTTTCTGAAAATCACCTGCTTTGCAAGTGTTTTGATACTACAAAGGAAACATTTACTGACTATTAAACATATAAGCTACATGTCTGTTGCCTTAGCCAGGGTTTTAAATGTCTAATTTTTAATACTATATAGCAATAAATGTGAAATACTGTATCTCCATCTTTGGAAGGGAAAACTGTGTTCACTGTAGTGGGGGAACCGTGGCTTAATCTGTGATAGTTCAAGTTGTAGGTTGCAACCAGGAGGGTCATAATTTGCTAATTATTCTAATTAAATGAACGCAAATATCATGATGATATTATTATTATTATTATTACTGCAGAAAGGGAAATCATTTAAAACTTTTTGTGTAATCTTTGTACAGAATAAAGTATCCTGTGCGAATGTATGGGACTGACACAAATTATTTCAAGCAATGAGGCTCTTGACATTTATATTTACCATTGCATACAATACGTACTTGTTATTCCAGCTGAAGTGCTTTCACTGCACTAATCTGCCTTTTACATGTTGACAATTTGCTTGTGCTCGAGACTTTAATTCTTCCATAGCATCCACCGTTCTTTTCATCTTGTGATATTTTTTCTCACCTTCAACTTATTTGTAAAGAAATATTACCTGCAAAATTCAACCTCCCAAGCTAAAAAACAAGGACCTTCTAAGCAGCTCTTCTTTTATTCCAGTTGGCACCCTGTGTAAAGTACTGTTACTCTGTATTGCTACTCAACAGACAGGTTCTTGATCCAGAATAGTTACCAATGGGTAGCTTCTGAGGGTGGCAAGAATGAATTATATTTAAGGCATTTTGAACCAACTCAGCTGCTTGAACATTACAAACAGGAAAACCCTTTTGTTAAGACAAAGAAGAGGAAATAATGTAACAAAGTATGAAATGGTTGAAGGGGAAAGAGACCATAAACAGGGAGAGGGAGAGGTGGCTGCTAAAGACGGGGAAGAGAGAATGTAGCTGAATGAATGTAATGTAATAATACAGTGAAAGTAGTACTAGGGGCCTGACAACAGACGAGGGAAGTGGTCTAGCAAAATGAGAGCAGGAATGAGAGAGAGACCAACTAAGAGGTACAAACAGACACTGTAGAGAGACATAGCATGGTTTGGCAGATGGAATACAGTGTTGGAAGTCAGGAGACCTGGGTTTCTATTCCCTGCTTGCCTATCCACCTGCTGTGAAGGTATTTCACCTCTCTGTACCTCTGTTCATGTGTTATGCAGGAGGTCAGACTAGATGGTCATAATAGTCCTTTCTGGCCTTAAAATCTATGAAAGTAGAGATGATATGATGAAAAGATTAAATAAAATATAATGCATTGCCAAGAGTTTTAATACTTAGAGATATATTCAGCCCAGAGGTTGAGGTTTTCAAAAGAGTTTAAGGGAGTTAGGCAGTGCTTAATTTGTGCTAGGGCTTGCGAGGGCTGAGTCCCGGCACCTATAGGCTTGGCAGTTCATAGCCCCGGTACTTCTGGGCTTGCTGCATCAGTTATGACTGTAAAAAAACTACTTGAGCCCTAGGACATAATTTCTTGAGCCCTGCACCTCCTTCATTACAAATTAAGCACTGGTGTCAGGCATCCAACTCTCTTGGGTTCTACTTCTTTTGAAAATCACAGCCCAAGTGTGTAAGATTTATAACCTCAACACAAAGACGGTATATACATTCAGCTATTTTAACTTAAAAAAACCACCAAAATAGTTCAGCAACAAAATTGTTTTTGAAAAATTCTAAAAGCTTCAAGAAAACACAACTTGCTTCCAGGCTTGTGTTCTGCAGTCTGAAATTAGAAAGAAAGCATAATTTTATAAGGTATCCAGATTTCCAGATTATGGGGGAATATCTTTTCCCGTGTACATCACACGTAGGCTGATATACTTGAAGGGTGGGATTTTCAAGAGTGCCCAGGAGCCGAAGTCTCAGTGACTCTCAATGTGCTCCGAAGCCACTCAAATGGTTTTGAAAAATCCATCTGAAGGTTGTTGTTTTTTCAGTGTTGGCAAGGTTGATACCAGTGCAAAATTTTCCGAATGCACCACAGTAAAAGAAGGTCATATCATACTATTCACTTTCATGAGCACAGGGTAAAGAGACCAGTGGATCTTGGCCCTAGGGATACAGAAGAGGGAAGTTCCATCTCTGTGACACACTCTGAAGAAGTCTCTCTATAGGGACTTGGGATCTGATTGTGTGTGGATGACAGTCCAAGAATGGCAGCATAGAATTTCAGGGGATAAGTAAATGTTTATTCAAGATCTTATCCAAGTCTGTGGGAATGTTTCTTTTGATTTCAATGGACTTTGAATCAGGCCTGGAGTCAGCGTTACTTTGCCCACCTTCCCCAAAGCTCCACGACCAAGAAGACAGAGAAGGACCAGAAGCTAGTGTAGACTTGAGCTAGGGGGTAGACTTGAGCCTTTGCAAATACCAGAGCATCTTGGGGTTTTGCAAGCCAAATCTTCTGCTGTTTCTGTGGGAAATGACGGGTGAGGAAACATTCATACTGAATGTACAGGAAACTCAACAGAAGAACCTCAGAGATTTTGGTCTTCAGGCAAGAGCAGCACACATAGGTGACCATGGGCCCTGTAATTGTTAGGTTACCTCTGTATATGTTACAGCATAACCCAAGCTATTCCTCACCTCCTCATTCAGCCTTTTGGTTTTTTCCAAATATCCTCTCCTCTGTAATCATTTCTAGCACAAGAATCCTTTTTCTCTAGCTAGAACAGAATGCATGCCAGCTCCGCAAAGGTCAATAACACCAAGAATATCTTGCAAATGGTGAACTTGTGCTTCATGCCTTCTCCCGTTGCTCACCCAGCCTGTGTTTTGTCACCTCTAAGGCCAAAGACCGGATGTCCATAGAAAGACTTCACTGACTCATGGAGTTTTGAATCTTGCCGTAATTGAACAAGGCCCATAATGTTTTCCTTGCACAGTCATTGTCTCTCTGAATTTCAATAATCCTCTTTCCATTTTGTGACTTCAAGAAAAAAATAAACAAATTGCATCAAGGAACAGGTAAAGAAATGAAATTTGACAGACTAGTGTAAACTTGTTACTTTATGTAAAATACTAAAATAGCAAAACAGAACCTGAACTGAAGCTGCCTTAATATGTCATCTCTGATTGCATCCACAGGAAGCCAAGCAATGAGCAACTGCTCTCCCAGTCTCTAGTTTCAAATATTCTTTACTGCTGTACTTAGAAATTTGCAGTAACAGCCAATAATTGCCAAAACCTCAGGAAAGTCTCCCATCCCAGCTATTTCTATGAGAAAGAAACTTCAGGCATCAGACCCATCAGAAGGATTTGATTTTCTATTTGCATCATTTGCCTTTAGGCCAGAAATATTGGGAAATGTACATCATAAAGATATAAAAAGCAATAGTATTTGTGTGTGTGTGTGTGTATTGAAAGAGGGGGAAATGGAGGAATCTGTTCACTGAACCCCGGTTTTACACAACGGGCAGGAAATATTTTTAATCCTGCTGCAGATTTTGTGATGGGCTGCAGGCCAAAAAGAGAGGATGTCAGCTAAAAAGGTTACAAGAAGTAACTTGTTCCTCTTGCCACGTGCGTGTTCAGGGATGTGGGGGCATGCCAGAATCCCTCTTGTGTAGCCTGCTAGTGACATCTTTCCCAATGTGGAGGAACAGCTTGGTGCTTAATCCCATTAAAATCCTGACTGTTTGAGAAATCTCTTTAGGGATGTAGGGGCACCACCACAGTTGTAATTTTTGAAGTGCTCAGGCTAACAACCTCCTAGTTTACATGGAAGGGGACTGGTGGCAGGGCATTCTCTGTTAGGAGGCCTTGCCTCTGGAATCCTCTTCCCACACTTCTTGACCCACCAGAGGCAGAACTTCAGACTCCGCAAGACTTGTCTGTTCCTCTTTGAGTAGTGTCCCTGTGGGTTCTCCATTGTATGTGTATTTATGCGCCTGCACCTCTAATCAGAGATTTAGGTAGCAGTGTCAATTTGGCCCACACATGCACTCTCCCTCCCTCATGGTTTGCCTCGTGGCTATCTAGCACTGCGCAGGTGAACCACACCCAGTTCCTTCTCACTGCTTTTGGCCTCGAACAGCATGAGCAGTATCTTTTCCTCATCTGTGTCATTAGCATAAGTAGTAGTTAAATTTAGTCGTTTTTTGTCTCCTTTAATAGTTAGAGATTTTGTTTCCCCATTGCGATAAAAAAAAAAAGAGAAAGCAATTTTTATTTCACATTTCCCATGTTTAGTAGTCTAGACTTTCCATTGTTTGGGGGCGGGGGGAATAAATTTCTTTTTGCATTCCTTGCCTTTGGAGGCTGATAGTCCCATCAAGGGGCACGCCCAACTCCCCTGGTTTTAAGGGGTGCCTCTCCTCCAAAGAGGCAATTCCAGTGACAAACAGGCACTCTCACTGTGTCCAGTGCCTGGGAGAATCACACATCCCACAAAAGTGCACCCTTTGCTGGCAGCTAACAGTGAGATTGTGTAAAAACTGAGAGCTAAAGTTGAAACTTCTCCTGATGGAGGCTGCACTTCAGCCACCAAATGACACCAGTGACGAACCGTCTCCGGGACATAGATCATCCCTGAAGCCTTCAACCTCCAAGGGAGTAGAATCATGGGAAAAAAATCAGTGGATTCCCCCCACAAAGACTCAAGAAAAAGGGCTTCAAGCCCTGATGAAGAGTCCTTGGTAAGGCAGAGGGGTTTCCCAGCACACTTGGCCACCTTGCCACCAACAGTACCAGTGGCTCTGAAACACAATACCATGAAACATAAGAGTCCTTCCTCTATGAGCTCTACTGCATTACCTAAGGATACCAGGGCTCAGGCTCCGAGGCAGCAGTACTGCCTCCTAGACAAAAGGACAAAGACCTCACCACCTCAAAAAGACCAGTACCAAAGAAATCTGTACCAAGTGCAGCAAAGCTCCCCTTAGTGGAGTATTCCTCTCACAAAGAACAGTCAGTACCAACAACACAGCATCACCACTCCTTCAAGGAACTGAGTCAGTCAAGAGAACCACAAGAGTTCCGGTACCCTCTAGACCTGGTGGTCGCAGAAGAACTGGAATCCCCATTACTCAGGCCCTGGTAACAAGCACATCTCAATGCTCGGATTCATCAATGACACTGGGCCATTTGCCACCACCATCCCATACTGCGCGCTGTGGGGATCTAGTCACATAGAGTATTGGGGTTCCTAGGGATTGGCTTGTTTTGGCCTTGTTTTGAAATGGGATGAGCTTTATTTTTGGCTTATTGTGAAAGTCGGGGTGCTTATTTACCACACGGAAGTTGGCAACAGTGGCAAGAAGTATGGGGAATAAGCAGGAAGAACTCAAAATGCTAGTAAGTAAACATAACTATGACATAGTTGGCACCAGAGAAACCTGGTGGGATAATACACATGACTGGAATATTGGTATAGAAGGGTACAGCTTGCTCAGGAAGGACAGGCAGGGAAAAAAGGGAGGACGTGTTTTTTATATATTAAAAATGTATACACTTGGACTGAAGTTGAGATGGAAATAGGAGACAGACTTGTTGAAAGTCTCTGGATAAGGATAAAAGGGGTAAAAACAAGGGAGATGTCATGGTAGGGGTCTACTACAGAACACCTAACCAGGAAGAAGGGGTAGCTGAGGCTTTTTTTAAACAACTAACAAAATTATCCAAAGCACAGGACTTGGTGGTGATGGGGAACTTCAACTACCCAGACATCTGTTGGGAAAACAACATAGCAGGGCACAGATTATCCAACAAGTTCTTGGAATGTATTGGCAACATTTTTTATTTCAGAAGGTGGAGAAAGCCACTAGGGGACAGGCTGTTCCAGATTTGATTTTGACAAATAGGGAGGAACTGGTAGAGAATTTGAAAGTGGAAGGCAGGTTGGGTGAAAGTGATCATGAAAAGATCATGATTCTAAGGAATGGTAGAAGGGAGAGCAGCAAAATAAAGATAATGGATTTCAAAAAGGCAGACTTTAGCAAACTCAGGGAGTTGGTAGGTAAGATGCCATGGGAAGCAAATCTAAGGGGAAAAACAATTGAAGACAGTTGGCAGTTTTTCAAAGAGACATTATTAAGAGCACAAGAGTAGACTTCCCACTGCATAGGAAAGACAGGAAGTATGGCAAGAGACCACCCTGGCTTACCCTGGAGATCTTCAGTGATCTAAACATAAAAAAAGAGTCGTACAAAAAGTGGAAACTAGGTCAAATTACAAAGGATGAATATAAACAACTAACACATGTATGCAGGGACAAAATTAGAAAGGCAAAGGCACAAAATGAGATCAAACTAGATAGACACATAAGGGATAACAAGAAAACATTCTACAAATACATTCCAAGCAAGAGGAAGACCAAGGACAGGGTAGGACCGTTACTCAATGATGGGGGGGAAACAAATAACAGAAAATGTGGAAATGTCAGTGGTTCTTAATGACTTCTTTGTGTTGGTTTTCACCAAGAAGGTTGGTGGTAATTGGACATCTAACATAGTGAATACCAGTGAAAATGAGGTAGGATCAGAAGAGGCTAAAATAGGGAAAGAACAAGTTAAAATTTATTTAGACAAATTAGATGTCTTCAAGTCACCAGGGCCTAATGAAATGCACCCTAGAATACTCAAGGAGCTGACTGAGGAGATATCTGAGCCATTAGCAATTATCTTTGAGAAGTCATGGAAGACGGGAGAGATTCCAGAAGACTGGAAAAGGAAAAATATAGTACCATTTATAAAAAGGGAAATAAGGACTACCCAGAGAATTACAGACCAGTCAACTTAACTTCTGTACCCAGAAAGATAATGGAGCAAATAATTAAGCAATCCATTTGCAAACATCTAAAAGATGATAAGTAACAGTCAGCATGGATTTGTCAAGAACAAATTATGTCAAACCAACCTGATAACTTTCTTTGATGGGGTAACAAGCATTGTGGATGCCGGGGGGGGAGTGGTAGATGTGGTATATCTTGACTTTAGTAAGGCTTTTGATACTGTCTTTCATGACCTTCTCATAAACAAACTAGGGAAATACAAGCTAGATGGAGCTACTATGAGGTGGGTGCAAAACTGGTTGGAAAACCATTCCTACAGAGTAGTTATCTGTGGTTCACAGTCATGCTGGAAGGACATAACGAGTTGGGGTCCCACAGGGATCAGTTCTGCCTGTGGTTCTGTTCAGTACCTTCAATATCTTCATCAGTGATTTAGATAATGGCATAGAGAGTACACTTATAAAGTTTGTGAATGATATCAAGCTGGGAGGGGTTACAAGTGCTTTGGAGGATAAGATTAAAATTCAAAATGATCTGTACAAACTGGAGAAATGGTCTGAAGTAAATAGGTGGAAATTTAAATAGGACAAATGCAAAGTACTCCACTTAGGAAGGAACAATCAGTTGCCCACATACAAAATGGGAAATGACTGCCTAGGAAGGAGTACTGCAGAAAGGGATCTGGGGATCATAGTGGACCACAAGTTAAATATGAGTCAACAGTGTAACACTGTTGCAAAAAAAGTGAACATCATTCTGGAATGTATTAGCAGGAATGTATAAGCAAGAAACAAGAAGTAATTCTTCCACTCTACTCTGCACTGATTAGGCCTCAACTGGAGTATTGTGTCACAATTCTGGAATGATTTGGACAAATTGGAGAGAGTCCAGAGAAGACCAACAAAAATGATTAAAGGTCTAGAAAACATGACCTATGAGGGAAGATTGAAAAAACTGGGTTTGTTTAATCTGGAAAAGAGAAGACTGAGAGGGGACATGATAACAGTTTTCAAGTACGTAAAAGGTTGTTACAAGGAGGAGGGAGAAAAATTGTTTTTCTTAATCTCTGAGGATAGGACAAGAAGCAATCGGCTTACATTGCAACAAGGGAGGTTTAGGTTGGAAATTAGGAAAAACTTCCTAACTGTCAGGATGGTTAAGCACTGGAACAAATTGCCTAGGGAAATTGTGGAATCTCCATCATAGGAGATTTTTAAGAGAAGATTAGACGAACACCTGTCAGGAATGGTCTAGATCATATTTAGCCCTGCCATGAGTGCAGGGGACTGGATTAGATGACCTCTCGAGGTCCCTTCCAGTCCTATGATTCTATGAAACAGCTGATCCACAGTAAGCCCAAGGAGGCGCTGATTGGCAGTGCCTGCCGGCCAGCGGGAGGTGCTGGGGGGGAAAGAGGCATTGATAAGGGGGCTACCGATGGATGCTAAGCACCCACCATTTTTTCCCCATGGGTGCTCCAGCCCCAAAGCACCCACAGAGCCTGCACCTATGAGTGTAATATACCCAGCTGATTCTGGCCAGTGACCTGCACTCCATGCTCCAGAAGAAGGTGCAAATCCCCCAAGAACACTGCCAGTCTGACCTGGGGGGGAGGAGGGGGGCTTTTTTTTCCAGTGCCACATATGGTGATCAGTTAGACCGTAACATGTAAGCAAGAGCTAGGAAGCTTAATATGTAAAACAGAGAATGCTTGGTGCCACCTCAGAGCCCATCCACTCCAATGTCCTATCTCCAGCTGTGTCCACTCCTGGGATTGTTTCAGAGGAAGGAGACCAAAAAACACACCAGAATACAAAGGCGAAAAAGATCCCTTCCTGACCCCTACTGGTGACTATCTGTCTGAAGCCCTGAAATATGAGCTTTAGGGACATAAGATGTAAACCAGAAGGGACCGCCAGGGCTGTTGAGCCCTGCCTCCCACCATCATACAAGCACAGTCATAAATGTGGCCAGTTCCCTCTTAAAACTAAGATGTTTGCCTCCAAATTCCTATTAAAAGACTGGTTTCAGAGTAGCAGCCATGTTAGTCTGTATTCGCAAAAAGGAAAGGAGTACTTGTGGCACCTTAGAGACTAACCAATTGATTTGAGCATAAGCTTTCATGAGCTACAGCTCACTTCATCGGATGCATTCGATGCCACAAGTACTCCTTTTCTTTTTATTAAAAGACTGTTCCAAAACTTCATCCCTCTGATAATTAGAAACCTTCTCCTAGTTTCCAGGCTGAATTTGTTCATGGTTAAAGCTTTTCCCTTCTAAGTCACACATGCCTTGCCTGAGGCAATATTGCAAGAGAAAAATAGGCTTCTGTAACACTTATTGGCTGGGTGCACAGTTTAAATGCAATGTGTCACATTCCCATGAAGTAGTTGTGGGTGCATGCTAGTTCTAGTTGTGAAGGATGCAAACAGACCCTTGTCTGGCTTGTTTAATTGCCTCTAAGTCAAGACTCTGAGGGATTTGGGGAATCTTGCTATTCCCAACAGTGTCTCATCCCATATGAATTATACTCAAGTGTGCAAGCTTAACAATCACTTTCCTTAAGCATTTGCACAACTCAAATTCAATTACTTGAATGTTCACAGAAAGCCAACTTAAAAGGGGTGCGAACTTGTTTGTCTGAAGTGAATTCCTTTTTAAATTCACATGAACACTCATGAGAATTTGTTGTTATATTCAGCCAGCTCTAGAAATCCAAGAGTTTATTGGTAGGGGTGGAGGAGGGATTGCTCTTCAGTTATAAGAGTATTTCAGTTCAAGGATGACTGCTAATCCAATAGTATCATTACTGTGCTTCCTAGTTTAAGAAGTAATCTGTTAAGAGGATTAAAAAGGATTTAGCATATTGCATACTGTATAGATGCAGAAAATCTAATGCCAAGAAGTGAATCTTAGGGTTGTGCAATATAAACTTTGTCTGTCAGCAATGAAGTGAGACTTGTTTAAGTATAAGGATTCATGCTGAGGAACTATCTGTACCACATTTATAAGCATTATAACCAGAGTCTGTGAGGTTGTTCAGAGGCTCATTTGTGGCAAAGGTATTTCACTATTAGCTACTCCTCACTCTAGCAGTGTTTAGCTTGAGTAAATGCTTCCCTTTGCCTCTAGAGACATTTTTTTCTTTACAAAAATAAAATGTCCCTCTCACAGGTCTTGCCAGCATTAGAAAATGTTATCCTGTTTGCACATGATTTTGGATGTTTGAGTTAGATGACACAATGCTGATTATGATGGTGCAGTCAATGTAACCAAGACTAGCTGACATATATGCTCACTAAAACTTGTCTTAGTGAACAGTGACTGCAGAATTGCGGCCAGAATGATGTCTTGTAATTCAAATGTTCCCAACTGTATTTAAACATAACTAGAGTGCATAGAAAATTACCCATTCTGTGCATGTGTGTATTTCCTTGGGAAATGTCCATTTTTGACAAATTAACCATTTTCTGTAACATAGATACTTATAAAGAAAATTAAAAAGCCATTACCCTCTGATCCCACTGAGGGTTACCAAAAGAAAATACACCATTTGCTCAAGAAACTCCCTGAAAAAGCACAAGAACAAATCCACACAGACACACCCCTAGAACCCCAACCTGGGGTATTCTATCTGCTACCCAAGATCCATAAACCTGGAAATCCTGGACGCCCCATCATCTCAGGCATTGGCACCCTGACAGCAGGATTGTCTGGCTATGTAGACTCCCTCCTCAGGCCCTACGCTACCAGCACTCCCAGCTATCTTCGAGACACCACTGACTTCCTGAGGAAACTACAATCCATCGGTGATCTTCCTGAAAACACCATCCTGGCCACTATGGATGTAGAAGCCCTCTACACCAACATTCCACACAAAGATGGACTACAAGCTGTCAGGAACAGTATTCCCGATAATGTCACAGCAAACTTGGTGGCTGAACTTTGTGACTTTGTCCTCATCCATAACTATTTCACATTTGGGGACAACGTATACCTTCAAACCAGCGGCACTGCTATGGGTATCTGCATGGACCCACAGTATGCCAACATTTTTATTGCTGACTTACAATGCCCTTACTCTACTTGCGCTATATTGATGACATCTTCATCATCTGGACCCAAGGAAAAGAAGTCCTTGAGGAATTCCACCATGATTTCAACAATTTCCATCCCACCATCAACCTCAACCTGGTCCAGTCCACACAAGAGATCCACTTCCTGGACACTACAGTGCTAATAACCGATGGTCACATAAACACCACCCTATACCGGAAACCTACTGACCACTATTCCTACCTACATGCCTCCAGCTTTCACCCAGATCACACCACACGATCCATTGTATACAGCCAAGCTCTGCAATACAACCGCATTTGCTCCAACCCCACAGACAGAGACAAACACCTACAAGATCTCTATCAAGCATTCTTAGAACTACAATACCCACCTGCTGAAGTGAAGAAACAGATTGACAGAGCCAGAAGAGTACCCAGAAGTCACCTACTACAGGACAGGCCCAACAAAGAAAATAACAGAATGCCACTAGCCATCACCTTCAGCCCCCAAATAAAACCTCTCCAACGCATCATCAAGGATCTACAACCTATCCTGAAGGATGACCCATCACTCTCACAGATCTTGGGAGACAGGCCAGTCCTTGCTTACAGACAGCCCCCCAACCTGAAGCAAATACTCACCAGCAACCACATACCACACAACAGAACCACTAACGCAGGAACCTGTCCTTGCAACAAAGCCCATTGCCAACTGTGTCCACATATCTATTCAAGGGACACCATCATAGGGCTTAATCACATCAGCCACACTATCAGAGGCTTGTTCACCTGCACATCTACCAATGTGATATATGCCATCATGTGCCAGCAATGCCCCTCTGCCATGTACATTGGTCAAACTGGACAGTCTCTACGTAAAAGAATAAATGGACACAAATCAGAATTATAACATTCATAAACCAGTCGGAGAACACTTCAATCTCTCTGGTCACTCAATTACAGACCTAAAAGTCGCAATATTACAACAAAAAGACTTCAGAAACAGACTCCAATGAGAGACTGCTGAATTGGAATTCATTTGCAAACTGGATACAATTAACTTAGGCTTGAATAGAGGCTGGGAGTGGATGGGTTATTACACTAAGTAAAACTATTTCCCCATGTTTATTCCCCCCCCCCCCACTGTTCCTCAGACATTCTTGTCAACTGCTGGAAATGGCCCACCTTGATTATCACTACAAAAGGTTTTCTTCCCTTCCCCCCCGGCTCTCCTGCTGGTATTAGCTCATCTTAAGTGATCACTTTCCTTACAGTGTGTATGATAACACCCATTGTTTCATGTTCTCTGTGTATATAAATCTCCCCACTGTATTTTCCACTGAATGCATCTGATGAAGTGAGCTGTAGCTCACGAAAGCTTATGCTCAAATAAATTTGTTAGTCTCTAAGGTGCCACAAGTACTCCTTTTCTTTTTGCGAATACAGACTAACACGGCTGCTACTCTGAAACCTGTCATAAAGAAAAATGGCTACTTTGTAAAAATTAATTGGTTTCAGTTTTTTATCTGAACCCCAAAAAATTAGTAGAGACAATTTGATAAACAAAACAAAAAATCCCAGCTTACTCAAATAATAACATTTTCTAATACAAATCCTAGGACGTTCTAGTACTGTCAGTGGCCATTTCAGTTTGTCCATGACTGAACAAGAAGTTATTAATGGAAGAAAATCTTGGTAACACTGAAGTCAATAGGAGTTTTGCCATTGATTTCAAAGGGGCCAAGATTTCCCTCATAGAGTTTAGGAGGGAAACTTTTGTTTATTGCATAGGTCTGAAGTTTTCAATGGCTTCTACTGTGAAAGACCTGGGGGAGGGGAGAGATGAAACACTTAAAAAAATATTTTAAAGAGCTTTTGTTTTCTGATTTTTTCTTCTTCTTAGAGAATCAAGAGCTCTTTTGGCTGGGATTGTATGTGGTCCTCCATAGTTTTACCATTTTGAAACATTAGAATCTCTACTTTGTTGAAGGAGAGTTTGTCTGCTTGAGGCTGAATTCTATTAAATATCATGGAGCTGCCATAAGAAACTCCCTTTTTGCAGGCCTGGCAGATTTTTAAAGTTCCAGATCTGTATATTACTTGTGTTGTCTAACTGCAGTGGGTACAGTTTTCACCTCATTAAGCTATATGACACAACCTTGGACATACAACATTGATATTTCAGTTTTTACAGTACCATTTGTGTTAACATATTCTGTTTCTTGGTAAAATTCTGTTTTTCCAGGCTGCTCCATAAGACATGACTTTGTAACAAATATTAGTTTAAATCCGTGATGTAAAGGAGAAAATTATAAAAACAGAACAGCAACAGCAGAAGCCACTGTTTTATACATTCACAAGTACTGGCAGTACTTCTGCTACTGTTAGAGATAGGGAGGTTACCGTTTCTTCTGTTCTCAATGACTTATTCTTATCAAAGGTACTTCCCAGACAAAGAATATGTCACAGGGGTTAAATACCTGCAAACAGCTTGGGGACCACAGACATCAACTTTCCAAGTGTTGGGGGGTGCTTGTCCCACACCCTTTCCCCCAAGGTCCCACCCCGCCCCACCTCTTCCCACTCCTGCTCCACCCCATCCCGAGCATGTGCTGTGTCCCCGCACCTCCCACCCCAGCCTCCTGCGCACCACGAAAACAGTTGACTGCGGCAGGTGGGAAGCACGGGCAGGGAGGGGGAAGTGCTGTTTGGCTGGGCCCGCCAGCAGGCAGAAGGCACTGGGGGGAGGGGGAGGAGCTGATAGGGGGATTTCCGGTGGGTGCTCAGCACCCACCATTTTTTGCCCCATGGGTGCTCCAGCTCTAGAGCATCCACAGAATCAGCTCCTATGTTGAGGACTGTTTAAAATCACCATAATAGAGCTAAATATATAACCACAATTGGAAAAGACAATAAAAGGACCAAAAGAATGCCACCATGGCTAAATAGGAGAGTAGTGGAGGTAATTAAGGCAAAAAGGCATCCTTTAAAATTTGGAAGTAAAATCCTCATGAGGATAATAGGAAGGTGCACAAACTCTGGTAAGCTAAATATAATGAGGCAGGCCAGGAAAGAAGTCAAGGTGCAATACTCATAGACGTTAAGGCCAGAAGGGACCATCATGCTCACCTAGTCTGACGTCCTGCACTTTGCACAGAATGGCCAGGTTCAATATCTAGGTGTTCCTTTTAACAGTGCAAAACAGAACTGGCTTTAGCCCCCACCCAGTATTCTGGGCAAACTAAACACTATCCTGGGATGCCTCTAAGAGGCAATACTTACCCACTCATGAGCACTGAGTCTGTGTAGAACAAAAGAAAACTTTCAGCAAAAGGAAAAGGAAACCCAGCATTAATTTGGGAAAACATCAGAACCATGATTCAAAAGCATGTAACCTTAAGCAAACACCCACCCCACAGTATGTGGGCAGTGTCCTTTACCTCACTTTCCCACCTTGTCATGTGAAAGTTAGATGAATGAATGCCCCTTTAAGAAGCCACTTCCATTTCCATCCACTGCATCCTACTTACAGATGGCTATCCTTAGTGAAAACCGTGAGTTCAGAGTTCATTCATATGGGTCTGCTTCCCATCCCTGAAAAAAGAGAGGGAGGCATCGAGCAATACCTCTGCTACTGTTGTCACCTCTGCAAATGGCTTGCTGTTGGTGCTGCTGTTATATCTGCTGCTGCTCACTGCCACGTCTGTGATGCCACATTTTGAGGTTCCCCAACTTAGGCCAGCTCTAAGTGATTTCAGGTCTATTGATTTCTGTGGGTAGAAGGGAACTTCTTTGCCAGTGCCTTTTCATTGTCTTTCATTGAACACTGTTTCCATACCAGATCTAAGGCTTAACCCCTACAGCTGCTCATCAGTGAGTTCAGCTCTAGTAATCACAGAATCATAGGACTGGAAGGGACCTTGAGAAGTCATAGAGTCCAGTCCCCTGCACTCAAGGCAGGACTAAGTATTATCTAGACCATTCCTGACAGGTGTTTGTCCAACCTGCTCTTAAAAATCTCCAATGATGGAGATTCCACTACCTCCCTAGGCAATTTATTCCAGTGTTTATCCACTCTGATAGTATGAAGTTTTTCCAAATGTCCAGCCTAAACCTCCCTTGTTGCAAGTTAAGCCGATTGCTTCTTGTCCCATCCTCAGAGGTTAAGAAGAACATTTTTTTCTCCCTCCTCCTTGTAAGAACCTTTTACATACTTGAAAACTGTTATCATGTCCCCTCTCAGTCTTCTCTTCTCCAGACTAAACAAACCCAATTTTTTCAATCTTCTCTCATAGGTCATGTTTTCTAGACCTTTAATCATTTTGGTTGCTCTTCTCTGGACTTTCTCCAATTTGTCGACATCTTTCCTGAAAGGTGGTGCCCAGAACTGGATACATTACTCCAATTGAGGCCTAATCAGTGCAGAGTAGAGCGGAAGAATTACTTCTTGTGTCTTACTTACAATACACCTGCTAATACATCCCAGAATAATGTTTGTTTTGTTTGCAACAGTATTGCACTGTTGACTCATATTTAGCTTGTGATCCACTGTGACACCCAGATCCCTTTCCGCAGTACTCCTTCCTAGGTAGTCATTTCCCATTTTGTATGTGTGCAATTGACTGTTCCTTCTTAAGCGGAGTACGTTGCATTTTTCCTTATTGAATTTCCACCTATTTACTTCAAACCATTTCTCCAGACTGTCCAGATCATTTTGAATTTTAATTCTATCCTTCAAATCACTTGCAACCCCTCCCAGCTTGGTATCATCTGCAAACTTTATAAGTGTATTCTCTAGTGTAATCACTGAACAGAAACAAGGACTCTGAGTCCAGTCAACTCCTGTCTTTAAGCACTGGAACAGAGAGGGTCAAGGGGTATCTAGCAGGCAGGAACACCTGTTCTAACCCACTCTCATCCTCAATGGGATTTGACATCCCTGCCCCCTTCTTGGCAACTGAGGTTCAGTTTAGGGTAAGAATATTTCCATTACCCCTGTATTCAATCCCAAACAAGTGAAAGTTGACCACTTTGGCAAAGCAGGCCTGTCTGCTGAACACCTACACAGAGTAGGTGTGTCTATGCAAATACAGTCTGCTCCTGAAGTCTCTTCCCCAGTCAGGGGAGAGCTTATTCAGACCCAACTTACAAATCTGTTTTCACTGCAGAGGATGTGGGGGAGATACCCACCACAAGAGCTATATTTTTTTGCGGGGGAGACAAATCTGAAGTACCGTCCCACATTGATGAGTCAATAGAGATTTTGGAACAAATTGATAAATTAAGCAGTAATAAGTCACCAGGACCAGATGGTATTCACCCATGAGATCTGAAGGCACTCAAATATGGAGTTGCAGAACTACTAACTGGGGTATGTAATCTATTGCTGAAACAAGCCTCTGTATGAAATGACTGGAAGGTAGGTAATGTAACAGTGGTCTTTAAAACAAAGGGTAGGAATAAACAGTCAATTTTCAAAGTGGAGACTGGTACTCCCCTATGGATCTACATTGGGACCTGTGCTGTTCAAAGTATCATTAATGATTTAGAAAAGGGAGTGAACAGTGAAGTGGCAAAGTTTGCAATAATACAAAATTTTTCAAAGCTGACTGCAAAGAGTTACAGAGGGATCTCATAAAACTGGGTGGCTGGGCAACAAAATGGCAGATGAAATGCAATATTCGCTAACTGCAAAGTAATGCACATGGAAAACATAATCCCAACTACACATATATAACGATGGGGTCTAATTTAGTTTTTACCATTCAAGAAAGAGATCGTGGAGTCACTGTGGACAGTTCTCTTAAAACTTCAACTCAATCCACAGCTAACAGAATGTTTGGGACTGTTAGGAAATGGGTAGAAAATAAGATAGACAATATCATAATTCCCATGTCATAGGCATCCACACCTTGAATTCTTTGCCGAGTTCTTGTCACCACATCTTGAAAACCAATATAGTGGAACTGGAAAAGGTTCAGAAAAGGGCACCAAGGATGAACCAGAGTATGGAACAGCTTCCATAGAAGGAGAGACTAAAAAGATTAGGGCTGTTCATCTTAGAAAAGAGATGACTATGGTGGGATATGATAGAGGTCTACAAAAAAAATGAATGGTGTGGAAAAAGTGAATAGAAAAGTGTTATCTACCCTCTCCCACAATACAAAAACCAGGGGCCACCTGATGAAATTAATAGGCAGCAGGTTTAATACAAACAAGAGAAAGTAAATTTTCACACAACACACATATAACCTGTGGAAGTCATTGCCATGATATGCTGTGATGGCCAATAGCATAACTGAGTTCAAAAAAGAATTAGAGAAGCTCATGGAGGGAAAGTCCATAAATGGCTGTTAGCCAAGATTATTAGAAATGCTACACACAGGGGTGACCCTAAACCTCTGACTGCCAGAAGACAGGAAGGGAAGACAGGAATGGATTACTCCAGTTGCCCTGTTCTGTACACTCACTCTGAACTTCTGGTACTGGCCACTGTTGGAGGCAGGATAGTGTGCTAGATGGACCATTGATCTGACTCAGTATGACCATTCTTATTTTCTTAATATTTTTCTGAGGAATAGTATAAAGTCATGCATACTGGCATCTGGGCAGAAGTGCTCATATAGTATGTAATGACACCAATGGATAACTTGACTTTTTCCCTCCTCCATTCAATGAACCAATAGATGGCCATTGTAGCAATGTGAAATTAAGAATTTGAAACATGAACTATCTGTGACAGTGGCAGCAGCAATCCTCATGATAGTTCAGACATTTTTTTTCAGGCATATAACCACCTATACTTGGGTAATCTGACTTTGAGAAATGAATATGACCAAGGAGGAATTTCATCCTGTTCATTCTGTGGCATTGGCTCTGTATGCTGTTTACATGTGTAGCCTTTGAACATATTGACATAGGTGCAGGTGCTTCCCCTCCCCCCCTCACTTCCAGGGGAGTTAAATAATTTATTCTGCTATTTCTGGAGAATAGCATGAAGTACAAGTTGTATTAATTCCATGAAGTCATTTGTGTGATAGTGATGAAAATATGATAGATGTATTAACATCCTTTTTGCGTTCAAGTCATTACCACTTAGAGGTTATGAGTCAGACACAACCCAAGAGGCCTATTTAAACCATTAAGGAATTAAAGTAGAAGTACACAATACACTATACTGGTGGCATCTCTGGGTGCCCTACTGCCAAAAAAAAAAAAGAAAGTAATGGATGAAATCTTGTCTCCATTGATTTCCGTTGGGTCAGGATTTTACCCAATGTATTTTCACAAACCTATGAATAGTAATATCTGTGCATCTTATGCCTATATTGTGGTAAGGCTTATAGATACAGCATTTAGTTAATCTGGATTCCAGAAACATTTTAATATAATGCATTTTACATGATGCAAATAACTATATTTAAAGAGCTAAATAGTATCTAAAAAAAAAAGTGAAAACAATGTTATTTCCTAGTAGACCAGAACGCAATACTCAGAAGGGATTCCGCCAGATGTATTGGCTATCAATTAATAGTGTATTATTTGGAAAAGAAATAGGTTTATGAGAGGATCTGAATTTATTCATCCAAGAAATTTGATCTCAGTGGTTTTTGTCAGGACTACTCTATTTATTGGAATGGATCCTATGCTGATGATTCCAGAACTTCAAATGTGTTTTAATTTTGATTAACCTAAACCCTACAAGATTGCATTGACTAACAAAATGTATTTTGTATGCATATCTTCAAAAAAATGCTACAGGCAAGGTAGCGAAAATTGCAGGGACTTCTGTATGAGGAAAAATGTAAAAGACTGAGACTCTTGTTTAGAGAGGATAGGGGGCATTCAATGAAATTGAAAGGCAGCAAATTTAAAACTGACAGAAATACTTTTTTACATGATGTATGCTAAACCTCTAGAATTCGTTGCCACAAGATATCAATGAGGGTAAGAGCTTAGTAGGATTCAAAAAGATTAGATATTAATATAGATCATCCACCATTAAACAGGTAATTTTTTATCATTATTATTTTGATGAAGGATATAGTCTTCATTACTTTTGGACATAAGACAGCCACTAATTAATAGGGATTAGAAAGAGATTTCTTGCAGGGCAGTTTATTCCATTCAGTTGACGTTTTCTTGCACCTTAGTCTAAAGCATTTGGTACTCACCACTGTCATAGACAGGATATTGGATTAGATGGACCCACTGGTCTGCTCTGGTTTGCCAGTTTTTCTAGTTATATGACACACTACCCATAAATAACCAAAGAATGAATTATTGTTGTATGACTGTGAAGTGCATTGCTCATCTAAATCACTTTATTAGAGTTAAAAAAAAAAACCTCTCCAAAGCTGATTGCGATAAAGAGTCTACAGGGCTAATAGTTCACATACTAGGGCTTTCAGGAAGCATATTATGGAAGTGCTTAGTTGTGAATCAATTCCTCCCGCTAAAATTCAGATTGTGCAGGGTAAACTAGGACTAGAAATGACTATTTGAATTATTTCATAAACATTTTTTTGGCATGGGAGAAATACAGATTCAACAGCTTCCTACAACAGATATGAAATCAGTTTGTATAATAGGCTAAACTGGAACTGAACTCTGGCAAATGCAGATTTTGTCTGAGACTGTCTTGGTTGACAGTATGGATATAACAGATTAGTGCTAAAAGGAAAGATAGTCTTGAATGATTTAAGCTTTGAATTTTTACATGCTTCTTTTGGGGTTTTATTCTTATCTATCTGAAAAATGCTCACATATTATACTTTAGTGAGGAAAAACCCATGGCAAACTGAATAGACTGCAGTTAATTTAAGGACAGAAGTGTGCCAGAATTTTATACCAAGAAACAATTTGTACTGTGGTCTTATCTTCATACTCACCTGCATCCTAGTATTTTCAAGAACATTACATTATAAAGATAGCACTTCTAAAAAGGAAGGAACTTTGCCATCTTCCCAAATGATGTCCCTTAATGTTTTGAAATACACTTCACTCTGGGTGGCAAGATATCAGCTAAGATTTTTCTGGCAAATGAGGTAGATTCTTAAGTCTGAGGACTTACCCCTGCATTTATCAATGACCATTTATCAACCACATTTTCAGAAACCATGAAATGTCAATAACTGTGTGAATAACATTTTCAAAAAACTCCAAAAAACTTGGCTGTGGAGGCTGGAAAACTAGTGAGTAGGCCGGTCCTGGGGCTATTGCATTAATTTTGCTGGATAGCCCTGCACAGAAGGAGATCTCAGGGTCAATGTAGGACAGAGAAGAGGAACCTGCCACAGGGGCTGTCACAGTATCAACCTGGAGGAGGGTCTGTGAAGTCGCCTTCTTCTCTCCTTACATGGAGTTATAGGTCATCTATGAAAAACAAAGGAAAAATTAGAGTGCTACATGAACAGAAATGAAAACAAGTGGAAGGGGGGCAAGTGGTGCAGCAATGGTCAGCATCAGATCGCCCATAAGCAAGACACAGGAAGTCCAGTAGTGACCTTATCTTGGGAGGCTGGAGCTTGCTTGATTTTCCATGGTTACCATCTGCCTTACTAAGTCCCACCTATCTCTGAAAGTGCTACTGAGCCACATAATAGTTCCTTAATAGAAGGTAATTTTCCTTCTGGTTATAGAAATCTCTTTTACGTATACTTTCAAAATATCAGATCTGAATAAATTAGATGATTTATTTAATTGGCTTTTGGCTGCTTATCTCATCCGGCCAATTGCTGTTTGTCAGTACCATTGCATGATCAGCTAGTTTTGTTAAGCACCGATTTTTAAGGCATTGAATCTGCTAAGTTTGCTTTTTCCATAAATTGTAGTATCTCTTTATCATATCTTCCATCTTGTCAAAGACAGTCCAAGTATAATTCCAAGTTTCTCTTTCCCTCTTCACTTTTCAGTATAAATTGAATTATTATGGGATTTAGTCATCTGTTTCCATTCTTGGCCACAGGGCTGGGAGTAGTCTTTCACAAGAACTATTATGTTTACTTGTCACAGGGCCTTAAAATCTCTATTTATATAAATCATTTTAACAAGCTAATTTGATTACATCTTGTTTGGTGACATTTTGGTATATCTTAGTCTGATACATTATTTGAGTAAGGAATCCTACTGAGCTCTTTGTGCTTTGTTTTCTTAATTATGTCACTCCCATCCTTTGAAAGATGTAGACTTCCCTGGTGCTCCTCTCCCTGTCCTTGTGATGTTTTCCTTGCTACTCCCACTCTTCCCTTGTTGCTTCCAAGCTGCCTCTCAGATGTCATAGAGGCAAGGTGGGTGAGGTAATATGTTTTATTGGACCAACTTCTGCTGGTGAGAGATACAAGCTTTCGAGCTGCACAGACCTCTGCTTCAGGTCTGGGGAAGGTACTAAAAGTGTCACAGCTAAATGCAAGGTCAACCAAATAGTTCAGCATAAGTAGTTAGCACATATTCTAAGGTGAAGTGGCCTGTTAATACACCTGTAGTCACAGGACAAAAAGTGGGTTAGTGAGTTACAGGTTGTTGTAATAAGTCATAAATTCAGTGCCTTTATTAAGATCATGATTTTTATAGTCTAGCAAAATTATGAATTTAAGCTCCCAGGCTCATCTTTTGAAGGTGTTATGCAGGTTTCCTTTGAGGATGATGACTGATAGGTCAGATATAGAGTTATTGCTTTGTGAAAAGTGTTCAACCACAGGTGACAGGGTGTTTCTGTCTTTTATCATTTTCCTATGAGTTCATTCAAGAGTGTGGTGATTGTCTGGATTTACCCACATAGTTGTTATTGGGGTTTTAGTGCACTGGATGAGGTACACTACATGTTGTGATCAGAATGTGTAGGATCCGTGGACCTTGAAAGGTGTGTTGTGGGGGGGTCATTGTAGCAGTAGAGATACAGCTGCAGGTTTTGCATCTGTTGTTCTCGCATGGCTGGTGTGCTTTGAGTTGGTGTGTCCTGGTCAGGGGTGTTAACAGGCCTTTTCACTTTGAATGACAGGTTTCAGAGTAGCAGCCATGTTAGTCTGTATCCGTAAAAAGAAAAGGAGTACTTGTGGCACCTTAGAGACCAATAAATTTATAAGAGCATAAGCTTTCGTGAGCTACAGCTCACTTCATCGGATGAAGTGAGCTGTAGCCCACGAAAGCTTATGCTCTAATAAATTTGTTAGTCTCTAAGGTGCCACAAGTACTCCTTTTCTTTTCACTTTGAATGGTCACTTAGAAAATGTGCTAATTAATTATGCTAAATGATTTGTTCAATCTTGTTTTTAGCTGACACACTTAGTACCTTTCCCAGACCTGAAGAAAAGCTCCATGTAGCTTGAAAGCTTGTCTCCCTTACCAACAGAAGTTGGTCCAATGCAAGATATTACCTCACTCATCTTGTATCTCTAACATCCTGGGACTGAGATGGCTACAACAACACTACATACATTTTAGATGTCATAGCAGATTTGGAGCTTATTCTTATTTTGGGAAGGGGACCTCGAGGTGCTGCTAACATTTCATCTACCCTTCCCTAGGGAAAATATAAAATATGTCACACCCACATTGGGCAATGATTAACTTTTTTCTTTACGAACTGAAGGTTCGCATTATTTAAGAATCAGACTTTTCAATTAATAATGAAGAAACAAAACAGTAGGGACTAGATTTGCAAAATGGACTTAGGTGCATAAGTGCCACTTTAGGTGACTAAATCCCCAAATCAGGCCCCACTGGGATCAACAAAATCCTTGCTTAACTACTGCCAAACTCTGTAGGTGCCTAAGCTTACTCAGTCCTAAATTTTTGCAGTAAAAATTTGCTCTCCAGTTGGGCTCAATGGAACAGTCCTGGACCATACAAAAGAAGAGCTACCATGAGCAGAAGTCTCCTGCAGAATACCCTGGACTAGCAGAAGGTTTTGGTCTTGAAAACTAGAACCACAAGGCTGAGCTCCGGCTGGGAGTGGTGGCTTCATGAAGAGCAGACTGGGCCAGCAAAGCTCTGGGTGCAGTGGTAGATGCCAGAGCTCAGTGTGGGATTTTTGTGTTGTGATGATGGACTTTATTTTGAGAATTGTTTTGAACTGTTTCTGTTATTAAATTGACCTGAGGTGGGGGTGATGTTAGTCCCAGGAAAGACTGTATGGAGTCCTTAAGGGGCCCTGAAGAGGGGATACAGAGGCAGGGCACTTCAGGAGCCATCCTTGGCTATGAGCCAGGTGACCACCCTGCTACCCTTACTTTCTCCTTTTGTCTTTTTTGTCTCTTCAGAATGTAACCTCTTTTGAGACAGGTAAATCGACATAGCAGACAAAAGTTGGTAGAAAGGAAGTATCCCCATTTTACAAATGGGAAACTGAGACTCAGAGATTAAGTGATTAGCCTAGGTCGCTAGTCACATAGGAAGTTGTTAGATCCATATCTACTGAATACAATTCCAGTACTTTAGGCATAGTTTATACTTAAAGATTTACTAACATAGCTATAGTGGCAAAAAAGCCCTTTTTCTGGTATAGCTTGTTATGTTCAGGGAACTGGAATAAACTGTACCAGCGAAAGAACTCTTTAGCTGGTATGAACTATGTCTCAGCTAGGAGTATTTGCTGGTTAATAGCTTTGCCAGTGTAGCTGTACTGACAAACCCTTTCTAGTGTAGACAAGGCCTCAATCACATTACTATTCTTCCTGCAAAAGAAGCAGGACTGAGCTTTGTGTGTTCTCCATCAATGAAGGCTGCTATGATCACAAGATTTGAGGTTTGCAAATATATTTAACTTCTGTAAATAATATTTAAGAAAGCATTGATGGTTTATATTTATGTCTTGGCACTATTTGAAATAATTCATTATTTTCCATTGATACTAATTAACTTAAAGTTCACTAAACCTAATTACGTTTGTTATTTCTATGAACTAATATGTTGTGAGGTTAAACAGCTGTGTCACATTAATCAGTCCCTGAGGTGGTTTTCCATAGACAAAAGCTTCTTCACTAGCATTTGGCATTGCAGCTAAGCCTAGTGTCTTTCTCCTTTTGTTGTTGCTGCTTTGCAATTCTGCATTCTCCAAATTTTGATATAATATTAATATGTTATTTTTAATGTCCTTTTCTTCCTTTGTCATTTTGGAACACTTGGGACATAAGCAGAGTAATAAACAATTTACAAACTCTTAAAGTTCAAACAAATAATGTAATTAGTAGATGGATCTGATACAGAGACAAGAGGAACAAGTGTGTCTCAGAGATAAATGGGGAGACAATCACAGGCACTGGCAGCCCCCCTTTCAGCTGCTCCCCCGTGCCTCCTGCCCTCTGGTAGGCCCCACGGATCAGCGTCTCCCCCTCCCTCCCCGTGCCTCACGGCTACCACAATCGGATGTTTTGCCGCATGCAGGAAGGTGGGAAGGAGGAGGAGGAGCAAGCATGTGGCGAGCTCGGGGGAGAGGGGGAACTGGGTGGGAAGAGGCGGGGCAGGGGTGGGGCCTTGGTGGAAGGGGTGGGGCGATGGGGCCTGGGGCAGAGCCGGGGGTCATACACCCTCGCCACTTTGGAAAGTCGGCGCCTGTGGAGACAATTTTGGTCAGACTAGAAAATAATCTGACAGAAGCAAAGAGAGATGAAAAGCCAAGCAAATGGAATCAGAAGGATAAATTAGAATATTTATTTTAATTGAGTAAAACTAATGGAGCAAAAGAGGTTGTTTTTCCATTATGTTATTCAGTGGCTTCATTCCTTTATTTTTATGAAACTTTAGTATAATATATATATATAAACTGTGTTAAGGAGTAGAACTTACAGTAGATTCAATCAGCATTCTCATTAGTAGTCTGTTCTTTTGATAAGATGTCATGAAAGGTCTTGAATATCTTTTATTGGAAGATGTGGAAAGCATGAATGAGTATGCTCTTATATTTTTTTATATGTGTACTTAGCTGATTAAGAGATTGCATTTACTGTGATTGTAAATTGAGAGTGCTTTCCTATGTCATGCATGGGTCTTGTATAGTGAGGATTATGATGACCTAATATAGGATGTAAGAAGCACACTTCATTGATGTAATCTATTTGAAGAACTATGAGTGATTCTAGTGACACCATATGACAGGTAAGTCCTTTTCCAGGGTCTTTATTTTTCAAGTTTAGATTGCCTTACAAATTTTTTTTTCACTATTGTATGATTTCGCCTACAGAGTGCTTGTGGATTACTGGACTTTTTGGTGATGGTGGTGGTTGTTTCTATTACATAGTGTCAAGAGGCCCAAAAGACATCAAATCCCATTGTGTTAGGCAGTGTACAAAAATAGAAGGTTACAGTTCTTTCCCCCAAAAAGCTTGCACTGGTCTAATTTAAATGAGGATAGTTAAATCAGTGCAACTTTGTGTGAGTATTCGTATACTGGTTTAGAAATGGTTATATCTGTATATCTTGTGCCTATAAATGTACAGAAACAAGGTAAATCAATGTAAGCCAGGTTTAAACCGAAACAGTGGCAACATACATAGTTGCACTGGTTTAACAAAATTGGTTTTAAAAAATCATACTTTTATTTACATTTCTCTGTAGACGAAGCCTAAATAAACAAAACAAGACAAAACAAAACGGGAAGGACAGGCTTAGAAAGATGAACTAAGAATTTAGAAAGGTGTTTTGATTCTGGAGCTGTGACTTTAGAAAGAGATTGCATGAGATTTTTCATCTAAAAAAAAGCGTCAAGCCCTGAAGGTTTTAAAGAAAATCTTGAAAATGAGAAACAAGTGTAGTGCAATGTCTCAGGAAGCAGAAGGCAAATTAAAAACTGCCCAAAGAACCAAAAATAAATAATTAGTTTAAAAACTGGGAGGTTTTTTTTAAAAAAATCTCATGATTCTGGGCAACCTTGACTCATGTGTTTTGAAAGCTTGAGACTAGCAATACCAAAATAGTTTATTTTGGTCTATACCCCTGTTAGGATATAGATATTCAGGCCTGTCTGTAAACGCCTGTACTCTAAGAATTTAGGTGTATTCTTATCACTTGGCTAGTTATAGAGGTATAAAAGAAAGAATCAAAATCACTGTCTGCCGGTGTAAGGTCCTTCTCTTACTGTGACAGTCTGAGGCCCTTGGCTAAGCAGCAGAGGCAGCCATAAGCTGGGAAGCGACCGGTCACATCCTCACATCCCAAACTAGTCACATTGAAAGAAGGTGCTACTGGGCTGTTAGGAATACACTCCTGTCCTGATAATGCCTATCACCTCCAGAGAAAGGGAAGTGCCTAGAAGATGTAAAAGGAAACTTAGTTTGATAGCATCCTGTCTGGCAAGAACTCACTTATCAATAGCTGGGATGTGAAATCCACACTTCTGTATTGTTTTGTCATTATAGTTCCCACTTTGCTATTGTTTGTCTGTATAATCTCTGTCTGGTTCTGTGATTGTTCTTGTCTGCTGTATAATTAATTTTGCTGGGTGTAAATTAATTAAGGTGGTGGGATATAATTGGTTACATAATTATGTTACAATATCTTAGGATTGGTTAGTTAAATTTCAGGAAAATGATTGGTTAAGGTACAGCAAAGCAGAACTCAAGTTTTACTATATAGCCTGCAGTCAATCAGGAAGTGAGTGGGTGGGGGAAATGGGAACAGGGAATGGGGGTGGGGAAATTGGAATCATGTTTGGCTAAGGGCAGGAATGGGAACAGGGACACAGGTGTAAGGCTCTGTGGTGTCAGAGCTGGGAAGGGGGACACTAAGGAAGGAAACTGGAATCATGCTTGCTGGAAGTTCACCCCAATAAACATAGAATTGTTTGCACATTTGGACTTGGGGTATTGTTGCTCTCTGTTCATGCGAGAAGGACCAGGGAAGTAAGTGAGTGAAGGAATAAGCCCCCTAACAACCCCCAAAGTCTGTTTAATCAAATGTTTTTCTTCGAAGTCAGTGTCCAGTATGAGCAACACTAAAATCAATCAGTAAATGTTTTGATTCATTTTAGTTTCATATCTTGTCATATGACTAGATTTTAGACAGGACCAATATTACCTACAGAGCAAACCAGTTATTCACAGGTTTCAGAGTAGCAGCCGTGTTAGTCTGTATTCGCAAAAAGAAAAGGAGGACTAGTGGCACCTTAGAGATGTAGCTCATGAAAGCTTATGCTCAAATAAATTTGTTAGTCTCTAAGATGCCACAAGTACTCCTTTTCTTTTTGCAGTTATTCACAATAAACGTGCAGCAGATGGTACATAGGGATTGGTGAATTTTAAAAAGTTTAGAAGTTCTGCTGGGATACATGTATTAAATACCTGAAACCTTGGTTGCTTATCAAAAAGCGTATTCAAACTTATCAAGGTTCCTCAAATGACCTTTTGGGCAGTTGAACCTTTTCTTTATTTCACTTGTTCCCCAGGCTTTTTGCTCAATATACCCTAACATAAGTAGTCCCTGATACTCCATATTTTCCCCCAGCTAGGTTCAGGACACCCCATAAATCACCTGTAAGGGCCAAGTCACTTTGGCCCTACACACGTTCCTCACACATTTCCCTCATTCCCTTTGATTCTCTGCTGCTTAGTACCTTATTTTCTTTTGGCTTATCCACACCAGAATTTTTGATTGTGCTGTCACTCTAGTTATCTGACTACCGAGTAACTAACACAATTGTAAATTCTAGTGCTGGACATTCAAATGTTTGTAATTACTAAAAGAGACACACCTGAACAGCCCTCACAGAGTTCACCCTAGAGATCTGTGGAGAGTACACCACAATCAGGAACCAATATTTGTCTCTGGGGATGAATGTTTGCGACACGTATCAGACACAATTTACGATTTCATGTTAGTTCACTGGGGTCAATTGACAATCAATTAGCTTGAGTTACAACACGCAAAACAAACTCATACAATGCAAACAAAAACTCATGTGTAGATACACTTTTTCATGCTAAAACTGCAGGGCCTACATAAAAACATCACCTTGCTACACATGAAAATGGAATAAAAAGTCTTTTTGGAGACAGTCCTGTTTGTTTACATTTTTCTTGCTACTTCATATGGTCTACTTATTTTCTTTTGTTCAACAAAAGCCGATATAATTTCTTCAGAAACAAAAAGTAGAAATTCTAGAAAGCATGTATATATAAGCACATAACAATTGACTCCATTCATTAATTGACATGTTATATATTTTCCATATTTAATCATTGTCAGGAACTGTATTATGCCAATAGCTGGATTATGGTTGGAAAGAATGGTTTACATTTAAATGGAACGCTACTCAAGTGTATTACTTATATTTTCTTTTTTAAAAGCTTGGGTGTGGAGAATGGAACATTAAGTTGTTTGAGCTCACTTGGGCTTCCCACATGGAGAGGCTGCATTTAGTTGAAATAAGTGTCTTCATCTTTTTATTTTTTTAATTTGACCAGATTATATGTGACATTAAGTAGCTCACACAATATGAAATTTCTGGTTTAATGATGCCACTTTCCAAAAATGACCTTTAAACTGTATCCTTGAAAAAGACAGGGGTGGAGTTTGTAGCTTCAGACTTAAGAATCTTGAGATCTTTTTCTGAATGGTCTGAAAACATCAGTAAATTATAATTGCTAAGGACCTGATTTTGATCCCAGTGAAATCAGTGATAAAACTCAGATTGAGTTAAAAAAGGACAGCATCACTTACGTTAGTGTTATCATATTTTGTATCTTCAAAAATGTTCAGTTTACCTAGCTATCAGCCCCTTACAAACATTATGATAAGAGGCAAAGGTTTTTCTTGTCCTTTCTCTAGATTTCTTTTCAGGTTTTTTGTTATAAAACAAGACTACTTTTATTAAACATCTTTAAAATAACTTTGCTTAAGAACCTTTGTTGAGAGTTATATTTGGACCTTGGACTAACCGAGAGAACAAAATAAAAAGTAAGATAAATAACAAAGCAATATTGTCAGATGCTGTATTATAATTTGACAAACAGATGTTTTTATTATTTTTAGCAAAAACAAGCAAGCAATTTGACCTAAAAAGGTCCTGATTTGTATATTGAATTGACGTCTATAATAATTACCACATCAATAAAGGTTTTTACTAATGCATCTCTGACATAGATTTCCTATGCATTCATATGTCTAAGGAGAGAACTGATAGCAATATCAGAATTTGAGTTAGACCTTTAGGTATGCTGCTTTATCAGGACACTGTCTACACAGGTTTCAGAGTGGTTTCACCCATAGCACATGGTTCCTTTTTTCAAAAACCGGGTGTGCCTGGGTCAGATCTATTTTTAGGACCCAGCCTCAAGTGCATCATAAATAATTTTAAAAACCTACACAATAAACCTGTGAGACACATTTGTCTCTGGTGTATCTCCACTGATTTCAGTGGAATTACTTCAGGGATGCATTTGACTCCCTACATTTTTCTTACTCTCATGACAGGACATTCATGCAGTTATTCCATATCCTCGCCAAACAAACCTGTTCAAGCTATGGTTTGTACTTTTTGACTTTCAGCAAAGTTCATTCAGCCTTTCCCTTGCTTCACCAACCTCTCCCAGCAAGTAACATGCAGCATCTCCCTCTTAAGGTGTCACAACAAACAAAGCTCACAGGTTGCTTGCTCTACTTTTTAGAAGGGCTACTGGCATCTGGAGGGAAAGGATGCCATTCCCTCTTCCTGTTCATTCCACTCTTTGTGACAGAGATGCTGTTTCCTCTTTGCCTTGGGTTATGTGCCAAACTAAAGTTTTCATCATTCTGACAAGTTATTTCCGGTTGCTCTTCAAGATCCCTGACATCTTTTCTGAAACAGGTTTATATCTTTCTTGCATTAGACAGCCGTTCTACGGTGCATACATCCTGTCACTCATCTTCAATTTATATCTAAGAATTAATACATTTTTTAAAAAAATACACAGTAATTGTATCGTATCTGTAAATACCCACACAATTAGTATGAGGGAAATTAGGGTTTTGTAATGACTCCCCTGCCATGTACATTGGCCAGACCATACAGTCTCTACACAAAAGAATAAATGGACACAAATCTGACATCAGGAACGATAACATTCAAAAAGCAGTAGGAGAACACGTCAGTCTCCCTGGTCACACAATAACAGACATAAAAGTGTCAAGTCTTCAACAAAAAAACTTCAAAAATAAACTCCAAAGTGAAATTGCAGAACTGGAATTAATTTGCAAACTGGACACCATCAAATTAGGCCTGAATAAAGAGTGAAAGCGGTTGGGAAACCTAATTTTCTAATTAATGGAAACCTAATTTCCCCCATACTAATTTCCCCCCACTGTTACTCACACCTTCTTGTCAACTGTTTGAAATGGGCCACTCTCATTACCACTACAAAAGTGATTTTTCCTCCTTTGGTATCCTACTGTTAATTGAATTGTCTCATTAGACTGACCTCCCACTTGGTAAGGCAACTCCCATCTTTTCATGTGCTGTGTATTTATACCTGCTACTGTATTTTCTACTCCATGCATCTGATGAAGTGGGTTCTAGCCCATGAAAGCTTATGCCCAAATAAATGTGTTAGTGTCTAAGGTGCCACAAGGACACCTCGTTGTTCTTACTGTCTCCACAGTTTCTGTAATGGAAAACTGATTTATAGAAGCATTGCTTTTTATGGTGAAGGTTTAGAGCAATTGCTTTCAAGCTTGGAGGATGCATCTAGGGGGATCCTGCAGAGATCTATTGTAAGTCTGGTACTATTCAATATTTTAATTAATGGCTTGGATAATGGAGTGAGGGGTATGCTTACAAAATTTGCAGATGAAACCACACTGGGAGGGGTGGCAAGCACTTTGGAGGACAGGAATTTTTATAATTCAAAAGGACCTTGATAAATTGGAGAATTGGCTTGAAATCTCATAGTATCATAGACTTTATGGTGAGAAGAGACCATTGTGATCATCTAGTCTGACCTCTTGCACATTGCAGGCAACAACACCTCACCCATCCACTTCTGTAATAGACCCCTAACCTATGGCTGAGTTGCTGAAGTCCTCAAATCAGGGTTTAAAGACTTAAAGTTGGAGAGAATTCATTTACACTAGTTTAAACCTACAAGTGACCCGTGCCCCAGGCTGCAGAGGAAGGTGAAAAAACCCCAGGATCTCAGCCAATTTGATTCCTTCCTGACCCCAGATATGGTGATCCGTTAGCCCTGAGCATGTCAGCAAGATCCACCAGGAAGATACCTGGGAAATAATTATCTGTAGTAAATCAGAGCCCTCCCCATCTAGTGTCCCATCTCTGACCACTGGGGATTTTTGCTACTGGCAGTCACCTATGTACCACATGCCATCACAGGCAATCCTGTTATACCATCCCCTCCATAAACTTATCAATCTCAGTCTTGAAGCCAGTTATTTTTTTGTCCCCTTGAGATGCTGCTCCAGAATTTCACTCCTCTGCTGGTTAGAAACCTTCACCTAATTTCAAGCCACTTTATATCCATTTGTTCTTGTGTCAGCATTGGCGCTTCACTTAAATAGCCTCCTCTTCCTCCCTGGTATTTATCCCTCTGATGTATTTATAAAAAGAAAAGGAGTACTTGTGGCACCTTAGAGACTAACCAATTTATTTCAGCATAAGCTTTCGTGAGCTTGAGCTTGAGCTCATGAAAGCTTATGCTCAAATAAATTGGTTAGTCTCTAAGGTGCCACAAGTACTCCTTTTCTTTTTGCGAATACAGACTAACACGGCTGTTACTCTGAAACCTGATGTATTTATAGGGCTTTGAACTCTGGGTATCTCCATTGGCTCGTCTTCTCTTCCTACAGGACTAGCTGCTCTTCTTTTCTTCTTTGCCCTCCCTCCTTCAGTTACAGCCTGCTGTGCCCCTTCTTCATTTTCCAACTCAGCAAACCTGTTCCTGAGGTGTATTTCTCCTTCAGAATCTGGTCTTTTCCTCTGCCTCATTCTCATAATCACATGCTTCCACTGACTGTTTTCCTCATCCAGCAGTTTCCTCTTGGAGTTCTTCAGTCCAGCTTGCACCTGCGAGTCTAGACTTGTCCCTTTAGCCTCCTCTTGCCTTTGCTCTATCATATGCTTGAATCCCCTTTGAAACTCAACCATAGTTTCCACCTTCATCTCCAAACCTCGGATCTTCTCTTCCATCAGCTTTATCAGGTGGCCCTTCATGCAAACAATGCTCTTTTCAAATACCCATTCTAGGATCATGTACATCCTGCAGCTTCAACATCTGGTCATCTTGATTGTCTCTTCCAGTGCTTGGGTCACTACTACTGCTGCCTCTGTGTCTGTCATAGCCTTCGAGCCCAAACTCCTGTCAAGGAAAAAGAAAAACCAAACAAAAACCAAAAAAAACAATCCCATCTAAAAATCCAAACAAACACCAAACACTTCTTCCCCACACCCCCTTTCAAACTCCCCTGTTCACAGCTCTGTTTGCAGGCTCCTGTGCTGCTGGTTTACAGTTTGTCTGTCTTTTCAGGCCCCCTAATCAGGGAAGCCCCACCCACTAATCAGGGAAGCCATGCCTGCTAATCAGGGCTCTCCTTCTCTCACACTGCACTGCCCCCTCCAAGCCTTCACAAGCTGAACAAGGGGAAAAAACCATACAAAACAGAAAAAAACCCACAGAACATCCACAAAAAGCTCCCTCACTGCCCATAAAGACCAGTCTCCTCCCTTCTCCTCCAACAGAACTCCCACTCAAACTCCCCTGCTTACAGTTCTATTTGCTAACTCCTGTGTGGCTGCAACTGTTGCCTGAGGCCCAGCTTTGTAAAGCACTTGGTGCGGTCCAGATTATATCAACAAGATGAAATTCAATAAAGGCAGGTGTATAGCACTGCACTTAAGAAGGAAAAATCAAATCCACGAACATAAAATGGGAAATAACTAGCGAGGCAGTAGCACTGCAGAAAAGGATCTGCAGGTATAGTGGATCACAAATTGAATATGAGCCATTAATATGATGCAGTTGTGAAAAGCAAGAATTCTGGGGAATCGTAACAGGAGTGTACTATATGACACAGGAGGTAATTATTCCCCTGTTCTTGGCTGGGCTGAGGCATCAGATGTAATATAGACTCCAGTTTTGGACACCACACTTTAGGAAGGATGTGGACAGGTTGGAGAGAATCCAGAGGAGACCAACAAAAATGGTAAAAGGTTTAGAAAACCTGACCTTTGAGAAAAGGTTAAACCGGGAATGTTTTGTCTTGATAAAAGAAGACTGAAGGGGGACCTGTTATAAAGATGACTATGATCAACTGTTCTCCATGTACACTGAACGTAGGACAAGAAGTAAAGGATTTAAACTGAAGCAAGGGAGATTTAAGTTAGATTTTGGAAAATTTTCTAACTATAAATATAGATAAGCACTGGAATGGATTACGAATGGAGGTTGTGAAATCTCCATCATTGGAGGTTTTTAAGAACAGGTTAGAAAAACATCTATCAGGGATGGTCTAAGTATACTTGGGTCTGCCTCAGTATGTGGATGATGAATTAGATGGTCTCTCTAGGTCCCTTCCAGCCTTACATTTCTCATATTGTATGAAAATGGTAAAATCTAAGAGATTTTTTTTATTGTGAAAATTTGGAAATAAGTTTTGAGATATCAGAAATGCATGATAAACATTTATGTAAGTAAACATTCTATTTCCAATTAATACTGATGTCTTACCACTATTATCTAATTGGTAATTGAAGCTCCATAGAAAAATACATAGAATGGGAGCAGAAATCGAAGAAAGACATGTGAATCAGGGCAGGGGATCTTAGAGCTACATGATTCTATTTAAAAGGTACATGTCTAGCTATAGAAGAGGTGACAAACATATCTAAAAAGCCCATTAGCAATAATCTATCCTGATGACAGCAATAGCAGAGGGATGTGCAGTCCACAGCATGGAAATGTGAAGGTTCTGCAGGAGCATGCAATGCTAGCACTTCTACGTTTGGAGAATCGGAATTTTGCTTAACTGCATGAACTAGTAATGGTGATAGCCATTCCCTGTGTGCTCAGGAACCAGATGAATTTTGTCACAAATATCAAAACTATGATAAGGAACCCAAAGGTCATAGCTTATAAGGCCAGAAGGCACCACCGTGAGTACGTAGTCTGACCTCCTTGCTAACACAGACTGTAGGACTTCCCTGAATTAATTCCTGTTTGAACCAGTGCAATCTTTTAGGAAAAAAAACAGCCAATCTTGATTTTAAAATTGCCAGTGATGGAGAATCCACCACCATCCTAGGTAAATTGTTCCCAAAGTTAATTACTTTCAATTTTAAAAAGCTTAATCTTATTTCCAGTCTGAATTTGTCTAGCTTTAACTTCCAGCTCCAGAGCATCAGTAAAAACCTTGCCACAAGGCAATAGAATTTGGGCTGGTATATTGCCACTTTTTTTTAACCCCACTTCTGCTGTGTGTGCTACTCCCATACTGCATCCTGAGTCTTGAAGACCTCAGAGAGAAAGACCCTCATTGTGGAATCATGCCACTCAGCCAGTGGTGCTAAATGCATTTCTAATATTTTCTGTAGTAAGTTGCTAGAAACTGCTGTCCTCCTGCACTAGGCATGGAGAGAAGCATAGGGCCTTATATTAATCACTGATATCAAAAACAAACAAGCAAAGGAAAAGGTGTATTAATTTTAAGGCATTGAGTCAATAGTTGAAAGGAAATGGATATGAGAAAATTGCAAATTGAAGAAATCAGGTGAAAAGAGCAAGATATAAGAAGATTGTGTCTGAAAAGTTGACAGATTTAACATGAATAACCTTCCCTCTCAGTATCAAAAACATCATTTTTTCTTTAAAGGATGTGGTGATTCAGAAGTGGTATGGAGGAAAAAGGGGTGGATATCAGTTGGGGAACATGAATCGCTCCAACACCTCCAGGAATTATTTTATTCCCTCCAAATACCTAAAAGTCCTAACATAGCAATGATGACAATGAAAGATGATCCAAATCATGGCTCTCCCTCAAGTTCTAATTACAACTATTTTAACTTATTCCCAACTCCCACTAACTGTATTGGGCTCTTGTGGACCCGGATTCCCAGTCATCTACTGTTCCTCTACTGTTATAAAGCAGATTTACTTCAGATAAAAACGACAAGGAGTCCGGTGGCACCTTAAAGACAAACAGATTTATGTGAGCATAAGCTTTAGTGGGTAAAAACGAAATATGGCCATTTAACAGAAGCAACATCTCAAAGTACCAGCACTGTACATATATCAAGTATACCCAGACTACAATTTAGCATTTAAGTGTCAAATGTGGTATGTTTCTTTGAGAAGTGATTAAGACTAGTCTACCTATTTTCTCTTTAATTTAGGCCATTACATCATCTACTTCAGTTAAAAAAAATATCTAAGAACTTCCAATGCATCTGAAGAAGTGGGGTTTTTACCCACAAAAGCTTATGCTCAAATAAATCTGTTAGTCTTTAAGGTGCCACCGGACTCCTTGTAGTTTTTGTGGATACAGGCTAACACGGCTACCCCCGATACTATTCTTTCAGATAAAGGTCCCTGTATCTAGAACATAAATTGCTACACATATTCAGAATCTGTTAATTACAGTACAGAACAACTTTTACAGCAATCTCCTAAAACAAATTTCTCCATCAGTGTAAGACATATGACAAACACTGTAATACAATCAATCTGGTAAGTGTGAAAGCAGTCCTGACAGACCAAAAAATCAATATCAATATATTGTTAATATGGGTGTTCATTCAAAAATAAGAACCCTTGGAAACTTACATCTGATTTCCAACTATATTTGAAGTCTGGACTCTAAAATGTTGACTTAAGTTTAACTTTTTTAAGTCAAATAGTAAAACTAGTGACTGTAAAAAAAGTACACGTCTTTAATATATGATATGATGGAGTATGAAAAACAGACTCGAATAAAGCTTTATTTTTTATAAATTTTCAATGAAGGTGACTTATTTCAAGATTCCAGCAAAAAATAAATAATAAGTCTCCAGGAGACAGATATCACAGTAACTTGTTTTGTATTCCACATTTGAAATGAAACAAAATGGGAATTGCCTCCATTGAAAGATGCAGAAATAACGTAGAAATACTAATGAGGACATTTCCTTTCAGCTACTTAGTTAAGAGCAACAATTTGCAAGATATAATGGGATGAATTCAACCTCAGTGTCACTCCATTGACCAAACTGGAGATACACTAGGGATAAATTGGGCGCTTAAATCCAAATAAAAGCCCAGGTTAATATTCAGCACTGCAAGCACTGTGAGAACTAATACTGGGTCACTTTCAGATCTGAGTAACCTCAGACTTGCACTTGTTTGTTTGAGATCAGAATCTGATCCTATGGGTTGACTGCTAGAATCAAAATGTTATATTATTAGGTCAAAAGTCAGCCATATTGAATGTTGTATTGCCTTCTAGATTTTAAATCCTGGGCTATGAAATTTGGATTCTATGTATGCTATTGAAGCTGATCCTCTGGGGTAGATTGAGATTGGGATAAAATAAGAGTGCTTCTGAATCTTAGTCCAAAAATCAAACCACATCCCAACTCAACTGTTCTGAGGTGCAAAAAAAAGTTTGATTAATCTTTTTCTTCATTATTTTCCAATTTTGCCTGCTACCGCTCCCTTCCAGTCATCAGATGCAAAATTAGAGAAATTTCACGTAGATGTTCTTTTGATATTTCTACCCCGAACAGAAGGAAGACAATAAATTCAAGTTTATTATGTGCACTTTAGGATTGTTTATCTGAACCAAAACACTCAATCATTTGATGTTCACCCGTCATTAGTCAGTCTACACATTGGACCTGTTAATAAGTGATTATACAGAAAAAAATACAAATGGAATTAGAAACTAAGGTTTCCATCTTCCTAGGCAAATTCCACTTCACCTTACTGAAAAACAGTGACAATTCTTGAATTTGATATCAGTTCACATTCCAATTTAAACACTAACACAGAGATCTAATTGGTTTCATATGGCTAACTAATTTCAGAATTCAGTAAGTACTAACCAATAGTCTTGATTAATGGCTGTAGTTGATGTTGAATGCTGTAATAATTCCAGTTATCTGATATGCTATATTAACAGTAAGTTGGAGAACAGTAGTTTGAAGTATTTTTTGCAAATCTCTGAACGTTCATTGCATTGCAGTGAATATCACATGGTATTGTTTTGGCCATATCTGAGTTTACAGGCTCAATTTGCTTCAAGTGCTCTAATAACATGCTTGGTAGAGTGTACTTTTACAGTTTGTCTAGCCCCTGTAGACCAGCTATTCTATTCTTCTGCTGTCAAACTACATTTAAAGTCTTTTGTGATTCAGCTTCTTTTACTTCTGGGTAAATATATATTATCACTTCCTGCTGAGCATGAAAAACTGATTTTTCCTGGGAAAGGACTACCAAGCACTGGGAAAACTAGAAAATATTCTGTGACAGGTGAATTATGTATATTTTTGTTCAATTTACCAGTTGGGTGGAGCCTATCACCAAGACAAACCCTTCCTGAAACTTTGTTTTCACACCTAATCTGTTCCTCCCAGTTACCACCTAGGACACAGTTCTCATGATTCAGTGTATTTCCAGAGTTCCTTTACACCCCTTCCAAATAATAGTGTTTTGTGTCTTCACTAAGGGCCCAATCCAACCCCCATTGATATGAATGGAAACTGGATCAGAGCCTAAATTTCTCCTACTCAACATCCTTCCCATCCTAACCACACCCATCCTGAAGACTGACACACATAGCTAGGGTGACCAGATGTCCTGATTTTATAGGGACAGTCCTGATATTCTGAGCTTTTTCTCATATAGGTGCCTATCACCCCCCAGCCCATGTCCCGATTTTTCACACATGCTATCTGGTCACCCTACACATAGCTGTGAGGTTGACACTTTTAATATAATATCAGTATATTTGATGTTACTTCTAACTGGTTTGTTGCTATATTTGGTGCGGAAGTTAAGCCAGACCTTATACAGAGTACACATTATCTTGAGTGGAAAAAATTAATTTAATGCTTTTATTCTAGAAGAGGCTCTAGAAAGCTACTAATGCAAGGTGGGTATAATGGGGAAAATCCAGAAAATCATAATTTAAAGAGTCATCAGTGCTCATGGGAAACATTCAAAACATTCAATTTGAAGGCACTCATTTTCAGAAATTTCTTCCCATGTTTTAATTACTGGGGAGACTTTCTTGAAAATAAAAGTTTGTTATTCAGAGTCTGCTCCTGCCTGCTTCCATTTCATGCTTCTTCCCTGAAGTCCTAATCCTGTCTTTGAGACAACACAATTTGCTTGTTGATAAGTTGTTAAAATGTTACAAACATAGAATGATTTCAGGTAAGGGATAACTAACAGGAATATATCAATTCTTAACAAAAATCCTCTTCTTGTGAAAATGGGGGACAAAAAGCACAGAATGTAAGATACCTATACATCAATAGGTACACTTCTTCCAAATAATCTTTTTCATATTTTCCTCCATAAAACACCATTGGTTCTTTAAAGATAATTATCTTTACATTCCATATAGTCTTTTTATTATTCACATCAGAGACTATATGCAATAAACATGAGGAATTTTGAGGAAGAACCAAATAATTTACAGAACAAAGCATGGGTATAATTTACCTGGACATGAAAAGCTTTTGATCTCATGATGCACAAGAGACTAATTTGCAAGTAGGAATTTCAGGGGTGAGCTATTTCTGAGGGTAAAAAAATGGCTTGTCCTTTATATTGAAGTTAGGGAGTACTGTACTTATGAGTGAAATCAATTTGAGACTGAGGAAAATGACTAATAGAGTGCCAAGGCATATTGGTGTTAGGTAGGGATGGGTGAATTCATTTTGTCTGGTTTTGAACCCATGTGAAAATCATGGGCTTGAAATGTTAGCTCAAGTTTGAATTATTGGCTTTGTGCTCCTCTAAGGAGATCCTGTGATAGGAGCAGAGAGATACAAAGCTGGTGTGTGTGTGTGTGGGCAAATATGGTGAAAAACATAAGAGAGAGGGGACACAATAAAATAATAATAATGATGTACAGAGACTTCAAAACAGGAGTCAGAGAAAATAGAGGAAAAAATTCTAATGAAAACAGTGTTCATGATGAAAGGACACTATTTCCTCCAATCAAGGTTGAAGCTAGCTTCCCATTGTATGCCTGCCTTGAACCCCCATCCTAGCTTCCCTGGAACTGAACTAGCTTGCCTGAAATTCCAGATACATGATCTTAGGCCATGGTATTTCTTTTTGGACAGACTTGCGAAAGCATTTGGGTGATGGATTTAGTCAGAAATTCAGATAGTGTTCACTTTCCTAAATGTATTTTATCTTGTCATTATTGTCTCCAAGATGGCTTGATCAAATGTGCTAGGCTTGGCAAGGAGCATGGGTTTTTGGAAGGGAATTACTGAAATACTCAGAGCTGTTTTCACATGCACAGTGAAGTCCTTCCGGCTTAGCGCATAAACTAGTGTGTGCATTACAATCTTTTTGTTAAACCAGAAACACTGATTGAAAGGTTTGCAAACCTTGTGCTGCATGATGTTCTTCCACTCCTTATATTGGGGCTAATTTTATATTTAACTTGTATGGACCACTGGCTACAGCTATGTCTTAGGTTGCATTCACATCTCTACACTGTTGTCTTTTCTGTCGTTCATGACATTCAGAAAGTTTCACCTTTCTATATGAAATATTTTAGGTTTGGTTTCTGCACAGTCAACGATGTGGCTCCCTGAGCCTGGTACACCAACACACAATTGAGAGTAGCCCAAGGGGTTGTTCTGGCAGACAGGATCATCATAAAACAGGGATGTTCTGGCCATCTCTTCTCCTCCTCCTCCACCGCGCCCCCTCCACCTCCCCACCAGACATTCCCCCTGCGCTGGAGTTAGGTGGGAGAATGGGGAAGGGGAGTCCTCAGCCCTAGTAAGGATAGTGCCGCCTCAAGTGTTCTCTGAATCTTATCATGCTGGCCCACAGCTAATGTCAAATGGATTTGGTCTTCCCAACTATCTAAGATGGTGTGAAGTGCAAGAACTTGAGGACACTGACTTGCGCTACAACATGATGGCCTCTGAAGGAGTTTAGACAGGGTTTATGCATCAAGAGCATAGCTAGTAAACAGAACAGTTTCCCTAGTGTTTTGCTACATATAATCACAGCAGGTACAATATGTTTTGCTTCTAATTGCAAGGGGAAACAGACATCTATGTGGAGGGTCCAACTGCTCAATATAAACTGAGCACCAGATAATCTCCCTGTCACCTTCTAATTTCTAATTTCCTACATTTCTATAATTTTTTTCCCTTCTTTATGTTGATTTAAGAAAGCCAAGAAGACATACTGGAGAAATAAACAACATGCGTCCACATTTTGGTGGTAACATTGCTTTTGTCAGCTGTTTTTTTGGGGGGGGGCGGGGGGAAGAGGAGGTTAGGCATGTCTCAGACTCAAAGCATGAACAAAAGGTGGTTGTTTCACTCTGATATGTTGTGTTTAATTTGCCTAATATGTTATCTGAAAACAGCTTTAAATCTTAATGTCCTTAGGCTTTTTGTCCCCTATCAAAATCCTCCTCGCTTGGCCCTGTAGGCTGTCCCTTATTCCTTCTCCATGACCTGAGCTTGCTCATACAACTTCATACTCCCTAGCCACCTTATCTGCCCCATCCATCAGACTTCTAGGAATCATTTTGTGGTTCAATGACTATACTAACTTCCCTCGTCCTTCCATTGCCCCATGCATGCTTTCGATGGCTTCTTATTGTGAATAGTTGAGGTTTTGGTTTGGTGGCTGAAATGAAAAATGGGGTGGGGGTGGGGGAGGGGGGCATCTTGGTTTACCTGAAAATGAAACTTCTGTTTTTCTCACGAAAATGAAAAAAAACCAAAAATGTTGGTTCAGGTAAGAACATCCACACTGCATCAGATCAATGGCTCATCCAGCCTAGTATCCTGTCCCCTGCCAGTGACCAGTACCAGATGGTTCAGAGGGAATGAGCAGAACAGGACAATTATCAGATGATCCATCCCTGGTTGTCCAGTCCCTGCTTCTGGCGGTCAGAGGCTTGGGATTGCATCCCTGACCATCTTGGTTAATAGCTGTTGATGGACCTATCCTCCAGGAAGTTATCTTGTTTTTTCTTTTTTTACCCAGTTATAATTTTGGCTTTTGCATTATCCCCTGGTATCAAGATCCACAAGTTGACTGTGTATTGTGTGAAGAAGGACTGCCTCTTGTTTTTCTGCTACCTATCAATTTCATTGGGTGATCCCTTGTTCTTGTGCTATGCGAAGGGTTAAATAACACTTCCTTATTCATTTTTAGGAGGCCTGTCCTGCAGACGTAAACCTTCCCTCCTCTCCAGCATAACACCTCAGCTGGCCTTTTTCAAACTATTAGGCACTAGCTAAATTTGAAAGGTTAAAACATCTCAGGAGTGGCTACTGTCCTAACACTGACTGGTTCAGACACACACGAGACACTTGTCATTTCAGTGTATGACAATGTAAACTTTGTAATGAAAAGTTTGGGCTGAAAAGTAACTGTGTTTCTGAACAAAAACCAAAACTCCTTTATATGAAGAAGAAACTCCCCGAAAAACCACAACCTTCAGTGCTTATGAATCAGTGTCCTAACAAATGAAGTACAAAATGGGGTATTAGTTGGTGTATGCAACAGATCACCAAATCACAGAAGGAAACAGGTTGACTGGGTCCTTATGCACCTATCTGTAATGTTTAGGGGAAAACAGCTGTATAATCATGGGGGACTTCAATCTGAGTGACATATGAGGGTAGTCTCATGAGGCCAGAATTAAAACACCCTTTGAATGTCTAAATATGGTAAATGGCATAACTCAAAAAGTGTTGCATACAACATCCAATATTAGACCTTGTCTTGACAACAAAGAGGAATTGATCACAGGACTAAAAATTAATGGTAGCTTAGGTACAAGTGATCATGACTTGATCACATTTATAATGAGCAAACAGAATAAAGTGATGACCAGTGAGATATAGAAGAAATTGACAAGGTAAGCAATGAGAGAAATCTATAGCCAGAATTGTTTAACACAATAAGGAGGAGGGCTTTTTAAGCTTATTAGCGAAAAAAAGAATCTTAACAATGGTATTGGTCCAATATTATCCATAATGATGCATAAAAGGCAGAAGTGTTCAATAAATATTTCTGTTCTGTAGTTGGGAAAAGAACAGATGGTATAGTTATATCATGATACCACTCTATTCTATTTGTATGTCAGGAGCATGTTGAAAAGCAGTTACTAAAGTTAGATATTTTACAATCAGTAGGTGTATATCACTTGCATTTAAGAGTTTTAAAATAACTGGCTGAGGTGCTACTGGACCATTGATTTTCAATAAATTTGGGAAATTTGGGGAAGTTCCAGAAGGTTGGAAGAAAGCTAATATTTTTAAAAGGGTAAACAATGACTCAAGTAATTATAGGCTTGTCAGTCTAGCATCAATCTCTGACAGAATAATAAAACAGCTGATATGGGACTTGATTAATAAAGAATTAAAGGATTGTAATATAATTAATGCCAATCAACATGGGTTTATGAAAAATAGATCCTTTCAAACTACTTTGATTATTTTTAAAAGATTACAAGTTTGGCTGATAAATGTAATAGGGTTGACACAATTTACTTAGACTTCTGTAAATCATTTGACATGGTACTTCATGGCATTTTGATTAAAAAACTAGAACAATATAAAATTAACATGGCACACATTAAATGGATTAAAAGCCAGCTGACCGATAGGTCTCATAATGTATTTGTAAATGGGGAGTCATCATAGAACATGTGTTTTTCTAGAGGGGTCCCACAGGGATTGGTTCTTGACCCTACTCTATTTAACATTTTTATTAATGATCTGGATGAAAACATAAAGTCAGCACTTATAAAATTTACAGATGACCCAAAAACTGGGGGAGTGGTAAATAATGAACAGGACACGTCACTGATACAGAACGATCTGGATTGCTTGGTAAGATGGGTGCAAGCAACAATATGCCTTTTAAGATGCTAAATGGAAATGTATACATCAAGGAACAAAGAATATAGGCCATACTCACAGGATGTGGGGTGGGCTCTATCCTGGAAGGAGTAATTCTGAAAAAGATTGGGGGTTGTGGTGGACAATCAGCTGAACATGAGCTCCCAGTGTGATGCTGTGGTCCAAAGGGCTAATGCAATCCTTGGATGCATATACATGGGAATCTTGAATAGGAGTAGAGAGGTTATTTTACCTGTATTTGGCACAGGTATGACCACAGCTGGAATACTGTGTCCAGCTCTCATGTTCACAGTCCAAGAAGGGTATTGATAAATTAGAGAGAACTCCGAGAAGAGCCATGAGAAAGGTTAAAGGATTGGAAAGTGTGCCTTATAGTGATAAGCTAAATAAATTTAGCTTTTTGAGTCTAAAAAAGAGAAAGTTAAGGGAATGACTTAATTAGTCTAGAAATATGTACATGGGAAACAAATATTTAATAATGGGCTCTTCAGCTAGCAGAGAAAGGTACAACATGGTCCAATGGCTGGAAATTAAAGCTAGAAAAATTCAGGTGACAAGGCATACATTTTTAACGATGAGAGTAATTAACCATTGGAACAGCATACCAAGGGTCATGGTGGATTCTCCTTCATTGACCATTTTAAAATCAAGATTGGATATTTTTTCTGAAAGATAGCTGTATAAAAGATACCCTAGGAATTAGGAATTATTTTAGGGAAGTTCTATGGCCTGGGTTATACAGGAGATCAGACTACATGCTCCATCTGGCCTTAGAATCTACAAATCTCTGAAAAGTTTTTTTATAAAAAGAGCGTAGGTAGTAAAAATAATTATATACTAGAAATAGGTATTTTTCAGCTCTTTATTGAAAATATCTAATTTACATTAATGGAGCAAAAACAGTTGTTATATCTGTGAACTTTCCCTGTCTTCATAATGAAGCATTGAAGCTGCCATTGAGACAGCTTGCTTAAGTGTTTTCTATGAAATCACCAATACCTGTTAGAACCAGGCTGGGATTAAGCTCATAACATCTGGCCAACAAATATAGTGTGAGATTGTTGAGAAGCTACTAATCTAGGGCAGGTTTCAGAGTAACAGCCATATTAGTCTGTATTCGCAAAAAGAAAAGGAGTACTTGTGGCACCTTAGAGACTAACCAATTTATTTGAGCATAAGCTTTCGTGAGCTACAGCTCACTTCATCGGATGCATACTATGGAAAGTGTAGAAGATCTTTTTATACACACAAAGCATGAAAAAATACTTCCCCCCACCCCACTCTCCTGCTGGTAATAGCTTATCTAAAGTGATCACTCTCTTTACAATGTGTATGATAATCAAGTTTGGCCATTTCCAGCACAAATCCAGGTTCCCTCCCCCTCCCCCACAAACCCACTCTCCTGCTGGTAATAGCTTATCTAAAGTGACCACTCTCCTTACAATGTGTATGATAATCAAGGTGGGCCATTTCCAGCACAAATCCAGGGTTTAACAAGAACGTCTAAGGAGGGGGGGGGTAGGAAAAAACAAGGGGAAATAGGTTGCCTTGCATAATGACTTATCCACTCCCAGTCTCTATTCAAGCCTAAGTTAATTGTATCCAATTTGCAAATGAATTCCAATTCAACAGTCTCTCGCTGGAGTCTGGATCTGAAGTTTTTTTGTTGTAATATCACAACTTTCATGTCTGTAATTGCGTGACCAGAGAGATTGAAGTGTTTATGAATGCTATAATTCTTGACATCTGATGTGTGTCCATTTATTCTTTTACGTAGAGACTGTCCAGTTTGACCAATGTACATGGCAGAGGGGCATTGCTGGCACATGATGGCATATATCACACTGGTGGATGTGCAGGTGAACGAGCCTCTGATAGTGTGGCTGATGTTATTAGGCCCTGTGATGGTGTCCCCTGAATAGCTATGTGGGCACAGTTGGCAACGGGCTTTGTTGCAAGGATAGGTTCCTGGGTTTTACATTTGGGGACAATGTATACCTTCAAATCAGCGACCCTGCTATGGGTACCCGCATGGCCCCACAGTATGGCAACATTTTTATGGCTGACTTAGAACAACGCTTCCTCAGTTTTCGTCCCCTAACGCCCCTACTCTACTTGCACTATATTGATGACATCTTCATCATCTGGACCCATGGAAAAGAAGCCCTTGAGGAATTCCACCATGATTTCAACAATTTCCATCCCACCATCAACCTCAGCCTGGTCCAGTCCACACAAGAGATCCACTTCCTGGACACTACAGTGCTAATAAACGATGGTCACATAAACACCACCCTACACCGGAAACCTACTGACCGCTATTCCTACCTACATGCCTCCAGCTTTCACCCTGACCACACCACACGATCCATTGTCTACAGCCAAGCTCTGCGATACAACTGCATTTGCTCCAACCCCTCAGACAGAGACAAACACCTACAAGATCTCTATCAAGCATTCTTACGACTACAATACCCACCTGCGGAAGTGAAGAAACAGATTGATAGAGCCAGAAGAGTTCCCAGAAGTCACCTACTACAGGACAGGCCTAACAAAGAAAATAACAGAACGCCACTAGCTGTCACTTTCAGCCCCCAACTAAAACCCCTCCAACGCATTATTAAGGATCTACAACCTATCCTGAAGGATGACCCAACACTCTCACAAATCTTGGGAGACAGGCCAGTCCTTGCCTACAGACAGCCCCCCAACCTGAAGCAAATACTCACCAGCAACCACATACCATACAACAGAACCACTAACCCAGGAACCTATCCTTGCAACAAAGCCCGTTGCCAACTGTGCCCACATAGCTATTCAGGGGACACCATCACAGGGCCTAATAACATCAGCCACACTATCAGAGGCTCGTTCACCTGCACATCCACCAGTGTGATATATGCCATCATGTGCCAGCAATGCCCCTCTGCCATGTACATTGGTCAAACTGGACAGTCTCTACGTAAAAGAATAAATGGACACAAATCATATGTCAAGAATTATAACCTTCATAAACCAGTCGGAGAACACTTCAATCTCTCTGGTCACGCGATTACAGACATGAAAGTTGTGATATTACAACAAAAAAACTTCAAATCCAGACTCCAGCGAGAGACTGTTGAATTGGAATTCATTTGCAAATTGGATACAATTAACTTAGGCTTGAATAGAGACTGGGAGTGGCTAAGTCATTATGCAAGGTAACCTATTTCCCCTTGTTTTTTCCTACTCCCCCCCCCCCTTCCTCAGACGTTCTTGTTAAACCCTGGATTTGTGCTGGAAATGGCCCACCTTGATTATCATACACATTGTAAGGAGAGTGGTCACTTTAGATAAGCTATTACCAGCAGGAGAGTGGGTTTGTGTGTGTGTGTGTGGGGGGAGAAAACCTGGATTTGTGCTGGAAATGGCCCAACTTGATTATCATACACATTGTAAAGAGAGTGATCACTTTAGATAAGCTATTACCAGCAGGAGAGTGGGGTGGGGGGAGGTATTTTGTCATGCTTTGTGTGTATAAAAAGATCTTCTACACTTTCCACAGTATGCATCGGATGAAGTGAGCTGTAGCTCACGAAAGCTTATGCTCAAATAAATTGGTTAGTCTCTAAGGTGCCACAAGTACTCCTTTTCTTTAATCTAGGGCAGTGTTTGCTTTCATAAGGCATCTGATGCAGAGCTATAACATCAAGAAAAATCCAGAACTTGGATATTACTAAGTTTTGTTTACTTAAACCTGCATTTGATTATCATGGAAACATAAATATTAGCTATGGAATGGAACCAGTTAAAGTAGGTGTTATTAAAAATGTAATCTTCATTCCCTCAGGAGCCACAGGATTTTTTTTAATACTTTACAATAATATTCTTCACATTATGTAAAACAAATTAATGGATTGTCTTTCGGTGTTTATGTTCTTATTGTTACATAGAGATTAGAGACGGGCCCAAATCATGAGGTTTGGATCACAATTTTGATGTAAAACTAAAGTCAGTAGGAGTCTTTCCATTGGCTTCAGTGTGCTCCGGGACTGGTACTTTATAAAGGTTGAGCGAGCTAGAAAGGTTTGAGTCTGGATCTGAACTTCTTTGTAGTATAATGACAGGTTTCAGAGTAACAGCCGTGTTAGTCTGTATTCGTAAAAAGAAAAGGAGTACTTGTGGCACCTTAGAGACTAACCAGTTTATTTGAGCATGAGCTTTCGTGAGCCGATGAAGTGAGCTGTAGCTCACGAAAGCTCATGCTCAAATAAACTGGTTAGTCTCTAAGGTGCCACAAGTACTCCTTTTCTTTGTAGTATAGGATATCAGGGCTTGGACCTGGTGTTCAAAAGAGGTGGTGTTATAAAAATGACAAACCAATGATTGAACATTATTAATAGGGATGGTCAGACTGGTTAAAATAAGAATCAGCACAACACTTTTTGGCATTTTGTATGGAACCAAGTTTAAGTTTTGAAAAATGTAGGTAACTTGCTTCCTCTTTTAGAATAGTTTGTTGTATGTTTTTACACTGCCTCATTCTAGGCAGGACAGAAGCAGAAGTGCCGAAGTACATAATCTTATGAGACTTCCAGCCCAGCTGTGCAGAATCATTTACTTTCTGACAGTTGGGATACAGTTCAGAAGAGCATCCAAAGTTTTTGTTGCTTATTCAAGCATTGCAACTTTTTGTGGTTTGCCTATCACTCTTTATAATGCACTGGAAAGTAAACACTCTCTGTCATGAATAAAAGTGATATGAAAGTAAATCTGATCCTGATCCTCCAATCCTCTTGCATGCATGATTCTGATTGATTTCAATGATAGTTGCATATATGGAATGGCTGCAGGATTAGGCGTCTGCACTGCGAATTAGATAATTTGTAGGACTGTGTGTTTTCTCTCTGGAATCAATTAATAGTGAGAAAAGAAAACTGACTATAATAACTTTCCCATGGATTCAGACTTTATGGCCTCTGCAATTCATCTATACAATAGTTTTATTTTGAATAGTTAAGTCATAGCAGAGGGAGAGAGAAATTAGGAGGTATAGGCAAGAGAGAAAACAATGTTTTCAGCCAATATTAGAAGTGAAATGGAGAGTTGATGAGGCAGAGAAATAAAAATGATTGGTTTACACAATAGGGGTTGCAAAGAAGTCTCTTCCCATTAGTCCCAGCATTGTATGGAGGGACAGATAGGAGTCCTGTGCTAAATGATCTCTGAGTGAGATGGGAAATTCCACTAAGTGTGTTTGTGACACTGAGCCAGTGAAGGTTAAGCAACTAGTGGGCCAAATGACCTAAAATCAACCTTTAAGGACATATTAGAAAAGTGTTGAAATGGTAATCAGGGCCATTCCTTGCTGATAGTTATCAAAGCCATGTTAAATGGATTAGAGTTCTGTATTGTTAGAGAATTAGAGGTAAATACTAATTGTATTTGTCTGTGTTTACCTATAACTTGTTAAAAGATTCACAATGTGATCTCATTAGCTTGTAGATGATAAACCTTTGTTCCTGTCTGTTACTATATTCTATTTATTCAAAGATCAAAAGGAAATATTAACATTTAGATTAAATTTGTAGCGTAATAATATCATTGTCTTTATTTTTCTTTGAAGTTTGTAGTAAACTATGAACTGCTTGAATGGTTAATTATCTCATGCAGCTCGTTACCAGGGTGCGCCTATGAAATAGAAATTTAATCAAAGTGACAATGTATATTACCTATTCTTCATCCAAGAAATGCTTGCTGTGATGTCTGCTGTCAAGAGGATATTATAGAAACTATAAAAAAGACCTCGGTCCTGATCCTTACCATCTCAGAGCTGCTTAAACTTTGTCAGGGGAAGTTCAAGCCACAAGACTGAGGTCTCCAGGTCCGTCTTCCATTCTCATGGAAGAATTTAACCAAATGCACATGGACTGCCTATTGAATTGATTCTGGAAGAACTTTAACAAAATCAGCTGCTCACCATCTCTGCTATGAAACTGACCTAAGAACTTTATTCATATATGTATGTATAATGATCTTTTAACCAAAGTAACTCTCTTTTAAAAAAAATAATTTTTAGAGTTAATTAATAAGGATTAGCTGTAGGCCTGTATTGGGGTAAAATCTGAAATATTCATTGACCTGGTGGGTAATGTATCTGATCTCTTTGGACTGGTAGAACTTTATATATGGTGGATAAGATTTTAAGTAACCCTCTATTTGACTTGGCTTTCTGGGTGGGAGCCCAAGGCTGGATTGATTTATGGGAGCTGTATTTTTGGGCTTCTTAGTAACCAGGAAGGTATTACAGAAGCTGGTTTGTGACTGGCTTGGTGAATCTAATTGTAAGAATAAACCACCAGTTTTGGGGGGTCATCTGCCCCATTCTTTGCAGTTTGCCCTGATTGAGCATTCTCAGTGTGACCCCTCCAGCAGCCATGCTCACAGTGTAATAAACAATGGGACAGACTTACCTAAATTGGAACAATGAAGTCTAAATTTACATCTCTCAGAGACAGCCTGACCCTTTGTATATTATGGGGATTCACCACCGGTCAGGTGGTGTTGCCACTGTCTGTTCCCCATTACCGGGTGATTGCCTGGGAAGGACATCTTTGAGTTGTAGTCAGGACTCCACAAGAAACCTGCCAATGGTGACTGAACATCCATGGCAGTCGCACCAACAGAAGTTGCCACGGGGAATCTGCTAAATTGGAGCATCCCCTGGCCATCCTAGCCCTGTACCCATTGCTTTGGGCAGTGCTAACACACCAGAGGTTCCCAGTGGAGGAGAAGTTTTCTATTTTCCACCACTGCATGCAGACCCTCAGAAGACTTTCCACCATTTCAGGATTTATGCGGGCTGAAAGTTATACAGATACTTGGATGAATATCGGTCAGGGAAGTCAATTTAGAACTGTATCCTGAAATAAATAGGGAGCCAGTAAAGTTTTGGTGAATGTTTTCGTGCCTCCTTGTACATGGGAGAAAGTGAGCAACTATACATGCTGGAGTCAATAGAGCTTAGACTTTGGGATACCAGGAAGAAGCATACTGGAATAGTCAGAACTAAAGAAGGCATGAAAGAGGATTCCCGGAGAGGTGGAGGCAAGATAGTGGCATCACAGGGAATATTGTGGGAAGAGGAGAGTTCAAAGTCAAGAATGACCAGAAGGTAGTCCAGTGACTCATTATGTACTTAATAAAAAATGTGAGCATTTACCATGATCCTGCACTAAACAAAATCCCCAATTCATGTACATATCCATATATTTGGTTTTGTAAAGAGGTATCTGACTGGGCCATAGAGAGTGTACAGATCCCCTTCATAAAGTGCTTTTTGCACCAATCATACAGTCCAGGACTGGTAGTAGTTGTGTCATTTCCTTGTTGTGGAAGACGTAATCTACTTTTCTATTTACACGGACATTTGCTTTGTGATGGTGTAAAGAACAGGTAACAAAAAGCAGTGTCATTTGAGATTTTAAAATGATATGAAACTCCATGTAATTTACATAATAGCGTTTGGAATATTAACATAGCAAAGGTACATGTGCAAATACATCAGCTGTCTTTAGAGCTCCATAAGAAGTTACTGCATAGGGAGAATTACTGCTGGTGTGGGCTAGTTACTCTACCGAGGAAAAGAGATGCATAGTTACTATTGTTGTAGAGACATGGCTTACCCACACATCTATTTGTACTTGATACATACTTTTGTCATGTCAGCCATTTCCTGTCCAGTGTTCTGAAGACAGTTACCCAGACAACCCAGAGGACGCAGCCTTAGCACAAAGCTATGTAAAATATGAAGTCAATACCGCTGCAATGCATGTCCTGTTTGCATATTGGAAGTGAAGTGTAAACAGATATACTACATGTAATATACACTGCATAGTAGTGCATATCTTGTTTCTAACAACTCTTTGGTCCAGTACTTTACTATTTGAACACTGAGGGCAATTGCTCATATCTTAGTAAATATAAATGTCTTTCATATCATGCAGATGACATTTTAAACCATTTAATAGCGTTTAGTATCAAAAGTAATTAAAGTATATCAGTTTAAAAAAATAATTTAATCTGTCAGCTAAATAAAGTCTAGTTCACAGCTGGAACTATTTTGTTCTTTGAAATACTGCTAACCACACTGCTGGAGAAAGCATGAAGTGAAAGTGAAATTCTTAATCTCTTTTTTGCTATATAATTTATTTTTCTTTCTATTCCAGATATTTTCCTAATTAATAGTTTTCCCTTTTGTGAGATGACTTTTCTTTAGATAGGGCAAAAACGTGACTAAGGTCAGAATTTAAACTCAGATAATTTGGCCCTTGGCAGTAGTTTATACTGAAACCAAACCCCAGTACAATACCAAATATATTTCCACTTAATAATGCTATCCTGAATGCACATTATCACTTATGTTTGGAACAAAAGAGGGAAAATGTTAAATGCTGCTCATGAAACAATGTCAATTTTATAAATCACACAGATTTTTTTCATTTTAAACCATCAGTGTCAAAGGCCATATAGATTTAGAACTGACTGTTTAAGATCTGCCAGTAGAACAAAGGAAAAAAATAGAGAGAGTATTTCACGCAGAAACTTGCACTCCTAGATTTTCATCATCTATTACTACTCAGATGAAACCAAATCGATAAATAGATCAGGACACTATGCCTGAAGAAAAAAATGATTGTGGCAGAATGAATTTTTTACACTCTGTTAATGTACTCTGCTGGGTCCACCAATCATAGTGTATGGCACTATGGGAAAATTTACAGTGTGAAGGTCTTATTTTTGAATCCACTGATTATCCTTAGATTGAATATCTATGAAGTATTTATAGTTCTGACATTAACTATTAACCTGGCACATCAGTGTAAATTGTATGGCACATAAAACTGACTCATCCTGTTTAAAACATTTCAGAGATACACTAGAGTTTGTTTTACAGGTTAAGTAATCACAGCTTGGAAAGCTCTGTGGGTAATGCTATGGTGATAGTCAACCAGCTGGATAGAGCAGTAAATTATAACACTATTCAGTGCTGACAGTTGTGATGACCCCACTTTCTGGCTGTTATATCTTTCTGAGAGCTGAGTTGTCCTTGCTCTGCCTTTCACTTAAATAATTTCAAATCTCCAGGCTTGTGTAATCCAAAGAAGGTTTAGGTCAGGAAAAGTAAGTATTGCATGTGTGGTCACATTTTTTGTTTTTTACACTTTCTTAATGTGCTGTCAGAAAAGTGACTCTGTAAACATTGAACCTTACTCTGCTGCCCGTGTGTATTTCTGTGTATCTACTTACTTTGCCTCTTTTTGCTGAAGAAAAAAGTCAGGAAGAGGAGAATGAGCTGTATTCTATTCTGGCTCATACATCAACAGAATTGTTTACAAAATTCCAGCTGCAGATGCTTTACATTAAGTTTTACACCTCAACTACCTCTATACAGTAATTTAGTTTAGGTTTACTGGTGATTTTGCTTGAGTCAGTGAACCCAGCTTGTCTTTCAGATCCCAGACTCAGTAGCAGGGCAGATTTTGTCAAAAAAATTTTGTCAACTGGAAAAATGCTTTGGAAGCCATTCAGAAATCCTAAACATGGAAACCCACAATTAGGACTGTGTGAATATTCAGGTCAGGTACAGGTATAAAAAAATCAGAAAAATATTTTTTTTGATCAGCCCAAAATGAAAATTTTTTGAAGTTTTTGGTGAACTAAAATGTCAAACAAACAAACAAACAACCCTTTGTTTTGTGTTGACTGAAATGTTTCAGTTGAACCCAAATTAAATTGTTTTGATTTTGAGTTTTTAAAAACATTTATATAATTGTTTTTAAAATAAAATTAAGGGAAATTCTAAACAAAATGTCTTCTTGAAATGAAGTCAAAACGCTTAGTTTCAGGAATGCCAAAATGAAGCATTACAACATTTCCAAATTTTATTTTTTTCAACCAAAACAAGTCCTTGAAATGAATTAGAATTTGCCAATTGTTTTAGTTGATCCAAATCTGCATTTTTCAGTGAAAAATATTTTGCATTGAAAATTTCACCCAGTTCTACCCAAAATGCCGTTTGTATGGTTGTTTTTCAGAGCTGAGCTCTGCTTCTGGATCTGGATGTGTTTAGACAAAGTATCACAATAAGAGTTGATCAAATGCTATACCAAAAAACAAACAAAAAAGCAAACCCTTGTGAATGTATGTTTGCATAGATAGATAGAATGTATGTTTGCATAGATAGATAGTTTTGCAACTCCTATTATTAATTTTTGCAAATATATAGTTGAATAACATTTGGTGTTAAGCAGTGTTTGCTGAAACAGAGTAATGAATGCGCTATCCATATTAATATCTATCTAAGGTACCTAACGACACTCATTACCATAGGATATGACTGCCTCATAGTTCTTTTAATGTGTGTACCATCACAACAACTGTGTGAGGTAGGCAAGTGCTATTATCCCCATTTTACAGATGGGGAACTGAAGGAGGGAGATACTAGATGACTTATGCAAGGTAATCGAGGAAACCCGCTGTGGGGCAGGGAATTGAACCCAGGTGTCTTCAGTCCTATGTTAGCACTTGTCATAAATATAAAGGGAAGGGTAAACCCCTTTAAAATCCCTCCTGGCCAGAGGAAAAATCCTCTCACCTGTAAAGGGTTAAGAAGCTAAAGGTAACCTCGCTGGCACCTGACCAAAATGACCAATGAGGAGACAAGATACTTTCAAAAGCTGGGAGGAGGGAGAGAAACAAAGGGTCTGTGTCTGTCTGTATGCTGCTTTTGCTGGGGATAGAACAGGAATGGAGTCTTAGAACTTTTAGTAAGTAATCTAGCTAGGTATGCGTTAGATTATGATTTCTTTAAATGGCTGAGAAAAGAACTGTGCTGAATACAATGACTATTCCTGTCTGTGTGTCTTTTTTGTAACTTAAGGTTTTGCCTAGAGGGATTCTCTATGTTTTGAATCCAATTACCCTGTAAGGTATCTACCATCCTGATTTTACAGAGGTGATTCCTTTACTTCTATTTACTTCTATTTCTATTAAAAGTCTTCTTGTAAGAAAACTGAATGCTTTTTCATTGTTCTCAGATCCAAGGGTTTGGTTCTGTGGTCACCTATGTAAATTGGTGAGGATTTTTACCAAACCTTTCCCGGAAGTGGGGTGCAAGGGTTGGGAGGATTTTGGGGGGAAAGACATGTCCAAACTACATTTCCCAGCAAACCCAGTTAGAGTTTGGTGGTGGCAGTGGATATTCCAAGGACAAAGGATAAAATTAATTTGTACTTTGGGGAAGTTTTAACCTAAGCTAGTAAAAGTAAGCTTAGGAGGTTTTCATGCAGGTCCCCACATCTGTACCCTAGAGTTCAGAGTGGGGGAGGAACCTTGACAGCACTCTACCCACTGGTCCATCATTGCTCTCTTGTGGAGGTATGAATGAAGGTATGCAGTCATCTTTGAGTATTTTATGTAAATGTTTGTACAGCTCTCTTGAAAATTGTGGGTTTGGGAATTATTCAGTCACAGAGCAGAAATGGTATCACGTGATTTTGGTAACCAGTCATGCACTATGAATAGCAAATTACAAATAGTGAATACTCCAAGCAACAGTTGAGGCAAATAGTCCACATGGAAAATAAATTATTTAAATTAACAAATATCCCCCTAAAAATCTGTCTGTGGATAATCTGTGAACAGAAAAAGAGACTAAATTTCTCAAATCATTGCCTGCAAATAATTTGTCAGTTCTTAACCAAATACCCCTCATTTTACCTTTTGACCTCTTCCCCCTCAACATTCCCTTCACAGTTTACCCTTTTCCACCTGAGCACACCCTTAGCTTTTCCTACCTTTAAAGATTTTTTCTCAGACTGTGGTGGCAGGAGGCTAGTCACACAACAGGCTGTCTTTAAAAAAAAAAAAAAGACACAAACCAAGATTCAGTTCATTTTAACAGCCTCATAGGATTAAAGCTCACAAGTTTGGAAACTGGTCAGAAAATGAGTTAGAAGAGGAAACAGCACAAAGTAACCCAGTGGATTTATCTGAAAAGCTTTCCTCTTTGGAAGGATTTTAATTTTTACTCTGAACATAAATGAGAAGTGTTTGAGACATCCAAATTCCCATGGGAGCAGCAAAGCTACAAAATAAAACTAACATACCAGGGATACCATTGGCAGTGTCTGCTATGGCAATGTCAGGAATGATTATACTTGGATCAACCTTTCACCACAGGAAAGCCTTATCCAGTTTATTGGTATTGCACTGTTGAGGAGTCACAACTGTAAACTATAATAGCATATCACACTTAGCCAAGGAATGAAGTAAGCATTTCTTCTAGCAGCATCAGCCCATCTTCCTTCACTTAAACCAAATGCAATTGATTAAAATTAAACTAAAGCAAAATAAATTAACTGTTGGGTTATTGTGAGTGTGTGTATGTGTACTTTATAACAGCTAGGAACAGTACAGGAAACAAAACAATTGAAATTAGATGGAAAATATTAAAGAAGACACTTAATTGGTATATTATTTACCTTCATTTGACTTTCAAGGCTGACTGATACCCCTAGCCTTACTTAGGGTTCAAGTGGGGGTCATATTGGGTAACAGATGAGCTTGTGCTATTTTTTTTCTGAACAGAAAGAGGAGGAATTGTCCATAAAGATCCTCATGCAGAGTTCCACAGCCTATCCAGAAGGCCACGACTTTCGGAAGCTCTTTTGGCCCCTGTTGCATCTCCCCATCCCATTGTCGCCAGCAGGCAGCTCCATTGGATTTTAGCTACCAGGAATTCCCCTGAGAAAAGTCACCCATGGAGGCTCTGAAGAAAAAAAAACCTCACTGATTCATTTTTTGGCAAAATTCTCTCTTTATTTTTCAACCAGCTCTAGGGGGAAGGTTGATGCTGCTGCAGAGTTGGGTCCTCCCTCCTCTTTTTTACATGCAGAAGATTCTCCTGAGTACATGGATCTGGGGTGGGGGTACACAGAGCCTCTGTCAGCAGTAGGACTGGGATAGAAGCAGGAAGAGACAGCTAATATTGCCTGAACTCTAGCAGTGTCTGAGTCCATCAGCAGGAAAAACAGCTGAAAAGAGGGTGGTTCTGAGGAGAGCAGCATTTTTAGTGCTAGAGGAGGGGCTGTCGGAGAAGCACCCTAAATCCTCCAGACAGTGGGAAAGCCTGAATAAGGCTAGGTATTAGGAACTGTGTCTGGATAGGAAAACAGGAAGAAAAGAAGATGTTGCTGGTCACTCTAGGACAGGGATTCCCAAACTTGGTTCGCGGCTTGTACAGGGTAAGTCCCTGGCGGGCCGCGAGACGCTTTGTTTACCTGGATGTCAACAGGTACGACCGCTCGCAGCTCCCAGTGGCCGTGGTTCGCCATTCCCGGCCAATGGGAGCTGCGGGAAGCAGTGGCCTGCGCCAAGTTTGGGAACCCCAGGTCTAGGAAGATCAGATGCAGTTTGCTGAGCTCCCTAAATTGAGGTGCCTGCTTCCCGCCCACCATAGTTCTGTTTTCCAATGACTGTTTGTTCTAATAATTTACATAAATGGATACACCAATCATTTAACAGTAAACTGAATAACTTAATTGTAGCAACAGCCCCTTCCACTAATGGGAGCAGCCCCAAAATGGTTCTTCCCTTAATTCCTTCTCACCCATTTGGGAAGTCAGGGACAGAGTATTGACTCTGGATCTGAGATTAGGTTGAAGACCTGGTAGAGCTCAGGAAGAAGCACATTTGGCCAGCTTAACTGCAGTTGTCCAGGCTGGATCCCAGTCATGATTTCTTTCTGCTTGTTCCCACTCAGGGTGAATTCTATTCCCTTTCCTCTCTTGAAACACCGAGGGCCTAATCTGTTATGGAAGGACGGAGCAACTTTTTCTCTAACACCCTCACAATAACAAATACTTGGGGACAGCAGAGTCTGGACATAGGTGCATGGAAATAGAATGCTTAGACAGTAGAACCTCAGAGTTATGAACACCTCAGGGATGGAGGTTGTTTGTAACTCTGAAAAAAATGTTATGATTGCTCTTTCAAAAAATTGCAACTGAACATTGACTTAATACAGCTTTGAAACTTTACTATGCAGAAGAAAAATGCTGCTTTTAACCGTCTTAATTTAAATGAAACAAGCACAGAAAGTTTCCTTACCTTGTCAAATCTTTTTTTAAAACTTTACCTTTTATTTTTTTTAAAGTATTTTACTTGTATTCGCAAAAAGAAAAGGAGTACTTGTGGCACCTTAGAGACTAACCAATTTATTTGAGCATAAGCTTTCGTGAGCTACAGCTCACTTCATTGGATGCATACTGTGGATGAAGTGAGCTGTAGCTCATGAAAGCTTATGCTCAAATAAATTGGTTAGTCGCTAAGGTGCCACAAGTACTCCTTTTCTTTTTGTGAATACAGACTAACACGGCTGTTACTCTGTTACTTGTATTCACCTTTTTTCCCCCTTCATCTCTGCTGTTGTCTGATTGCATACTTTCAGTTCCAAATGAGATGTGTTGTTGATAGGTCAGTTTGTAGCTCTGGTGTTCGTAACTCTGAGGTTCTACTGTATATCTCATCTGTACATAATCACAGAATGTTGGCGGGTCCAGAAATATCCTTCTTAATCCAGGTCCTTGGGTGCAAAACTGAAAAATTGAAATAGCTTTGAGGTTAGTAAACTAGTGTTGTGGAGTATTGAAGGTTTAGACACTGTTTGGTCCAGCTCCTCAGTAATGATTTCAAATTTGTACTAATAGATGGAATTTGCTTAAATTATAAATTAATGTAACCACTTACACAATATGGTTCTTTGTCTTCCTGTGGTAGCTACACCACATTTACAAGTTTGAGACTGCTACTGTCCCTGAACTAGTAGTCTTAGGGCCAGATTTACCAAGCTATTTACACAGCTAAAGATGCAAATAGGTACGTAGGAGGCTGAACAAAAGCAGGTGCCAAACTTCCACTGACTTTAGCAATCCATATGGTCCCTGGTCAATCCCCGACAGGTGAGCTAAGGAGGGGTATCCTAACACTAATGTGATTGAGTTGTGTCCAGAAGTGTGCTAAGTGTTCTATATTTGTTTTATTAAAATCCTTGGTTAATTGTCTGATGGTGAGCAAGGGAGAAATGCCAATAATAGCACAGTTGGATGGACTTTGAAAAGGAGCAGCTTCTTAAAATGCTCACAGGCAGTACGTCTGTTTGAGTTCTAATGGTGAGAGCGCAGACTGATGACATACTAGTTTAATGTAGCCCTAGCCAACAACTTGCAGAGTTTTAGTTGTTGAAAAAGACACTCTCTTCATGGCTTTCTTTCAAAACTTGATTCTGTTACAATTTCACATATAAAACAAAACGTGGTAAGCGTTCGTTTCTACCCTATTTTTTCAAAAGGGTAAGAAATACATTTGTTTTCCTTGCTTGTGAATTTTTTCTTGTTTTGGCCATAGCTGAAAAGGCTTTTGACTATCAAGACACTAAATATGTACTGAAAATTAAATCCTTATGTTGTTGCTGAGGACCAGGTGAAAATATCTTTTAAATGACATGAGGTTTTGTGCTAAGTCTTATCCATTTTAATGATATCTTTAAAAGCAGAAAAATTAGATTAAAAAAAAAAACTTAAGAAAACGTTCAGGGTAGGAACTATTCACTATTTTTTAATTTCACAGCTCAGAACAAATCGTCCTAGTACTAAAAGAGCAATAAAACACAGTAACAATAAAAAAACCTACCAGCACACTCTGGAGATTAAATATTTTATACAGTTTGCTTTGTCTATGTTCTTATCTCAGTAAAGTTGTGGCTCTCTTGCCCTTCTCCTAGTAGTCTCACTCTCACATGCTCTCTGTTTGTTTGTGCTCCTCTCATATGGGCCTGCAGGGTCTTTTTAAAATTCATGTTTTCTTGGCTTAGTCTACACTTCACAGAACTACCTTTGCTGCTGTCCCCGCAACTGGAGCTCAGCAAACAACCAAGTCTTTGGTTTATGGGCCAAACCAAATAATATGAAAGAAAGTTTGGTCAGTATTGAACGAAAACTGATTTTTTCCCCATTTTTTTCTCACCAAATTGAAAAAACTAGAAAAAAAAATACAAACAAAAAATATCCCCAAACCAAAATGAAACAAGCAAACAATTCCCCCTAAACTAATCCACTTTGGGGGCAGGTGTCTTTGATTTTGGGTGTTTTTTCAATCCAAAACATTTTTTTCCAGTTTTTTTCATTTCATTTTCTTGTTGGGTGTTTTTGTGTGTGTGTGTGTGTGTGTGTGTGTTTTAATAAATATAGCTAACTTCTGAAATAGAATGTTGAATTTCAAAATGGTCAATCTGTCATTTAGACTTTTTTAAAAAAATCAAACCTTTTCAGACAAAAGTATTTGCAAAATTAGTGAATAGTTTTGATGTCTGAAAAATTTATTTTTGGGGGCATAATACAATTCACCCACCACTAATGGTAATCCTGTAAAATGGAGATAATAGCACTCCCCTACTGCTCAGACTACCATACATTAAAGGATATGACACATATGGTAGTAATAGGAGCCAAAGACGTATAAAATGTCTAGGAGTTACAGGCTACTTCAAGTTATGCCAGTTGGCTGTGTTCTCCAAAGGACCACATGCCAGCTGAGAATTGATATAGCACTGCTCTGTCCCCTAAACAGGTTGGCACAGGATCTAGCTATAGCAGCTAAGATCTCCCCCACACCAGAGAGTGTCAGAATAGGAGGAGCAAATCTGGCCCAGTACGTGTTTGGACCTGAAGAACCTACTCTCTAGCAGCCAACGCTAAGGCAGACATGAGAGGAAGAGGATATTTGATTTTCGCATGGGGAGAGCCTGTTTCTTTGCCCTAGCTACTGTAAATGGGTGTTCCCTTCAGGCTTCAGCCTTGCCCACAATTCATGCTACTTTGACTGAATGGTTTTTTTTTTTTTTTTTTTTTTTTTGACCACTGCTCCCTTCCTACTACTTTCAATCAGCTTGGCTAGAGACTGATTCCAAGGACTCCTGTACAAGTAGCTTCTTGTCCTCTGGTTAACACCTCTCAGCTGCTGACGCCATCCTTTGCAGGGGAACTTCATTCCAGCTACTCCTCCCAGTCACTTCAAAATTTAATTAATTATAAGTGGGATCTGAGAAGGAATGAGTAACTAAATAGTGTAGCCCCAAATGAGTAGGCTAGCCCACATGTACTTGATCCAGCCCGGACTAGATTACCACATGCCTGACCTGCATACATTAGAGTACAAGTGGTTTAGATTAACTGATTACCTGCCTGGAAATTTACAGCTGAGGCTGAAACTTCATCCTCCAACCCAGTGTGGTACACAAGTATTAATTAATGGGGTTTCCAACCGTGTTTTTTTGTTTTGTTTTGACATGCCACAAGTATAGCAATACCTAACTAAAAATGTAGTGGGCTTAAGTATGGAGTTACAGTTTGGACTAGAAATTGGATGGGGTTTGGCAGTTGAGACTTTTAAGGTTATTGTAACAATTTGGGGTGGGGGTGGGGTTAAAATTTGATTTGGCTTTTATTGAAAGGGAACTATGTTTTAAACAAAAATCATCAGACTACATCTTCTGGTAGGGGGGGAAAGCTCTTAATTCCTTTTCAATTATACAAACTGAAACATATATTCTCAAGTGATAAGTATACATTACATTTTTCATGTGCTTCCATTCTCAACAATTGATATGTGTGAGAGGAATGGAGCATGGTCTTGGATAAGGAAAAAAAATTAACATATATAGTACTGGAATGAGGCTTAGAATGGCAACCTTGCTGCGTGTCTATTTTTACAACTAATTTCTTCATTGCTAAATGAAAGGTTTTATTAATGGACAGACAGTTATAACTAGTGGTACTAATGAATATTCTTACAAATGCATTGTTACCTTTTGTAAAGAAAATTATTTAGACTACTTGTTTAATATTGCAATGTGACCTTATTCTATCCCCCCACCTTCACTCTAGGAGGGGGCAGAGTTATTTTCATGCTTGTTTGGCTGCAAACAGCCAACATCTGAAAAGCAGTAGAGAATTCTATAAAAAATAAACAGATGAGAGCTGTTTGCAGCTGGCAACCCATACTACAGCTGCCTAAAAAAAAATCCACCAAAAGGCACAGGGATTTAGCAATAATTTCCCCAGCAGTTCAAAGTGTGCTCTGGACACAAACACCAGTAAACATTTATGAATTTTAATGAGTTAGCATTTATATAGTGCTTTACATGTACAAAATGCTTTACAAATAGTAAAAGTTATTCTTTATTAGATTGAACAGGACTGTGGAGAGAAAAATGAAAAGGGTAGTACGATTACTTAACGTGGACATGTTTAGTGTCTAATTTCTGCTTCTGTGACATAAGTGGCTTTTGGCATGGACCTTAGGGTAGGTGGCCAACAGCAAACTTCTGTCCAGATATCTGGAGGTTTCTATGGCAATAAGAAGCTATTAGTTTTAGCAGTATTAGTATAGCAGAAACCCGTAACTTTCTGCCTAATACATTGTATGCAGTCACCCAGGTGGAGATTGCATTACTACTGAAACTTAGTTAACATTGCTATTGAATCTGTGGCATTTTCTGATTTTAATATAATATTGGTTTTGTAATCAGCAGTTTTAAGATTGACACTTTAGATGAAATTAAACTTCTTGCTTTGCCTCTGTTCTTTTTGGGCAAATGATGTTTAAAGAAATTGCCCACAACACAGAAACCACAATTCTCATAACAAGATGCGCTTGCAATGTTCTTTTCATTGAGTCTGTGGAAAAGTTTATTAAACAGTACTACAGGCAGAAATGGGAACACATAAAATGCCAGGTGGAAATACAATATGTTGTACTGAACAACTTCTGAATATGGGAATCCATTATTAGAGTTCAGGACCAATTGAGCTCCTTGGACAGACCCTCCGCTAGTGCACATTGTATAGCATCAAGTGAGGGATGGACAGCTAAATCAAAGCCTAACTGTAGAATCTGGCTCTTGTTGAAGAGAAGAATATAAAACAGAGGTGGACTCCAAAATGTGAGGATAAGCAGATGGACTCAAGTTATAGCCCAAATACCCAGGGAAAGTCATGTGGAGGGGAAAAGCTCCTATAAAGAATCTATCCTATTAATGCATAGCTACAACCAGATTTTCTATAAGGTATAGGTGTCAGAACCAGTATGCATAACAAAAGGTTAGCTGTCATAATGGGAGGAAGGAATTTGAATAGATCTGCTTCCAGTATGTGGTGAGTTACCTTTGGCAAGTGGCATAATATCCCCCTCTAATCTGTAAGATAGTACAAACAACAACTATAGTCCAGGAATTAGAAACGGTTCCTGCAGCTCATGATAATTATGTGGTACATTTGCCACAATCATCTGAATAACCTTAGGAAAGCAAAAGGCCAGCAACATGTTTAGAGTGCACAGTACCAAACACAGTGAGACCTCTGATTGGGATCTTGGGGAGTGTGAAGGGACACCCCGCCACTCTAGTGGAGAGGTGAATTATGAGCTCTTCTGGGCCAGTTCAACACCAATGAGGCACACCTGCAAGGCTTGTTCTGCTTAGAGGTGGGGGGAGGGGAGCTTAAAAGGAAAACCTGTTACAGGAAGAGGTGGTGAAACAGAAGAAAGTTATTATTCATTCCCCCCCACACCAGCAGATCTACAGATTCATGACCTAGCCTCTAAGCAGTATGACCCCAGAGGAGGGGCTGGAGGTAGACCCCATTTCATACTAAGGTCAAAGGGCTGTCCCAGGAAGACTGTCTGCTATTGAGGTCACCCTTGCCTTTCTTTGATTTCCTACAGACTCCCCTCTCTCATAAGGAAAAGATGAGGGGAGAGGACTCCTTGCTTGTTTGCTTGAAGGAACCCCCTTGGGTGTCTGCTGGTGGGGAGTAAAATATATTGTAAATGAGTGGAAGTGGGGCCTGGAGGGGATATGAGGAAACTCTTACCTCACCCCGCCCTCCAGGGCATTAGTGCAATACAAAGAATAAATAATAATTTGTATACCACAGGTAGTTTTACTGGCTCTACCTGGTGCCAGCAGATCTGTGAAGATGACATCAACCAACATAGATTGCCTAGACACTGTTTACACTTTCCCCTCTGTTTATAATTTTCTTTTCAGCTATGAGAACACTTTTCTCTCTCACTAGTTGTAATTTGCTCTTGTTGGAAACCATGGTATAGTTCATTTTCTGCATTCCCTGTTTCATTGAAGGATACAATACGGCCTTTAGTTTTAAATTCATACAGCATATTTGAGCAGTATGTCTAATAGAGACATACACTTTTCAAGTCATCTGGTCTGTTTAGATAGTGGGAGTCCATTAAATTAGTACTTAGCAAATCTGTACCCATGGGATTCTTCTCTATTTCTGAGCAGGGATTTAGTACCTGCTGACAATTTTTCTTTTAATTAAGATCCATATCTAAACCTTCATGAACTGCTAGCAGAGAGCTACTTACACAATTGATAGCGGAGGGAAAAAGGAAAGAGAGCTGCTGCATCAGAATGTGGACTGTAAACATAACAAAATGGTTATTAAATGGGGCTGTCCTTGGATGCCCATGTTCATATTAGCGTATGGCTATTTAGTCTTGTCAAGGTTCCTTCCCCACTCTGGACTCTAGGGTACAGAAGTGGGGACCTGCATGAAAACCCCCTAAGCTTATTTTTACCAGCTTAGGTTAAAACTTCCCCAAGGTACAAACTATTTTACCTTTTGTCCCTGGACTTTATTGCTGCCACCACCAAGCGTCTAACAAATATAACCGGGAAAGAGCCCACTTGGAAACATCTTTCCCCCCAAAATCCCACCAAGCCCTACACCCCCTTTCCTGGGGAAGGCTTGATAAAAATCCTCACCAATTTGCATAGGTGAGCACAGACCCAAACCCTTGGATCTTAAGAACAATGAAAAAGCAATCAGGTTCTTAAAAGAAGAATTTTAATTGAAGAAAAAGTAAAAGAATCACCTCTGTAAAATCAGGATGGTATATACCTTACAGGATAATCAGATTCAAAACATAGAGATTCCCTCTAGGCAAAACCTTACGTTACAAAAAGACACAAAAACAGGAATATACATTCCATTCAGCACAATTTATTTTATCAGCCCTTTAAACAAAACAGAATCTAACGCATATCTAACTAGATTGCTTATTAACCCTTATTAACCACAGGAGTTCTGACCTGCATTCCTGCTCTGATCCCAGCAAAAGACACGCACAGACAGAGAGAACCCTTTGTTTCCCCACTGCCCCCAGCTTTGAAAGTATCTTGTCTCCTCATTGGTCATTTTGGCCAGGGGCCAGCAAGGTTATCTTTAGCTTCTTAACCCTTTACAGGTGAAAGGGTTTTTCCTCTGGTCAGGAGGGATTTAAAGGTGGTTAGCCTTCCCTTTATATTTATGACAAATCTAAAATCAAGTATGAAAAGAAATGGGAATTAGCAAACATTTCTGAAGGCTTAAATTACGAACTCCTTTTCTCATGTCTGCAGTGAAGAAATACAGTGGGCATAGTTAAAATCCTTTAACCCTTTCACTGGTGTTTCAATGGGGGACTACTCACATGCTTGAAGTTTGGCATGGACCGGATTTTCAAAGGTATAGAGACTAAGTGCCTAGTGGGATTTCCAAATCTCCCTTGGTGCCTAACTCTCATTGATGGGAGTTAAGCCCCCAGGCACTCATGAAAATACTGCTAGGCACCTGCAGATTTAGGCCTAAATACCTTTAAAAATCTGGCCTTATGTACCTTGCTGGACTGGTTGGAACAGGCATCCCTACCTGGGTAATGGGGACCACTGCTCTAACCAGTCACCCAATGGTAAAAATATAAAGCATTGCTTTTAGCTGTGAACTTTGCATAATGACACTCTTTCACAATATTCCTGTGCCAGCCAGAAACAGGAAGTGTTGGTAATTGTATGTTCTTGGAGCCAGGTTTGAATTGCCTTTCCTCCTTCATATGCTCCTCACACAAAAGGACTGCTATCAGACAGAATGCCTAATTACGGAAGTATTGCTGTGATAAGAATTGGAATGTTAGGTCATTATTCTACTACCTTTTGTCTAAGGACATACATGAAGGCTGCTACCAAACATATTATTACCATGAGTGACTGTGTAGAAGTCATTGGGACTTGGTGTTAAGCACTACACTCAGTAGTGAATGTTTGCAAGATTGAGTCTGTTATGGTGAGATGCTTCTTTGGAAGAGAAGGGGCCGTAGACCAACAGGTAATGAAGGAGCTAAAAGCATGAGGCCAATAGTTTTTAGGGAAGTAAATAAATCACTTGTAGCTCATGATTAATGGTTAATAGCCCATTAAGAAATGCAGAAACATTTATTTTTCTCTGCCTTGATTCTCGTTCTTTCTGAATAGATAAGTTTCTTTTTAAAAATAATCCTACTGGTATTACTGAGAGAAATTTATTCTTTACATTTTGTCTTTTAATGACCTTACAGTATTATTTAAGGATTTCATTACCATGAATATCACGTTGTGTTTCTCTGGTTGCTGCTCTGATTATTTTTCTGAATACCCCTGCTGTGTATGAAATTCTCAGATTACCTCAGTCATACACATTGTAATTTTTATACTGGCTGATGGAAAAATTTTACTGACTACACACAAAATATTAATTTTCAGATTTAGTGACTTGTTTTTATCCTGGTCTCATATACTGGACATTCAGAAAATACATTTTCTCATCTGGAGTAAAGTCAATTGGATGATTAACATCTGCACAGGCACAGGTGAGTGCCATATTTTATTTAATTTTATCATGAAGATGGATCTGCTTTCCAAATATCATATTGGGCCAAGTCATGTGTTTGGGATCTTCATGCAGCTGTTAAGGTAGTAATAATGAAATCTACTTTCCCAAATGCCAGCAATGCACAGATGCTGTGGACGGCATTGTGGGAGCAGAAACATCCTCCAAACTGTTGAAAATCAAATCAACAGTATAGCAAGAAGTTAAAACTTCACAGGGAAAACTGCTGAAAGAGCAAATGTAAGTAGTTCATGAAACAGACAAGTACAATATTTATATTACCCTCCTCCTCTAACTTCTAAAAATGTTTCTTCTGATCCTCTGTCTGAAGTATCCTGTGGACTAACAAAATAATCAGAGATCACTGGTAGACAGTGGGGCTAAATTCCAAGCTCCAAATCCATGCAGACATTAAATGTACTTGTTTAACAATTCGTTTTTGTGGATTCATGACCCTATTCAGCTAAAGAATTATGACTTTAAAAAGTAGTCATTGATGTTTGTGTACATCTGTCTTCTACAAAGCTTCATTCCAGTCAAGTAGTTACTGTATATACAAGGGCCTCACTGTCCAGTGTGTTAACATACCCTTTGCAATTGAAGGTAATTTTTACTAGCATATCACTGTGAAATTCAGTGTGTATCATATTTACGGGTAGCAAAGGAAAAAAACTCTCCAGAATGGGACTGAAGTTGGATGTAACCAATGCCCAATAATAAAGTAATGTATAATACAAATTATTTCATCATAGTAGCCTGCATAGATAGTCCCTCAAAGCTTTACAGTTAGTCACAAGTTTAGAGAAAAAGTCAAGAATTTTAGAGTGAGCTTTGATGAGGGGGAATTGTCTCAGTGTATTTGAAAGAGGTAGAGTGAGAATTCCAGATAGATGGTGAGGTACTGCCAGTAATACACATTCAATGTGTACCCACACGCAAATCTAAAACCTGTCACTCACCATTATATGATTGCTATAGAACAGCTCTTTCCTGAAAGATTATAAGTAGTTTTGACATGCAAATAAGCAGGCCAAACATTTCACTGTACATGAAAAGTTAGACACAATATACCCTTCATAAATGAAATAATTTCGTATACAAGAATGTTCATTAGATAATAGAGTCCAAAGCAGTCAAATAAATAATATGCAAGAAGAGAAGTGAAAACTGAGTGAAAAGAACACAGGAGGAAATGAAAAACAATAGATGGCAGGCCAGCTTTCCAAAGTTCCAAATGGAATTTTAAAAAAATCTGAGTTTTTAGGCAAAAAGTAACTAAATAAATCAAACCATCCTTTTCCGTTCCCCACTAGCACAGCTAATTTTACTAGAAGCTTCTTGGGTGCCGCTGCATCTGGTTAGTTAGAGAAATATGCACCCTCAGGGGCAGATCATCTTTCAGCTTGTGTAAATTGTCATAGCTCCACAGAAGTCAAAATAACTATTTGATTTCAAAGGCGCTATGACAGTTTACACCAGCTGAGGACCTGCCCCTTAGTGTCCTGTGTGACTCCTTTGACTTCTGCATGGTTAGTTTGGCCCATTGTTGGTGGGCCACCTTCTTGGCCAGGAAGATAATGAGTCAACACTCAACCTGTTGACCATCTGAGAGGAAAAAATGGGAACAAAAAGTTTCCCAAGAAAAAACAGTTTAACCAATTAAACTGGAATCCTCCTCTGGATGACAGGCTGCTACCTAAGAAGCAAAACAACAAACAGTCCTTCAAGAATCACTATTTTAAAAATTACTGTTAGCCTGATGTTTCAACACCTTAAAAGTCAGGGTAACCAATAAAATCTGCTTCAGGGGGACATCATTTAGTGATTCAATTAGAAAATTCTGGTGAGTAACAGAATATCGGCAACCTAGCAAAATTGTTGCTGAAATCCTTTGAAAAGGAACATAAATTCTGTTCTCCACCAAGAAATGTTGATGTCCTTTCTAAAACAAGCATGAAGGAACATATATAACATCATCTGTGAATTGCATACTACAACAGAAGCAATGGTAAACCTGTGCAAAATAATTCTCACTACCAATGAAAATAATGCAATCTCACATTTTTGCTGGTTCCTGATATAGCACAATATTTCTTTCTTTACATTTCTTGTGAAAATGAAGAACAACTTTTGTAAACCAAAAAATCTGGGAGAATGAAGATTGTGAAAGAGACAAAATTCCTCTGTCAGAAAAAGTTTTTTTTTCTGTCAGAACGATTTAATTAAAAAAATATGCCAGAGTCAGAATGTTGGCATTTTTGCTGCCAATATTGCCCCTTAACCCCCTTCTTCCCAGTCCCCAGTAATGGAAATCTTGCCTTGGGACATTCAGTAATTGACATATCAATGATTTGCATATCTACACCTGCAAGTGCAAATTTGCAATGAGCCCGCACAGCCACAGGTGTCTGCCTGTGCAGATCCTGTTGCAAAATGTGGCTGTTAGTTTTGCAGTACTCTTCTCATATTTAAGGTACTCTAAGCCAGAGGGAAAAGAAGAAAAACAAAGCCAAATATTGTGTGGCTTGTGCTTATCGTTTCTGCTTACAAAATTCTGGAGATACTCTTGTCCATCTTTTATTTTTATAAAGTAGTATCATTTCAAGTAATAATCACCTAAATAGATTTTAATTCAAGTATATTTGAATCTGATAAAGAATTTGCTCCTCTCTTGATGAGATCAATACTTTTCTGAGGAGTTGTAGCTATGAGGATAAAGGAGAGAAAAGTACTGGAATTGCTTTCAGTTAGGTTTGAACTGTATTGACAATACTTTCAATAATCTAACTCTAGTGCCTGGAGGGCTGGAAAGAAGGTATAAAGGCTACTGCTCCTGACAGGTGCTCTTGGATAGATCCAAAGATCTAGGTCCAAGCTGTGGGCCAGCTTATCTCTATTATATTCACTGCTTAGCATTATATTCTGCTTCATTATATTCAGCAGTAATGCAAGGAACCTACAGGCTTGTATTCTGTAAGATGTTGGCTTCAGCAGTGAGCCTGAGGCTTGAGGCCTATGAAGTTTGTCACAGATAAACTTAGGTAACTCATACGTTTTGGGGAACTGGAAGTAGAGTGTAGGGGGGCGGATTTTGTCCATAATGACATAAGCCAACCACAGAATATGAACTGACACCAGCTTCTGGAAGGTTTTGGATGGAACATCCAACCACAAGAGTGCCATGGCAATGCATTGACATATATGATAATGGGGTAAAAACATAAATACACTAACCTATAGAAGAAAGACACCTTAACATTGGTAAGGGAAGGAAATACAAATAAGGAAGAGGGGAGAAACCCCTATTGAATATGCATTAGACATGGTGATGCCAGCATAACATATTATAAAAGTTGCATCCCAACCTGGGGCAGTAGGGGAGAGAGAGAGAGAGAGAGAGAGAGAGAGATGTAGCCCTTGGGAGGGGCCAGAATGATGGCCACTGGTATAGATGAGGAAGGGGACGGTGTTGAGGAAGATAATGGCTAACATTTCAGGTTGTTCTGCAATGGATGGTGTGAGTATGGATGTTCAGATGTACTTTTTGTATTATCTCTATCTATCTTACTGAGTTAAGGTGTGTGTGACTTTGCTAAATGTATTAATACATTATTTATTTGTAAATATAAAAGTGTTCCTATAGTGGGAGTGTTGCACCTGTGCACATCAGTTTCCCAACTATATAATAATTTTAACAAGACTGGCCTTGATCTTGGGACAAGAACCTGACAACCCTCAAAGTGATAACTGGGAATTTTTATTGATAAGCTATAGATCAGGCTATATATGTCCCCAGCCGGGACATATTCCTTACATTGGCACCCAGTTAGTGGTTACAGTTCTGTATATGTTGAATCTGATGCGGATTAGTGCACACTGCACTGGAATGCTATGTATGCCAAGAATGCCATGTGCTGGAACAGTTCTTTGTGTTTGGCACTTCGGATGGAGCACTTTGTTAGAGCAGGGAGACTACTGTATATAATGGTCTTGCCCTCTTGTGTGCAGATTCACAGAAAAGAGCTGAAATGCTAAAATTAGAATCAAGGGAGAATCTCCTTGATCTCAAATGGTAAAGCAGATGCTTTGGGACAGTAGAGTCCTTGCACAGGACATATCTCTCAAAAGCTCTCTGTGTTTGGAGCAATATCCATTTAATACTCTGGTAAGAAGCATATGATAAAAACCTAGACAGTGTAGATAACCTGTGCTTTAATGTGGAAGTGGTTATTCCTTAGGACCTAACAAAAACCTGTATCTACCAGGTCAATTTACTTTTCCTGTTCCTAGTTTTCCAGTGAAAAATGTAGATTGGGTGATACCAAAATGGTTTGCAAATTCATGTTGCTTATGTTGAATTTAGAGCTGTCGATTAATCACAGTTAACTCACACGATTAACTCAAAAAAATCAATTGCAACTAAAAAAAATATTGTGATTAATCACAGTTTTAATTGCACTGATAAACAATAGAATACCAATTGAAATGTATTCTCTATTTTTGGATGTTTTTCTACATTGTCAAATATATTGTATTGAATTACAACACAGAATACAAAGTGTACTGTGCTAACTTTATATTATAATTTTAATTACAAATATTTGCACTGTAAAAATGATAAACAAAAGAAATAGTATTTTTCAGTTTTCACCTCATACAAGTACTATAAGGCAATCTCTTTATCATGAAAGTGCAACTTGCAAATGCAGAATTTTTTTTTGTTACATAACTGCACTCAAAAACAAAACAATGTAAAAGTTTACTGCTTACTAGTCCACTCAGTCCTACGTCTTATTCAGCCAATCGCTAAGCCAACAAGTTTGTTTACATTTACAGGAGATAATGCGGCCGAATTCTTATTTACAATGTCACCTGAAAGAGAGAACAGGCATACGCATGGCACTTTTGTAGCCAGCATTGCAAGGGATTTACTTGCCAAATATGCTAAATATTCATATTTGTATGCTTCGGCTACCGTTCCAGATGGCATGCTTCCCATGCTGATAACTCTTATTAAAAAATAATGTGTTAATTAAATTTTGACTGAACTCCTTGGGGGAAAATAGTTTGTCTCCTGCTCTGTTTTACCTACATTCTGCCATGTATTTCATATTATAGGAGTCTCGGATGATGACCCAGCACATATTGTTTGTTTTAAGAACACTTTCACTGCAGATTTGACAAAAAACAAAGAAGGTACCAATGTAAGATTTCTAAAGATTGCTACAGCACTTGATCCAAGGTTTAAGAATCTGAAGTGCCTTCCAAAATCTGAGAGAGGCGGGGTGTGGAACATGCTTTCAGAAGTCTTAAAGAGCAACACTCCAGTACGGAAACTACAGAACCCCAACCATCAAAAAAGAAAATCAACCTTCTGCTGGTGGCATCTGACTCAGATGGTGAAAGTGAACATGCGTTGGTGTGATTAATCATGATTAAATGTTTTAATTGTGTGATTAATCACGATTAATTTAGTCGCTTAACAGCCCTAGTTGAATTATTTATTTTGAAAAAACAAATGGTTTGTTTCAACATTTTCTAAATGAAACATTTCAATTTTTCAGTTTGATATGAATTTTAGTTTCAAAATTTCCTTTAATTTTACTTACCCCCCCCAAACATTAGTCAAAACTGAAACAAAACAATTTGTGATTCACCCAAAATGATTTTTTGTTACTTTCTGAAATTGCCAGTGAACCAAAAAAAAAAAAAAAATCTGTTATTCTCTAGCTCTAATGCTCAGTAATGTGATCTCAATAATATGTTTTACACACATGCTTTGCTCTTGAATATTTTCGGAAGGAATCAGGTTTGGGACACCCATGATTTGACATGCCCTTTTTCATTTGTTTGGTATAGTCCATATAGTCATTTGTGTTTGGGTCGGGGTCCTTTCTCCCGCCAAAACAAACAAACAAACAAAGATACAGTGTTTTCTTCAAAACAAAAAAAGCCGACATTCTAACACCCATGCGCAATCTTACAATGACAAAAGTAATGTGCTTTCACAGTAGAAGGAAGAATTTGAAAATGTTATGCTTACAAGAGCTTATGAGAGAAAATATTTCAAAAATAGTTATATTTTTTGATAATTTTTAAAATGTCCTTAAATTTTTATGATGTTGATGAATTCCATTTCAGCTTAGTTTTGAGATCAGTTTATGATTTTTGTCCTGGATGATTTTGTTCATGAGTCCAGGAAAAATGGCCTAGTACTTTCTCCCTTCAGTCAGTCCCACATCTGTAGAATGAGGGCTATTATATGTTGTAAACTTTGGTGCTTCTCGTTCTAGAAATTCTATTTCTCCAACAATGTCAGGACCAAATTTTGAGCTCCTTCCTCTGTTTCCAGGCTAAATTTTTTAAAAAAATTATGGGGCAGTGGTGGGAGAGGATAGAGGAAGAGATAGTGTGGAGGGGAAGGGGGATGCAAGGGGGAAGAGAAGGGGATACAGGAAAGGGGCGGAGGGGAAGTGGGAGCCAGCATGGTGTGGGGTCCCCTCAGTAGCAGCATCAGCCCCAGGAGCACAGGGAGGAACCAGAGCAGCCACGTCGCTCCTGGCCAGTGAGACAAGGGAACTGGCTTCAGTGTGCACGTGTGTGTATGTGTTTGAATGTGTGTGCATGCGTGGCCACACTTCTCCCCCCCACACTCCCAATACAGCAGTCAAATTATGCCTATGCTTTATGGGGCCTGATTTTCAGAAGGTGCTGAGCCCCCATCCTGTGAAAATCAGTCACCTTTAAAAGGGTCTCAATTTATGTCCCACAAAAATGAGGCACCTACAATCAATAGTCACTTCGCACAACCCTAGCCTCAGTCCTTATTCCAGCAAACTTCCACTGAAGTTAAAGGATGGAGGGAAAACACATCAGTCTCAAAACATATTTCTTTGTCCTGACAGTCCTGTAGCTAAATACCTGAGTTTCAATTTTTCTCTTCTGTAAAACACCTTGGGAAAACGTTATGAAAGAGATTCCAGTCTGATTTAATATCTGGACATTTTACTTCGCTGCTATTATTTCTTCTGCCTTCTTACTGGCTCCCCTTTTCTCAGAAAATAAACTCTTTTCATAGCTGTATATAGTCTTTCCCTTCCTTTTGTCATTTATTTGTTTAGTTTCAAAGGGATAAAGGTGAGAAAAGAGATGAATCAGACATGATGGAACCAAAAGAAAAAATATGTATTATCACACTCCAGAGATGATAACAGCAACTGTTAGACAAAAGTTGTAACAAAACAGCAGAATTAAGTCATGTGTTAACAGAAAGAAGAAGTGACCTCTTAATATTTATGGTATATATCTTTGAAATGTTGGAAACCTTTATTTAAATGAAATGGAAAAATATAGTGAAATGCTGTCAGGACATAACTTAGGTATGTTTGTGTAATGTGTCTTTGGCTGTAAGGAATATAGTAACATCCCACACACATAGCATGAGAGTAGAGACTGGGTTTTTGTAAAGTTAAAAGCTGGTAATGTATATATTGACTTTGTTAGTAATGCCATGCATTACTGGGAATTTAAGATTTATCATATGGATCTGAACAATATTAAACAATGGATCAATCCAGTTAATAGACTACTACAAATATCCTCAGTTTGTACTTCAAAGAACTGAGAGTAACCAAGAACTTAGTCACATTTGCTGAGGTTTGTGACTATCAAGAATTTCAAAATGTATTGTGATCCACAGGGAATGTGACTTATGATTCTGCAAGTACATGAATTGTGAGGCAGTTGATTCAGCTGTTGTCTGGAGGGATTCGCTTTCACAAGAGGACAGGTGGTGTTTGAACTATGGTCTTCCAGGGGTTTGTGCTTGGAGAAGGCATCTTTAAAGTTCAGCTTTCAATAGAAACTGACCTGGAGGCATACTGATTTGCTGTTTTCCCCAAGAGGGGTATGCCTACACTGCAAACAGACACCCATGGCTGGCCTGTGCCAGCTGACTCAGACTCATAAGGACATAAGAATGGCCATACTGGGTCAGGCCAATGGTCCATCCAGTCCAGTATCCTGTCTGCCAACAGTGGCCAATGCCAGGTGCCCCAGAGGGAATGAACCTAACAGTAAATGATCTAGTGATCTCTCTCCTGCCATCCATCTCCACCCTCTGACAAACAGAGGCTAGGGACACCATTCCTTACCCATCCTGGCTAATAGCCATTAATGGACTTAACCTCCATGAATTTATCCAGTTCTCTTTTAAACCCTGTTATAGTCTTAGCCTTCACAACCTCCTCAGGCAAGGAGTTCCACAGATTGACTGTGCGCTGAGTGAAGAAGAACTTCCTTTTATTTGTTTTAAACCTGCTACCCATTAATTTCATTTGGTGGCCCCTAGTTCTTATATTATGGGAACAAGTAAATAACTTTTCCTTATTCACTTTCTCCACACCACTCATGATTTTATATAGCTCTATCATATCCCCCCTTAGTCTCCTCTTTTCCAAGCTGAAAAGTCCTAGCCTCTTTAATCTCTCCTCATATGGGACCCGTTCCAAACCCCTAATAATTTAGTTGCCCTTTTCTGAACCTTTTCTAATGCCAGTATATCTTTTTTGAGATGAGGGGACCACATTTATACGCAGTATTCAAGATGTGGGCGTACCATGGATTTATATAAGGACAATAAAATATTCTCCGTCTTATTCGCTATTCCTTTTTTAATGATTCTTAACATCCCGTTTGCTTTTTGACTGCCGCTGCACACTGCAAGGACATCTTCAGAGAACTATTCACAATGACTCCAAGATCTTTCTCCTAATTAGTTGTAGCTAAATTAGCCCCCATCATATTGTGTAGATAGTTGGGGTTATTTTTTCCAATGTGCATTGCTTTATATTTATCCACATTAAATTTCATTTGCCATTTTGTTAACTATCTTGAGCAGTTTAGTATCGTCTGCAAACTTTGCCACCTCACTGTTTACCCCTTTCTTCAGATCATTGATGAATAAGTTGAATAGGATTGGTCCTAGGACTGACCCTTGGGGAACACCACTAGTTACCCCTCTCCATTCTGAAAATTTACCATTTATTCCTACCCTTTGTTCCCTGTCTTTTAACCAGTTCTCAATCCATTAAAGGATCTTCCCTCTTATCCCTTGACTCGAGGGGTTTGGGCTCCCAGGCCTGTTTAATTGAGGTGTAGGTGTTGGGCTCAGGCTGGAACACAGGCTCTAGGACCATGCAATGTGGGAGAGTTCCAGAGCTCGGGCTGCAGCCCCAGCCCAGACATCTACAGTGCAGTTAAACAGTCCCTTAGCCCAAGCCCCATGAGCCCAAGTTAGTTAGCACGGGCCAGCTGTGGGTGTCTAATTGCAGTATAGACATACCCCTAGAGATATTGGCTATGCCCCCTCTTAACCAGTACCATCCACTTTTGTGGTAGCAGTTATGGTGAACTGGTGGAGCAGTGATAGTGGATAATTTTTCCCGTCAGAATTCTGCCTCCAAGTAAACTATCCACCTCTGGTCCTGCACCCAAAGTTTATCCTGTGCCCTGGACATAGCAGAAACCTGGCATTTACCAAGACTGACTTATACTAAAAGAGTAGGAAGTCTTCATGGAGGAAGCAACTGATATGACTGTATGGTTGATTGGCACACTTCTATAGTGGCGGTGGGGATGAAAAGGAAGAGAGAATTTAAAAGAAACTAAACCTGTTTCGAAATGAGGAGATAAGGGCTGAACATATAGACTGAGAAGGGGATGGGAAATAGATTCATAACTATGGGGTCAGATGATGGACAATTCTTGTGTGGGTCTGCAAGTGCGGGGAGGCAAAAAGAGACTCCTCACCACTGTTTCCAGTTGTACTTCCCTCACACAGGCTGGATACCATTGCAATCTATGTGCGTCCCTGAACAGATGAATTGCTCCTGACTAGCATCAAAACTGGCTGGAAGGGGAGGAGGTGGGATCACAGCCACTTCCACTATCAGCAGCCTTGTTTGGCTAAGAAGGGGAGAGCATACTAAATACCCTTAAGGAATATAGAGATGGGCTGGCTCCCCTTGAGCACTTGGCTGTTGCAGGCGGTATCACTGGGCCAATGCCCTTAAATGAGCCCAAAATAAGCTGTAGGACTCATTATAGATCTGGTACATGTGAAAGTGGATTTGGGTAAGATGTTAACTAATTAGTAGTTGGAGCGTCACTGACATGGCATGAAGGCAGAAAATAGAAGACAAAATAAGAATAGGGGAGATTTAAACAAAACGTGTAAAGCAAGATGTTCTACTTACTGTGCTCTCTAATGAATCCTCCTCTCAGTTACAGATGAGCTGGGATAAATGTAATGATGAATTAGATGTGCAATGCCTTTTGCTAATAGAGTCCCTGCCTATCACACACACACACACACACAACCACAGCAAATTGTCAGACCTCTTTGGATTTGTTTGTTTTATTGCAAATTATTTTTTTAAGAAATAAAAAGCGAGTGAAGGAAATTGCATCCTTTCATTTTTAAAAACAAAAAACACAGTAACAATTTGCCAGGTTTTAAATTGAGAGCTCCTGCCTTGTTGGCCAGTGAAAATCCACTGAGGGCTTTGAGTGGCAGCTGCATCTTTCTGACACAAAAGAAATTTCGTCCAGTCTGAGTAGCTAGAGTCTTTGGCCTACTGCCTGCAGGTACATTGGCATATGTTCAGATCACATATTTATAAACACTATAAACCTGTATCTGTCTGAATACAACCAATGGGACCAGAATTCTTGTCCATATTTTCTGATATCTTGTCTTTCTAAAATGGCAAATAACAGTGTTTGCTTATTTAATTATTTTATTTATTTTAACAGTATGTTACTGGTTGTGGAGGTGGAAGGAGTGTGGTAGAAAGATGCAATTTGAAGTGATGGCTTTGCCATAAAATGTGTTTAACAAGATAAAAGAGATGCTCTTATAAACAGAGGCCTTATATAAGGGAGGCAGGAGGTGGTATTGTTTAAAACAAATACGTTTTCTTTTTTTCCCCTCACCTATTAAATATAATGGGCATAAGATATATTTTTGAATGATGAGGTCTCCACTATGCTCCATTGCAAGATGGTATCTCAGAAAGGTCCAATGAGAGTGCAACTTTGGACAATCAGGGTCCGCAGCCATAATCTCATTTCTATTAAATTATACAGGACGCCTGCCTGAGGGTTGAGACTTTTAAACAATCCCTGAAAAGAGTGATTTATCCTTAGGCTCAGAGAGAGATTTCTTCCAAGTCATTTGTTTGTCTTTGGAATGCACAAGAGCACGCCAAGTGATAGATATTTCAAAAATTAGTTTCCAGTGAAGGATACGCTTTGACTCCTCACTCTATCCTCAAGGTTTTCATGTATTTTTGTCTCCCCCAGACCATACCTATTTTCAGATGACACAAACTGAACACTGTTCTGAACTACTGATATGCTTTTGTTCAGTATCCTTTTTCAATAATAAATTATAACAATTCTAGTAGAATATATTTCAAAATGGGGTTTTAGTCCAAGTGGAATTGCCTCCCATCCTAGAGAGAGATTCCCCCACTCCCCCATTTAAATGGGACAGCTAATGAAGATGTATGTTCCCCACTGCCTCACCCTTTTCACTCTGCAATGACATGCTTTCCCAGTACATAGAGTTTATCAGAGACTACAAGGGCTTGTGAGGGATCATTTGTTTTAAATATTGGCAGCATATAGCTAGTTGGTTACTTTGTAATATAGGCAAAGAGTCCTGTGGCACCTTATAGACTAACAGACGTATTGGAGCATAAGCTTTAGTGGGTGAATACCCACTTCGTTGGATGCATCCGACGAAGTGGGTATTCACCCATGAAAGTTTATGCTCCCATACGTCTGTTAGCCTATAAGGTGCCACAGGACTTCAGGAGCAGACCAGGTTTGCATAGACACACCTATTCTTCTGTCTACGTGCACAGCAAAATGCAAAATGATAATTTTTTGGCTGATTTTGGATTAGAAATCATTCTAGTATTTGAATGCAGGGGTAATGAAATGTTATCCTTACTGTATGCGTAAAGGGCAGCTGATGTGTGCTTAGCATGTCCTGACTGGGGGGAAGAGATCGTCCTAAACTGAATCTCACTCACTAAGCAGGAGAAAGGGAAGTAAAATCCCAGTGAAGATGAGAGTCGGTAGGGGGACAGGTGTTTCGACCTGGCGGCATGGACTCTGCTTAAAGAGTTGACCAGTTGACCAGTTGACCTGTCCCCCTCTAGCATTTAATGACAGAGCTGATTAGACTCAACTGAGAGTCCTTTTCGCTGATTGGTGATTCCTAGAGCTGACATCAGTGCTGAGCAGGTATAGGGGCTAAGCCTTAGACCTTGTTGGGAGACAGTCAAAGACAACCCAGAGCCTACACTGGTTACGAGGTTACCTGCTACCTGCTGAAATCACTAAGAACTGGGCTAAGTGGCAGAACCTCAGAACGTGAATCACAGGAGCAGCAAGCAGCAGCAGCCGGTGGCTGCAAAGAGACAGTGGCAGCTGTGAGCTGGTTGCAGAGGTAGAAACAGAGGCATTGCTTGACTGCCTCCTTTCCCTCCAGGGGTGGGAAGTGAACTCCAGTGAACACACCTCTGAATTCTGGGTCTTCGCTAACCAAAGACAGCCAACTGTGAGTGGGGTGCAGCAGGTGAGAAGGGAGTGATGTGTTAAAGGGACATTAGTTTGTCAGACTTTCCCATCACAAAGGGGGAAACTGAGGCAAAGGACATTGCCCAATGTACTGTGAGTTCAGGTTTGCTTATGGTTACATGTTTTTGAATGTGGTTGTGGTGTTTTTCCCAAACTAATGCTGGGTTCCCTTTCCCTTTAAATAAAAGTGTCTTTTGTTGTAAACAAACTCATTGCTTGTGAGAGGGGAAATATTATCCCTTAGAAGCACTCGAAGGTAGAGTTAATTACTGGGTGGTGCTTGACCCAGTTCTGCTTTGTATTGTTGGGAGGAATCCCTGCCCTTGTTGCTGCTAACTCTGCCTGGCAGAAGGGTTACATAAACATTCAGAATTTCCTATGGGCCTGCTATAATCATCACTGAAATCAATCGGCAACCTTAATTCTGGCATTTCCTAACATTTCTGAGTGCTTGATGTTCCAACCTTACCATTCTTTTAAAAGGTGGAATGGATGTGGGGGTGGGGGTGTAATGTAATGTCCAAGTTTAAAAAAAACGTATATCCCCACTCCCCACCTCCACCCCCCAGTGTTTATCATATGGAATCAAATTGTTGTCCTACATGGATCATTAGCAAGTTAAGCTTTTTAGGTCCGCAACATAGTCCTCTATCTCTTGAGGTAACGGAACCACTGGTAGCAGTAGAAGGCTCTATTCTGCTATACAGACCAGTTACTAGAGACAGATGGAAATGCATGCTTTGCTAGTGGGTTTCAGAGCTATTTGCTAAGACATCAAAGCAATGCTGAGATTCCAAAATAATGGGTCCAGTTTCAGGCTCTGGAGGGGAGTGAGCCCATCTGAACCTCATCCTCTTCAGCATCTCCCTGTCCCCTTCTGCTCCTATCCCCCAACCCATCCCTCAGTTCCCATCACATCTCCTGTTGCTATCTCCGTGGCTCTTACCCTTGGCTTCACTCTTGCCATTGTCCCTAGTTTCTGCCTATTTTCTTCCCACCCCTTACAGGCCCTGCACCTCTTCTCCCCTCCCTATCTTCTGCCTCCTTTGCTCTAGGCTCTTACCCCCCTCCCTGTACCGTACTTCACCCCTTCTGTATTTGAGTAAGGCTGCCTCCTTCTGCCCCATGCTGCCTGGGCACCAGCAAAGGAGAATGGAGAGCTCATGAAAGACTCTCTAGCAGCTCTCAGTTCTTGTGCTCAGTTCCACCAAGGTCCCTGGCTGTGGGCATGAGCAATTGCAGAGAAACTCCTACTGTGCCCCTGGATGGGGCATGTTCAGTGAACACAGAATCTTTGGAAAAGTTGAGTGCCAAACTCTAACAAGTCTTTACTGAGCATGTACAAAATTAGATATTTTTTTCAGAGACAAACTCTTCCACATTTAAGTGATTTTTTTTTCACAAGTATATCAAAAGGTACATGCCTGAGCCCACAGCAACCCCTACCTCCTACCAAATGTCAAGTCCTTACACCACAGCATGGAGATGCTAGAGCTTCTATGTGAAACGGTTGAAAGTGCTTTTTTAACATCAGCAATACAATGTATGTTTCCCTAACCTTTTTCTTGGAAATGGCTGGATTGTTTTATCTGAAACTGTCCACTCAAATTCAGCCCAAGGCAGACACCTGACATAGACAATTTTAGCCCAATTTAAGTTTGACAAACTTAAAAGCAATTGAAGTCAAGATCTTATAACGGAAAGTATTGGGTAACCTTAACTATAAGTGTCACTATAGGTACCTCCTCTAATAACATAAAACTAAATTGCCCAAAGTATAGACTATAGTCCTGATTCTTTATTTGTTTACAGTGGTTTTTAGCATGGAGAATCAGATGCTCTGTGTTTTTCACTGGTATACAGTGCTGTGCAAACAAGTGATGAACAGAATAAATTCTAAGTTTAACAGACATTTCCTGTTGTTTAGTTTGGGGCTCCTCAATCTTTGTGGTTTGAAATTATGATAGTAGGGGACTTCTTAATACATTTTTGGCATTGAAAAAGGCTTTTTTCCTAATGTCGCTGGTGTAAAATATATGGTTATGTTGTTTTTGGATTTTCTCCAGACTCCAGATTTCATAACTGAACTTTCAACACCTTTGACAATAATAAAACATAATGGGGCAGCTAGGAATTTACTTAGACTGAACCAAACCAAGCCATCAAGTCATGGAGTCGCCACGGAAATGTGCAGTTTCCACATCTGAAAAGAAAAAAAATACTTTTGAGATTGCAAATTTACTTTTCCAAATGCTGGGACGCTGGTGTGATGATGATGATACTGGGACAAAAGCACTGCTCGGTGAGCACTAAATGTCGTGGAGTTGCTTTGCTTTGTGCCATGGATAAATTGGGCTCATTAAATTGAAATAGCTAGAGTCCAGTATGAAATAATCCCAATGGCTACAAACAATTTACCACATGACCATTTCTGTGGGTTAATAAAGTTTTGATTCACAATAGATAGAATAGAATAGAACTGAAGTGAAGAATAACATATAGGAATTACAGATAGAGAACGCTCCCCTTCATACTTTAGGTAGTATAGAAGGGGAAAACTGACTAATGACTCTTGAGCCTCTGCCACATGGTTTTATTTTGAAAGTGGCTAAATGGATCGATGCAGTATTATGGCCATCGTAAGGTTTTTGAGAAGGAATATTCAAAAATGAGAAATATTTTCTGTGGAAAAATTTCAAATGTAACTTTTTTTAGGGGTAAAAAATGTTCATTGAATTTTGTTTTTTTATTATTATTTGTATTTTTTTTTCCAGTGGAGAAAAGGGAAAAAGGTAGAGAAAGGGAGGAGGGGGGAAAACAAACAAAAAAATGAAAAATGTTTTCAATTCAGATTGAAACAAAACAAACATTTGCATTTGGATTAGTTGAAAAAAATCTTCAGATTTATAAGTGGGGAAACCTTTGTCACAGTAATTTTAATTTCTTGCCAAAAGCTATTGTCCATAAAAACAAAAGTTGATGAAAATGTCAAGCAGCACTAGTGCAGACACTGTGATCCAACTGAAGGAATTTGTCAGTGATATCTCCTTCTCCCCTTGAGGCAAAGCTGGATGGTGCACCACATTGGTGCTTAAAAAAAGAGTGGTGGAGGAAATTACTGCTGCTTCCAGCACAGCAAAAATACCTTATAATTTGAGCTGGGCATATTTTCCCCATCCTATGAACATTGCTGAGATTTCAAAAAAATGTCCCATTCCACACTGGGACAAAACCAAGACCTTTCAAAGTTTTTCATAAAAAAAAAAAACAGAGACAGAGACTACACAGTAGCCTCGTGATTAGGGTCCTCACCAAGTGTGGAGAGGACTCAGCTGGACCCAAATCTGGTACAGCAGGGAGATTTAAATCTGGATCTCTCTCATCTCAGGTGAGTGACCTAACGAGCAGGCAACTGGCTAGTCTGGGATCTCTCATTCTGGCTTGGAGCAGAAATTCCACCCTGGACGTAAGAAACCTCTTCTGGAGAAAGTGTCATTGAAACTGGTATACGTTTCTGCTAAATGTTTGTTTTGATGAATCGTCATTTTCCAACGACAGACTGCTTCATTGAAACATTCCTGACCAGCTCCAGTTATGATGCTTTGAATGCTGTACATCACTATGATCTCTGAGAGGAAAATGCCATTTAGAACGTCTGATCCTTAAGCTCCTCTCTGCTTCCCAACCGTGCACATCAGGGCTTGATCTCAAGAGCTGTAGAGGGGAAAAGTGGCAAGTATATGGAGGCTTACAGAGGAGGGAATGAAAAAAACGATGTATTGTCATATACATACAATGCAATTTATATTCCTCTTTCAATGTAAAGCGGTCTCAAGTGACTGTAAACTGTCACAGCTGGTTGGGAAATTTCTTTTTTCCTCTGCAAAAGAATGGCGATGAAAGAGTGATTTTTTGTTTGTTTGTTTTTGAAAATTTCTTTGCATCTTTTGAATTTTTATGGGAAATTTGAAAACCAAACAGAGAAGTTTTGGACAAAAAGCTGATTTATTTTCACAAAAAAATTGTTTTGTTAAAAAGCAAATTTCTCTTTTTTTGGTGTGTGTCTGTGTGTGTGGGGGGAGGAGGAGGGGAAGCTTCAGTGAAGATCTTTTGATCAGCTCTATAAAGTACATTTATATCCACTTTAAGACCCCTTTACTCTACCAGAGCCACATAAAAAGGCCTTAGCATAAATAAGAACTAGGTCCAGGGACTTTCCCTTCCACATGCCCTCATGACTCCCTTCAAAAAGATATTGATCTGTTTAGCTATCTTCTTTGCTTTATAAGTGGAGTGGAACACAAGCGGCTCATTGTTCAGATCTTCTCTTCTTCTTCAATGCTTAGCCAATGAGTCAGCCATAGTGATGATTCACCATTTTGGTCTGTTCCTTGTGGCAGCAAGGGCTTGATGGGCTGGAAGTCCAATGTCGGAACAGACTTGATGCATCCATGTAATAGGGGGTCTGCCTCTGGGCTGCCTTCACACCTTGGGTGGTGGAATTTTATCTCCTATGTTACAAGCCCCGGAGAACATCGTTCACCAGAACATCTTGTGGCATTCTGGCAACATGTCTGAAAAGCATAAGACGTCATCTGCAGACGGTGGCCCCAGTAGTCTGTAGATATCAGCTCCGTAAACATCTGCATTACAAATGAAGTCATTCCACTTTATGCCCAGTATATGATGTTGGTATTTTGTGTGTAAAGCCTCGAGCTTTGCCCAGTCTGCATGGCATGGTGTCTGTTTCACAACCATTTACCAGTACAGAGCGGATACAGCTCAAATAGATCCTGAACTTGATTGTCATTCTGAGAGGATATTGATTCCATTTTCATTGTAAATGACCCATGGCAGACACTTCAATGCCAATGTGGTGGAGAACCTCTGTGTGACAGCTGGAGGAATGGTGAGTATAGAACCCAAATAGCAAAAGCTGGAGACTGCTTTGATATTTTCATTATTCAAAGAGATTGTAATTGCGGATGGATCTGATCCTAGATTTTGCAGCTTTGTCTTTGACCATGAAACATGGAGGCCAACCTTAGCTGACACCTCACCCATTTTCTGGAGTGCCTTGGGAAACCTGTCTGGGCTCTGTTCTAGAAGAACAATGTTATCAGCATATCAAGGTCTGAGAGCGAGAGATCACCGATCTTAATTTCTATGGCCCTGATGGAATGCTGCATTATGTAATCCACTGCCTGATATTTAAGAGTTTGGATGTGAACTATTAAATATCATTGCTTCTTCAGAGCATTTTAAGGTTCTGTTTTATGGCGTAGGAGGTACGGAGACTAGAGCTGAACCAGGAAGCTGTAATTTTATACTATGTATTTCTAGAACTTGCTTGCTTGTGCATTTTTAGCGCAGAATAGGTGGTTTGCTGGGATCCTATTATCTTAATAGGATGGAGAATTAGGCTGTGGAAAAAAAGTGTTATTTTTTCTTCTGTACACATTGATGCTTCAGTTGCAGAAAACTAACTGATTGCTTGAAAGTATCATCAAATGGGGAAAGCTGGAGGGGATACAACTAGACAAAAGTGTATAACATGATGTTCAGTAAGAAGGTAGATAGGGAAACTAGCTACTCTTGCAATAAAAAGCTATGGAATATTTAGTGTCAATGCAACACAGACTGCTCAATTTAATGTTTCATCCAAAAGACCCTGTGACAAATACTTTGCATGTAATAAGGTACTATTCATTCTCACCCATAATATGCTTTTCCTTTGCCTCAAAAACAAAAGACACCATGTATCAGAGAGACCACCTGGGGTGACATTGAAGAACCTCCTGCAGGGGGAAAAAGCCAATTTACATTTGAAAGTTCTCTCCTCCCCACCTCTCCCCAGAAAAGGGATGTTTTCCCAAGGGACTTTCTTTGAAGATACAAGGGGTGAACTTCATCACTGATGTAACTCTGTTAATTTCAGTGAAGTTGCATCTGTGATGAAATTGGCCAAAGTTGTCAGAGATAGCAAGTACAAGACTATGTATTCAACCTGAAAAGACAATTCCTTTACCCAGGATGAAAACAATCCTCTGAAATAGACCAACAGCCTTTAAAATAATTTTTGCTTATTACAAGGGCCTCTGTTAGGCTTTTGTAGGAGAGAAAACAGAACAATAAACTTAATAAAAGAAGTTGTAACATGGAGATATTTTTCTGAAGATGTGAATGTTTATAAGTTAACTGACTTTTAAGATATAAGCTGGTCTTGTGTACGATGAGTTCATGGGTTCTTTAAAAACTAGTTTTTAAAGCCCAGTAAGTAAAAGCTGTTTAACAAAAGAAAAAGATATCAATCACATGAACTATTGGAAGGGGGGGGGAGAGAAAAAAACTATAATTATGTGAAATCTATAAAAATTATAAGGCTTAGCACAATAGCTTGAAGGCTAACAGACTCAGTGAGTTGTGGACTGAGAGAGCACATGAGGTTGCTTTTAGGATAATTGACAGAGAAGGTGGGAGAGGTAATGTCTTTTACGGGACCAACTTCTGTTGGTGATACAGACAAGTTTTTGATCTACACAGAGCTTCTCTTCAGATTCAGCCCCAGACATGAAGAGCTGTGTGTAGCTTGAAAGCTTGTCTCTTTCTCCAACAGCAGTTGGTCCAATAAAAGATATTACCTCACCCACCTTGTCTCTCTAATATCCTGGGACCAACATGGCTACAACTGCAAACATTAGGATAATAATTATTCAACTCTACCTTTCGCCTGGGTCAGGGGTTCTCAAACTGAGGGTCGGAACCCCTCAGGGGGTCAGGAGATTATTACATGGGGGTCGCAAGCTGTCAGCCTCCATCCCAAACCCCACTTTGCCTCCTGCATTTATAATGGTGTTAAATATATTAAAAAGTGTTTTTAATTTATGAGGAGGGGTTGCATTCAGAGGCTTGCTGTGTGAAAGGGGTCACCAGTATGAAAGTTTGAGAACTTTGGCCTAGGTAATTGAGTGTCCTACCCATATTCTAACAGCTTTTTTGGTAGCTCACAAATAACTGCGAATATAGTTCAAGGATTTTCTTTATTTGTGTGTATGTGTTTTATTATTTTTTGTTTGCTTGCTTGAGTGAAACTGCAAATTCAATTTGACTAGTAATATGGAAGCGACGGTGCTCAGTGAAAAAAATCCCCACTAGAGTCTATCCTGCTGGAATAAACATCTGTCGGTCTATGAAATACAGGTGCTTGTTTCTTGGGCCACTACCAATACCTAACTTTGGAATTTAGTCTCCTAGTACCTTTTGATGTGGAAATCAGATGTAGTTATAGACTGTACGGTTGATAAAAATACATAGAGAGAGATAGAGAGAAGGAATAATCACATCATATTTTTAGGGAAATAAGTTATATATAAATAATTGTCCTACTACTATTGCCATTATGAAAACAAACAAAAAAATCCCAATAAATGAAAGCTTAGTTTTATTTTTTCATGTTAATTATAGCTGGACTTAAACAAAAAAGGAAGTATTTCTAGAGATCAGTACAGACTTTTTTGGCATCCTGGGACAGAGTTTGCTATTTGGGGTGAAATTGTTTTTCAGACCCAGCACAAAGCCTAAGGGCCATTTAAATCCCACACAAGCCTTACTGATTTCTGTGGGACTTAAATGCTGGCCTTGTACAGAGGGTTGCATTCTTGCCAACATCTGACCTGCTAACACTCCATAGCATTTGTGATTTGAAGACATGATGAAGCCAAAAATGAAATCTTTCTAGAACAACTGTCAAAATGAGCTGATTGGAGACTTGATTATATGATAATGGGTCTGGCATTAAATTCAGCTAAATAAATAGTATCAAAGATATAGAACAAACTTGAAGGCTATCTTCACAATATAAAAAGAAAATCCACTAAGGAAAATGTAATCATGGCTCTCACGGTGACCAAAAGTGAAGACATGATTCACAATCAGAAGAAAATTAGGAACCTTTGAAAAAGGGATCACAAATCAAACTTGATTAAGAGGAAATTAAAACAAAAGTAGTCCCAAAATCCTAGTAGCACAAAAAGCCGACTGTACAAAACAGAGATTTTCCAAGGAAGTTTCATTTCACTTTTGTACATAAAACAATCGATCAAACAAATAAATCTAACATGGAAGGCAGTGGAATGCCCTAAAAGATACTGTAAAGCAAACACAGCAGGCCTCTATTTGGCAACCTGACACAGAGCAATTGAATCATGGCCTAAGAAGAATACATAGATAAAGCCAAATTGTGTTCGAAATAGAAAACTGGCAAGGACGTGAAACATGATTACATGGTTGGAGTCAAATCATGCAAGAATAAAAGCAGCATTAAAAAAGAATCAGGATTTCTTGACTCACTGAAGAGATTATATAACTACTGTACATCAAGGCTAATACAAATTGTAAAGGAAAATTTTACCTGCTGAAAAGCAGTAAGATCAATTAAATACAGTAAGTGATTCCAAAATGAATAGCTATTTTGTATCCACTTTTAATTAGAAGTTACATAGCTGTATCTCTCAAGCATAAATTTAGTCTTTGGAATTATGAAACCACAGTAAGATAGGAAATTAAATATATGTATCAGAAAGTGTCTGTCTCTCTCTTTGTTATGTACACCTGACTCTTGCAGAAATCATTGGACAAGCTATTGGTTATTTCACTTTCAATTATGAAAACCTGAGTAGCTTCCAGGGCACTACAGAAATGTCTGCAGTGTAGTAATCTGTGAAAAAATTGTGGGAAAAGGCAATTCTGTTATATTTACCAATGCTATCTCTTTGTTAAATGGAATAGCATACATTTATAAATAAGATGTCAGTGGGAATCTGATGTTTCTTCTATAATTTGTTTTCAATAGAGCTGGTTGAAATTTTTCTGAAAGCAGTTTTTACATGGAAAATGCTTATTTGATTAAATTGAAACATTTCATGGGAACATATTAAATTCAGTGACCTTTTTTGTGAAATTATCAATGTTTTGATAAGGTCAAAATGTTTCATTTAGCCTTATGTTGTTATATTATAACTTTATAATATATTTAATAATGTAATAAAACAAAAAATTCAGAATATTTTTTCTTGTGAAAATTTTTGACATTTGAAATTTTTATTCCAATTCAGGATGAAACCAATTTTGTAATCAGAATTTCTCAAAGCACAGAAATTCCATTTTTGACCAGCTCTAGTTTTCCTTTCTTTTTCTTTACCGATTGTGACAGGTTCGTTCACAGAGACCCCCTTGGGACTGACACCTGATGTGCTGAAGTTACCTCTGAGCCCGTTTTCCCTACCAGCTTGGGACTCCAGACCCTACTTTGCTGAGCCAGACACACTAGCCTGCTGCAACACAGACCCAGGTCTGGTCCATTCCACCAACAGCTGCAGACTTAACTGAAAACCACTCAGCAGGTTACCTGCCTCCAGCACACAGACACCCAGTTCCCAATGGGACCAAACCCCACATAAATCCATTTTACTCTGTATAAAGCTTATACAGGGTAAACTCATAAATTGTCTGTCCTCTATAACACTGATAGAGAGATATGTACAGCTGTATTAACCACTTACTCAGGGTTTATTAATAAACAAAAGTGATTTTATTAAGTATAAAAAGTAGGATTTAAGTGGTTTCAAGTAATAACAGACAGAACAAAGTAAGTTACCAAGCAAAATAAAGCAAAAACATGCACGTCTAAGCCTAATACATTAAGAAATTGTTTACAGGTAAAATCTTACCCTCAGAGATGTTCCAATAAGTTTCTTTCACAGACTAGACTCCTTCCTAGTCTGGGCCCAATCCTTTCCGCTCATACAATCCTTGTTAGTTCCAGTAGACATCTTAGGTGGAAAGCAGGGGTGTTCTCATGACTGCAGCCCCCTTTGTTCTGTTCCACCCCCTTTTATAGCTTTGGCGCCGGGCAGGAATCTTTTGTCTCTCTGAGTCCCCACTGCTCCTTCTAAATGGAAAAGCGCGAGGTTTAAGATGGATTCCAGTATCAGGTGACATGTCACATGTCCCGGGAGACCCCAGCCTCCATTCTTCCAGGGCTTGCCCACACACCCAGGAAGGTTTGCAAGGAAACAGACCATTTACAACCAATTGTCCTAGTCAAATGGGAGCCATCAAGCTTCCAAACCACCATTAATGGCCCACACTTTGCATAATTACAATAGGACCTCAGAGTTATACTTCAAATTCCTAGTTTCAGGTACAAGAATGATACATGCATACAAATATGATGAACACACTCAGTAGATTATAAGCTTTGTAATGATACCTTACAAGAGACCTTTTGCATAAAGCATATTCCAGTTACATTATATTCACACTCAAGCATACTTCCATAAAACATCATGGAGTGCAATGTCACACTGATGTTCTGCACATACATTTTTGCCCTCTATCTTTTTCAACATGTGCAGAGATTGGATAGTGTGCAAACAATTGGTGATGTCTGTGTAATATAGCACTATAAAGTATTCTGGAAAGATTTCTGAAACCTCTGAGTATTAACCTTTTACCAGGCTGAGAATTGGCTATTTATTCATATTCTTGGCTTCCTGTCAAGCAGTTTTTAATCCATGACATAACTTTCTTTCAGTCTGTGGTTATCAGATGTACTCAATAGCTTTGTTTGAGGGATATTAGCAGCAGCTTTTTTTAAAAAAAGTCTAAATAAATTATTCCCATCAATTCTTTACCCACTGTTCTAACATGGTAACATGATAGTGAGGAAAGATCTACACTGACAGAAAATTTTTGTTTTTGTGGCCCTGCTTCTTAGCTCTTTGATTTTTTGCAGCTATTTTTCCTGGGTCTGAAATTGTTCTGTCACCTCAGTTTTTTGGATACCTCATCTTCACTACTTGTAAGGTTAGGATCCCTTGACAAGGGGGTTGGGTCTAATTCAGGGAGAACAGGGGTTTAAAAAGCCTTTTTATAAGGGAACAGAGGAACTAGCGAACAGGACAGTTTTGTTAGGGAGTTTAGAGAGGGAGCGTGGGAGTCAGATGCATCTAATAAACATTTTCTACATTAGGCCAATAATCTCCCTCCCCTCACCCCCCCCCCCCCCACCACACACACACACACACACACGACAACCAAACAAAAAACCCTGAAAGAGTAAAAATAGTGCAGGCAGAAGTCCTGCAGCAGAATGGGGACTATCCATTTTATTGCACTCAATGCAGCGAGTATGAATACCTGCCTTGTGTGCAGGTGGTATGTGTGCATATTCAGTACAAGCAGCTCATGATCCTCAGAGACTGAGCATGGGCTCTTGACACCAGAGTGGTTGAACTGAAGGAGGTAAAGGATACATAGAGGTACTAGACAAGACTTTCCAGCATACAGTAGAGTGGTCACACCCCTAGTCCAACAGCCTCTGTGCTGATGAGGAGGATGAAAGTCTTAGGGAATGAGAACATCCAGCTGGAGCAGAAGGAACCAATCCATAGTTGGGACCCTACTTCCAGATAATGTTATGGTATCTTCTTGCACTGATGAACATGTTTTTCATGTCTGTGAATTTGGTAGGGCCTTAATAATAATACTGAAAGAATCATAATGCCACATCCAAATCCATTGTATGCCCATATCTTGAATATTGTGGTTAGCTCTTGTTGCCCCATCTCAAAAAATATATATTAGAATTAGAAAAAGTCCAGAGAAGGACAACAAAAATGAATAGGGATATGGAACAGCTTCTATATGAGGAGCAATTGAAAAGACTGGGACTGTTTAGCTTACAAAAGAGAAGACTAATGGGTAGATATGATAGAGGTCTATACAATCATTAATATTGTGGAGAAAATGAATAAGGAAATGTTACTTACCTCTTCATGTAATATAAGAATCTATTAAATTAATAGGTTTAAAACAAATACAAGGAAGGACTTCTTCACACAATGCATGTTGATTGCCAGAAGATGTTCTGAAGGCCAAAAGCATAACTGGGTTCAAAAAAAGAATTAGATAAATTCATGGAGGATAGGTCCATCAATGGCTATTAGCCCAAATGGTCATGGATGCATCTCCATGCTCTGAGTGTCCCTAAATCTCTTACTGCCAGAAGCTGGGACTGAACAACAGAGGATGGATCACCTGATACATTGTCCTCTTCTGTTCATCCTCTCTGAAACGTCTGGCATCAGCCACTGTCATAAGACAGGATACTGGGCGAGATGGGCCACTGATCTGATTCAGTATGGCCATTCTATTCTTATCTTCTTAATTTATTTCCATCTCTACCATTTCCATACCCTAACACTGTGTCTTCACTATTTAGTTATCTGAAGCTTGACCTATTTTTTTCCTCCATTATCTTTTATGAAAAGTTTCTATGTGGAAAAATATTTAATAGACCTAAGTGAATGATGCAAAAAAGTGTACAACAAATGTATCTTTGTTTTTTTTAAAATTCACATTCAGCTGTATCTATGTTGCTTTTTTTGTGAATGAATTTACTATTGAGAAGGATCATGAAAACATCTTTTAAGTAGCTACTGGAGAACATTTACACAAGGTTGAATCTGAATTTACAAATCTGAGTAGCAAGGAGTAGATTTTCCATGGTGCCATATGCATTTCATAGCTAGAGGTAGATTCCTTAATGAAAGCCTCATGCTCATCATTTTCTTGGTTTCTAATTTGCTCCTTATTTCCCCCTTTTCCCACTTGAAATTTGCATAGCAACAAGAAATTGTCTCTATGTGAAAAGGGAAATGACTGCACCTCCAGATTGTCTTATGCTGCTTCCTTCTATGGACTTAATTCTTGCAGTACATACTTAAAGGGTACTGTATCTCTCTCCTACTCAATCAAGCCTGTTAGGTCTATTAGAGTGCTGTAATGTTATACAGATTTCTTGGGCTGTGAAAAATTCATTGTTCTTTACAAATGTGTAAAATTGAAAACAAAAAGACCTTTTTCTTTTAACATTCAAAAGTATTTTCATGATACCACACACTCTTGGTCTTAGCAAATATGTTTGGAAATGAATCTTAGAAGCAAAGCCAACGCACTGAGAATGCATCCAAAGTTCCAATCTACATTTGTGTTAAATTTGTGCCAGCACACGTTTATAATTAAAATGTAGCTGGTTCAAGTTAAGCAGAATTTAAAATGTAACAATGTAAAGAACTGGAAAGTTTCATATAGGCTACCTAAAATGATGTGATATAGAATGTGAAAGTTTATTTTATCCTTTTACTAAATGATTCCACTATTATTTGTATCACATAAAGGGTGTACTTTATCATTCTATTTCTTACTATCCTGTGTTGGTGTGTAAACCCCACACTGGTACTGAGATGGTTAAGAGGAGCCTGAGAAATCAATAGACACAGCTGGGAAACCCTTATGTCTTTATAGATGTAGTTGTGAAATCCTCATTTCTGTGTTTTATCATTGTAGTTCCCATTTCCCTATTGTTTGACTTTATAGTCTCTGTCTGGTTCTGTGATTGTTTCTGTCTGCTGTATAATTAATTTTGCTGGGTGTAAACTAATTAAGGTGGTGGGATGTAATTGGTTAAATAATCATGTTACAATACGTTAGGATTGGTTAGTTAAATTTCAGTAAAATGATTGGTTAAGGTATAGCTAAGCAGAACTCAAGTTTTACTATATAGTCTGCAGTCAATCAGGAAGTAAGGGAGGAAAATGGGAATGGGGGTGGGGAAATTGGAATCATGTTTTGCTAAGGGGGGAATGGGAACAGGGACACAGGTAAGGCTCTGTGGTGTCACAGCTGGGAAGGGGGATGCTGAGGAAGGAAACTGGAATCATGCTTGCTGGAAGTTCACCCCAATAAACATTGAATTGTTTGCATCTTTGGACTTCGGGTATTGTTGCTCTCTGTTCATGCAAGAAGGACCAGGGAAGTAAGTGGGTGAAGGAATAAGCCTCCTAACACCCACTCTCGTAGTGACAGGATTAAGGGGAACTGGAGAACCCAATTAGCTTGTTCTGCGCACCTGGATGGGAGACAGGTAGTTCAGGATTAGACCCAGCTGGGGATAACCAGACTGGGTGGTTGCTGAAATGGAAGGGTTTCCAGGCAGAAGAGGAGATTTAAGAAAGGACAGTTAGGAGTTTCTCTCTCTGGAAAAGGAACTACAGAGAGGACTGCAGAAAGGATCCTGTAACCCGAGTGTCTAAGGTTGCCAACCCTCCAGGATTGGCCTGGAGTCTCCAGGAATTAAAGATTAATCTTTTATGAAAGACTTAATCTTGTGATTAAATCTCCAGGAATACATCCAACCAAAACTGGCAACCTTATGAGGGTCCCTGAAGAGAGAGGACAGCTATGAAGGAGGCTCCTAAAGCAGGCTTGGGAGAGACTCCAGGGAAGAAACCCTGAGAGTCAGTGATTTGGGAGGAGCTGGGCCCAAAGGGATACAATCTTTGGAGGCAGCACTGTGTAATACAGAGCGGAAGAACTGTCAAATCTGGGAGAGGGGTGAAGTGGCTGTGGAGGACTGAGCCTGGGAAGGGTGATAGATTTTGGTCCCCTAAGTTTGGACATTGTTACCCTCAGGAGGGATTGGACTCCTATTGTCAGCTGGCTGGAGGGCAGAGTCACCATACAGACCAATGAAGTCCAGAGGAAGAGGGTGAGACAGAGTGCAGTGCCAGGTCTCACCATTTGGAGGTGCTCCAAGATGGTGAATCTATGATGTATATGCTGTGATTCAGTCTGCTGTGCACATTTTATAGATCAACTAACTCTAAGTCAGAAGCTGACATACTGTATTCAATTTTGGTTTAAAAAATTCTACCTTTAATTTTTGTGCAAACTAAAAAGTTTAACTACTTTGAACTGAACTCCTGACAAACAAGGAGCATTTAATGTGCACTTACAAGTGGACTCTCTATCAAGATATTGTCTCCAGGGTTAATTTTTAATAACAAGAATAAAGCCCATTAAGTGTTTATACTATGTGCAGAGACCTTGATCGATATTTTCATAGAACCCACTTCTCTGGAATATAATAGAGAAAAAAGTCCTTACAATTTTTCAGTCAAAAATCCATAGAAATTTGGATGAGATACCAGACCTGTCAGCCAACTAACAATCTGTTTCTCTGTAACAGCTCCAGATGACCTAGTAACAGAGGTACAGCCAGCTACCCAAATAATTTGTCTTGCCAAGGGAGTAGTTAGGGAAATGGCCACAGATGCAAGTATCTCTGCTGGGGGAAAATGTTCCTTAGTTTTTAAATTGCAGGTCCTATAGCAGCCAAGCATCTCCTATTGTACTGGCTGTTAGAACAAACTGAAGAGGAAGAGGAGAATAGTGGGCATAAAGTTATCATAACCACTAGCAATAGGGGCAGTTACCAAGCTAGAAGATAAATTATACTAGATGAAGTACTTTAAACTGTGCGTTGCTTCTTAATGAAGCACATGTTGGAAACTTACTTATATTTTTCTAGCCTGGTGATCAGATTGATGTAAATGGTCTAACATTTATCACCAATAAGGTCAAATGTGTCACAAGATCCTTGAAAAATGATGGGTTTTTTTTACCACATTTTATCAGTTTTCTAATGTTGCTCTAAAAGGATTGTTGCGGAGAATTCAAAGTGCAGGGCAGTAACTCTTCTAGAGAAATAGGACCTGACCCTCCAGTGGGATAAGGGAGTTATGTGGACTTACGCCAGCTAAGGATCTGCCCCATGATCTTCAGCAGCCCTAGAAAAAGGAGAGGCACTTTTGTGCATGTTACTTAGTTATGCAAACTCCCAGAGCATCTGAACAAGCGGATGTAACTTGACAGGAATCTACTACCAGTTTCTAACTCATTAGCCCGGGTATTGCCATTCCTGCCATCAAGTCTCTCGGTGTTGTAACAGTGGTGAGATTCTCATAAGCCAGTCCTATTCACTCCTTTAGCCAACTGCCAATCTCTATTCCTATCTGATTTTAAAAGCCTGAATATTCAAGAAGGCAGGGACAGGAATTTAGAGTTCATTAGCAATTAGAGCTGGCTGCAAACCAGATACTTTTTTTTTCTTTAATTTCTTTTTTTCACTAAAGGAAAGCGAACATGTTCTGATCAGCAATTAAACTATAAGCTCCCCTGGGCTTGTCTCACACGATGTAATGATAAAGATACACCTCTACTACCCCAGTGCCTTTTTATGTTTGAACATATAGAGCTAGCACCCATATTCAGCCTCACTGACAGAAGGAAAAGAAATAGCAGTTTGGTTTTTTTGAGCCTCACTGCAGATGACAGCACTGATACCTGCTCACTGGTAAATCTTCCAATATAGTGTCAACTTCAACCCAATTCCTATTTCCACTTGAAGACCACTGTTATGACTGGGAGTAGGAGTGTGTGACCAGATGCACCCTGTATTCACACCATAAGCAGTATTCTAATAATCTTTTGTCCAAAATATGGCTTATGGGGTATCATTTGAAAACTAATAACTGGCTGGTCAATAATATCATGGTGTACAACATGACATAAAAAGTTATGACTTCCTCCTGTATGATGGTAGTAGCACATGTTGAAACCCACATAGCCCCGATTAGACAGGAGTGGGTAAGCAGATCTATCTTAAACAAAGGGAAGTGTTTACCTCAATTTACATGGAAATAGTAGACAAGGTCCTTGATACAACATGAGGGAGACAAGGCAAATGTGCATTTCAACATATGCAGGGGAAGAGAAAGAGTATGGAGCTCAGACTCCACCTTGAAACTTTTACTGTTTGAATAAACTTTGCTTTAAAGGGTAATCCTCAGTAGTCCCCCTTTGAAGTGGGTTCTTGACTATAAAAGTAAGGAGCAAAAATACCTCAATGGACCTATCTCTATTGTGCTCTCACACCTAGGAAAACAAAGGAACTAGGCCTTTGGGTTTCGGGGGCAGATCCTGGCTTAAGAACTTGGTCAGCTATGTTGGTGGGAACATGTAGTAAGCATCTTACCTTGAACAAAGTCTAGTTTAAGTCTTATCTACTACGAAGTGTCTTATCTTTATTTCTCTGGTAACCATTTTTGACTTTAATACCTTATACTCACTTAAAATCTATCTCTTCATAGTTAAATAAACTTGTTTTATTCTTTAATCATAGCTAATCCATTGTTGTGTTTAAACTGAGCTGTTTGGTAACTCCAATTAAAGAGGAAACTGTTGTACATAGACCCCTTATGGGGCAGTGGACTTCTAAGATCTGAACTGCCTATGGAGATCCGGGCAATGTAGAACACACATATGTGGGGCATGTTTGGGACTGGGATCACGCTGCAGGTAGTAACCAAGGCTGCTGGAAGCCAGTGTGTATCTGATGTGTTACTGGCAGGCTGCTGCGGTCAAAGTGGCTGGCCCAGCACTGTAGCTATACACAGACACTCAGAGTGTGACTTTCATGCTGTCTGAGTGGCCCACGTTGGGAGCTACAGCAGCAAATCATTCCAAGTCACCAAAAGTTGCAGGGCAGGTGGTGACAATTCCCTGCACTTGTCTGGATTGCATCCTGGAATGTGATAGTGGTTTACTATTTATTATTATTTCTTGCTGACCATGAAGGTCCTGCATGGAGGTAATTATTTGAAGGCAGAGGAATATGAGCTGCAGCCTGGTGTCCCTGTACTCTGTTGCTTATGTTCCTAATGTGAGGATCCTAAAATCATGTTTAAGCACCTACAACGGAATGTCAGAAGTGCAGAGCTCTTAGCAGCTTCTACTGCCTCCTGTTTTTGAAAACCTTTGGCCAAAAACTAAGACTAAACTAACTAAGGCCAAAAACTAACATCCTCTAGTCCAAAATTTCAGGGCCATCTCTGACTGTGACCATTTATACATCACTTCTATTTCAGCAAGTCCTCCTACCAGTAATGGAAAGAGGAGCAGGACTATAAATTTCCCATATCTAGGGAAGGAATCTCTGGAGTAGACAGCCTGCTTTCAATTCAGGTACCTATTCATTGCCAAGGAGACTGCATCATGGGCTGCTTGAGCCAAAAGGGAAAACGGTGAGGGGGGGGAATCTGTGTAAGAAAGGTTTTTTTTTTTTTTTGCCTGAGCGTTAATTGTAGGGAAATCCTGACTCCCAGCACCATCAGCACAACACAATGGAAAACAACACAAGTGAAATTAACATCATTTTAGCAGAACTGTTGATGATTTAAGGATTATACATTGTTTTTGTTTAATCTGAGTGAATTGAATACTCTTGAAAATGAGAGAATAACCTGGCAAGGGCCTGGCACATTACAGGCAAGCACTCTGCAGAGTTCCCCAGACAGCGCTGTCAAATGCTAATGTACTTCATCCCTGCCCTGGAACACCTGGTTCTAGTCTCTCTTGAGAAGCAACTGCCAATTGCACTAGATTGTGCCAAATTGTTTGGTGGTTTTGTAATGTGGATGAATAGGGGGCTTAGACTTTGGCGATTTCAATCTCACTTGTGAGCTAAATCAGCATTTGAATCCAAGTCTGTGGGGGGGTGAAAGTTAACATGCTGCTAACCCATCTTGTCCCCTGTGCCACCCGACTACAAGCTTAAATATGTAGTTTTTATTACTTGTATTCTTTACTTAATTTTACAGCAAAATCCTGACTAAGGTAAAGCAAATGGGGGACTGTGCTCATATAGCTTATGATGATGAAGAAATAAAGCATACAACTTAACCATTAGCCATCTATGTGTCAAAGACACACAATGTACCACATATGAGACTACCACAGTGAAGAGGGGTGGAACACACCTCATTTCCCATAACTCCAATTAAAAAGCCAACAGGAAAATTCTTAGCTTTGATGTGTATGTGCTGCTGCTAAGAAACCCTGTAGAATGTAAAATGTAACTTAGTATTTGAACTATAGTTAGGATGTGTGACATTCTGGCCAAATTTCCATGTATATGTCCTGCAAAAAATTATTTAAAAGCCATCTTGAAATGGGCTTATGAATCAGACCTCTGAAGTGGCAGTAATAACAAGTTGTTTAAGAATTTTATATTATGGTTTAAATTCCATCCTTACGTACCCAAACGTAACTCCTTTGAAGATCTTCATGCATGTATCCAAGGGGGGATTTGATCTAGGATTAAAGCATGCAGCCAGTAATTCTGACTGGAAAAATCAATCTGAATAGTTGCTGACTTGATATATGGAAATGTAAAAGATACACAGTTGGTATCATTGTATATCACCCTGTGAAACACACACCAGTGTGTCTATTACAGTGAGTATGTTATACATGTACCAAAATAATAAATCATGATTAGGTTTTCCTGTGAAAACTGAACCTTTCTTAAATGAAATTATGAGATAATGCTGTTTTGAGATAGTGTGGTTCTGTATTTTCTTGCTTGTTAATTTGCAAAATCGTTGTTTGTAATGGTTCTCCCATCAATAGTCTGAATTAATGAGGTTCTAGTGTAACAAAAAGTCATTGGTGGATATAATTCTCCCTTTCCAAGACTAGCTAATAATAAAACCTAGAAAGATGTTATAGAAAAATAAGGGATCCTAGCATATTACTGATGTTCAGGGAGCAAAGATGATCTGATATCTCATCCTGAATCTATTACTTCACCTACAAAAAGTCAGTTGTTTCTTTTTATTCTGAGATACTAAGCACACATTACATATCAGTGTATATATATCTATAGCTATATATAAAAGCAGCTTAGACTGATCCAAAGAACAAGAAGTTACTAACTTTGGGATCAGAGTTTTGGTCCCAGTTCTTTCCTATGGACTCAGCTCCCTGGAGGACTACATTTCCCATTATGCAGTATGGACTCTCCTCTGCCCAAGCAGTAGAGGGTCATCCAGGGAATCATATGGCTGCAGGTGCTTCATGGGGCCACCTGGCTCATAAGAAAATGGGGGCTTCAATCTCCCAAACTACAACTCCCATGAGGCAATGTGCTACACTAGGGAACTGCAGTCTAATGTTAAACTGACTCAAAATGAAGTGTCTAGATCAGTTCAACAAAACACTTTAGTTTTGGAATGTCAAAATGTTTTGCTATTTCTGATTTTAAATTTTTGGAAATATTCTGTTCTGTGAAAAATAGATATTTTAACTCTTGTCCCTATTTGGGGCAAAAACAAATGTTAAAATATCAGAATTTCCCATTGGGCAGAAATTTCAAATTTCCCTTAGCTGTAATAATGGAGTTATTTTACAGAGACTAGCAACTGAACTTGTTGTTTTTACCGAAGTGCAGGTTGCCTTTTCATAGGCTAAGGGCTTGTCTTCACTACCAGGGTAATTGGACCTAAATTGCATTACTCCAGTTATGTGAATAACATAGCTGGAGTCGACGTAGCTTAGGTTGACTTACATCGGTGTCTTCACTGTCCTGTGTCGATGGGAGACGCTCTCCTGTCAACTTACCTTACTCTTCTCGGAGAGGTGGAGTACCGGAGTTGACTGAAGAGTGCCCTGCCATCAATTTAGCGGGTCTTCACTATACTTGCTAAATCGACCCCTGCTCCATCCATTGCAGCAGCGTTGATCTCCCCAGTAGTGAAGACAAGCCTGTACAAAGAGGCCTGGATGTCTTCGTCCTCAGGTGTAGTGAAAATGACTGTCACTGTGATCCTGCAAAAACTTATGCATGTACTTTAAGCACGTGAGCAACATCGTTGAACTCAATGGGACTACTTGTGTTTTGAAATTAAGCATGTGTGCAAGGTTTATTTTACAGGATTGGGGTCTTTACTGTTTCTAGTTATTGTACAAGTGTTTTTCAAAATAGATATTTGTAATCACATAGGATACGGTGTAAGCATTTCAAAGGATCATTTGCAGTAGTTTTAAGCAATGCATCCTTGGTATTAACAACTGCAGGAATTCCTGAAGTCCACATTTGTAGATGTAATAGTTTTCCGTAAGTTCCAGTTTATTATATTACACCACTACAATATCTTTGACCAGGTTTCCATTTAGAGTAGTGGTGGGCACTCTGCGGCGCATCAGAGTGATCCGCTGGCAGGTCGCCAGACAATTTGTTTACATTTGCATGGCCGCCCGCAGCTCCCAGTGGCTGCGGTTCACCGTTTCTGGCCAATGGGAGCTGCGGAAAGCAAAGTAGGCTGCAGAGATGTGCTGGCTGCTGCTTCCTGCAGCCCCTATTGGCCGGGAATGGTGAATTGCGGCCGCTGCGGGCGGCCATGCAAATGTAAAGAAACTGTGTGGCAGCCTGCCAGCAGATTACCCTGATGGGCCACGTGTGGCTCACAGGCCGCAGATTGCCCACCTCTGATTTAGAGTGTTAGTGGTATCATTCTGTTAAGAGCGAGCTTATCAAACTCATTGACTTTTTCTTCTGTGTCTTTAGTGTGGTGTTCTAAGCTTATCATTTGATTTGAAACTATCTAATTTAGACTCGTATGTGTCAAATTTAGTTTGAAGAGTTTTTACGGCTGAGAAAATCATCGCCATTGAGAAATTAGAAGTTCAATGTGGTGAAGAACTAGAATCAGTTTTCTGTTGTCATAATTTATCCACTTATAAAAAAGATATAGCCAGAAGTGAGCACTGAGGGGAAAGACTATATCTACACACTGTATTATTAAGTCTATTTATGGCCACAATAAAACCAGTGGTGAGAAACTTAACCAAACAAACTCCATCTTTCTTTTTCTGTCTTCTCTTTGACATAATCGTGAAACAAGAAGGAAAAAAAGAAAAAGGATCCCCACATCTTAAAGCTCAGGGGCAAAATCCTGGGTCTGTTGAAGTCATAATGGCAAAATTTCCATTAACTTCAGTGGGAATGGATTTCAATCAAGGTGATTAGGAGATAAAAACTCATATCTCTGTTAAGATAGAAGTACTTCTCCATTTTCTGGCTCCCTGCAGAGAATTCTTGTGGAATATCAAAAGAAAAAAACCCCTAGGAAATGAAAAAGAGAAGAAATGTTTTCTCCCTAGGTAAGAAAACATATATTGGTAACAGCAGGAAAAGGGTTCTCATCTTCATGTCAGATAGTCAGGGCTTGATGGAAAGAGCCTCAACCAGTTCCATATAAGCAGGGCCCTACCAAATTCACAGCTGAAAAAAATGTGCCACGGACTGTGAAATCTGGTGGGGAGGAACAGGGCTGGTGCTGCCCCAGCCGGGGCTCCTATCATGCACGGAGCTCCAGCTGCTAGTCTTGGTGGGTCTAAGGAGGTACAAGGCTTCCTCTTCTCCTGAAGGCGCCGGGTCAGACCCAACTCAAGGAACCTTCCCCGGATGCGGGAAGCTCTGCACCTAGGGTGACCAGATGTCCTGATTTTATCGGGACAGTTCCGATATTCAGGGCTTTTTCTTATATAGGGACCTATTACCTCTCACCCCCGTCACGATTTTTCACATTTGCTATCTGGTCACCCTATCTGCACCCCTGCCCCGCTTCCTGTCCCCACCGTGCCCCAGCTGTGGGGGAGGGGGTAACTGTACAGGAAGCAGCCACATAGCTGGGTCTGACCCAGCCCCTGGAGGAGAAGAGGAAGTCCTGTCCCTCCCCAGCCTGGCTGGGACTAGCAGCTGGAGCCCCCAGCTGGGCCAACCCCACCCAACAGCACCAGAACCATGGGAGCCAGGGGGACATGTCCCCACTTTTTAACATGGGCATAATTTGGGGGCCAGGTATGGCATTGCCCATACCACCCAAACTGCAAGCGTCAGACAGGCTCAGAGCAGTGCCAAGAGGCACTGCTGGTACCACTCTGTGCCTCCCAGAGGCTTGCAGTTTTGGGTTTTGGTTTTTTTTAGTGTGTGTGGGAGGGGGAATGCTGCCCCCTATCCTCCAAACTAGGCCTATGTCAAAAAGTGGAAGGCATAGCCTCCAGCCCCTTCCCACTTCCAGCACCATTTCTACAAAGGTTCTGGTGCCCTTCCCCCCAGGTCTGCCCTTCCCTAGCTAGGCCCAGTGCTAGGGAGTTAAAGGAGCTTTGGGCTGACTGTGCATGTGGGGACGGGGGGTACCACAGCCCCCCTCTGACCATGGGGCCCTGGATGGTCACCCACCCGTAAGGCTGGCCCACCCCCCTAAGAGTGATGACCCCTCCCATACCATGTGACTGTCAGATCTGTGCTGCCCCCTACCCTCTGGCTGCCCAGCTCTGATGTCAGTGCCTGCGTCAGCAGCAGTGCAGAAGTAAAGGTGGCAATAACACGACCCTCCGACAGCCCTCTTTTGGGTTGGGATCCCCATGGTCATAATACCCTGAAAGTTCAGGAGTAAATATCTGAAACTATGCAACTGACAATTTTAAAGTCCTGTGACCGTGAAATTGTCCAAAATGGACTGTGAATTTGGTAGTGCCCTACTTATGAGCCCTGGGCTTCTTACATGTACATGTAATATGAAATATGTCTCTCACAATATTTTAATCCAGTAAATTAACTTTGTACTCAGAAGCGCTGAAGGGGAATCGGTGTGAATTGTTATATTCCTAATGGACTGAAGAGCCAGGTAATAGGCATTATATTCTTGAAGCTAACATTGTAGACTTCACTTTGGTTTAATTAGCCTGGGTTTTCACATTGAATCATGCTGAGAGCTGAAGATTAGGCCAGGGATGCTGCTTTTAAATTGGTTAGTCTGCATTTTTCATATCTCCCTTCCTGAATCTTCCTTTTGTTCAATAAAAGTGAAGCGCTTGTTACTGAAACCCAATTGGGTGGATGGTTTGTGACTGTAGTACACAGTAGCCAAGATTTGAAAAAAAAATATGGCTGCCTAAAGTTAGGCTACTAAATCCATATTTAAGCACCTAAATGAATGACCTTGTGCTCAAATGTGTTGAGTACATAACAGAGGGAGCTGCTGTGTTCTCAGCAGTGCTGGAAAACAGGCCATATAGTTACATGCCTAAATATGGCTTTAGGAAACTAACTTTAGGAACCAGTTTTTCAAAACTCATGGTCTACAGCTAAAGTGAATCGAAGAGGGTAATTAAAGGGTCCTGTTCTCTAGGGAGCACACATTCTTTGCTTTTCAGGGAATAATTACTACTCCACAATACCTCAGCTCTCACAGGGCATCTGAAGATACCTCAAGTGTGGAACCAGTTCAGGAAGGTGATTTTTTTTTTTTGAACAGCTGAAATTTTTGTAGCAAATATTTTCTCCTATTAAAAGGATGGGATCCAAATGCATGTGAGATAAAGAAGTAAACCTGTGCTGAGTTGACAGTAAATGTCTCTGCAACAATAATAACACATAAGAGAACTAGAGTCAAGCTGGGGGAGAAGGAGTTCGCAGCATCCAGGAAGTCAACAGAAAACTATGCCCATTTAGTAAAATGGTGGGACACAGCACTTGTATACATTCTTGAAGAATGACACTCAGTTAAGTCCTTTGCATCTGTGACTGACAAGAGGTTTCAGAAAATCTGTAGGGCACTATATGTTCATTGACAGTGAATATGCCATTTTTTCCTAACATTGTTGAACTGTTGTTGAAAGCCCTATAAAAATGTAACTCCATCTGTGTTCACTTATCACCCCTGGTAAGATCTCACCTTGTTCCTGATGGAGCTGTCCTCCCCCACTCCTCTTCCTCCTGATGGGGCAAGCTGGTGTATTATTCTCTCACCAAACTAGGCTGAGCACCCTCTCTTTCCTTTCTGACTGACCCAGGACCCTGGCATCCTTTCACATCTAGCCTTTTTTGTTACAGATAGTTATGGGTTCCTTTCTGTAACAGGCTCCTTTCCTTGGTTTCATTAAATGGCCAGAATTTGCCCCCCACCCCACACCCATCTATGTATGTTCCACCAGCTTTCAGTGTCCCTACTCCCATCTGTAAATTCCCCTTCCAATCCCCCTCCAAGTTCTTTTGTCCATGTATTCCAATCTTCCTAGACAAAAGCCATGTTGTATTTCATTAAGAAGTTTGTGGAAGAAAAATAACCCTTTCTTTCCACTCCAGAAGGTTTCCCCTTGGCAGACGAGATACCAAATAGCCTCTTCTCTGGTCTTCTGTCCATTAGAAATGGCAGAGATTTGACTTGGAAAACAAAGCTTTGGATGGGGCATGACTTATCAATGGTTGGGTGGTTTGTTTGAGTGGGAGCTTTGTTGTGGAGAAGGTTCGGTTGGTCAGAGGAAGGGCAATTATTGTCAGGTGCCTTGTTAATGCAGATGGGTCTACAACTAAATAAAAAAACAATAGCAAACGTACATGGTCAAATTTTGCCCCAGTTAAAACCATGCAAACCCACTAATGAAAATTAACCTGATTCTCATGATCCTTACTGATGTACAACTAGTGTAACTAAATTGGAATTACCTCATTTACTTCAGAGGAGTCACTCCTGATTTACACTGGTGAAAGAGGAGAATCAAGCACAGTATCTTTTCTTTCTGTAACTTTGCAGTAAGTGTAATATGGTACAACCAGTTTCTTGTCAAGTTTCCCAGAGTACTACAGCCTGGATTTTTGTAAGATTCATGCAAGCAAGGGAGCAAATTTTCCTCTGTCTGCTTTAAAGAAAATTTCTGGTGATAATGTGGCATTGTTCTTGTCATATGAACAGGGGTCATTTCATCCTTCTCCATCCTGATCCAAATATAAGCACATTGGTCAGCCTCAGCAGGCTCAATTCAGAATTATTCCTTTTCTTTATCTGAAAAACTCTGTGCTGAATTGTAATCTGCACAAAATAGTGATGATCAGAAAATCACGTTAGCATGCATTTAAACCCATTCCTACTTAAGAACCTATGCTTAACTTTAAGCATTTGTTTAAACTCCATTGATTTCAATAGGAATTAAGTTTGTGCTTATAGTTAAGCATGTGCTTAAATGCTGTCTTTGTGGCAATGCTTTCCTGAATAGGGCCATAGTGAGTGAATGGACAGAGATAGCTCTCTTCTATGTATCTCCAAACAGCCATTTCACTTCGGAAGTTTGTGCCTATTTTAGTTATGGAGTTTTACTATGGGGATTAATAATCCTTAGGGTAGTTGTATGAGGAATAAGTCACACTGAACAGGTTAGTGACAGCGATGACAATTTAGATTTATATAGCTTTATTATGCAGGGGTATTTCCAAAGGTTTTTTAGTATTATAATGAAATCTTATAGTCCTGAGTTTGTGACTCAGACAAAACTCTTATTGAAGTAATTAATCCAGCATTTGCTTAATTAATGAACTAATCCTTATAACTTGCTTTTGAGACAGGTACCTACTATTGTCATTTTACAAGTAGGGAAACTGAGACACAGAGGGAGCTGACCAGCATCACACACAAGAGCTGTGAATAGAATTTTTATTTTTATTTATTTTTTACTCCCAATCCTATACTTTAACCATGCTTTCCCCATCTCCCCAGTCAAACACAGATCATTGTTTTGATGGAGTAGCCTTAGCACGAGCTTGTAATCAGCTCAGCTTTGCTTTTTCACTGCTTACTCTATACTTCCATCTATTGGAAGGATGTAAATACTACATTCCTCTTTTACTGTTATCAGAAAGTATGGGTGCAGACTTAAGGCACACTTACACACTGTCATATTTTCTGTTCTTTCACAGGTATTTTAAGCTTTGAACAAACATACGTATATGCTTTACTTGGTTTTCTGTAATTTTACTGACATACTTCAATCCTGCAAATTACACCATAGTGGCAGACTCCACTGAAGTAAACAGGATTTAGAGTGGGTGCAGAAATAATTGTGCATTGTAAATTTGCAGGATTAAGGATTTAGAACACAACAATATATTCACTGCAGTCTTGTTTTGTTTGATGAAATTTGCTTGTTCTTGAACTTGTGAAACTTCTATGAAACTGAAGCAAATTTATGACATCTCAGATCTATCAATGAAGTGCCAGATAGTGGGAAAATGTTTACATGGAAAAATTAGCAAAAATTATGAATTTGTGAGTTATGGGGGATGAGGAGGTCATTAAGATGGTGACACTGGTTCCCTTAAAGGCTGAATAGTCTAACAGAATGATCACAGGATGGGAACTAAAGACTCCTGAATTCCAGTCCCACAATTTGGCTAAGTGGCCTCAATAACTTCAGTTTGTTCGCATGCAACAATTGACAGGTATTATTTAGTTAGACCTCACAGCACTAAGTGAAATAAGTAAATGTAAAGTAGTTATCCCCACTTTACAGATAGGGCAATGTAGACGCAGATTAGTTGATCAATGTACTTGAGGCTAAAGTACATCAACACTAGCAATATGATTAGAACTGAATTCTCCTGAATGCCAGATCTTTGTCTAAACCTATGGATCATTGTGCTCTTCCACAAGTCACTTAGCTGAAGCATGTAAATTGGGGACAATAATAACTATCTACTTGTGCATGTGGACTGCTCATAAATTATGTCTATCAGATTTTGTAATGTCTTGGTACAATAATATTTATCATAGGCAGTGTATTGGAGAACATTTTTTTTTAGTTGTATGGGTAGAGATTCTATTTGGGACTTACCAAACAGTTAAATTTGATATGCACTGTACCAAATGTATGACACACAGGAGCCTTGATGAAAAAATATTTATTTCCAAGTTCCAGACACCTGACAGGAAGCTATTCTGTCCATATTGGTTACAGCAATTTTTCTGCACCATTATATGGCAAATTATCATTTTACTTTAACTGCAATATTTGTTATTGCAAATGTGATCAATGAAATTTCATTGCAACAATTTGTTTTCCACTCCTAGACTTTCTAAAAAAATACCTTTTTATGCCCTGAAAGTTCACGTGATTGGTCTTAATCCAATAATGAATATTTTGGGAAAATAAGAAAAATGTGTTGAGCCATTTTTGAGTGCTTTTATTTGACTTTCTTTTTGTCTTAAGAGATTTTTTTTGTACAAAAATAACTCAGCTAAAATCAGGTGACCTTTAACACTTTAAGCTTAGTATGTGTTAGTGCACAATAAGGAACAGTCATTATACTTTGGCTGTGATTCTGCAAATTAGATTTGTATGTGGTGTCCTCAATGAAATCAGTGGGGCTCCATGATGGTATGGATCTGTCCATGTGCATTGCAGGATCGGAGTTTAAATTTGAAATAAGGGGAAAAGACATTCATTTGAAATTTCATATAATGCCTGGCCACAAATATAATAGTTTGTTTTAATATCTGCATAGCAATGCAGTTTAAAAAATGGAGTAACAAAATAAACCAGTGCAATTCTGTAGTCCTCGTTAGCACAGTTCTTAGGGAGTTTTCTGACTTTTTTTTTTCTGTTGGAAAATGTCAGTTCTTGCAAACAGTGCAGTTTCAATTAAAATATTGGCTTTGGATTTCCTGATTGGGGGGGGGGGGGGGGGGGGGGGATGACAATTGTCTAAATTTCCCGTTTCAACACTTGCTAACCAAAATTTCACTTTTTTTAATTTAAAAGGCTTTTTGTTTAAAAATTTTAGTTAATTTATACTAAAAAAAGAGAGAGAGGCTAAAATAAAGGTCAAAATAAAAATGAGACATTCTGAAACTATGAAATATATTTCAGTTGACCCAATGTAGTTGCTTCTTCTTTTTGGGAAGATTGTGAAAACTTTCAAAATTTCTACTTTTTGTCCAATTTCAGGACAGGAGAAAAATTTAAATTCTTAAACTCTCACAGAATGGGAAAACAATTTCCTGTTGAGCTCTAATAGTTGAGGTTTCTCTCTTCTCCCCTGGATCCTATTTTTCTGCCTTTAATCTCAACAATGTTGAATTATTTATTTTTTAAAATGATTTTTAGGTCAAAAGTGGTCACCTACAAAAGGGGTCATAACTGACCATTCTCCTCTACCATCAGTACAAGCAAGATGGGGTTGAACTGACCAGATGTAAAAGCTGGGCGGGAAGTGTTGTTCTACTGTTTTTCTTTTTAATTGGCCTCCATGTATAAGTAAAAACATTAGAAAGTACAAACTTTTAAAAATTGTACACATAAAGATTTAAAACTCTGTTATGCCTGGGCTGAGCTGAGGCCTTTCACTTAAAGGCCTTGACCTTTCGAAGACTTACTCGTGTGTAGAACATTAAGCATGGGAATAGTTCCATTCAGTTCCATGGAACTACATCAGAGATGAGACCATGAAGTTCTCAAGGCAGAAGACAAATGAACACTACCAGTAAACAAGGTAGGTTCCATTAAGGGGAGGAAGAAGTGTTTCTACTCCTATAATTCAGTTACAGTCAACTTTACCTATGCCTTCCGAAACATAAAACTACACACATTCATGGATCTCTGGTATGACACTTTAAATCAATGCTTCTTATCATTGTCATTTAAGTAATTTGTATGGTGGAGAAGATGATGGGCTATAGAGGGAGGAGTATAGTGGAATCCACAGCAGCCAATAGAGCAGATCTCCTCTTAATTTGTGGGGCTCAAAGAGAAACACTTGTTAAATACCTCTACCACATCATCCAGCGGCTGCTAGCATTCCCTATACTTCTTGTACTTCAGGAACTATTTCCTGCACATGAGAATAATTCAAAGCTCAACATTCTTTTCGTGATGGCCTTTTTGATCTCCTTGACATTCAGAAATTGGGATAAATGATGAAGGGAAGAAAAGGAACACCCAGGCCGATCTCAGCTGCTAAGGAGTTACTTCAGTTGCGATAGCAGCTTTATAGAAGTGAGCGATACATGGGCTAACTGTAATGCTGGCTCCTAATGTACTGTAAAGTTTGATCTGATTTTTCACTCCATGGATAGCTATTTTATGTTTCCCTTTTCCAGTGTGTATATTTGAATGTTTGCATGTCTCTGATTCTCTTTTTACCTCTGAAAGTGTTTGTTTATAGAATACTTAGTGGTACATGTGTTCTTCCTTGTGTTTGGCTAATGTCTTTGTTATATATCAGAATTATTGTTTTTATTAATTCCTCAAATGTATATATTTGAAAGGGCTAATTGGGAACAAGGTACCCTATTCAATATTTGTCCTTTATTACAAGTAAAATATGAAGTAAAACCAGTAAACGGAGTTAATTTTTCCTCATCATACCTCGTTTGTCAAACATACTAGTATATTTTTACTTTATTTATCCTGGAGTCCTGACTCTCTAGACCTTTGTTTAGGGAAAAGCACATTACATTAAACTTCTAGAAAGAGAGAGCATATAAAAAAAAACCCCTTCCTGAATCTGGCTTTCAAGACACAAAACAAGTCACCAGTTGGCCATGTCCTTGTTATTCTTACAGTGATTCTTTATTGCTGTAATTTAAGATATGTTATTACTTCTCTTTTACTATTGTAATGTCTGTCCAAAAAATTATACAGTATTTCTTTCATTAATCTGCAGTCTGTCTTTGGGGGAAAAGGAGGCTTCTGTTGGTGTTGGCTTAACAAAGGCCTTCAACAATTTCCCTCAACCAGTATAAGAATCTTCATGGGTGATATCTCAGTTGCCTGCCATTTGGTTCCAGCACCTATTCCTAATCACAGCAAGCTATTCATACCCTTTCAACACCTGACATACGGCCGAAGCACCTGTCAATGATTAAGGTTTAAATGGTGATCCCTGGTTAATTATTATAATACATAAGCTTTCCAGTGCATAAATTCCTGTGAGCCTTTTACATTTCTTCTAGCAGCAGTTCTCATTCCTTGACTTGTTTAGAGGCTGGCTCGGCAGCTGACTGCACTGTTGGGTGTAGAATGGCTTCTGGGACTGTCATGGGGCCAGGTTGTTGTGAGGTTGGCTGAGCCTCTTCAGATCTTTCTGAATGACTTTTTTTCTTTTAGTTCATATTAGTATCCAAGGAATTCTTACATGGTTTTATATGAGCAAATAAGGCTCCATGCAAATTCCACTGTCTGAGATGGCCTCCAAATTAATGTGTAGATCAAACTTAATAATACGGACTGCTCATCAAATCCTTATTTAAGTTCAATTTGATACAAGAATGCAGTGCTTGTGAATCTCTCAAACCAGAGTGCTTGGTACTTCTCTGGATGAAATACTTAGTACAGAAAATATCTTTCTCCATGTTTTCATATATATTTACCGTGGAGCAACAGAACATGCATCTCTAAAATCATATCGTTTTACAGAAAGACTTTTCTGTTTACTCATGAGAATGGTTTAAGAGGCATGCCAAAGTAGCAGAAATAATTGCCAATAGCTGGCAAAGCATCACGGACACATGAGCAGTGTTAACTCTTTCTACCTATTATGTTATCACTCCTCTGGACCTCATTACTAGACCACTTGTAGTCAATTAATCATAATTCCTTTTAAAATTTGATCTCTCTGATATGTGATTTTTCTTGGTTGTGATTTACTGGTTTTTTTTTATCAGACAGTTCATATTTTCAAAGTGAAGTTTTATGCATGATGCCTACAAGAGCTCTTTTAAAACAAGATGAACATATGCACTATATTATCAGCAGTGATATCAATAAAGTCTGATCCCTAATATTAAATGGTGGTATTATAATTTATCGTTGCTAGAAGTTCATTTCTCATTGATTCTTTACTAAGAAATACTTATCTGTTAATGTATTTGCTAGTATTTTTAGCATACGTCTTATAATTAGACTACCTCTTCTGTCAACATAAGTATGCAGTGAATTCCATTAATGTGCAATTAGGTAAGCAAACATAATATTCATATCGATATTAATGGGCCATTCTTGGGTTCTGGGCTGAATCCTGTCCTCTGAGCACAGCTCAAATAAAGAAGTTTTGTGTGGGAATCACTCCTGGCAGAGATCAGGCTGAGCCTAAACTTTGTTTATGTGTTACAACAAGGATTTCCCTCAATAGCAATGTGGAAACATCAAGGAGCACATAGCTGGAGTAATTTTTACTAGATTCAACCAATTTGGTATAAGGTGCTTAAATGTGGTGGGGTAAAGATGAAAAGTGATTCCTGTTACAGAAGGAAAGCTGGTGCCCATCTTAACTCTTTTAATGGTGCCTAGATACAACATCAATATAATACGTATGTAATGAAAATAATGGGCCCAGATCCTCAGCTGAGATTGATGATTGCTTGGCATAGCTCGGGGGGAGGGGGCGGGGGAGGGGATAAAAGTGGCTTTAAGTCTCCTTTTATGCCCTTCCAATCCTAGGACTGGCTGTGCCCAGCATCTTAGAAGTCTGAAAGCTGCTTTGAGTTGCTCTAGACCCTAATGGACTCAAGGGGTTGTTCTGATAGGTGGGGATCATCAAGATATACGTCACTCTAATTACATCCCCTCTCTGTTAGAAGCAGTGAGATCAGGCCCCAATCCGCTATCCACAACCCCTTATGTAACAGAGATCTTCTTGTGGCAGGATAAGGCAGCTTTAGTGCAGTTTTAAACTAGTGGAGCTAGTGCAAAGCTGCCCTAGCACGGATGAAGTCTGGGTCAATTATATTAACACATCTTATAATAATCACCAATATCCCCACTACAGTTAATCAAATATGCCAAAAAACATGTTTGATAATGTTTAGTTTAGTTCATCTACATTCATGCTCTTATTTTTGTGAATTGGGTTTTCTTCACACAAATGTTTGGACAATAGCCATTAATATGAATATCCATATTCCTATTCAAGCAAGACTATTTTTGGCTAATGGTGAGTATGCAATTTTTGTTCATTATGCTCCTGTTGTTAAAAGTTTCACTCATTCAAGAAGGGAGCAGCAACAATACAATGTGACTGGGATAACCAATCACACATCAATATCTATAAGGAAGCTATGTGACCCCCGTAACATAGAATATGAGTTCCTCACAATCTTTAGTGTATTTCTCCTCAGAACACTCCTGTGAGATAGGGAAGTTCCATTATTCCCATTTTACAGTTGGGAAACTGAGACACTGAGACACTAACTGACTTGTCCCAAGGTCACAGAGGAAGCCTGTGGCAGAGCAGGGAATTGAGCCTGGGTTTTCCAATCCCGGGCTAGTACCTGGGCCATCCTTTCTCTAAAAATGAGTAGCAAATAGTCTAAAAGTACATCAACACCTTGAGCTGAAAGGGTAATTCCCAATTTGGGGAGACATACTTACGCTAGTTCTAATCAAGTTATCACACTAAAAAATAGAGAATAGCCACAGTGTCAGGAGCAGACAGCTGCTCTGAGTACTTATCTGGCACATATTTGGAGCAGCTAGCCCCTCCGACCACTCAGGCTGCCATGGATAAGCTCTATTTTTAGTGCACTAGCTTGATTAGAGCTAGCACGGGTATGTCTACTCACTCTGGGAATTACACCCTCCATTCAAAGTGCAGATGTACTCTACGTCAGTGGTTCTCAAAGCCGGTACAGGGAAAGCCCCTGGCGGGCCAGTCTGGTTTGTTTACCTGCTGCATCTGTAGGTTCGGCTGATTGTGGCTCCCACTGGATACGGTTCGCCGCTCCAGGCCAATGGGGGGCTGCGGGAAGGGCGGCCAGCACATCCCTCGGCCCACGCTGCTTCCCACAGCCCCCATTGGCCTGGAGTGGCGAACCGCAGCCAGTGGGAGCCGCAGTTGGCTGAACATGCGGATGCAGCAGGTAAACAAACCGGCCCGGCCCACCAGGGGCTTTCCCTGAACAAGCGGAGGACCGGCTTTGAGAATCAACTGCTCTATGTGAATAGTACTCAAATCACCCACAGGTTTAAATTGGTTCACAAACTATTTGCCTAAACCAAATTGTTTACAAACAATTTGCAAATGGGAAAAATGGTTGAATTCATCAGCTTGTGTATTTTCAATGAATAATTCAACTAGCTCTGTTAGCGATTTAAGTCACTGAACAAAATGGGAAGCTAAAGTCACCTCTTACAGAAGTAATTGCTATGTATTCCAGTAAGTGAGAGGCTCATACGGATTTACTTTCCTTATCATACATTGTCCAGTAGCTCATTCTAGAATTTACACCAAAGTTGACATAGATTAAGGAGCAATACATGTTGTTATATACAAAATATAGAGAGTAAAATAGACTTGACCTTGTACTTTCTTTACTTTAACATTCAGAAGCTTGCCTTGATTAACATTCATACTTTTCACAGCTATGTACATTCGGAGTGATACTATGATCACAAGAAATCTCCTTAAATGAGTTTCATAATGGAAATAAAATTTATAGTATTTCACACTGATAAAAAGAATTTAAAATTACATTAGCAAATTAGGCAATTATTAAATTCTTGTCCAGAAACAGTTTGTTACCCAAGTTTCACAGCATCTTGGCAATGCATAGAAAAATGCTTTAAGGGACACAGTTTCTCTGCTTATGACACTAACTGCTTCCTGCTTTGGCTGGCGGTCCTAGAGTTATCTCCCAAATTATATAGCAATGAAAAGGAGATTACTCCATTGTATTTGCAAGTTGGTGTATATGCGTATGTGACATTCCTCAGGGTACAATCTGGATAGATGTACAGCTGTGTCCTTTCAATTCTCCAACATTGTTTCTCACACAAACTCCAGCATGCAAATCACTCCCAGGCATATTGTGCTAAAGCCAGCCACCTATGAATTACACTACAGGGAAACACCAGCAAACTCCCAGTCCCAGACTGTCCCCCAGAAATGTGCATCTTGTACTGCCCAGAATCCTCCTCGACAATACAAGCTCATACAAAGTCTGTCATTTCATTACTAGAAAATGATATGCATAAATCTTGTTGTCGCAAGGTATACTCTGTACAAAATACAGTATAGTTTTGTAAAAAGAGTGAACATAGGGATACAGACTGGCACAGAATAGTAGCACCCTGTTTTTTTCTTCACAAACTGTGAAATCATGGATCACACAAAGCATAAGGACTCTGAAGCACCATAAAAATTAAAATAATCTGATTTCCAAAGATTTTCTTTTGGTGGCTTACTGCAATTTATACTCGTACACTCCTCTTCTATATCGATTTTCAGCAAAATCTGGTAGCATGCTGTCCAGTTGCAAATAAACAATGAATTAACTTATCTTTAATGGAAACTATTATGGCTTTGGCACTTAAGGGAAATTAAATGTATAACCTCAGACAGTATATGGATAATGCAAGCAAAGCAATCACTTCCCTTTATACAATGGTTATAAATGATTGCCAATGACATAGTAGGGAAAGCAAAGGAGCTTCTTAGTGTTGACTTTCATTGTTAGAAAGACTAATAAAATGTTTCATTTGAAAACTAAATATACAGGTGCATGGATGGCTCATGATTGGTAATGGGATAGAGAACCTTTTACCCTTAGATCTCTGGTTCAAATATACTATACTACATAGCTTTGTTTTCACTGAACTAATGTTAGTAAGGGTGGCAGCCTTAGTAAAGGCAAGGCTTTGGCTGCTGGCATAATTTTTAGCACCCTTTCAATTACCCTGGATCCTATGAACACCTATTCAGCAGGTAATTTCCCTTGTGCAGATAAGGCTTAGATGGCTGTTTTACAGACTTTGTTAAATGTAGGCTTTCCAGAGTTCCTAATGGGCAAATGTCCACATAAACCAAAACTATTACCCAAATATGCATTAGCTGGTTCCTTCTTGACAAAATCTGCTTAGCATCTGAAAACTGAGTGGTCATGAAAATATTCTACCTAATTCTTGAGGTGGCCCTTGCAGATATGGCTTTATGTAGAAAATCAGTATGGAGAATGTGCCTTTGCCATTGGGCGATGTTTGAAAAGCAATACATCTGGTACTAATTCACTTCAACAGAAATAAAAAAGAACAAGATTGCTTCCATAGTTCTATCCTGTTTTCTTTATTTTATTCTACTCTCATTGGTTCATTCGTAACAAATGCAGATTAATTCAATGGTAATAGATCCAATTTGAGCAGTTGGTTGGGAGAATGTTAAGTGATGGCTAATCTATAATAACTCTATGAAGACATCCAATGAGACTGGATTGTTTTTTTCTCTTAGTAAAGGATGGGTGCACATAATCGGGAAAACAACTTGTATAAATTAAAGCACTAACTGCAAATACTTTTTAGTTTAAAATGTCATAAATGTGTATTGAATACATTTCTGCTGAATTCTGGCAAAGTCAAGTGCATTCTTTTCAATTATAGATCAAGTAAGAGGACACCAAAAATATACATTATAATTAAATGAAGGATTCTTTAGATGTGTATATGGGTTTGAACAAACCCATAAAACCAGGGAGATTCCTGGACTCTGCCCTTTATATTAGGCTCAATTCTGCCAGCCTTATCCATGCTGATTAGTTGAACCTTACTACATCAGTTGACACATTGAGTCATCCCATTATCATGTAGCAAGGTGCTCTTCTAAGCACATGAAAGTGACAAAATGGTCTTCAGTGAAGCTCTTTGCTGATATTCCTAATGTCCCCTTCAAGGGTAAATTAAATGCTCTTTTTTCTTCATGTGCATATTCAACAGAAAATAAACAAACTAACAGATGGACTTCCCCATTGTGAGCTTTCTTGGCTTGGTTTCTCCCTCCTATGCTCCAGATAATATGATCCCCTTGTTTTTAGTTATAGAGCCCCTTAGTTTGTTCCAGACACTGACATATATAGAAACAAAACAATGGATAGAATGTATATTCATAGATAGCCTTTCCAAGAGGTTAAAGCACGATTGACACAACTCAGATCAAATGCTTGCATTTAATATTAAAGTTAACTTTAAAATGAAATTAACTAAGTACAGTACTTTGCCGTATATATTTGCATAACAGCTAGTAGAAGGATGTAAGTGCCTTTAGAAAATAATAGGATTTAACCACAAATAAATTGTGCAAGGAGGTAGTAGAGGGGTTCTCACAACAAATTTTTGGTGACCTCGGAGTGTGGCCACCAACTCTTGCTGGTGGCCAGTCTCACAATTTTTTCCTAAAATACTTAACTTTAGGAAAAATAAATAAATATGCACATGTCCAAATCATTGTAATTTATTTATATAGGATTTTTTGCAGACTCAATAATAAAAATAATGTACAGTTGTCTCTATTCTTTACTGGGTCTAAACAGACTAGAATTCAAATAAGGTGCTTTGCATGATTTGCTTTTTTGGTTGATTTTTTTTTAACTTGCAAGTTAGTAAGTCTACTACTGTGAAAACTGATATTTGTATATTTTTTAATATCACTTTTCACAGCAGACTTACTCAGTTCTGGCAAGCTGAGGGACAAATTAATCCCTGGATGGGGAGGTAGGTAGGGAGACAGGGGGACTGGGGACAATGGGGGAATGGGGGCTGGAGGAGGCAGCAGGGGCCAGGGCGACATGGGAGGGTTGAGCCTGGGGCCAGAGCCAGAAGCCCTGCGGCTGGGGGATGAAGCTCACCATTGCATGGCCAGAGCCTGCTGCCTCCCACCCGAGGGATGAAGCCCAAGCCCCACTGCCACCGGAAAGGTGGGGTTTCATACCGGTCACCTGCTCCTATAGTGTTTTTGGCTCCAGAAGGGGGCAGGGACCAGTTTGCGCTAGCAGCCCTGGGGGAGGAGCTGCTGCTTTGCCCCTCTTCCCAGTCACCGCCTAGGAGGCTGTGGCCACAAGAAAAGTCCCTAGTAGCCACATTTGAGAAACGCAGGTATAGAATGTAAAAGTTTACATAGTGCCTCTAATAATCACACATAACTTGTAATGCTAATATTCATAAAATAAACTTAATAAATGTGCTATCAGAATTTATTTTTAAATACAAAGCACATGGCTTCAATATTCTTTTGCTTTTGGTCAAATACAATTACATGGAAGTGAACTGCATCCCCCATACGGAATTACTTCTCACATTCTCTTGCGCACAAATTAATGAGACATAAAACCTAGATTGTTTCCTTGTGGTGGTAAGCCACTCCTTTTGATCAAATCTGTCTCCTTTCCAAAGGACCTGATGTCATTAGAGAAACATTGTGATATTTTACGTGGAATGTTTAAAGTTGTAATGTGAAAAGCCTATTGAAGCATGTGTTGAGAAAATAAATATAGGCAAGATCTGATATAGTTTTTGTTCCTTTAAATTGCGCATTTTTGAACCTAAAGCAAAAAAAACCTTAATGTAGGGAAAAATTAACTGTCTTTTTTTTTAAAGAGAAAAGCTACTTCATTAGAGAATTTATTTTAACTTTGTGAACATATTTGCTTTATGCCACATTTACACATTGTTTCATCGTTATTGAAGTGCACAAAATATTAGAATTCATAAAACTTCAAAAAAGAGACACAACTTTATTCAGAGATGATTAAATATCCAATGTACCAAGCAGGGATGGTCCCAAATCACATTAGAAACCCCCCAAAGCAACACTTGTTTCCAAAGTTCTGGAGGGATGAGTGTTTGACTCAGACCATTGAACAAGCAAAGTTCAAATATAGACCTGTGTTTGGACTCTACTGCCACAAATTTGAGGGCTGTTCAGATCAGGCAGTTTGGCTCATGTCCAGCTCTAATTATAATCGGTTACAAAGTACAGGAGCATTTGAGCACTGTATGAGCACATGCTGAACTGAAGAAAAAAAGCTAAATTCATGTGTGTTAGGTAAAGGGCTAACAAGATGTCACAATCAAGTAGAGCTGGTAGCATGTTAGCTCATTATTAGTAGAATGATAGAACACAGCTTCTTTTGAACAAGAACTTTTTAATTATAAATGAAATTACAATAACGTGAGTGCACTACTGGTTGAAAGACCATATTCGAAGAGCGGTTATTAATGGTTCACTGTTAAACAGGGAGGACATACATAGTGGGGTGTTGCAGGGGTCATATTGGTCTGCTATTAGTCAATAATTTTATTAATGACTTGGATAAAGGAGCGAGAAGTATGCTTATAAAATTTGCTGAAGACACCAAGTTGGGAGGGGTTGCAAGCACAGTGGAGGACAGAATTAGAATTCAAAACAACCTTGACTAATTGGAGAATTGGTCTGTGTTCAACAAGATGAAATTCAATAAAGACAAGTGCAAAGTACTACACTTAGGAAGGAAAACTCAAATGCACAACCATGATGTGGAGGATAACTGGCTAGGTAGGAATACGGCTGAAAAGGATCTGAGGGTTATGGTAGATCATAAATTGAATGAGAGTCAACCATGTGACACAGCTGTGGGGAAAAAAAATCAACCCTAATATCCTTCTGGGATGTGTTAACTGGAGTGTTGTATATAAAATGGGAGGTAATTGTCCCACTCTACTCTGCACTGGTGAGGTCTCAGATGAAATCTTGTGTCCAATTGTGGGTGCTGCACTTAAGGAAAGATGTGGACAAATTGGAAAGAGTCCAGAAGAGAGCAACAAAAATGATAAAGGGTTTAGAAAATCTGACCTATGAGGAAAGGTTAAAAAAAAAAGTGGGCATGTTTAATCTTGATAAAAGAAGACTGAAGAGTAGATCTGATAACAGTCATCAGATATATTCAGGGCATATTAAAGAGGACAGTGATCAATTGTTCTCCATGTCCGCTGAAGGCAGGATAAGAAGTAATGGGCTTAATCTACATCAAGGAAGTTTTCAGTTTGATATTAGGGAAAAATTTCTAATGATAAGGGTAGTTAAACTCTGGAACAGGTTCCAAGGGGAGGTTGTGGAATCCGCATCATGGGAGGTTTTTAAAAACAAGTTGCACAAATACCCAGAGAAAGACTAGGTTTACTTTGCCCTGCCACAGTGCGAAGGGCTGTATTTGGTGACTTGTTGAGGTCTCTTCCAGCCCTACATTTCTGTGATTCTGTGACTCACTGGACCAGGTAATCTGGTCCAGCTGAACTGCACTAGGTGCAAAGCTTGAAGTAGGGAGAGAGGGAGAAAAGTGGCTTTAAAGGACATTTATAAATGGTGGCTCTAGAAATCCTGGGCCTGATCTGCATTAGCCAGGATCCTGAGCAAAAATTTTGGTTTAATATCAAAATATCAATGAGACTTTAAAAAAAAAAAACCCACAAAACTAATTTTAAAGAAAAGGTAGTCCAGGATTTTAAACATTATGGTCACTGAAAAATGGCAAATGCAACCTGACCTGGAACTCTCTTTCACTCTGTACCCTTCCCCTGAATCACAACATGTTTAGAATAAGGCATTCAGAACCAGAGGTTTGATCCTGCTATTGGATAGAAAGAAGAAGACTGATTCTTAAAAACTGCCTAAGTTGCCAAACCTGGTGATTAAAAACGGGTTGCTGTGGCTTATTCAGCTTCTAGGAGGGGGACCTGGCAGCTATACCCCCCTCAGTAGGGAACACCAATAAAAAAGAAGTGGAAGCTTCACCAGAGGGAAGAAAGAAGTTCTTGTCAGCAGATAGCTTTTCTCACTTTCCTGTAGGTTTCCCCGAACAAGGTGGCTCTATGTTGCTGACAGACGAGGTGCTACCTCCTTCCAAGGTCCTCATGTCTCAACTAAACACTGACAAATACACAGCTAGAATCAGTCTTCCTCATCTGTGTTACTATTGTTAAGATAGGGATTAGAATGAGAAGAACGTGTTTAGACTTTATGGAATGCTTGTGGGTCGTTGCATGCTTTAATCTCACCTATCATATCTATATTTCTATTGTAAGCCTCTGTGACTGTATAAATCACCAGACTGGAAAGAAACATTAACGAGTGTGAAATGCTGATCTCCAATAGAAGGTGTTATGTCCTGCCCAACAGGAAAGGACATCAACACCAGATGGGATATTGTGGAATGCTAAAGAGGACAAAGGTTGTTTGTTCTCCCCTCCCCCTTGAAGAAGTGTCAGAAAGTGAATTTCTTCCATAGCTGACCTTGCAGCTGAGAGCACAAGGGAGGAGTGGGATAAAAACCCCTAGCAAGAAGGAGTTGTATCTCTGTGCTTCTTGGACTCTGGGGGTATGTTTGCTAGGCATAAACAAGTGATCTCTAGTGCTTAGTCTGGGTTAGCCCTAAAGCACATGTGGAGCTTGCTTCTTACAGATGCTTCTATTACTTTTTGAAACTTAAGATTGTAACTCATTTGTGTGTGTCTTTAACCTTGTAAATAATTGTTTCCTTTTCCTATGTAATAAATCTTTAGACAGTTTATTATAGGATTAGCTACAAGCATTGTGCTTGGTGTGAGATCTAAGGTTCAACTGACCTGGGGATAAGTGACTGGTCCTGTAGTACTGGGAGTAACCTGAGTATTGCTGTGCTTCTTGGTGTAAAGTATCACCTTTCACAAAGGTGTGCATACCTGGCTGGCAAGAGAGATCGGAGTACCCAAGGGGACAGTTTGTGACTCCATGGTTAGGCTGTGATAGTGCCTGAGGAGTTCACACTTGATAATTGGTTGGTGAAATCTAAGTATAGAACTCACAACCAATTTGGGGGTTTGTGCCCTGGTTCTTAACAGTCTGCTCTGAAGTTGGTACTCATGCTCGAGTCACTACTGGCAGCTTGACAAATAGACCCAGGCAATTGGTAATGACAGGCTTGTCTGAACTAAGGTGGACAAGGGAGACGGGAACTACAATAAGAGTGTTTGTTTTCTCTTTATAGACACTTGAGCAAGGTGGAAAGAAGCTGTCCCTTAGCTGCATTATTTCATTTGGGAGCTCTTTTTAAGCAATTGCAGTTGCCACACTGTGTCTTCCCAAGGCTGAGAATGGTATTTCCCCCCCCTACCTTTTTGTTGGACCTCTGTGAAAAGGGATTTAGCCACCTGCATGAAACTTGGAGGAAAAAGCACATAGAATCATAGAAGTGTAGGACTGGAAGAAAAAATGTCTTCTAGTCCAGTCCCCTGCATTCAAACCATGTTGTGGCTGGGAAAAGTTTGGAGGATGGGCCAGGACATCAGTCTCTGTGCACATGAGGAGAATGTTAACTGCAGTTGCAGCATCACTGTAAAAGTTTTCCTGATAAAGATCCAGTTTAGTTTTACAAGCATGGAGTCCTTCAAGTTACCCAGCTATAGAGTATCTCTGTTGGAGCTATTCTACTTTGTATAAATCATTAAATATTTAATAATAATTAAATAATAATTAAATAATTAATTGGGCCAGAAAGAGAGAGAGAGAGACAGACTGACTGACTAAGGCGATAGCTTGGTGGTACACTTCCGCAAAAAGTTTTTGTTTTGACAAATTCTCACTCTCACTCTCTCATCAAAAAGATCTCAACCATCTCTACCCAGGAGTTTCTGTCTTCCAAGCCTGGCTCCATCTGCTAGGTAACATTCCTTCCACAATTACAGCTTTTATTAACATGCCAGTACATGTAAGCTGGTCATACGCAGTATAAAAAAAATGGAATAGGATCCACTGCACGTCAGAAAAGATTATTTAGGCAAACTGTTCTCTGTCCTCTTGCCAGATGTTTGGAGAGGTTAATATTATACTCTACTGGAAAAATTGTGTATGGTTATCTTGGATTATAAACTTTCCTGAGTCATAAACTTGGACAAGAAGAACAAAGTTTAATGGAGAATTTGAAATAAAAATAAACAGGCTGACAGGGAAAGAAGAATTTACTACTGGACTCAACTTGAAAAAGTGTTAACAGTTTTGGCTGGGTACATAGACTGTAAAGTAAGAAGCTTCTTTCTACAAAGCTTAGTAAAATTGAAAACAGTGGATTCTTTAAAAATTCTGTGCAGTATATACACACATACTTTCAGAACCTGGCAGTGTTCTGCTTCTAGTTGATATGTGCAGGGTATATTTTCAGGATAATGTGAATCATAGATGGAAAAAGGTCTTTCAGGTTATCATACAGCTCATCTCCCTCTTAATGAAGAATGATTCCCTCCAGTACATTTTCCAGTGTTTTGTCCAATCTAATTTTAACTTTCTGAAGAGAGGATAGTTCTGCAACATGGCTTAGATGATTGTTTCACATCCTGATAAATCTTACTGTCTGGAACCATTTCCTCCCATTCATCCTAATTGTTTCCTATCTTAATTTCATTCTCATTAATACCCATTTTACCACCCTAAACAATTCCTTGTCCATACCTTATTAAATTGTTAATTGAGTAACACATTTGATACATTTTGTGATATTTTTAAGATAAAAGTGACTAAATTTTTCATTATCCAGACAGCTAACAGTTAGCAAATAATTCAAAAATGTAGTCATTGAACTTTCATGAAATTTGCATAAAATATTGAAAATATTTTTTCAGATATCCTTTCTCCTCTCCTTATATCTCTCCTTACTCATCGATTAGCCAAACTATTACATATTCAGACATTTTAATCTTTTTTAAGTCACTTCCTCCAGACCCATGATATTTATGGGATTTATTTTTGTTCCTGTCAGAAATCCATCCAATTTGCCTATATCTTTTGGGTAACATAGTGCCTAAAACTGAATGCGGAGTTCCAGGGTCAGTCCTAATAGAACCATTGAGAGGAGAACTAATTTCTCTCTACTTTAATGTGCTGACTCAGTGTATGCTGCCCAAACTCATTGACCATACCTAACTGCAAACCTACTGCAAAATACTATTCTAAAAGTACTTTAAGGTTTCAAAATCAAGTACTCAAAAGTTAGGAGATACCAGAGTTAAGGTTCCCTGTGCAATCAATTCCCCCCCACACACACCTTTGTGCATATTCATTGTGATACCATCTCTAGTTACGTGATCACATATTGTTTTCACATGCTGTTTTTGGCAGTTAAATGTTAAAAAATATCTATTTGGTGGTGCTCCATCCTACATTCCATTCTCTGCAATTAATCAGAGAAGGAGGATTCAGATAGGATACTAAGGTGAAATCCTGGCTCTATTAAAGCCAATGGGGGTTTTGCCACTGATTTCAATGGGACTGAGATTTCATTAAAGGTGAAAGAACGGTTAGGGCCAAATTCTTAGCTGAACTAGTGTAATTCCAGAATTCTAATTAAGTTAACAGAGAGCCTTTAGATTTACACCAATGTATCTGAGAGTAGAATTTGTCCCTTAATATCTAATGTGATTGGCTTTTTCTGGTTACCAGAATAAGGTGCTGTGATAATTTTAAAGACAGGACTTTATACTCACTCTCTAATGTCTAGATAAGGGAAATCTGCATGGCAATATATTTAATTCTCTGAACTACTCCATCAAATATTAAGCTTTCTTAAACTCAGTCATTAGGCTAGAACGTGTGCAGTTATGCCATTCTCCTCTAGACTAGGGCCTTTATAATGGGAAGAAGTGGAATTAGGTTATGAAACTGGGAGCCACGTGTCGTGAGCAAGCTGTTCCTTAACAACTGCCTTTAAAAAAACAACAACCAATCCTTACATTCTCCACCCCCTCCCCCGTACATCAGACTTGTGCACCATGACTGTATTCCAGTCACAAGGCCTAAATTATAGCCAGAGGGATCATTTTTTTCTGATCACCTAGCAAATGTACTTGAGCAATGTCAGACTTGTATATGTCTTTTGATTTTAGAACACTATCTCCACAGTACTCTGAGGCACTGCATGAAATAAAACTAGGCGTATGTGTACACTGCAATCAGAGGTATCATTGTCAGCTCATGCAGGCATATCCACCCTAGATTTAATCCAGCTAGCATGGCTAAAAATAGTGAAGATATATTTTTCCTTTAGGAAAAGCAACCATCTCATGCTGCAAGTTGAGAAAAATCAAAGAAGGACCTATTCAAAGCCATTACTTGGAGTGCCATTAATGCTTACTGTTTACATAAGTGTCCCTTGCTGAACGTGTTTACAAAAATCTGAAAGGTTTGATCTTTCATGCTTGTTTTCTAAATTAGACTTATCTAAGCTGGAAGACTCTTAATCGTGATTGGAGAACTAGTAAAACTTAAGTCTCATAAAGGTCATGGGAATGAAGATGAGGAATTGAGGAGAATAGGCTTTTATCCAGAATTTGTTTGGAGCGTGGTGGTCGTGTTAACACCAATTTCAAATCCATTTACTAATTAAGGTTTGAGAGAGAGGATGTCTTTAATAAAGTTTTGGTACCCCTGTCTCTTCAAATAAGGTGTAAGAACTCATAAAATACATGCCCCATGAACATTTCCCATCCCCTTTTCTCTGGAGTCCTTCATCAAAGCTAAGGTTTTGCTTCCATGATGGTTCTGAAAAACCTTTCAGGATTTTATGCATCAGAAAGTAGCAAAAAAAGGGCATAAACCCAATTTTAAAAAATCCTTTCCAGGTCAACTTTAATCCAGAAAAGCTGCTTCATGCAGTCGCAAGTTTGGCAAGAACATCTTAGGTTTTCAAAGTGTTTTTTTTTCTTCTTCTGTGTTTTATCTTAGCCACTTGAAAAATGTTTCTTTGCATGTTAAAATGCAGTACTGGTTCTGAATGCATTCGATGAAGTGAGCTGTAGCTCACGAAAGCTTATGCTCAAATAAATTTGTTAGTCTCTAAGGTGCCACAAGTTCTCCTTTTCTTTTTGCGAGTATTGGTTCTGATGACCTAGGCATGTAAAACTGCATGGTGGGAAACAACACTCACTTGTATTAGCTCTGTAGCTATAGAAAATTCATGACACCGCAAGATCTATATACATTTTTAAAATATGTTGAATAAACATTAAAATGTTGACTCAATAAATACAAATTCAGTCTGAGCTGAAATGAGTACTGAACTTTTATGAAAAATTACTTTAGTGTCAGTTATAGTCATAATATTTACTCACTTTCTAAATGTCAAGACCCTTGAAGCAACTGTTGTCAGGACTTTATTCTTTATTTGTAATATTATTATTATTTATTCTCTCTAATATAATTGCTATATTTCAAATCAGAAAAATGATTGAACTTTAAATATGCCTCTGTAAACCACAGCTATTGCCAAACCACTGTTGTTTTTTCCCCCGTATATTGTATTCTCATTTACCCTGTCTATTTAAACTGATCAAAGGTAAATGCATGATGAATATTACGAAAAATTGCCTAACAGTGATGTCTTTGTTAGACAGTGATGGATACTGCATGGATTGTGTAATCTGAAATTAATCATGTTACTCCTTATATCCCTTGGGATAATCCATTCCCTCCTTGCTGATTATAGCTTTCAAATATCCACTCAGCCATTTCGCCAAGCTACATATAATGTATTAAATGGTGCATACTTTCACTTGTCATGTTGGGTCCAATTCTCAATTATCCTACTTTTGTATTTGGGCCAGGGATGGAGAGGGAGGGAGTAAAAATAGCCTTTGGACAGCTTTTGTGCTCCCTGTATTGTGGATCCAACATTGGCTGACTGTCTAAAAGAACAGCGTTGAGGCTGCTCTAACATAAGGTCTTCTTTCTATGGGTCCCTCTGCAGTGCAGTCCTTTCCAGCCAAACCCTGGCTCTCCCACCACCACCACCAATCTACCACCGGACTAGGAGCAGGACTGGTTTAGGGCCCCTTTATGCTGCCTTAGAAGAAAAGACAATCCCATTCAATCCCCGAAGAACTGGTTTTCTGAGGACTTAATTGTGCCTGATAGCACGGCATCGTGTTGGGTATGGTATGTTCTACATGGCACAGTGGGAGCTCCAGAGTGTAGCATTCACTTTCCTCTGTGACCGTCCAGTTTTTATGGCCATGGCTTTGCCTCCTCCCAGACATCCATGCTCTCATTGCTACATTAGTGCTAGCCCAGTGTAAGTACTGCTTCTCTACTGTGATCCCAGTTTTACATTAGTGTCCCCTAAATGGAGGCAGACTGGTGTAACTCAATGAAGGATCAGGCCCATAATCTTTCCATTCAAGTGTGTTTACAATCTGTAGCTGTGTCCCCTGCATTGTGCTTAGAAGTGAGCAATTCTTTTTTGGTGTCTGTTTCCCTCTGCCCCCTCTTTCCTGCTTGTCCACATGGGTATAGGCCAGCCACAGTTTGGTGCTAAATTAGACAAACTTGGAAGATGATGAGAAAGATAAAAGATGTTACGGTATATTATACTAGGTGTATAAACTCTGCATATTTTCATTGAGAATATTGGGTGAAGTGGAGGAGTGGAAACACCAGAGTGGAGGTCAGCAGTAAAAAACAAGGCAAAAAGTATGGATTTAAAGGAAGAGGCTTGGCAATCGCTAAAGTAGAAAGTATTAGACAACAGAAAATCCAGACACAGAGCATGTAGGGGGTATTGGGAAGGAGGAGGCTGAGCAAAAGATGGAGGAGAAAGAAGTGTTATCAGAAAAGAGAAGTAGTTGAAACAAAGAGAATAAGCATAAACAAGGGCAGAGATGTCAGTGGGGTTAGAATCCTTACAATCCTTATTAAGCATATACCTAGCACAAAGTTTGATTTTAGGGATAAAAGCCTGGCAGTATCCTTGAGACAATATTGGGCCTATAACAATGAAGTTTGGTACGTGTGTGTGTGTGTTTTACTTGGCAGAGAACAATCTATTAAGATTGTCGGGGATATGTTCTGTAGATTCAATAATTTATGATAGAGTAACCTATTAAAATATAAACAAACCACTGATGACAAATATCTTATTTGGGAGGACAGAGAAATAACTGTGAACAATCATACACGCTAAGCATCTGCTATAATTTTTTGTATTTCTCAGTTGCTGCAAAGTTACAGACTATCTATGACTGATATATTGGCACGTTATGTGTGGATAGTGCTGAAATAGATGGCTGCAGTAACAAATGACCCCCCTGCACCTTTAAGCAAGGGGGTATTTGTCTGGTCTGGCTGAGTGACAGGCACAGTACTTTATGGCTGGGGGAGGCAGGAGATGAAAATGGCTGCAAAAGGGTCAGAGTGGTCACTGACTCATCCCCTGCGAATGCAGTCTTTGAAAAGGAGCAGCATGGTGCCTAGAGCCTTCCTGTTTGAACAGGGTGGTGGGTGACAGAGTGCAGGCAGGTGGAAGGGGCCAACTTCAAGCAGTGGAATGGGCTCACTAAGGCCTCCTGTGGGACTACCCCAGCAAAGCTAATGGGTCAAATTTGTGGGCTGGGTTTTTAAAGGGGGTTCTTATCCCCTTTGTGTAAAATAATAATAATGAAAATCAGGGGTGGGGTTTGGCCATGTTGTTAAGACAATAATTCCGCAAGAAAGAATTCAGGGGTACAGTGACAGGGCCATCCAACCAACTGCTGGTGGACAGCTTGTGGGTTTTTCCCCCAAGGCTAGCTTCAAGCAGCAGTAGAAGGGCTATGGCCTCCCGTGGGACTACCCCAGCAAGGCTGTTGGGTCAAATTTGTGGACTGGGTTTAGTGGGGGTTCTTATCCCCTTTATGTACAATAATAATAATTTAACTTAGGGGTAAGGTTTGTCCATGTTGTTAAGACAATAATTCCACAAGGTTGAATTCAGGTGTACAGGGGCAGGGCCATCCAACCAATTGCCTGTGCACAATTTCCTGAGGCATAGCCCCCGGAAAGGCTCCAGGGAATTACATTGCTTCATAACCTCTCTAGGGTTGGCAATGATATAGCAGACACCTTGTCTCATTTTCAGGTCCACAGATTTCTGGAGTTGGCACCAGGAACCAGCCGGGAACCCAGGCAGATGCTTCTAGCGCTATGGAACCTTGGTGCAGAATGGTTGTCAGTGTGGTGTGGAGATCAGTTGCTCCACGCACGTGGTAAAGCTATGAGAGAACTTTTAATGATTTAATGCAATTTCCGGTTCAGGAAGGCTGGTCAGCAATATAGCCCATTACAGAGGAACCGGTGCTGCGGTACATGCTGTCATTGGCAACCCATCAACTGGCGTCCTCCACAGTCTCAAATTCCTTTTCTGCCATTACATTCGTCAGTAGGCTAAATGGTTATCCTGATCCTTGCAGTGGTTTTTTAGTTTGAAAGTTTTTGGCTGAGTGGCTGCATACCGGTGGCTGATTCCCATCAGCCCATCATGGTTTACATACTCAGGGATCTCGTGCAGATCTTTGGTGACGTATGTCATAGTGGACAGGAGGCGGCCTTGTTCAGGGCTGCATTCTTGACAGCATTTTTTGGTTCTTTCAGGATCAGAAAGCTAGTACCTGGGTCCAGTAGGGACTTAACAGGAAGGGTTTGCAATTGTCAGATATACAATGGCATGAACATTCAGTGATATTACACCTGCGACAGTCAAAGATGGATCAAGTCGGCCAGGGTGAATCTGTGATCCTCCGGCAGGGTGGTGAGCCTGGATCTGCCCAGTTTGGACTTTTAAGGCCTACAGGGTTATACGGCCAAAGGGGAAAGGGTCCCTTTTTATGCATGGTTTTGGGAGTCCCCTCACAGCTGTTGGATTTTGTGATTCCCAGTAATAACAAAATGAGTCAGATGCCGGGAAGAATCAAGGATCTTTGATACTTTATTCAATTCAATTCAACTCAATTCAATTCAACAAGACTTTATTCAATGTGCACAAAGGGAGAGTCCCTGGTACAAAAATCAGCCAGAGTCCCTCAAGCAAGGATCCCCTCCCGTCGCTATTTTATAGAACATGGCAGTTACATAACAAGTTACATAATACAAACCTCTAGCCAATCATATTTAACCTTTCCATATATGGATTTATTCATCACATGCTTATACTTCTCCACTCCACATGTTGAGCTCACCCCCCTCCCCTTGGCCTTTTCTAGAATGTTCCTAGGGTGGTGAGCCACAGCATGCTTCTTTATGCAGACGTACCTTCTAAATCACATTTTGTTTAAAATGAACACAAGCATACCCTTCACAGCATATCAATTTGTTACCATCTTGAGATGGGGGCTGATGAGGTTGGATCTGCCAGCCCATGAATTTGGTTGTCACTCAGTCAGAATAGGTGCAGAAACAACACCAGCACAGCTAGCAAAGGGAGCAGAGACAAACCAGGCAACTGGGCATTGGCATTAGAATACGTACCAAACATATAAAACCTCAAGCGATAAGTCAACATTACACATGTTGGATGACTGGCCATGCAGACAGTGGTGTGGATCTGCCGGCACAATATTGTCTTTTGGGCCCATAGGCACGCGTCCAGGTTGCCCAAGGGTTCGCAGCTGGGTTTTGGTGATGAAGCGATACTCAGTTGGCATGCAAGGAGGGGCATGTTATGGGATCAACTAATACTGATGCTATATGCTGTATGGGCCTTCAGCGGCCCCCAAATATAATTGTGGTGCATCTTGGGAAAAACCATTTGGGAATGCGTAAAGGGGTGGACCTAATGCTCAGAGGAAGGAGGGACTTGCTGCTGATCCTCAAACTGTTTCCAGGAGTTAACAATATTTGCTCAGACATGCAGCAGCGCACGGTCTGGCGGGGACAAGGTAAGGAGATATGTGAACAGGGAGGTGGCCAAATTCCTTGGGACCACAGGAGGGACAGTAATTTCACATCCTGGCATAGTATATGAGTCAGCAGAGTTGTATTGGGAGGATGGGGTTCACCAGTCCGATTTAGTGGGCTGTCATGTTTAGTGTGCAGCCACTGGGAGCTGCCGGCAGCCGTGCCTGCGGACGGGCAATGTAAACTAACTGTCTTGCAGCCCGCCAACAGATTACCCTGACGGGCTGCGTGCGGTCCACGGGCCGCAAGTTGCCCACCACTGGTATACAGTGACCAGATAAATGGCTTGGAAAAGGATTTAAAAAGAGGTGTTCATTAAAGGAACAAACAGAGGGCAGTTGGGGACTCCTATGATTGGTATGGTAGGAAGTCAACCCCCGCATTCTTATAGCCCACCTTAACCCTCCTACAAGGATGGGGGTGGATAATAAGGTCCCAGCAATGGATTTGCTGGAGGGACCTGGGTGGAAAAAGAGCAGGAGCTGATAAAAGCCCCCTGGGTAATTATGGAATAATCATGGGGTTGCCTTCACTGTACACTGTTATCTGCTAGACAGTCCTAGAAATCTAATAATAAAGTTGTGACCTGATGAAACCCATGTCAAATGTCTCCTGTCCTTTCGGCATAGCGAGACAATGAAGGGACTCCAGGGCAGGAGCATAAACTTGGATATTGTCTATTCTTTTCAACTTAAGCAGTCTTCGTCCTGATCCCTGGGTCTCCTGGACATTTCAGTTGATGTCAGTGTAACCAAATGCATGTCTCCAATGTCAGTGTATATCCAGTACTAAGGGAACGTGTATATTGGATAGTGGGATTACTTCACTAGATTCCTTTAATATGACATTTGATTCTAAAGGACTGAAGCTTAGCTGAGATCATTGTTGTCAAGGTTCTTTCCCCACTCTGAACTCTAGGGTACGGATGTGGGGACCTGCATGAAAGACCCCCTAGGCTTATTCTTACCAGTTAGGTTAAAAATTTCCCCAAGGTACAAACTTTGCCTTGTCCTTGAACACTATGCTGCCACCACCAAGCGTTTTAAACAAAGAACAGGGAAAGAGACCACTTGGAGACATCTTCCCCCTAAATATCCCCCCCCAAGCCCTACACCCCCTTTCCTGGGGAAGGCTTAATAATAATCCTCACCAATTGATACAGGTGAACACTGACCCAAACCCTTGGATCTTAAGAACAATGAAAAATCAATCAGGTTCTTAAAAGAAGAATTTTATTTAAAGAAAAAGTAAAAGAATCACCTCTGTAAAATCAGGATGGTAAATACTTACAGGGCAATCTGATTCAAAACATAGAGAATCCCTCTAGGCAAAACCTTAAGTTACAAAAAGACACAAAAACAGGAATATACATTCCCTCCAGCACAGCTTATTTTACAAGCTGTTAAACAAAAGAAAATCTAACACATTTTCTAGCTAGATTACTTATTAACTTTACAGGAGTTGTAAGGCTGCATTCCTGATCTGGTCCCGGAAAAAGCATCACGCAGACAGACAAAAGCCTTTGTCTCCCCCGCCCCCCCTCCAGATTTGAAAGTATCTTGTCCCCTCATTGGTCATTTTGGGTCAAGTTACCTAGCAAGGTTACCTTAGCTTCTTAACCCTTTACAGGTGAAAGGATTTTGCCTCTGGCCAGGAGGGATTTTATAGCACTGTATACAGAAATTTGGTTACCCTTCCCTTTATATTTATGACAATTGTATACTTATCCCATACTTTAGATTCAAATGTCATTCCATATAAAACCATTGTGTACAAAAAATTGTATATTTTGTCCTATACTTTATACACAATGGTTTTGTATATCAATAATGATCATAGTTTTAGAATACTTAGGAAAAATGTGGTACCAATATCACGTAGGTTTCATTGTTGCATTCAATGGGCCATTAGAATCTTTATAGCAATTAAGGGTGTTTTGTGTGGTGGGAGGGAACAAGCCTTAACACAGGAGAGAATCAGTGATCATACCTTAATTAATTGAACTTACCCCCATAGAAGTCAATGGCATCGCCTCCATTGATTTTAATGGTGCAGAATCAAGTCCTATGTGTATATAGTATTTTAAGGCCCAATCCCAATCCCACAAGACAAATAATGAAATTAAATTAACTAAAGAAAATTAAATTGTTAATAGAGAGAGGGTAAATTTAAACTGTAACACTATTCACAATATTCCTTTCCTGGTTACTGTATACAGTGGTTGCTTCCAGTTGTGTCATATTTTAAATTGTTTCTGAATGTGCTGTCTTCGCAACAATAAAATATTTCATGTTCATGGGTTTCTACTAAATGGAATACTTAAAGGATTTATAATTTATTACATAACAGCTTCATTCAAGAAGCTACTTTGCACTCGCCCTACTCATTTATTTACTCTTTATTTTTTCTGCGTCTCTCTGGTGGCTAGAATGGAAGAACTTCACTTCCCACTGGCAACACACACAACATGTTTCAATTGCAGTAGCATCAGCATATGTTTCCTCCAAAATGAAAACTAAGATTATATTTCAGTCCTTTCTTACTCTCAGGAATATGTTTTATCGATAATTATAATAATTATAATTAATAAAACATAAATTATATATATGTATATGTTTTTACTAATATGCCAGGAATCTAGAATGCTGTCTGCTGTGATAATTCAAACAGCCATAATAAATTATTTAGGCCTCAGTTCATCAAAGCACTTTAGCATGTGCTTAAATCCTGTTGAAGTCAATGTGCTTACATAATGTACTTAAAATTAATCATGTTTTTAAGTGCTTTGCATGATTTGGGCATTGTGGGGGCGCGTCTTAAACACGCTTCAAGAATACACTGTGAACCAAATGAATTCCTGATGTAACTATTGCCTTCAGTGAAATTATACAGGAGATGAATTTTGCCCACTGTCTTGTAATCTACTTTGGAAGTGTTAATTGGACAAATAGAAGGCCCATGGCCTGCTACTCAAAGTATGAACATAGGAATCGGGAGATGAGGGTTCTGTTCTTGGTTTGGCTACTGAATCACTCTGTGACCTTCGTCTAATCACATTCTCTGTGTGTCAGTGTCTCCTTTTGTAAAATGAGGACAAAGATAAATCCTTTCATCACATAGGTTGGTATGGTTAATGTTTTAAAAATTTCAAGATTCTGCCTGAGGTGTGTGGTGATCAAGAATTATGGTTATCAATACATAAGTGTAATATAGTATTATTATTATTTGAAATCTTGGATTAAACTAAAATGTAACTTAGATGGGAAAACTCATGTTCTAATTTTGTGTCATGTAGAGTATAGTGATAGATGTTTTTTAATCACAAAGGGCCTGATAATTTAAAAAGAAAAGTTTCAGTTGAATTCAATTCAGTGGGTGTTTTGCTTGAAATGAATGCCTGCTAGAAATGTCTGAGCCACTAAAATTTTTGTTTCAGGCTAGAAGAGCCTATCAGTTAGGATGCAAACCTGAATCTTTATAGAACTATCCAGAATTTTGAATCTGAAAAAGTGAACTGAAAAACTCATTGAGAATGGAGGAATATCTTTTGGTCAGTTGCTGGTGTTGGTCAGGACAGCAATACTAAGAGAACAACTTTTCACAAACTATTTGGCTCTGCTACTTCCAGTGCTAATTGGAGGTGCATGAATGTGAAATGCAGATTTATGCAATTTCAAATATCAACCTGAAACTCAAACTTTATTTTTATTTTATCCAGACCATTTCACCCATCACAGAAGATGGCCACAGAATATTTTAGTTGAATGATGTTATTGCAGATGTCACACCTGTACCCAGTAGAGATGATTTGTGAATTTGCATTAGTGAGTCATTTCAAAAAGCTTTTCTTCCCCTTCCCCCTGTGAAGGAATATAGATAATTTGTGCATTGGAGCTGTAAATTACTTTCTTTCATCTCTTTACCTCATTTATGACCTGCTCATGCTGACAGCTTTAGTGGAAGTCTCTTAATTCATGCACAGCATGAGGAGTATTTAATAGATTCAAGAAGATAACATTTTGACACTTTAGTATTCTGCTCACCATTTGCCACAGTAGAAGAGACCAGTAAATCTACCATAAGTTGGTATCTGCCTAAAGCAGTGACCAGTACCAAATGGTGTAGAGAAAGTTACATTATGGGGGAATATTTGCATCTTATTGAGTGATATAATGAAGGTGAAATATTATTCCTGAGCTCAGCTAATGATCACTTTATTTTCTCAACAATTTTAGATTACAGTGTCTGTAATCTAAATCCTATCAACAGCACATAGGGATAGAATTACTTGTCATAAAATGGTCTTTTTAGGTGGTTGGAAGGGATTTGCTGCAATGCTAACCTGCAACAGGGAGTTCCAGAGAGGAATTCTACATAAAGTGTTCTGTTTTATCAAATTAAAATGTTTCATAATTTAATCAAAACTCTTCTTGTCCCTGGGTGTTAGGAAGTAAGGTAAATTACATTAGAGTTTAAGATACAACCACTTCTTTACTATTTATTAATCCTAGACCATAAACTAGTTTAAATGCTTTGTTGAGTTTAACTCTGCCTCTTTGTGCTTACCTTTAAAGTATGTTCTCCTTCTAGAATTATTGATTATTTGTAAATTAATTCAACATACAATAAAATGCAAACTAGAATATTTTATGTAGCCTTCTAAATATTATCAGTACAGTGCACACAGGCTTCAGGTTTGACTTGATTTTTAAGTGTCAATGAGATGCACAAAACAAGTTTGAAGATATTAGTTCAGTAGCCTATAATTTACAAATGTGTAAATCTGGCAACTTGTAACCTTTCCATTGTGTCTTTTTAGCTCATGTTAAAGCTATTGCAGAGTGGCTTAAAAATTTAATTTTGAATCTGCTAAATTATGTGTCCACCATAGCCACTGATTGGCCTTGACAATACTGAATACTTCCTCATATCCATCATTTTGTCAACATTGTTTAGTTTAGCCTCACAAAACTCCTATAAGGCAGGCACATTACACTATTTAACCATTTATGAATTGGGGAGAATGACAGGTATTGTTCTTCAACATAATCCCTAATTTGGAAGGCTGACTCTCTGCTTGCCACATCTAGGTTGTTTGGGAAACTGCAGACAATAGAATAGCCAATGGAAACTGTGTGTGTCTGGCAGAGCTGGGTGAATAATTGTAGGGAGTTTGTTTATTGCCAATTTGTTAAAAATGTTTTGGGTTGAAAACTTTCCAATATTTTTGGCTAATTGAAAAATCATATTTTTGTTGTGTGTTGAATTAAACAGTTTGTTTAATTTAAAATGAAAAGTTTCATTTAGATTCCAGGCATTTTTAAATGGTTTTGGATTTTTTTTTAGTAAAATGAAATGAGTTTCAAAATAAAAAGCCAGAACCCCAAAACTGAAACATTTTGTTTAAAAAAAAATATGGAAACAAAACCTTCTGATTTTGGATGATTTGGTCAAATGGACATGAACATGTGAAATCTGTCTGTGTTGCTGAAACTGTGTTTTTTCTGAGAAAAACAAGTTTCACTTAATTTTTTGTTGCCCAGCTCCAGTGTCTGGGTATTCCTGAGCTATAAACATAGGAACAAAGAGATTAAATGGCTTGGCCATTGCTCGGGTAGTCAGTGTCAGAGCCATTTTATAACCCATGTCTTCAAACTCCTTGATCCATGCCTAATCAACCAGAAGACAATGTCTTGTCTGTTTTGTGGTTTTCTCATCAGGCCTACGCTGCATACGTCACAGAGGGGCCATTGTCTTGGCCTCGGAACTAAGGTTCAGTGTGGTGGGGGACAACCAGTCCTATCATTTCTCTCCTCTTGCACAACAGTGTGATTTTGGAAATTCGACACAAACAGTGTGACGTCCTACTGCATATAGGTGCTATAGTTGACAATCCCCTCCCCTTTTCCTTATCTAGTTTCATCCTGTAAAGTTGTCATAGTGAGTGTGCTCACATGGTCTTTGTGCTCTGAAAATTGGTCCCCATATTTATTGGAGGGAAGAGGCCAGTTATCTGTCCCACACATGTACCAAAGTGAGCGAATGAGAATGCTAGTATATCAAGTGTCAGCTATGCATTAAGCAAGAACATAATGGCATGCACTTCCCTGTGAGGTATTCTAGGTAAGTGAGTAGTATCCCTATCTGACTGGCGGGGTACTGATAGGATTCTTCCAGGGGCAGCCTTTAGGTCCCTGGAATGACTACACTGCAGCAATTCTAGCAAGATTAAGGGGAGAGAACCAGCTATACCAGCCCAGTTCCCACCAGACATATTCAGAACCTGGTCCCTGTGATATCATTAGGACTCTCTCTCAGTAATACAGTACCATTTATCATTGCAGAGGGCGGTTAAGTAACTTGTGTGAGGGGCAATGTGATCTAGGGGTTTAGGGATGGGGCTGGCTATAAGTCAACTTTACAATCCTGGTTCTGTTAATATATTTTTGCTGAAATTATCCAAAAAAGTTGCCTCTCGGTAGGAAACAACCATGAAAAAATTAAACGCCATAAGGGATTTATTTAATACAGCTATAAACAATTGAATGGGGATGGAAATAATGCAAGTTGCGTTAAACTATGGTGGTTTCTATCACTCACCCTATCATACATTTATTCTACCTCTGTTTAGTTCTTTTCTTTCCAACTAGATACCCATCCTATTGTATGGAAACCATTACAGCTCCTCCACGTCTAAGTATTGATAACATTGCTTCTCCTATTGGTAATTGAAATATTTGATTTATTATTGAATCATTGATTCAATTTATTATTTATTATTGAAATAATTGATTTTTTTAAACAGAATCTTTTTAATCTTCCCAAAATCAAGGTCTACTTTTCTTATGATAATTTAAAAGCAGATGCAGTATTTTACAGCATGTGGCATACTTTTCTAAGATAGATGTCCTAGTTCAAATAGGAATCAATTCAGGGAAGTCCCTTGGCCTGTGTTATACTAGAGGTCAGACTAGATGATAATAGTGATCCCTTCTGGTTTTATAATCTATGAATTGTTTATTGATAGTCCTGGAGGGATTAGACTTTTATTGGTAAATATATGTAAAAGAGGCTGCTTGAGAACTTTGATTTAAGAATATTTACTTTGTACATATCCTTAATTTGTGTTTCAGTGGTTATGAAACTTTAACTTTTTGAATCTCAATGTCTTCTACTGTCATTCAATAATTATTGTCTAGCCTCCTCCTTATTTTCCAAACTCCCCCCCCCCCCGCAATTTCCCATGACTGTGAAAATGTAAATCAATTAAAACTGAAAAAATGCTTAAAACCTGTAATTTCACAGAATGGTAAAAGTTTAAATTGGTCATTTCTAAATTGCATAAAAGTAAAGATTGCTATTATCTAGGTCTGTCCAGTGATTAAAAAATAATCGTGATTAATTGCACGATTATTCAAACTGTTAAACAATAATAGAATACCATTTATTTAAATATTTTGGATGGTTTATACATTTTCAAATCAATTTATTTCAATTACAATACAGAATACAAAGTGTACAGTGCTCACTTTATATTTATTGTTATTACAAATATTTACATTGTAAAAACCAAAAGAAATAGTATTTTTCAATTCACCTAATACATGTACTGTAGTGCAATCTCTTTATCACGAAAGTTGAACTTACAAATATAGAATTAAGTACAAAAAAACCCACACTCAAAAATAAAACAATGTAAAACTTTAGTCTACAGGTCTATTCAGTCCTACTTCTTCCAACAAACAAGTGTGTTTACATTTGCAGGAGATAATGCTGCCCACTTCTTGTTTACAATGTCACCTGAAAGTGAGAACAGATGTTCTCATGGCACTAGTGTAGCTGGTGTCGCAAGATATTTATATGCGAGATGCACTAAAGTTTCACATGTCCCTTCATGTTTCAACCACCATTCCAGAGGACATGAATCATGCTGATGATGGGTTCTGCTTGATAACAATCCAAAGCAGTAAGGACCACCACATGTTCATTTTCATCATCTAAGTCAGATGCCACCAGCAGTCAGATGCCACCAGCAGAAGGTTGATTTTCTTTTGTGGTGGTTCGGGTTCTATAGTTTCCACATTGGTGTATTGCTCTTTTAAGGCTTCTGAAAGCAAGCTCTACAATTCGTCCCTCTCAGATTTTGGAAGGCACTTCAGATTCTTAAACCTTGGGTTGAATGATGTAGCATGCCTCAAAAATGAAATCATTGCCTCTATAAAAACTAAATTTCATGAGTAAACATACATCATCTAAGGAATTATTGCAAGTTTACACAATTACATAAAAGGAATATATAAAGTATTGATCCATCAGATAAGCTTTAGCAGCACTTTATGTGCCTTGAGTGGGCTTTTGGCTACTTACAGATTATGAGAGTACTGGGAAGTTCTGGATGTATACCAATGCATTAATAAAATTACTTGTTTAGCTTTATTACTAAATAACTGACCGTAGCACTATTATAGTAGAAAGATAATGTCTAGTAGAAAAAATCTGAAGGTGCTGCCAGGGTCAACAAGTTATCTCAATTTTTAGTGAAAGAAAACAATCCAAGTCCATTAATCTTTTAAGAATATGTGGGAAGGTGGTGGAGGATGCGGTGGCTAGTACTGAGAAGCAGGTGTTGAATTATTCACAGATTTGAACTGACTCTGAATAATTTAAAATACTTTCTTTTGGCGGATGCTCAAATCACAAACATTTGCTCTTTTTGAACTGTATATTCTCCTATGAAAAATTTATAGAAACCAGAGGACTAGAGAACCGTGTTTTGATATTTATGATGTGTTGCTTTGTGTTCTGGTTCTCTACTTCAAACCAGATTATTTTGGGTCACACAATGTGCGGCCCCACTGTTCACCACCACAAATAGATGCCATAGATGGAGCAGATAATCTATAGTAGTGGTATTTGGTAAACAGTGGATACCAGGCACTATAATTTATGTTTGACCAGTATATTATGCTGCGATTCAAGATACCCTGTCCTTTCATTTCTGTGACTATGAATACTTGCAAGAGGAGGAGAATATTCATTGTGATGTGAAACAGCAGCTGCAGCCATTAGCAGAATAATATTTATGAGAAATGTTGTTGCTCACTAATATAAATTTCTTGTTTCAAAGAGGGCATCATTCCCCATTTTTATGAGATTTTTACTTTAGTTGAGCTAATTGTGTAGCAACAAAGTTTCTATTAGATACTAATAATTTCCTTTATTGCTCCATGTTGGAATTACTAAGCATATGATGTCAAACTCAGAGAGCAAATATATCCTGTATCAGACCTAGCAAACAGTCCTTGAAATCAACAAATGTATTTGACACACTATAAGTGAGCAATAATCAAATTATCTTTGTTGGTCAGAGTGCAAGCTTGGTTTTACTCACTCCCAACTCCCATTGAGGATTTGACTTCACTAAACTTCAGTAAGGATTATGTAATTGCCTAAAACCAAAGGTTATGGGCCAAATCTTCAGCTGATGCATAAAACTAATTTAAGTGAAATGGGTGCAACATTCTTGTGTATATGAGCTCATAGCTTAACTGCTTGCAAGTGCTGCTATTAGTCCTCCATCTGAGCCTATTGAAACTAGGGTGATGTGGGGGAACCCATAGAAATCAATAGAAACAAAAATAAGGATTCTGGGCCTGATTCATCAATGCTTTGCTCAAACCTCAAAATACAGTAACACATGAGGAATCATTCCCTCTAACAGAGGTTTAGAGTTTTCACTGTAGCTGAGAAAATGTTTTTTAAATGCTTTGTAAAGCCAGCCATTCCACAAACTAAAAAAATGAAACTTACCTTACTAGCTATAAATAAGTTCCATAGGTCAATGAACAACTGTGATTTAAGTGACATCATCACCTGCTCAGTGTGTGCTGGTGCGCTACATCGGAGCTGGAGCTGGTGATCTGAGAAGGAGGTTGTGGGTCCTATGTCCTCTCCCTCTAGCTACCATGAGCTATTTTGAACTGAAAAATGGACTTCGTTTAGTTATCTCTAGAAATGCTGGTGGACCTAGTTTTTCTCCTCAGGTACTCACATTTCCATGTCAAGATTATCAAAGGGGAGGGATTAGGAAGGCATGCACACCTTTTCATGCCTGTTGAGCTCATTGGTTAGAAAAGGGTTGGTGGTGAGGTTATAGCCCACCCTCACCCAAACCCATCTTGCCAGAGCTAAGCACACCTTTTGGGGCAAAACTTTCTTTGGTGAAAAATGCAGACTTGGTGACATCAAAAATGTTTTGTTTATCCATGTCAATTTTTGACAAATTGTTCATTTCAGGAAAAAACAAAATTTCCAAAAAATGAAAACATTTTGTTTTGATGTGGTTTTTAAAGGAAATATTCCTATTTTTAGGAATTGGGGTGACTTAATGTTTCAAAATTCCCTTTAAATTATATTTTTACACATTAAAAAGTTTACAAATGGTTGGAATTGCAACAAAATGGGTTCAGCTGTGGCAAAATGAAATGTTTCGTTCACTTTGAATTTTTTTTTTTTTTTTTTACTTTTTAAGTTGTTGAAAATTTCAGGAATGTTCATTTTCAGTTCGACCTGAAACAGTAATTTGTGTGTGGCTTTTTGAAATTGCCAGGGAACCAAAACTCCATTGTTCTCCCAGAGCTGTTGCTCACCCCCTTTCAGACACCTAGTGATAGGTTGGCATAGTCACTCCACTTCCCAATGGGACTGTTCCCTGACTCTGCACAGCAGAACAAGGTGGGATGGACTATTGTGCCCTCTACTCCCTCCCCACACATGCAGGACCAGGCACAACTGAGCCCTTAGGGCATGTCTACACTTACCTCCGGAGCAGTCGATCCAGCAGGGGTCGATTTATCGCGTCTAGTGAAGAAGCGATAAATCAACCCCGAGAGCTCTCCTGTCAACTCCGGTACTCCACCGAAGCGAGAAGACACCGTGCTAAGTAGATCTAAGTATGTCGACTTCAGTTACGTTATTCACGTAGCTGAAGTTGCGTAACTTAGATAGACCCACCCCCCAGTGTAGCTCAGGCATTAGAGTATGGGTTTTTTTCCCCCCATCAGTCTTGGTAATTAAACTCTGTATATTGTTGCTGTCTTGTATCTGTTACATTGCTATTCCATTTTTGATATAGTGCACTGATTTTTAGTTCTTTCCCTGTTAGACCCTGAGTCAGTGTCAAGTACCACCAACCAGCTGGTCCTGCTATGCCAATACCAGCTTAACTTTTTCTCCTGTCTTATTTCCATTCTCCTTTGGTGTCTTGTTCTCTGTTTTCTCCAGAAAGTGAAACTGATTAGTTTAAAAATTTGATTTAGGGTTTTGTTCATCATCAGGTTTGGATCACATTTAATCATGATTTTAAATTAAATCTTGCTAACTTCCATCTTCGTTGCCTTTCTTCTCTTGTTGCCGATCCTGATTTTCTTGCTGCTCCTCCGTCTTACTGGTTGCCAGCGAGACAGACTGTTCTTCTGTAATTAACCCTGATTAGTTTATGAATTCAAATCCCTTTGATTATGGTTAGATAATTGCAGAAGCTGATGATTACTGAAAATAAAAATAGGTAAGTCTATAGTTAAAGTCTTGTGTCATGGTACTCCCTATATTCTCCATGAAAATATGCTTAATGATATGGATATGACATAACTGAGATATATTTTATGCAAGATGGGTCTTGCAAGGTATCACCGGAAAGGTTATAATTTATTGAATGAGATTATTCAATTTATATCCATCTATCATTTCTGTATCTGGAGTTAGGAATATTAACTATGTAACAATTACAATTGTGTGTATACTTGGGGAAACGCCCACCATACAGTAAGCAATCAGCTTTGATGGGTCGTTAGGAAAAGACAATGAGTCTTAAAGATGTGTATCTCCCATCTTCCTGGAATTCCTTCCTGTGGACATTGCAAATAAACCTGGTTTCTTCAACACTGCAATGTCAGATGATAGTATCACCTCATGCAAAATACCACCTTGGACGCTGCTGGTACTTTTCCACTGGAAACACAGACTTCTTGCCTTAAGTAAATTCTATTTAAGGCTGGGGGGCAAAGCCATCAGCACTCTCCCTTCACTGCCTTCCTGCCCAAGAAGAAAGACAGCTGAAAGTATCTGAAGAGACAAAGGAACTGAGCTGTTGGAAAGGCAAGGGCTGAGTCCTGCCTGAGATAGAGGAGTCTAGTCTGTAACTGTAAGCTACAGAAACTCTGCAACTTGCCTAAAATAACATTTAGGGGCAGAAATTACTTCTTGAAACCTGTCTCTTTAAGATCTTAAGCTTAGTATGCGTGTTTTGTTTTATTTGTTTGGTAATCTGCTTTATTCTGTTTGCTATCCCTTATAATCACTTAAAATCTGTCTTTTATAGTTAATAAACTTGTTTTTGTTTATTATTAAACCCAGTTCATGCAACTTCTAACGTGGGAAGGGGGAGAAGTTGTGTGTATCTTCCTCCACATTGAGGGAGGGTGCAAATTTATGAACTTACATTGCATAGGTTTCTCTACAGTGCAAGACAATATTATTTTGGGTGTACTTTCCAGAGGGGAGCTGCACATGAGTGCTGGGCAATTTCCTAGCTGAGTCTTCTCATAGAGAGCTGTTTGCAGACTCTGTATGATTCTACAGCTGGTGCGTCCCTACGTGTGTGTGTGTGTGTGTGTGTGTGCTGCCAGAGATTGAAGAACCTAATTCAGCAAAACAGGGAGAGGGAGCCCAGGTTAGTGGAGCAGGCAGACTCAGTGAAATCCCAGTACATCAGGTAGCATCCCAGAAGGGGAGTCTAACCTGTCACAGCTTGTACATTTTAGGGCAGGCTATTTCTAAAAGAGAAGTGAAGAAATCAGTCCCTGGAACAAAAATAATCAAAATATTGTAAAGAGTTTTAATTCTAAGATTAGTTACATTTTCACATGTTCTAAATGTACGAATGTAAATTTGTTAATCCCTAGATGAGATTCCCACACTTTGAATATCAAACATGTTTAGGAGTGATTATTACAGTTGCCATATGTAAAAATTCATAATCTTGGTGACAGGCCAGTTTCTCTTTTCTGCTGTTTCATGAGATGCTCCAGGGGATATTTTAGATATTTTTCATGATTTGCTTTATTCTTTAATAACTGAGCTGTAAAATACAGAGCCTGCAGGCTAGATACAGGCTGTGAAATAGCTTAATGTTAGCTGCCAAGCAATTAGAGATCTGGCTTTCTTTATAACATGCTGATTCTTTATCTAGGAGGTGATACCTCCTGCCAGTGACAAAGGGAAAATGTTTCAGGTACTGCTGCCTAATGGTAATAGAGGACCACCATAGGAGAATGCCCTTCACAGTCCCATCCACTAATTCTTACTCCAGATGTATTTGATATCGTAGTTTAATTATATTGTAACATCAGCCAAAACTTAAAATACTTGATACTTTGTCCTTGTCAGTAAAATCACAATCTGATTTCTGACAGTTTAGTGTGAATGTACAGAAGACTATCAGGGGATCCCTTTATTCTGAGAGATGTTTCTACTTATTGTCTGATATTTTTGGCATTTAATTTGATACATATAGACTCCAAACATACTGTATGCACTGTGCACTGCAAGTGCCTTCTGTTTTTGCAAAGGTAGGTACCTGAGCACTCTGTCAACAATGTGCATAAACCAAAGTGGGCCTTATTCTCACTTACACTAAGATCCCTTTACACTACTCTGGCCATGTATGTGAGCAATGTAAATGACAATCAGGTCCATTAACCTATTAACCGAGTGACCATCTAAGCTGTGGTAGAAGGGGGAAGGAGTTTCTTCCTCCCAGTTCCACTCATTCCTGGGACTCCTGCCACATCATAGCCTCCTGTTCCTCCCCTATCCTTCAGGCCTTAGGAAGTCAGGTGATTTAGGTACCTAAGCTGTTCTTGCAAGAAGCATAGGAGGAAGTGGTGCCGCCTCCTTATAACTTCAAGCCCAGTGGTTATAGCACTTACCCAGATACGGGAAACCTTGGTTCAATTACCCTCTCTGCCAAAGGGGGTCTCCAACCTCTAAGAAGAGTGTCCTAGCTCTAAGATGTGGGTCTTTATTAATCTCTCCTGTTGAGCTGTACCACTTTGTATAAATACTTAAATAGTCAATGGGCCAGAAAGAGGGGCAAGAATTGCTCTATTGCCTAGTGATTAGAGCACCCACTTGGGAGGTCGGAGACCCAGGTGCAGTCCCTGCTCCAATGACTATTTAATTATTTATCCAAAATAGAACAGCTTCGAGATGAGAGGTTGAGGGAACCCCACATAAGAATAGCATTCAGAAGTTGTTTCCTTCTGAAATGGAACAATGGTTTCTGAAACTACTTAGATGCATATTAAATTGCACCCATATTTATTCTGTTATGGAATAAGATTCTTACTTTATTTGCTTGCATCTTTTGAAGGTAATGAGATTTTTGTGTATATTAGTTGTTCACCATAACAAAAGCCAGATAAATAAATATAATGCAATAGGAAGTAATAAATCTACCAGAGTTTACAACTTGCACCTATTAAAGTAGCAAAGTTAATACAGCAGACTTCTTCAAGCATTAAAAAAGCATAAAATGAGATAAAGCTAAAATAGCTGTGTGAACCTGGAGGAAAAATGTATCACTGCCTTTTAGTTTTAAACAACATATTTTTCCATAAAATACCCTCACAAGGGAATGAAACGTATTGTTCTTCTGAAAGCAATTGCTCTACTGTGCAATAAATTATGCTGCAAAAACACACACCAATAAACAGCAATAATGATCCTTTAAAGCGTCCCTTGTGTGCTGTGATGTATCTAATGCTAACTTGCATGGTAAATCTAAACTGTTTAGTAAATAATATATAATGTATGTGTAGGTCTTAATCCTGATTGTTTCATTTAGTATACTTAAAAGTGCAAAAGTTGCTATGACAATAAAGAAAGTTCTCAAGACAACTCTCCTTAGGTCTTGTTTAAAATTGCACTAAACAGTTAAAGAAAATAAACCATTGCTGAATTTTAATCAGCTACATAATTGAATAAAAAAGCATTTAGGTGCTGATGCTGCAAACTTCTCTGTATGGATGCAGCAGTGGTCTGCTCTATGGTGAAGAGTTTGCAGGATCAAAACTTTAGATTTTGTATCAGAAATAATACATTTATAGTCTTAATTATAATTTATATTTACATTTTAAAACAATGTATGTGGGAGTTATTGTCTTAGAATCATAGAATCATAGAATATCAGGATTGGAAGGGACCTCAGGAGGTCATCTAGTCCAACCCCCTGTTCAAAGCAGGACCAATCCCCAATCAAATCATCCCAGCCAAGGCTTTGTCAAGCCTGACCTTAAAAACTTCCAAGGAAGGAGATTCTACCACCTCCCTAGGTAACGCATTCCAGTGTTTCACCACCCTCCTAGTGAAAAACTTTTTCCTAATATCCAACCTAAACCTCCCCCACTGCAACTTGAGACCATTACTCCTTGTCCTGTCCTCTTCTACCACTGAGAATAGTCTAGAACCATCCTCTCTGGAACCACCTCTCAGGTAGTTGAAAGCAGCTATCAAATCCCCCCTCATTCTTCTCTTCTGCAGACTAAACAATCCCAGTTCCCTCAGCCTCTCCTCATAAGTCATGTGTTCCAGACCCCTAATCGTTTTTGTTGCCCTTCGCTGGACTCTCTCCAATTTATCCACGTCCTTCTTGTAGTGTGGGGCCCAAAACTGGACACAGTACTCCAGATGAGGCCTCACCAATGTCGAATAGAGGGGAACGATCACGTCCCTCGATCTGCTCGCTATGCCCCTACTTATACATCCCAAAATGCCATTGGCCTTCTTGGCAACAAGGGCACACTGCTGACTCATATCCAGCTTCTCGTCCACTGTAACCCCTAGGTCTTTTTCCGCAGAACTGCTGCCTAGCCATTCGGTCCCTAGTCTGTAGCTGTGCATTGGGTTCTTCCGTCCTAAGTGCAGGACCCTGCACTTATCCTTATTGAACCGCATCAGGTTTCTTTTGGCCCAATCCTCCAATTTGTCTAGGTCCCTCTGTATCCTATCCCTGCCCTCCAGCGTATCTACCACTCCTCCCAGTTTAGTATCATCCGCAAATTTGCTGAGAGTGCAATCCACACCATCCTCCAGATCATTTATGAAGATATTGAACAAAACCGGCCCAAGGACCGACCCCTGGGGCACTCCACTTGACACCGGCTGCCAACTAGACATGGAGCCATTGATCACTACCCGTTGAGCCTGACAATCTAGCCAACTTTCTACCCACCTTATAGTGCATTCATCCAGCCCATACTTCTTTAACTTGCTGACAAGAATACTGTGGGAGACCGTGTCAAAAGCTTTGCTAAAGTCAAGAAACAATACATCCACTGCTTTCCCTTCATCCACAGAATCAGTAATCTCATCATAGAAGGCTATTAGATTAGTCAGGCATGACCTTCCCTTGGTGAATCCATGCTGACTGTTCCTGATCACTTTCCTCTCGTGAAAGTGCTTCAGGATTGATTCCTTGAGGACCTGCTCCATGATTTTTCCAGGGACTGAGGTGAGGCTGACTGGCCTGTAGTTCCCAGGATCCTCCTTCTTCCCTTCCCTATTTACCTTTGAAAACCTGAGACTGTGAGCCTTTATTTCTCCTACAACATGCAGTGATATCACATGACATCACTAACGCCTCAAACAGTTCAGTAAGTGCATTCTCTGCCACATGTTAGCTATTATTTGATGTCACTGACTGATGAACCCTGAACTCTGGCTTTGGCAAGTAAGAAATGGCTTCTTGGGGTTCTGAGTGTATTAACTTTGATATAGTCCCAGGAGACATGAATATGGCTCACTCACCATTAGTACCTTGTGTAATATTGGCACCCATGTACACAGAACAATCTATTACTATGGTGATGGAATAATATAGAAAAAATATTTAGAATAACAAATTTGAATATGTGCATGATGCACATACAAATTCAGTTTCAGTAAGACTGAAAATGCCTCTCTGTATCCATTGACCAATCGTGGAAATTTAGAATACATTTAAGTTTTATGATATGACTTACGCTAATACATGAAGTCACATGAGTACTAAAATACCTTATCCTTATTCTTCCCATGCTGGTTTGTCCTTGGAGGAGGTACCTATGGAAATTGCTTTCAGTGAAAGCTGTGATTATTGAATAGAAGTACGTCCAAAGAGTTGGACTTTGAGAAATGGTGCCTGACATGGTGAAATATTGCCACCCAAAAGATAATGCAAATCCTGGAACAGGCGGACGTATATCTATGTTAATCATGGCTTGGTATGTACCCACTAAGTTGAGAGGTGCCTGTTTTGTATTGTGCATATAATAAGGCATTCACAGTTGGGTTGTGCCATGTAGCATGGAATTTGCATGTGAGCTTCCTTTGCTTCTTAAAAGTTGGGGTGCTCAGGAATTCCCAACAGGTGCTCACCATATATTTGAATGCTAATACAGTCTGAGTCCAACAGCTACTACAAGAAAGGGAAATACAGAGAGGAAGTACTGTAGTGTCATTTAATATTAGGTAGAGCAAGAGCTACAGCGATAGTACATAAATAATCCTTTTCAACAGTTGCTTTCCCATATGTATAAAGCTGCAGGGATTCACTGCATGGCTATTCAAGGTATTAGAAAAAGAGACAGCAGGTGCCATTATATTCTTAGTCATATTGTTCAGGCAATTTAAGATGAATGTAATTAGCCTGTTTCTGAGCTATTTTTACAGAACATGATAATTCCTAAGTGATCCCATTAATGGCAACAAGTCATGATTTGCAGACCTATCTGGTTTCTAAAAATAGAAAAGAACATGTCCATTGTGGAGATACAGAAATTTCAGTAGTTTCTGCAAAAAGGGAATTTTGTATGACATCAAGATGGATTTTATTGCAATTTTAAAGTTATAAATACAGCAGGAATAAAAACCAAATCCAGTAAACATCATTCAGAACCTTCAGTAATTCAGACTCAATCTAGGTATACTGTTTTATGATATATTGCCTCACTGTGTTAATATGCTACAGCAATAGGAAGCTAAGTGTGTAAATTCCCACTGCTATTTTAATCCCAAATTACGTGTGATTGAGTAGTCGGATCATATAGCTTTAATATAAGCACTGAATTTTCCATAATATCTTAGTTCTGTCATGTTTTTCATTTTGACTCCTTATGATATGAAGTATATTAAACTATATTAATCACTTTAAAAGAATTGGAACACCACACTTTCTTAGAGTTTAGTTTTCTTCTTGAATCTTCAATTAGCAATATTTATTTACTAAATATAATATTACTGATCCAAAGCCCATTTTTAATCAATAAGAATCTTCCTATTCAATTCAGTGGGTTTAGGATTAGGTGTTAGGCATCTAGAGTTATCTTTATACGGTTGCAAGAATTAATTTCCAAGTTAGCTCATTGTTTATATTAAAAATTGGAACATATCACGCAGTATAGCCACCGTGACGCTATATGGCATTTATTTTGTGATGTTGCCATAATACCATGGCTAGGGTTGCCACATAAAAACCTGGACAGATAGACGTAGGTGTGATAATATCTTTTACTATCTCAAGTGGCAATTCAGAAGTTAAGCTTATGTTATCACTAAACTTAGCTATTCAGAAATCTGACTTTTTCTACAGATATATATCAGCACCACAGTATGCATCATACCAAAATCCTTGTAGGTAATGAAAAACATCTTTCTGTGATAGGGGACAAAGCAATAATAATACTTTATAGGCAGCTTTGAAGGAAAAAAAGTGATGTCTTGTATGTTCAAACTGGCAAGGGTATTGCCTGTCCTAAGGGGCCATTCCTGTGAGGTGCCTTCAATTATCCTTAATGACAGTGGGTCTTGAGGACACTCCGTACTTGGCAGCATTGGGTCTTTGCCAACCAGTGCCAAAATGATTATTGCTTCTTAAATAAATAAATAATAATGATTAATAATGAAATCAAGCACTTGCTAGGAACCATTTCTATGCATGAACAGTGTAGACAGCTGATTAGTTCAGCCTAAGAATCTAACAAAATTATATATAAAAGTCAGCCTCTTTCATTTTTTGTTCACAGTTAGTTCTGAAACCAAGTGCTATGAGTATGATACAGAGCAATATGGATGTGGGTTGATGTGATGGGTTGAATCACAGAAACCCCCTTGGAACTGCCAACTGATGTGCTGAGACTACCCCTGAGCCTGTTTCCCCTGGCAGCTTAGGACTTCAGTGCCCTGCCTGGTTTGAGCCAGACATGCTAGCCTGCTACAAACACAGACCCGGGTCTGAACTATGTCCTACAAACTGCAGTCATAACTGAAAACAGCTTAAGAAGTGTTCCTGTCTCCAACACTGAGATGCCCAACTCCCAATGGGGTCCAAACCCCCCAAAAATCCATTTTACCGTGTATAAACCTTATGCAGGGTAAACTCATAAATTGTTCGCCCTCTATAACACTGATAGAGAGATATGCACAGCTGTTTGCTCCCCCACCCCCAGGTATTAATACATACTCTGGGTGAATTAATAAGTAAAAAGTGATTTTATTAAATACAAAAAGTAGTATTTAAGTGGTTCCAAGTAATAACAGACAGAACAAAGTAAATTACCAAACAAAATAAAATAAAACACACAAGTCTATGTGTAATACAGTAAGAAAGTGATTACAGATGAAATCTTACCCTCAGAGATGTTCCAGTAAGCTTATTTTACAAACTAGCCTCCTTCTAGTCTGGGTCCAGCAATCACTCACACCCCTATGGTTACTGTCCTTTGTTCCAGTTTCTTTCTGGTATCCTTTGGGAGTGAAGAGGCTATCTCTTGAGCCAGCTGAAGAGAAAATGGAGGGGTCTCCCAGGGGCTTAACTAGACTTTCTCTTGTGGGTCCCTCCTCTCTCCTATCCACAATTCAGCTGCAAGATGGAGTTTTTGGAGTCACATGGGCAAGCCACATGTCTATGCATGATTGAGTTCCTTACCAGCCAGGTCACATTCCTGGGAAAGATCAGATGTGGATTAGCATCTCCAAGTTAATTTGTTGGCTTAAGTGTTTCTTGATTGGGCAGTTACTGAGAATAGTCTTTTCTCAGGAAGCTGACCAACTGCTTCACTGAGGCTACTTAAAATTAAATAAGTACATAACCAATATTCATAACTTTGCATACAAAAATGATACATGCATACAAATAGGATGAATATATTCAGTAGATCCTAGCCTTTACAGAGATATGTTACATGGCATATGTAGCATAAAACATATTCCAGTTATGTCATATATACATTCATAAGCATATTTCCATAAAGAATTATGGCGTGCAACGTCACAGTTGATTTTCATCATTAGGACCTTGCTACATACTTTATTCTAAATATGGATTTAAAGAATTTTTTTCAACCAACTTTGATTTTCTTAATTAGATTAAATATTACTTATACAGCAAATATGCACTGAGAATTGCATTCAGTTTAGCTGGGCATTTCTGTTGTGGAGTCTCTGAAAATTGTTGTAAATACAATGTACTTTTTCGAACTTCTTCCAGATATTAGTTATGTGAGCAGAAATTGTCTTTAAAACACATATTTTAAATACATATCTTTTTGTCCCATTTCACCTGATAAGCATTAAACCCATTGTTCAGAATTGTTCCAATCAGCCGTAAACTGTGTTAATAGACTCCTCAAAAATATTTTTAGCATTCTTTACCAATTAATATGCTGTATATTACAATACATTGATTAATCACAGTTAACTCACATGGTTAACTCAAAAAATTAATCATGATTAATCACAATTTTAATCACACCATTAAACAATAGAATACTAGTTGAAATTTATTAAATATTTGTGGATATTTTTCTACATTTTCAAATACATTGATTTTAATTACAACACAGAATACAAAGTATACAGTGCTCACTGTATATTATCATTTTTATTACAAATATTTGCACTAAATAAAAGATAGTATTTTTCAATTCACCTCTTACAAGTACTGTAGTGCAATCTCTTTATCATGAAAGTGCAACTTACAAATGTTGATTCTTTTTGTTATATAACCACACTCAAAAATAAAAGGAGTACTTGTGGCACCTTAGAGACTAACCAATTTATTGGAGCATAAGCTTTCGTGAGCTACAGCTCACTTCATTGGATGCATACGATGAAGTGAGCTGTAGCTCATGAAAGCTTATGCTCAAATAAATTGGTTAGTCTTTAAGGTGCCACAAGTACTCTTTTGCTTTTTGCGAATTCAGACTAACACGGCTGTTACTCTGAAACTCAAAAATAAAACAATGTAAAACTTGAGAGCAGGGGTCAGCAACCTTTGGCATGCGAACCATCAGGGTAATCCCGCAGCTCCCAATGGCTGGGAACAGTGAACTGCAGCAACTGGGAGCTGTGGGGGGTGTGCATGCGGAGGGTCAACATCAGCAAAATGTTTTGTGTTGTTCCTTTCTTTCAAACACTTTTACTGCAGAGTTGACAAAACACAAATAAAGTACCAATGTGAGATTTCTAAAGATAGCTACAGCACTTGACCCAAGATTTAAGAATCTCAAGTGCCTTCCAAAATCTGAGAGGGACAAAGTGTAGAGCATAGTTTCAGAAGTCTTAAAAGAGCAACACTCTGATGCGGAAACTACAGAACCCGAACCACCAAAAAAGAAAATCAACCTTCCACTGGTGGCATCTGACTCAGACCATGAAAATGAACATCCATCAATCTGCACTGCTTTGGATGGTTATGAAGCTCAATCCGTCATCAGCATGGACGGATGTCCTTTGGAATTGTGGTCGAAACATGAAGGTATATATGAATCTTTACCTCATCTGGCATGAAAATATCTTGTGACACTGGCTGCAACAGTGCCATACAAACACCTGTTCTCATTTTCAGGTGACATTGTAAACAAGAAGAGGGCATCATTATCTCCTGCAAATGTAAACAAACTTGTTTATTTGAGCGATGGGCTGAACAAGAAGTAAGACGGAGTGGACTTGTAGGCTATAAAGTTTTACATCATTTTATTTTTGAATGCAGTTATTTTTTTAACATAATTCTACATTTGTAAGTTCAACTTTCATGATAAAGAGGTTACACTACAGTACTTGTATTAGGTGAACTGAAAAATACTATTTCTTTTGGTTTTTACAGTGCAAATATTTGTAATAAAAATGAATATAAAGTGAGTGCTGTACACTTCGTATTCTGAGTTGTAATTGAAATAAATACATTTGAAAATGTATAAAACATCCAAAAGTGTTTAAATATATGGTATTCTATTATTGTTTAATAGCACGATTAATCACAATTAATTGTTTAATCATGTCATTAATCAGGATTTATTTTTTAATTGCTTGAAGCCCTAATATAGATATGCATTTAGAATGTTTGTCAGACAATAAAAATAGAGGGAAATCTTTGCAAACTGAGGAGATACGTGTGTGTTAAAAATATAGCAGGTGCTTAAATACCTGAATCAGAGTCTTTGCCCTATGGGTCTACCCCACTTTTCAGCTAATTACACTGTACATGGTAACAGTAAATGAAGTAGCTCCATCTCTCCTTTTCAGTGATGCCCCAGACTGCTTCAACACCTGTACCACCTCCTTTATGAAAGCTACCTTTCAACAAACACAAAAAATCTGGCTTGAATTTGTAAACTGTAACTTTTCTTAAATGGAGAGAAAAATGTGCTTTATTTCCTCTTGGTGATTCAGCTGTGGGCACTGTGGGACATTTGCAGCAGGACTACAATCACAGCAATGCTCTAACAATCACCGGTCAATCAAATGTAGACACATATAATAACCATAATTTAGTATAAAATGAATCTTCTTCTGTATTCACCAGGAAGCCTATTTTTAGTGTGTGTTATTCCATCTACCTTATAATCTTTTTAATTTCAGTTCTTTGCTTAGAAATTATAAGCCTTCTCTAACTGGAAGCCCATATAGACTACATACACAGCAGCAGTTCTAACACCACTAGAATAGGAAGAACATTTTAATATCATCCCAGGTGAACAGGAAAAACTGAGGAAATGAATAGAAGCACAGTGAAGAGAGAGAGAGAGCAAGAAAGCAAAGAAGAGTAGGAGAAAAACAAGATAGGTTGTATCTCCTATTACAAAAACAGAAATATTTTTCACTTCCAATTTTTATCAGTTTGTCTCTTTCCTTTTTGTCTTTCTTTTTTAATCTGTGTGTGTCACTTGTTTCCCTTCTTTGGTAACATATTGGTTTAAAATGTAGGCGTAAATTGGGCACGGGGCAGCACCAGCAAGTCATTAAGCAAGGCCATTACTTCTGGCATCGCTTGCCTCACCTGTTGTACAGGTGCTGAGGAGAGGGGTTGAAAGAATCTCATCTGATAGGGAGAGGTACTCCAAAGAGAGGAGTACATCATCTGTCGAAAAAGCATGGTTCTTGGTCCAGGCTCTGTACAAGTTCTGTCTCCCATAGATCTCACTAGAATAACACCTCTTGATTTACATCAGAGCCAGAGATCAGAATCAGACACGCATCCTTCAATAGGGCTACTAGCAAAAAAGATACAGGATTGGCCTTATATGAGCCAAGTGCATCCTCCACATTAGTATTTCTCTTAAGTGTTCATACTTGAATAACCAGGGTAGAAGGAATCTCAGACTCTTTTATGTGTACAGGTCTTCTGTAGCAAATAACACCCTGACATGCCAAAATGTAATTACTTTGCCACAGCTAATATATAAAAATGGCCAATTACCACTGCATCACAAAGGTTTCTAAGCACTGAAAGATTTTAAATTACTACTGCGGTTTTCAAGTGAAATGAGGCATGAGCTCTACTATTTTTTAATGGTAAAAAATTTCCAATTTTCTAGTGATCTGGTAATAAAAATATACAGATGGTAAATTTTAATTCCTCCTTGTCTTTCTAATGACACTTGTAGTTTACAATGTTACATATAGCCCTAAGAAATATGCATTCACATCTGAATTTTTATTGCCATAATGGATCTGTGAGTGTTCTAAGTAATAGCACTATTATGCCTTTTATACATAGAAATGTAAATAAAAATAGGAAAAAAACTATGTCTAATGCTCTAAATGGATTTGATATGGAGAGAGTAAATATTTAAGGAAATATCTCTTAGACCCTGATCCTGTAAAAACATATGCACAGGAGCATATTTATACACCAGCATAGTCTCACTGACTTTAGTAGGACTACTTGTGTGGGTAAAGTTACCCATATGGTCAAGTGTTTGCAGTATTGGGCCCTCCTTCTGGGTCTTGTTTAGTTAATACATTTATTCCTAGTTATATCCCTACTGTATTTTACTTTCTGGTCTATAGTACAAACATTTCTGCCTTACAAGGTATTTAAAAAAAATCAATATATTGTACTCTAAGGTTGGTATGAAAACAATTTATTTATCATTAATGAGCCCGTTTCTTCAATAAATAGTCTTACTTTGCAATTAAACAGTCACTTCTGGTAGAAAGTGGAGGGATGCCTATCTATTACTTTTACAATAAACATCTAAGACATCAAGAAAATTCACTGACTTCCAGAGGGCTTTTTCCAAGTCCAAGGTTCAGCCGAAAATATATGCAGTCTGCTGGGGCATGTATATCCTAGGAATTAGCGTGTGGTAGCTGCTCTAATCAGAACAGGTCATTTTGGAATACAACACGAAAAAGGGGAAAAGCCTACTTCCAGAGATGGGAGGTATAAATGAGCTTACTATTCTAATTATGACCTTTCCATCCTATCTATTGAGGTAGTTGTATGACCATCATTGATGGTAGTATGTCTGAGCACCTCACATACACTAATGAACTTATCCTCATAATACCTGTGTTAGGCAGGGTAGTTTTACTCTCTCTCTGCTGGAACTGGGCAGCCTGTGGTAGTTAATTCACCTCTAGGTTGGAGTAACCCCTAAAGTTCTAGTGGGGGAAAATATGGGTAGTGATGGGAGGGGAGAGAGATTTGGGTTTGTAGACGTCAGGTCTAATAAACACCAATAGACACTAGGAAGAATGGGCTGATCTCTTGTCCACTAGGGTGGTGATGAGTGAGGCTTGAAGAGTCTTGACTCTCGATTGCTAAAATTTGTGTTAGAGAGGGGGAAGGAAGGGCATCATACATAGTGGTAATTATGCCAGAGGATGCAATTTAGCCATCCTGATGGGAGTTACTGAGCTTCCTTGATTAAAAGGCCTCCTTCATATATCTTTCACAATTCCAAATTTAGAAAAGAGATACTTTGGAGGAGCACTTCAGTCCTGAGAGGCTACCTCCCCTTACCCCACCCCACCCCTGATGCAGCTTAAACAACTTCAGCCCAGGTGTAGGTTTTATGATCACTACTGACTGGCTGGTGTCAGCCGCTGGATTGAAAACAAACCCTTTAAAATGGATTAATGGCAACAGAATTGTCTGGATGTGGGTAACTCAGAGTCAACTTCCTGCTCTGCTTGATTTGGAGCAAAGATTCTCATCCCATGCCACTTCAGAACAGGGACTTTGACCTGCAACACCAGTCTCCTAGGCCACTAACCTAGCTACCCAGCTACAGGGTCTCTCTTCCTCCCTCAATAAGAAACAAACTTTTTGACAAACTCTTTGTTTAATATGAAATGTCTCCACAAAACATTTCAGCTTCCACAAAACAGTATATTTTACCAGAATTTCATTTAGGTGAAATTAGGATATCTTCAGACACATGAGCCAAGTCTTTGTGTGCTAGAACAGTATTGTCATGATGCTGATTTTTATAAGCAGCGAGAACGTGAGACAGTTTGTGACTTCGTCTCTGGGCATGCAATGGACTTGCACAGTCATGGACAGCAACCCTGTTGCAGTAAGAACCAGCTTCTCTAATACTGAAATGATATTGTCCATAAAATACTGGAGTCGGGTTGGAAAGTGCCTCATTGTCATTAGATACTGTATGCAACAGCGAATGAATTATCCGAATCATCATGCCTGTTCCGCTATGCTCTTTTGATGGTATAGAATCTACAAAGCTTGTAGGAGCAGCACCAATAATAGTCACTAAGGTGAATAATTCTCTTTAGGGACTTTCTTTTTTATTGTTATTTTGATTCTGTTTAAGCCTTTACTGCTTTGTTGTAAACCAGCAGAATGAAAAATTGCACTGACAAGGTTGTAATGGTGGTTTGTGATACTGCAGTGAAATAAAGTCCCTGTCCAATAAGCCTACTGTGCTTGAGTTTATTCTATGAAGTGAATGAGGTCATTTATATAGGTAAGCAACCTTTCAGAGCCCATGAACATCACACAGGCCTCACAATTGTTTTATGCCACAAAGTAGAGCAGAATAGTATCCACCTTTTCAAAAAGCCCATGCCAGTGTTTGGGGGATTTGAATAATACAGGTATAGAATACAGTTCTGTGACTTCTGAAATCACTGTAGCAGTGACAAAGACAATCTTTGCCTCAATCACATTAAACATAGACTGGGGTACGCTGCAGAAACCTTAAGACTAAAAGAGAGATGGCCACTTATTTTTTTGTAAGTGAAATATAATATTTTTTCCAGTTCCTATTTTGCCTTTATCTCATTTATCCAGCCTGCTCTATCGGTGTGGGCAAAATGTTTTATCTCCAAAAGGATTTTGAAAAAAACCCATAAGTAAATATACTCATATATATGTGTCTTGACCTTATTATTTTTTATAGTTGTCACAATTTCACCTTCATCTTGTTCCTGAGGGCTAGATTCTTGCCTAAGTATTCTGCTGCCATTTAGGATAGCATGGAGCCATCTTCTAGCATGGCCATCATGCACAAATGCAATCCCTAATTACTCTCACGAGCAGGCATGTGATGGGTTTGAAGGGTTGAGAGTAGGCAGTGGCATGCCCATACTGGTCAATAGAGCTGGTCAGCTTATTGAGGATTATATGCAGCATCCTTAAAGGGGTGTAGCAGTGTAGCTGTGCACTCCCTGTACATCAGACCACTCCAGATTCTGTTTCTAAGGCAAACCAGTTCTGGTTAGCAAGGCAATTTGCAGTCAGCTATGTGTGGCTGCCCTTAAATGGCACAATCTAGTGAAAAGGGCCCATTTGTGCCACCTGTACTCTGCCCCTTAATCAACAAGTAATCTCACTGAAATTAACGGGACTGCTACTTTATAGGGCTAATAGTGCAGTGATTCCCTTTCTGTTCCATGGAAAGAATTCTTTATAATGGTTTCAGATGAATAGGCCAAATTACCTAAGAGCCCAATTGGGCAACCTTTGTATGGCCTAGTGAGATCCTACTCAGATAAATAGTCCCACTGGAGTTAGTAAAACTGCTCCAGGAGTGCATGCTCCCGAACATGGGTTGCATCATTGAGGCCTAAACTTGGAATGGGAAAGGTAAGCACTGGTGGCTACCCATCCTTTTCACTTTGGAAAAGGTTAGTGTTTTGAAGTGGGGCAGAATCATTTTTTTCCCCACTTTTTTTTTTTCTTCAAATAATTTTTTTCCCCCTCTCTGTTTATAAAACATCATCTTACAGATTAGTAACATTCCTTTTTGGTCTGATTTTGGAAACTGCTCCGGGCCAGATTTTCATGGCATCTTACATTATCACAATATAAATCAAATTAGAAAACTGCTGAATTGTGTGAACAGAATTAAATTAAAAGAAATTAAACATTTTGAGTCAACATTTGCTCTGAACATTCAAAACTGCGGAGCTTTAGCAGTCAATTCCATCTGTCCATAGCAAAATGTTCCAGAGAGACTAATGAGATTTGTATTTAAAATGCATTTTGAAAAATAATTCTCCATATATACAAATAGCTATTCCCTAAGTATACATTAATTAGCATAGAACAACTTATTAGCAGTAAGTGAAACCAAGCATGGTATGAAGTAGATGTAGAATTGCATAGATGACCACAATGGTTTATTACATTAATTTATTATGTTGTATAGATTTTATTGTATTCCTGCTCGCAGATGCATCCCAGCATAACCTGTAATTTAGCTACACCACATGTCTGCACAGTGAGCTTATTATATTGTGATGGGGTTCCGGGGGTGCAACCTGGACTGTGGGACTGCTGACCCTTCTCTCCGCCACCCTGGGCTGGCCTTCACATGATGATACTGATGTCAAGTTACAAATCTCTGGCAGGTACTGTACTTACACAGATATCCACAGGCAGGGACCCAACTGTGTTACATGAATGCTTTCCTAGGCACTCATGATCTAACAATAGAGTGACTCCAGCCAATTTCCCCCTGCTCCCCAGTCTTGCACCCCAGAACTGTACCACCTTGCACTAGTCAGAAGCCAGGCCAGTGTAAGTTCATTATTCAATTCCCCACTCCCTCGATGTGGAGAGGACACACACTAGCCTTTGTAACCTCAGCTGAGATTTCCCAAGCACTTCAACCAAAACACGATGTTTTAGGTAAAATATAAAACAGGTTTATTAACTACAGAAAGATAGATTTTAAGTAATTATAAGTGGCAGGAAAGAGATCAGAGTTGGTTACTTAAAGAAACAAAAATAAATTTGCAGTATAAGTTCTACAAACTAAACAGGATTTGAATCAAGCAGTGTCTGACATGAGAGATGATACAAGCAGGTTACAGATCCTCAATATACCGACTGGACTCCTTTTTCCAGCCTGGGACCACCCTTCCCCAGTTCAAAGTCTTTGTCCTCCAGACATTCTTCCAGTTTTTGAGTTGGGGGTGAGAGGAGAGGCCAAGTGATGATGTCATTGTCTCTCTTTTACAGTTTCTTCCAGTTTGCTAGAAAGTCCCTTGCTGTGATGTGAAGGTTAGGCAGCCCCCATTGGTCAAGCAGTCTCCATCGCATATGTGCTCTCTCTGAGAATGGGATGGCCATTGGGAGAGTGGATCCCCTTTAATGGGCCATCAGCACATCTGGCTGGTCTTTTGTTGTGATTGAGAGGTTGGCTGTGGGCATCCCCCAACCTTACAACATATTTCAGTAAGACATATAGCAATGCTTCATAACTTCACAAATAATGATAGCAAATACAATCCAACCAGATATGAATGTTAAACAAATCAAGACTTTTAGCATGATATTTCACAAGGCATACTTTGCACAAAACATACCATAATTATATTTCAGTGGTGAATATGGGGGGTCCAGGGTGCTACTTTGAGGAACAGAGTGTTACAAATATATAAGCTAATGGAGGCCAACAGAAAGAGGAAGCATTATATAGTGGGTAACATAAAAGACTGGGAATCAGAAGTTCTGGGTTCAGTGGTTCACTCTGCCACAAACTTGCTATATTGCTTTATCTTTCTGTACCTCACCTGTAAAATGGAGATAGTATTGGTGTATGTGCAGAGGTGCTATGAGGTTTGATTTATTGTTTGCCAAGTACATGGGAATTCTTGGATGGAAGGCATTGTAGAAATGCAAAGTATGTTACACAGTATGTTATATCTGAAACAAAGTCTGAACCCTGTAAATAGTAAAATTTAGGTTACTGCACATAGTCTGTACAATGGGTGAAATCAGTGAGAGTCAGTGGGTGTCTTGCTATTGACATTAGTGAGATAAGGACTACAGTTGGCTGGAAATCTTCCATCACAATGATTATCTAACTGAAAATGTCCTTTTCAAAAAATCAGAATTTTCCATGGGAAAATTTTTAATTTTATGGAAAAAAAAAAGATTTTCTGTCAGACAAATCAAAGAGATGGCTCCCCAGTGGCTTGCCTGCAAGGTTTGAGTCAATTTCACTTTTTGCCTGAAAAGCCTTTCAGGAGAGCACATAAAAACATAAGAATGGCCATATTGGATCAGATCAAGGTCCATCTACCCCAGTATCTGATCTTCTGATAGTGGCCAGTGCCAGATGCTTCAGAAAGAATGAAAAGAACAGGACCATTTTTTGAGTGATTCATCCCCTGCCATTCTGTCCCAGATTCTCGCAGTCAGAAGTTATACTTTTGGTCTTCACACTATCCCCTGGCAACGAGTTCCACAGGTTGACTCTGCATTGTGTGAAGAAGCATTTCCTTTTGTTTATTTTAAGCCTGCTGCCTGTTAATTTCATTGAGGTAACCCAAGTTCTTGTCTTATGCCATTCATGAGTTGATAGACCTCTGTCATATCCCTTCTTAATTGTCTCTTTTCCAAGCTGACCAGTCCAAGTCTTTTTCATCTCTCTTCATATTGAAACTATTTCATACCTCCTAAACATTTTTGTCATTATAATCTGTACTTTTCTCAATTCTAATATATCTTTATGGGGTGACCAGAACTGCATACAGTATTCAAGATGTGGGCATACCATGGATGTATATAGTAGCATTATGATATTTTCTGTCTTATTATCTAGAAAATATCATAGTGCCAGTCCATAAATGGCAAGTTAAAAAATCCTCCCCAAATGGAATTTTTTCCTGGAAATCCTGTGAAATGTTTAATGGTTTTGATTTTGGGACCCAATTTGGAAGAACTTTTTATGTAAAATTTTCATGGGAGAGGGATTTCAATTTTTCAGCCAGCTCTAGTCAAGGCTTCATCCTATGGGTAGTGTTCGGCAATTAATGAGTTAAGACACAAACACAAAGTTTCATTGGGTCCTTTTTAATATATAACACATGCATATAAAATGTTATGGCCTTGTCAAAATAGAGTATTGGCAGTGTGTCAAAGAAAATTTAGGAAATAGGCAGTGACAATTTTCAAAGTGACATTTCTGAAAATGTAAAAATCTTCTTAATATTTCATTATGTGAGTTTCCATTATACCAGGTTCAAAATTGTGCAGCTATAATTTGGCAGGACTAATCACACTGGCAGAAAGTGTTCTTGAAAACAGTGGACCAAATTCTGCCCTATGTTACCACCTGTAATTCCATTGAAGGTGATGTGATTGTGAGGATGTAACTAAAGAAAAAACTTTGCCTACTATCTGGCAGGTAACTAAGCAGATAATTTTGATTGAATGATCTCTGAACCAGTTCATGTTACCATCTTGGTTATCATCTTTCTAGGAAATACTGCTGCTGGAATTGGTATTGCATATTAGGTAATCATTCTTTCATCACACAATGCTTACATCCCAAGGTTGTAAAAATGTCAACTCCTACTGGGTTATTGAGCATTCATATGTCTGTATGGGAGATAACTTAGAAATTTAGTTTACTGTCTCCTAATACCACAACTACGGTTTGCATTTTCATGTGCTGGATACGGAGCTATCCTTTTGGGAATTACACTAACAAATATTGCTAATATTTTGCAGATAACCTAGAAGATCTTTCTGCTACTGAGGTTTTTAACCTGGTTTATTTTTAAAAACATAATTCAGTCAGAAATATAAAAATACTTGAACCAATGATTTACCTTGCTATGCCAATGCATTTCAGTTCCAGACTTCCACTTCCGATATGTGTTTTGGAGGGGAACCAGCCATGTTAACCCTTTTAACCACTGCCAAATTAGCTACATCTGGGAAATATTCACTTTTTCATTGTGACTACGTACCTTTTGGCTTTCCGTGAATGAATCCTCTAAGGAACCTGTTGCCAAGAATCAGATGTGGTTGTGCAGCAGTGAAGAGGTTAAATCTTGAACCTCTGAGATACACAAAGGAATGGAATTTGAGGACAGAGACTTCAGAGAGGAAGAGTGATGGCTGCAATAAAAGGATCAGTACATGCACAGGAGTAGCTGGCTCCTAGGTATGTTTTTGACTTACTGCTTTGCTTTACCTCCCGCGGCTGCTCCAAGTGAAGATCCTTTCTTTCCCACCCCACTTCCCATCCTCTGACTTCTCTAACTGTACCACAACATTAACTTCAACCTACAAACTAAATATTACAGCTGCAAGATCCAGGTGCTGAGTTGTGATATAAATTTTTCTAGCAGCAGCATCTGGAGCCTTGGCTGGCTATGCAGTGGAAAGTGACTGGCTCTCATACTGCTTGTATTGGCATCCAGATTGCCTCAGGATCAGTCTGCTGTGGGGCTGACTGGGATACACTACCCAGCTGGAGGCCATAGTCCTTTGATAGTCCTGTCATTGTCAAGAATTTGTTCAAGTTTATATACCTAAGTATAAAATCCTGTTTAAATTTCTCATGATTTCTTCCACATGTCAGGCCCTCTAATGGTACAAAGGAGCTTGTCCCAATTCATGGGTGTAGAGACATAAAGAGCTTTTAAGGACCCACTAATTTGGCTCACTCTCTGACAAATTATCCATCCACAGGCTCCAGTATGTGCCACAAAATACATTCTTTTCTGTGGTATAGAAAGATTTTCTACCAAATAAAACCTGTTTGAGATGACAGGTTTACAGTACAATTGAAAAGATTAACAGCTTTTAGTCTGAAGTAAAAATAAATAAATAAAACAAAGAAGCACAAATTGTTCATGAAATTACTCTGGGAACAAAGATTGGCAGGCTGCTTAGGAACACATTTCTTTGGAGGTGTAAACCTGCAGACTGCAAACACTTCCTTTTGATTAGCCCTTTAAGAATATATGAGAAGTTCAAGCCACTTCTGGCCGAGCGAGGAAAGAAGAATTATTAAGAAGATTAATAATATTGGTGCTGTGCACATAATAATGCTGGGAGGTTGCATTTTCTAAAAAATATTTTTATTGTTTCTTTTTCAAATGACAGAAATTCAATAACTACAAAAAAAAAGCAACTAATAATCTTAAGGCTGTCTTTATTCTCGAGTGAGAGCACAACTCAGTGCTATTACTAGCGCAGTCCACATTTGTAGGAACTGGCTGGTAGAGCATCAGTATGGATGCTATAAGGCCAATCCATGTATTTTGGTTTATCCTCTCCTACCTCCACAGTCTGTGGTTCTTTCCCATCTCATCCACACACTTGTCCAACTCTCTCCAGATATCTTCTTACACCCCCTCCAGCTTGAGATTTACACATCATCTCTGTTGCCAGTATACTGCATGGGCATGGCTGGTTCTACATCATTGGTTTGGGATCTTGCCCCTCTGTATGTTCCTTACCTGAGCAGCAAGGGAGCACACAGATCATCTTGTTAGCAGCAGTCTTGCTTACCTAGTTAGCTTCCTGAGCATAGGTGGACTACAATGGTAGCTGCTGCCATGGTCAAAAAACAACTCACAAAGTTGAAAATTCAGAGTAGAGAGAAATACAAAAAGTGTGGGGGGGCAGGGAGTGAGGAAGGGGAACTAATTAAGGCATTTCAGAGCAAGGTTGCAGGAAATGACTGATTACTAATTAGCAAGAGATAAAGAGCGGCACATATAAGTCACAACTCAAGCATCGGACTCCGTTCTTTGACTTTCTCTTTGGAGAAATGAATCCTAAATTCTATGACATGTTTCAGAGTAGCAGACATGTTAGTCTGTATCCGCAAAAAGAAAAGGAGTACTTGTGGAACCTTAGAAACTAACAAATTTATTTGAGCATAAGCTTTCGTGAGCTACAGCTCACTTCATCGGATGCATGCAGTAGAAAATACAGTGGGGAGATTTTATATACCCAGAGAACATGAAACACTGGGTGTTACCATACACACTGTAAGGAGAGTGATCAGGTAATGTGAGCTATTACCAGCAGGAGAGAAAAAAAACCTTTTGTAGTGATAATCAAGGAGAGCCATTTCCAGCAGTTGACAAGAACCTGTGAGGAACAGTGTGGGGAGGGGGGAATAAACATGAGGAAATAGTTTTACTTTGTGTAATGACACATCCACTCCCAGTCTTTATTCAAGCCTAAGTTAATTTTATCCAGTTTGCAAATTAATTCCAATTCAGCAGTCTCTCACTGGAGTCTGTTTTTGAAGTTTTTTTGTTGAAGAATTGCCACTTTTAGGTCTCTAATCAAGTGACCAAAGAGATTGAAGTGTTCTCCCACTGGTTTTTGAATGTTATAATTCTTGACGTCTGATTTGTGTCCATTTATTCTTTTCCGTAGAGACTGTCCAGTTTGGCCAGTGTACATGGCAGAGGGGCATTGCTGGCACATGATGGCATATATCACATTGGTAGATGTGCAGGTGAACGAGCCTCTGATAGTGTGGCTGATGTGATTAGGCCTTATGATGGTGTCCCCGAATAGATATGTGGACACAGTTGGCAACAGGCTTTGTTGCAAGGATAGATTTCTGGGTTAGTGTTTTTGTTGTGTGGTGTGTGGTTGCTGGTGAGTATTTGCTTCAGGTTGGGGGGCTGTCTGTAAGCAAGGACTGGCCTGTCTTCCAAGATCAGAGCAGATCTTTATGCAGAACAATATTAAGAATATACACTTTCTCTCATATAGCACAAGCCCAAATAATCAAATTGTGGGTAAGCAAAAGTTCCAGAAACCTGAGTTTCATTTATGTCCAGTAGGATTGTATTATTCCTCAATTCCAAGCCTCTCTTTCAGAGATGGTTAGCAGATCTTAACTGCTTCAGGATTCAAAGGCAAGTGGAGTTGTTGCTTTGGACAAGTAGGCCATCTTCCCTAAGACTGTTTAGCAAGTTCTATATGCACTCCAAGCTTGTGGAACTTCTGACAATTACTTCCGCTGGGAAGATGGCCAGTGGAATCCCCATTATTGTCTTTGGACTGAATAATCTGCAGTGCAATGTTGTTTCCCTCATCTGAACTCTGATTCTGGTTACATTCGTTTAAATTTGGAGTAACTCACCAAAGTCACTGGAACTACTTCAGACTTGCTGTAGTGCAACTGAGTTCCAAATCTGGCTTCATCTCTCATTTGTCTGTTAGCTATTTTTCCTCACACACCACCTTCCATTTTCTTAGTGTCCTACAGTTGTTCTGCATGCTCACTGTATAACCCTTGCTATCAGTGGGGCTTTGTCCCCCTGAAGTGATTAAACCACATGGAGATTTGAGTCTGCTATTGTCTTCCAATTAGTGATAGTGATCATTTAGCTCAAGCAGTAAAGACTCACTCATTTAGATCCAGAATGGACAGGTTCTGGTTCTGTTCTGTTATGCCAGACGTGCAGAATAACTTACTCCACTGGTCACATTACAGCCAAATTTGGCCCACGTACTCAGAAATGAATTTGATCTACTATCTCTACATTTTATATGGAAAACCTGGAGCACTTGATGAGAAGACTTTTGAAGTAGTTATAGTAACCAAATGTGTTTTTGTGGATCAAAGCTATCTCTCTCTTTAGCCTTTAGATTTTGGAATGTATATCTTTTAACAGATTGTGCATATTGGTTAGATTACAGCTAAATATTTTTAGAGAGCTAGCCATCACTTTTGTTATGTTTAATGTAGCTTAATCAATAATAAAAAGTGATTCACTCATCAAATTCACAGACCCGTGTTGCAACTTACCGATGTTGCTACAATCTTGTCACTTCTTAACACATTGCATACATATCTCAGTGATACAATGTAAGATTTAAATGAGATCTGAAAGCTATATAACGTGCAGTGCATGGCAGTTCCAGAGTGCTGTGCCCAGCTTGAACAACTGGGCCAGGAGCTAGGCAGATGTGGAGGGGAGTGCAGAAGACAGTGGGAATCATGGCTGGAATTGCCTCCATTGACCTGCACATGGGGGGAAAAAGGAGTGATCCATGGATTGCCTGCTAAGCCCTGCTCCCAACCAAGCCCTGCTCATCAATGCAAAGAGAGCTGCTGTGGAGCACAACTAATGAGGTACATAGTGAGTACCTACATCACAGAGAGAGAAACCGAGAGAGAGAGAGAGCCTCCCTACTAGCTACCTCCTTAAATTCATATAAAGGAATTCTATTCAGTGTATGAGTAACTCTGTCCTTCAAAATTTGAAGGATACATTTTTTGTCCACTATGTCCCCTGACACTTTATGAAACGCTTGTTTAAAATTCATGCCTGTTTTTACGTAAGGTCATAACCACATAGGTGCTCTTTGTTACATGTGGTTTTAATTGTTTCTCCAATTCCTTTTGGCTCCACTTTAGAATTCCCCCACTACGGAAAAAATAAAAGAGGCCTGGCCACCATACATTATTAATAAGGTTAATGGGAGAAAACGTGATACCCACAAATTCAATCAGTTTTTCAATCATTTCCACTTAAAGCTAAACCCACAAACATCAGTAAACTCAGGGGACCAAGGTGCAGAGCTTTCCCATCACCAAGCCACAGACCTCACATAGTCAATTAGTTCTCCATCAGTGATGCATCTTATGGTAAAAACATGTAGCTCACTTTAGACCAAAGTGTGATATTCTTACACATACGGAGTATTGTTATTATTTGTATTATGGTAGCACCTACAAATCTGTACATTACTTTGTGAATAATCCCATGTCAATCAATGTGACTATTCCTGGAATATGGTATGATGGAAGGCAGAATTGGGCCCTTTGTGAGCTATAGGCAGTGAATATATGAAAATATTTCCATCCCATTTTACTCATCCTATGCAACTTACAAAAAAATGTAGGAATACTTTAAATTAAAGCTTCAGCTCAATCACCCAAATTGAAAGGTTGCTTCTTTCTTTCTTCTTTTTATGCTATAAGATGTTATTACATTATTTTACTTATTTGATGTAATCCCACAACACACCATTTTTTACACATTTTAGATATGCATGCATTTTTTTCTATTAGGAAAATTCAATAGGATTGTAACGGGAAAGGAATGTCATAGCTGTATGATGCTAGTGTTCCACTTTCTAGGTTGTTTTCTTCTCATAATGAAAGAGAAAAAGAACAGCTTTCTTTAACTGATCTGACAGAATTTATGTAAATTTTGTACTTAGTGTTCAGCTGCTACAGACATATGGCTGCTGCAGCATTGCAAAAAAATTTATACCATCCTCAGTCTCTCTTACTTCAGTTCACATTATATTTAAATAAACAGTCTCTTGACTGCATACCAGTAAGGAGAGCACAGATAGCACATATATCCTTGGAAATTTGTTTGAAATGCACTGGATAACGCAATGTGTAGTTGTTGTGCTCCATGAACTGAAACTCTATTACCATTGGCAATATCTATATCTATACATACATCTATAATATCTATACATTGGCAATATTTTGTGAATTGGCCATATCCATTTAAAAATATTCTAAAAAAACCTCTGAGCCTTCTTTAAAATATGTGAAAAACAGCTTGAAGGCTTAAAGAACATGTTTTCCAAAGTAAGTGGAAAGACAGACTTAATGAACCTGAAACACTGGTGTAAATCACGAGTGACTCCACTCCAGCCACATGTTGAGTTACACTAGTTTCTGATCAATGAAAGCCACATCAGGACCATTATTTTATGCATCACAGTTTCAGTCTTCTCTCCTGATTCTAATGTGCATAGTAAGTTTGGAACCTGCCAGAAAAAGACATTTAAAAGCTACCTGCAGGTAAATTGAATATTGCATATTTGTTGGCTTCCTATAAATAACATACATGCTTGAGTCTTCTCAGATCTTTAGCCAATATGAAGTTATCTGGCTAGAATGCAGCACATATGCTTTTAAATGTGTTTAATCTGAGACCTTAAATACAGAAGATCCAAATATAAAATATCTAGCACACAGAGAAGCTATGCAGATGTACAACACTCCCTGGAGATCTTGGAATCCATACACTGACAAATGAATTATAATGCATTAATATGGTTTTCCATCTGTGATTGTTATGATATTGATCTTCATTTAACAAAACCACTTCAGTTACCAGTGGTCTAAATTTTCTACCAACTGTGTGTAAATTGGCATTACAAAATATACATATGCTTATGTGCTCAGATTCAGGTATGGATTTTTGCATGTATGAAATTGGCAGTTGTACATGCAAGTAGGCATGCAATGATTCCTACAGTTCCTTGACTTTTTTTTGCATACATATTTTGTGGGTAAAGCTTTAGCCAATATAATAGTATTAAACAGTATGTTTGATAGAACAGATTAGAATGTGTGTTGCTTACACAGAACATTGCAGTAAAAAAACTGACCAGGTAAAGTTCTAGGTAAAGAAAATTCCCCTTGCCCTACAGAAATGCAGTGTTCGTTATTTTTATTTTATTACAGGAACCACATGTTAATCAATTTAATACATTCTCAATGTTGCAGGACAGGATATTAAAAAAAAATAATGCTCCAGGACTGGATTTATTATTGGGATTTGGGTTTATGGCATGGTCCTACAAGTTTCTTCAAACTCTTGTATATACTCCTCTTACTCACATATGATTAAAACTTCCAAAATGCTAGTAGGCAATTAACATGCAAAAAAGTGAAGCTTGTTATAGTGCTCATTTTTAATAACAGGTTTCAGAGTAACAGCCATGTTAGTCTGTATTCGCAAAAAGAAAAGGAGTACTTGTGGCACCTTAGAGACGAACAAATTTATTTGAGCATAAGCTTTCGTGAGCTACAGCATCCGATGAAGTGAGCTGTAGCTCACAAAAGCTTATGCTCAAATAAATTGGTTAGTCTCTAAGGTGCCATAAGTACTCCTTTTAATTTTTAATAACTGGCTGTCAGGATTTTAAGGTATGGATAAATGTGTAAGAGATAATCAATATTTATGTCATACATGTTTCTTCAGTTGTTCTCTTTGTAATTGATTATTTTTAATTTGTAGCATTTTATTTTGGTCCAATATATTTTATATTCTAGAATATATCACAAATTTAAATCCCATTTTCCATTCTATACACACACAAAAAAGAAGACCTAATGGGGGATCTTTCAAAACTCCTGTAGAAAACTCAGTTCAGTATGTGATGCTCCAAATTTTCTGTGGGTTTTAAAATAATTGTCTTTTCCAGGTTGAATTTTGACCTTGATAGTATTCACAGGGTTCTCATCAAAGCTAGTGACAGCTCCCTATGAACAGGTAAAGGTACCTAGAGGCCTGAGCTAGTTAACTAGCCAAGGAATAAGTTCTTGCTTATAGTACTAGAGGTCAATGGTTCAAATCCCTGGAAAAACTTTGTGGTAGAAGTGAAAATTATGGGACCTTTAAATCAAGACTGGCTGTCTTTCTAAAAGAGTGCTGGCTTTCTAAAAGAGTGCTATAGCATCAAACAGAAATTATGGTCTTGATGAAAAAATTACTGGGTGAGGTTCTATGGCATGGCTTGTGCAAGAGGACGGACTTAGATGATCGTAATAGTCTATGAGTTTAGCCTTTAGTGTAACTTAAGCATGGCAGAGTATAAAATTTTCCTGTTGTTATTTCTAAAATTGTTTATTAGCTTTGTGAAATGTGTGTACACCCTCAGATGTCTGGAAGTTTGATATTTTGAGTATCCCCCATTTTCTTCTAATATATGTTACAAATGATTCTCATATATACCAGCTTCAGTATTTGGCCCATGATGCTGGGACTTCAACAGACTACCCAAGTGTGGAAAGTTTGGCAATATTTGAACAAAAAGACTACTACAAAGTAATGCAATATAATGCAGCGGTGCATCCAAAAGAGTTCTCTTTCATCAGAGTCATCTTAGGTTTTAACCAAAGGCACAAGACCACAAATGTAGCCCTCCTCTGGAGAAATGATTCACCTATACATGACAAAATTCTTCAGATGTGGGTGCCTAATGCTAGGCACCAAAGCTACCTAAATAGGAGTGGCCTGATTTTCCGAGTTCTGAACATAGACATCTCTGACTGATTTCAGTGGTCGCTGTGGGCATACCTCTCAAATCTGTCATGTCAGACCCAAGGTAACAATGTTCCACACAAATCTGACATCCCATCACTATTATTGTTGAAAGATATTTGCATCAGTAATAAGGGAAACAGGGATTATAGAAAGTTATTTACACTGAAGGAATGAATCCCACACAATTTTAAGTTTCCTGAGTGAATCATTTTCTGTATATCCCTCATTTTGGCCCTTTGCCACATATTCCATTCAACTTTTGGTCCTTGGCTACTTGAGATGCATGACTGAGTGCTCAGAATCCCTGAAAATCAGGACGTAGACATATATTATAAGCAACACTGCTAGTGTCTATAGTTAAGGTATGTGATACTTCACATTATTAGACCTGGTTTTCAGTTGTTTATTACTTAGGCAAACTGTAACCATTCAGTCTGATATTTTTCATTCTGGGTGCCTGCCTCAGGCTGACTTTGTAAGGTTTCAGCAAGAGCAGTTCAGCTACTTTGGAAAATGAGACTAAGAAAAATACATTGTTTTGCCCACATGGGGAAAATAAAAATCTTACAACTGTCATGTTGCAAAATGCTAGCACCTGCATCCCCATGCTTTGGAGCAGAAAATCAAAATTTGTCAAAGGGAGTAAAAATAGTATGCAAGGGAGAATGGATTCGGGTCGTACATGGAACCTAAATTCTGGCATTTCCTAACTTTGGAGAGCTTGGCTTTGCAACCTTAATGTTCTTTTTAGCATAGGTTTTATGTATAATCATGTACATATTAAAACAAACAAACAAAACCCTAGGAAATTGCATACAAAACAGCTATTTAGGTTGCAACGTCAAACACTTGGAAGTTAGGAAATGTCATTTCTATGGTTGCTTGCATGGGCTGAATTCTGCCCCCTTGTGTGCCTAGTCTGTTCATTTAACAAAGCAGGGATCTGGAAGGGGGCGGGGGAGCACGTGATATGAAAAAGTGTATCATAAGTGCATATGCATAAAGGAACATACTTGTGTTCAATTATTGTTTTGGCATGCTGGGAAAATTTTCCTGAGGAACTTTGGTTATATCTTGGTGAAACCTAAATAGAATTCTATTGGAGAAAGAAAAAGCACTTCTCTGGCCTCAACAGAGAAGTGTCCTAACCAGATTTCAATGGCCAGTTGCAAACAATGAAAGTTGCAAGACTCTTTTATTATGGGAAATGTTACGCAATCAAAATGTAGGGCTCTCTACCAGTTCTCCTTATAATATATACTGTTGTTTTTTAAAAAAATTCCACAGCTGAGAAGGGGCCTCAATTTTAGGGCTATAGAAGATGATTTTAGATAAGCATGGCCACCAATTATTTCTGTTTCTTTTCTCATTTTTCATAATAGCTTGCACCCCATTCTTGTTCACTTTAAGGAAGTCTTTCATCCTCAGTATAGATGTGTATATGGAAATGTTAACATATGGGGACTGAGCAATATCTATGCTTGTTGTATGCATACTAATGAGTATTATTCACTGCTTGTGTGCATTCAGATTAAACTGGTTTTAATAAAGGAATCATTTTGCATTAGCTTTTACTGTACAGAATAATGTGGAATCAGAGTGTGGTGCTGACAATGAATGATACTCTCTAACAAGCAAGATGGGAAGGCAGTTGAGAGGCTCATGTGTAGTAAATCACCTGCAGCAGATGGTATTCATTTGAGGGAAACAATATATAAAATAGAGGAGATACACATGAGGCTATTCCATATGGAAGCAAACCTTCCAATGCTTCCAAGTATGAAACATCTATTGGCTCAAATAGGAATTCCATGCATAGAGGGGCTAACTCCTAAACCCTATGAGAACTACAGGGCCTGGGATGCACCCTCTTACTATTTCTCTGGAGAACAAGGATGATGGCACACCCTGGTCCCCAGTGAAAGAATCAGAAGTGGAAATGTGTTTTGATGTAGGAATGTAGGAATTATCCACTCTGTCCTGATGTATAAATTCTCTTTCTCTGTTGGAAGACCCAACTTTGGGGACCTGGTATCTTTCTCTATATTTTAACCTAGAAAAGTTAAGTGAGATGGGATTTGATTGAGGGAGTCAGCTTTATAAAATTTGAGGAAAAAAGTGATCAGCCCATCTCACTTTTTATGCTGTCTCAAAATATGAAGAGGTCACTTGCTATAGCTAATGATTGGGAAGCTGGGACAATTAAAGGAATGCTAATAAAGTGTATGGTCAGCCCATAGACTTCTGCTGCAGGAAGTCATCAAGTCAGATTACTAGGGCAGGATTTGAAAGATGGGGGACTGGATAATTTAATGACATGTTCAGTAATGCAAATTATGCTAATGATAAAAGTCAGCATTCATGCCCCAGATTATAAATTCACCTTCAAAATGTCAGGAAGGAATATGGAACCCTTATAGCCCAGGTGTACATAAAGGAATCCTTTTATGTGCAGCGTTGTATAATTAGGTAGATGCATTCTGGAGTGTTTCACCTGCCTTCAGATTATTAGGTATTGGACACTGGCAGAGGAAGAGTATTAGACTTGATGGGCCAATGATCTGAATGAATATGGTATGCACTTATGTAGTGGCTCAGTTTATAAAAATTTGTTTGGAGCAATATTTATAAAATGAATATTACTTTATTATTTGTTTAGCACTAAAGAATAAAAATATAGTCCTTATCCGAAAGAGTTTACAAGGATTAGTTTAGGCAGATGTTTTATCTCTGAATAGGAGTAGCAAGCTGAAAGGGAGTTGAACTTGACTAAGCAAGTAAAGATTTTAAGCGTAGAACATGTAATATTCTTACTGTGGACAATTTATCAGAGGAAAACTGGCATGTGTACCATCCTCAGCTATCTTCATTAGCTATTGCCTGAGAATAAAGACAAAAGGTGAGATTCTTTCAGTGGGAGGGAGTGCAATGGTGATCTTAAGCCACCTTTGCATCCACACAATCCTGGCTTCACTGCATACCGCAGCATAATTTATACAGCTGGGGGAAGAGGGGGGCATTAATTATACCAGTCTCCCTGGACTGCCCTATGCAATGCAGCACTGGCCAGAAACTCCACCATGTAATATGCAAACCCCCTACAGGACATGCCAGAGGGTCCTTGGGAGGGAGATTTATGGCTGTCATCTGCAGTACCTGTGCTAGGGAAATTTTTCCCTATCCAAAACCAGAGCTCTTTCAACCCCTTTACAATGCCCCAGACTTTTTACTTAATGTACAGGGACCAGAGTGAGGGTGAGGATCTAACAGATAGGATCTGATTCTCTTCTCATTTATGCTGGTTTAACACCATTAATCCCAGTTAGGCCAACTCCTAGTTGCTAGTTCCTCACTCGCTAGGTCAAGTGAAAGGAGAATCAGGCCCACAGTATCTATTACTTTTCTCTTTCAGATTGTCATTAGTTTTGAATTTACAGGATTCACTACCCCAATAAGAAAATATTAAAAAACCAAAACAAAACTCCACGCCCTAATGAATAGGTCGGTTGCAGCCATTGCTTGGGAGTTTGCTTTCAGCATATCAAATGCCTCACTGCTGAGTAACTCACCACCAGGCCTACTTCACAAATGGACAGACTGATAGTGTTAGATTCATAGATTCTGAAGCCAGAAGGGACCGTTGTGATTATCTAGTCCAGGAATGGCCAACCGGAGCCAGAATTTACCAATGAACATTGCCAAAGAGCCACAGTAATATGTCAGCAGCCCCACATCCACTACCCACCCCCAGCACCTCCCGCCCACTGGCAGCCCTGCCAATCAGCGCCTCCCCTTCCCTTCTCACGCCTCTCGCCTGCCACAATCAGCTGTTTTGCAGTGCGCAGGAGGCTCTGGTATGGAGGGGGGAGGAGTGAGGGCATGGCATGCTCAGGGGAAGGGGCCTTGGGGGAAGAGGTGGAGCAGGCGGTTGAGCAGTGAGCACTCCACAGCACACTGGGAAGTTGGCACCTGTAGCTCCAGCCTCGGAGTCAGAGCCTATACAAGGAGCCACATATTAACCTCTGAAGAGCCGCATGCGGCTCCAGAGCCACAGGTTGGCCACCCCTGATCTAGTCTGACCTCCTGTATAGTGCAGGCCATTGAATTTCCCCAAAATAAGTCCTAGAGCAGATCTTTTAGAAAAAGACATCCAATCTTGATTTACAATGTGTCAATGATGGAGAATCCATCATGGCCATTGGTAAATTGTTCTAATGGTTAATTACTTTCTTGTTAAAAATGTACACTTTCTTTCCTGTCTGGATTTGTCTAACTTCAGCTTCCTGCCATTGGATAACATAGGTGAGGGAACTAGAGGTGTGGGGGGTGCTGCAGCACCCCTGGCCGGCACCTGGGTCTCCGCTCCTGGCCCAGCCCACAGCGTCCTGGCTGCTGGCCCCATGACCGCCCCTATCTGAGGCCCCAGCCTCAGCCCTGTTATCCTTTTTTGTGTGTCCCTCTCCCAGAACCACAGCCCTTCTTCCAGCCCCAGCTCTAGGGGTGGGGTGGGGCATGTACAAGGGTAAGGGGGGCATGAGGTAAAAAATTGGGGGACCACTTCTTTACAGTTTTGTTAGCTGGCTTTCAGCACCCCCACTATAAAAGGGTTCCAGTACCGCTGTTGGATCATGTTATACCTTTCTCTGTTAGTCTGAAGAGCCGATTATCAAATATTTTTTTCTCCATGTACATACTTATAGATTGTAATGAGGTCACTTCTTAACCTTTTTTGTTGTTGAGATAAATAGACTGAACTCCTTGAGTCTTCCACTCTAAGGCATGTTTTCTAATTCTGTGGCTCTTCTCTGAACCATCTCCAATGTATCCTCCTTGAATTGTGGGCACCAGAATTAGATGTAGTATTCCAGCAGAAGTCACATCAGTGCCAAATACAAAAGTAAAATAACTTCTCTACCCCTACTCAAGATTCTCCTGTTTATACATTCCAAGATCACATTAGCTCTTTTGGCTACAGATTTCAGAGTGGTAGCCATGTTAGTCTGTATCAGCAAAAAGAATGAGGAGTACTTGTGGCATCTTAGAGACTAACAAATGTATTTGAGCATAAGCTTTCATGGGCTAAAACCCACTTCATCAGATGAATGCAATGGCAAATACAGTAGGAACATATATATACACACAGAGAACATGAACAAATGGGTTTTGCCATGCCCACTATAATGAGAGTGATCAGTTAAGGTGAGCTATTATCAGCAGGAGAAAAAAAATCTTTTGCAGTGATAATCAGGATGTCTGATTATAACATTCACAAACCAGTTGGAGAACACTGCAATCTCCTTGGTCACTCGATTACAGACCTAAAAGTCTTAATACTACAACAAAAAACTTCTAACACAGACTCCAACGAGAAACTGCTGAATTGGAATTAATTTGCAAACTGGATACCATTAAATCAGGCTTGAATAAAGACTGAGAGTGGATGGGTCATTACACAAAGTAAAACTATTTCCCCATGCTTATTTCCCCCCCCCCCTACTGTTACTCACACCTTCGTGTCAACTGTTGTAAATGGGCCATCCTGATTATCACTACAAAAGGTTTTTTTTCCTCCTGCTGATAATAGCTCACCTTAACTGATCACTCTCGTTATAGTGAGTATGGCAACACTCATTGTTTCATGTTCTCTCTCTCTCTCTCTCTAGAGAGAGAGAGAGAATCTTCCTACTGTATTTTCCACTGCATGTATCCAATGAAGTGGGTTTTAGCCCACGAAAGCTTATGCTCAAATAAATTTGTTAGTCTCTAAGGTGCCACAAGTACTCCTTGTTCTCTTTGGCTACAGAATTACCCTGGGTGCTCATGTTCAGCTGATTACCAACCATGATGCCCAGATCTTTCCAGAGTCACTGCTGCCCCAGATAGAGTCTCCCATCCTGTAAGTACGGCCTACATTCTTTGTTCCAAGATGTATACATTTACATTTAGCCATAGTAAAACACATATTGTTTGTTTATGCTCAGTTTACCGAGTGATCTAGATTTCTCTGAATCAGTGACCTGTCCTTTTAATTATTTACCACTGTGTCATCTGCAAACTTTATCAGTGATGATTTTGTTTTCTTGCAGGTGATTGATAAAGATGTTGAATAGTGTAGAGCCAAGAACTGATCCCTGCAGGATCCCATTGGGAACTCACCCACTCGATGACAATTTCCTATTTACAGTTATATTTTGAGACTTATCAGTTAGCCATGAAGCATGACCAGCTCTTGCAGGAGGATGAGAGGGATCTGGAATGGCAATCTCAGACTTTCTGACTGACAGGAGACTTCCACCCTTAACATAATTGTTCAGTGCCTCACAAATCATTTCTATCAGTTTTGGTGGAGATGGATGGCCTTCAAGGTATTGACTCGTCTTCTGGAAAAGAGGAACTGTGAGCCTTGCCCCCCAGGGGTCTGCAGCAGTGCTGTTGAGCTAAGGTAAATCATTGAATTGCTGAGGGCTTCAATCTGCGGATGCAAACAGGGACAGGATTTTAGCCATTGTTTTTTTTGGCAGTGTCAATTCCTAGCCTCTGTTGCCTTTTCTTATTACAAAGAAAAAAGAATAGAGAGGAATTTTGGCTTAAGAGATAGACAGACCTGAGCAAAAACATCTAAAAGGATGTGTAGGTGTTGCTTCTGTAAGTACTCCAGTAAAGTTATAAGGGTATACAAAATTGTGCCAGCTCCTGTTTTTCTCTATGTGGCTTGACCAGATTTAGTGCTTCTGGACTTTGTCCCTGCTGCTTGAGAGGACTCTTGCAGCAGTTGACTATTGGCTAAGATAACACTTGTAGTTTGGATGATATTTCTTTCTCTTTTCCCCGAATTCTAATCTTTATATGATCATCATCAATATCATATTTTCACTTTATCTTCCAATTTCTTCGTGTTTTAATATATTAATGAGAATTCACCATGGTCTCTCCTGGTGGCTGCGGTGCTGCAATGCCTCACAGGAAATCCAGGATGTGGTTCATCCTGGGAGACGTAAGCCAGCTAGGGAGAAGGGTCCCTATGGTAGAGTGGGGACATAGGGAAAGCAGAACTATTACTTCCACAAGCCATTGAAGTGGCTCAGGTGGACACAGATTAATGGTGACAGCTGAAACCTATTTTCCCTGCAGAAAATCTTGATGACTATGAAAGACCTGTTCTCCTTTAAATTTTTCAACAACCACCATACATAAGCTGCCCATTTTTTTCTTTTCCCAACAAAAACAAGCACACAATATTTTCCATGCAAAATAGAATTAACAAGTAGATTGCAAAGGTGATGAGGATCTGCAGCTCTCCTTGACTTTACCTGGAGCTGCAGCTGCTGAGCACTTCTGAAAATCAGGCCCAAGGTATGTCAAGATGAGCACGCCAAAACTGGGGCACTCCAAATCAGTGGCTACTTTTGAATATTTGGCTGCATGATTTTGGTAGGACAGTATCCCCTTCCCCATTCTCCCTGAAGAGCAACCCAGACCTCACTGCTCAAGTTCACCCATGCCCCTTTCATGAAAAGGAGGGCAAATTATTTATCCTCCCTGAAATTATTTCTAAAATGATTTAATGCCAACATGACATTTCTCTCCATCTCATTGACTTCTCCATTGGGAGTATGAGTCTTCCTTATCATCAGGATAAAACTTGGCAAGTAAAAACATTATCACTGTGGAATTTAACTCTTAACCTCTGTCTCCTCATCTGTTTTTAGCTCTTGGGGAAAACAAGTAAATAATTAGATCCCCTATCAAGCCCCAATGAGAACTTGTGATTGAAAAAATGCTTGGTCCTCTCCTTCAAAGATATTTTCTTTTGATTCCTTTTCCAGTTCCTACTTTCATTCTCCAGGAAAAAAAACAAGCTGCTTCTATTTCTTCTTCTTCTTCCTGAGTATGCCTAAAAAGGTGTCAAAATAATTAGGCCAAGTGGCTGCAATAAGCCCAATAGAAATAAACATCTTTTCTCTTAAATTCTCATAAAATATTTCAAATGCTGTTCACAGTTTATACTTCATGAAATTCACATCAGACTTACACTGAAAACAGAATAACTCTTCATTTTAAGCAATTAATGTGTTTATTTTTCTTGCCTATGTACTGAAGGATATAAAAATCAGTGGATTTTTTTCTTTTCTCATGAAACAACTGAAGACGAAATCTGTTTTATTGTAACAGCATTTGTCAATTAAAAATATCAAAATTGGTTGGAATAACTGAGATTTTGAAAGTAGGACCTGGATTAAAACCCCAACCTTCTTAATCAACTAATGTAAAGCACAGACTTTTAAATCAGCTGAGGATCTGGTCCAGAGGCATGGCAAAGGATATTTTCTTACTTTCTATTCTGAAATGTCATATATATATATATATATATATATATCTTTGGCAAATGCCTTATCTTTAAATGGCATGGAACATAAACCAAAGTAAGGAAGGTTAAAGTTACACTTTCTAGTTTGCTTCTCTGCCAGTTATAAGTCATTTGCACCAATAAATATGTACCAGAAAGCCATAGGGTTAATGTCTATGAACATTAGGCAATAATTAATGGAAATGGGAGAGTGTAATGAAATGTACGTGTCTGCAGCTAGATATCATGTGCTATATCACTGGATGGCTAACGGAATCAGTATATGGTATCCATCCCTGAATTTAGCAGCATTAATAATTTTACTAAAACTGCACTTCTTATAAAATGCTCTCCAGCATTACATAGGTTGTTGACAGAATTGAATTAATTGTTTTAATTTGTAGTGCACCCAGTAACACTTAGGATAGAATCCTGGGAACCCCTCTAGAGAGAGAGAGATAACGAGAGCAATGCAAACACACATTTTCATACCTTTGGGGTAGACAACTCAGTTGGCAGTGGAACTAGTGAATTTCCATGAGACAGAATGTGGAGACTGTGCAGGAAGTTCACACACTCTGCACATTGCAGACTTATACTCTACAGGGGCTCCATCTACTTGAGTGCTGAGGAGAGTTTGAGACCTGGTTGATTACATAAATAAGTGTTTGATGCAAAGCCCATTAATGCCAATGTGAGCATCTTTCCATTGATTGCACTGATCTTTGGATCAGGCCCCAAAAGAGATCCAACTGTGGAGAATCAGTCGTTGATTCCTCCTCCCCTTGTGTAGAATGACACAGCAGTTTTCTGTAACCCTTGCACTGCCATAGCACATACAGGGCACTTCTACTGGTGTTTTGCACTTGGAACCCCGTAAGAAGGATTCCTTTCTCTACAGCCTACTCGGAGTGTCCCTGCACACAGTTCAGTTCCTCAGCCTGTGTGTTGGCATAATGCTTTTTTCCTATATGCTGTATGAAGGAACAACCTATGTAAATAATTTTAAAAGTATTAATATTCAGCACTGAGACAGGATGTTGCACATAGCTTGATCAATATGGTGCACAATGAGCCTCTTATCAGAAAGTTACATAAAATCGTTATTCTTTTACATGAGTTTCTCACCATGCAGTAGGATCCTCAGCTGCTATAGAGTAAGGCCATGTCTCCACTTACAGGCTTACAGTGGAACAGCTATGCTGCTGTACGAGTGCTCTTGTAGCCACATTATGCTGAAGGGAGAGAGCTCTTCCATCGATGTAATAAAACCAGCTCAATGAGTGGCAGTTGCAATGTCTGTGGAACAGCGTCTCCTGTCGACACACTGCTGTGCATACAAGCACTTATGCCGGAAAAATTTATGTTGCTCAGAGGGCTGTTTTTTTCAAACCCCTGAGCAACAAAAGTTTGCCAACATAAGTGCTAGTGTAGACATGGCCTGGAAATGCATAGTTTGGAAAGGCAAAACTGAAACTTTAAAACCAGTAGGATTGTTCTAACAAACCTATTTTAGAGACAGGAGGACTTGGACCATTTCACATCATTTTGTAGCAATGTTGGGAGCAATAATATAAAAGAGGCTCCAGACAGCCGCTGGCATTTTAAGCATTTTCCTTTCTTGGAAGAAGGCTACCCCATAAGGTGCTGAAGGCCCAGATCCTTCAACAGTTGAAGCACATGCATAATGCAGCACATGTGTGCAGCACCACTAACTGTTGACTGAGTTGATTGGAACTACTCACTTGTGTGGAGGGAAGGGACACAATTAAGTTAAGCACACAATTAATTCTTTGCAGTATTCTGGCATAAAATACTAGTGTTGATGGGTTCTGTTTACACTAGCGTTACTTCTGATGACACTGCCAGCGGAGCTGAATTGGTGCTAGCCATGGCAGGAATTCTAGGGCATAGACAGGTTAGTCTGATGCTTCTTGAGAGAAGCTAGGGTGCGGTTTGGATACTTCCTCTGTCATTAAGTTCTGTTGTAGCCATAGCAATACATTAAAGGCTGTGAGGTGTTCAGATACTATTCACATGGGGCCATATCTTAGATAGATGGAAATGAGTAAGACAGGGATAAAATAACAGGATCAGTATCTCTTGTGGTCTTGTCAACATCTTGTGACTCGCACATCTTACATCTAAAACTAAATAAATATGCAGTTTTTAGAAGATCTTTCTTTATCTCAACAAGAAAAACAAATACTCTTTCCTCATTTAAAGAAAAAAACATATTTGCGAACAGAACAGATGACACAGTGATGTGGAAAGGAGGAGATTGAAATATCTGGAATTAATTTTAGTGAGTATTTCTCAAAGATCTGTTCTGCATGACCTCTGTCCATCCTTCTGCCTGTGCGACCTCCTTTGGCAGTCTCTTTTTCCTGTCTGAATCTCTCTCTGAGTGTTAGTTCTGCTGATCATGTGGGGATTAATTCAGCCTGTAAAAACATATCACAGCAAAAGGACGTTGTGCTTTTTAAAAAAGATGTGATTCAAACTGTAAGCAAAATTGAAACGTGTGGGTCTCAGTTGCAGAGGAGCTAAAACTCCAAAGGATAATCTAAAGTCCTTCTTTCCCCCCGCCAATAAAACGGGGAGAAAAAAAATCAGTTTCACATGATGTGCTCTGTTCTTTAAGTGGCTTTTTGATTCGCTGGATGATTCCACAAATTTGTATCAGTCAATAAAATAGCATTTGCCTTTAAACTTCAATGTGTCTGGAAAGCACTATGCATACTTAAGGTACTGTATAAATAATAAATACAAATAATTTTAGAACTGAGAAGAAATCATATTCAGTCAAGGGACAAAATAAACTGCAAGCATTTTCATTACAGTTTACTTTTGGTTTTAATTCCTGTCAGTAAGAGGGACAATCCTGAAGGAGGAAAAAGGGATAGATTTTCAATAGTGCTCAGTATTCAGTGGATCCCATTGTTCCCAATGGATGCTACTCTGGAAAATCAAGTCTTTTAGGTGCTGTTGGGTACTGAGATTCTGTCCCTACAACAATCATCTTCAGTGCCAAAATAATACTTGTTACAGTGCTAGTTTCAGAAATGCAAAATTGTTCTTTTGTGTGTGTATGGATGTGAGAGGGTTGCTACATGGGAAAATATCCATTGGACAACACAACAAGATTACCAAATTCATTTAAATTTTAACACACAATAAAAAATAGGGAACTAATCCAATACTCTTATTAAGTTCCATTTAACTTTAACAAGAGACTCCCATTATCTTTAATGGATTTGAGATCAGGTTGTAGATTTCTGAAGATGAAACATCACTAGTTAAATCACCAAGCTAGCTTTCCTCACATACAACTGATTATAAACACATATACAAACAGTTAATTAATAAAATCCAATTTTGGAAACAAAACAAACTGATCCTTAAGTCTGCACCCACTTATTTAGCATATTTGTGAACATTTATGATACAGATAATAAACTATAAATATTGTATAATGGTTGTACAACATTTATCATAAACTTGTAAAAAGGACATGGGGTACCGACTGTGATACCTTCACCTTTCCATTACCAAGTACGCCTTGTGAGGTATCATTTGAAAACTCATAATTTGATGATAATTATTGTCCAGGTAAAACGTGTGGCAAAATTGTATGTAAAGTTATAAGATTCTACTGTATTATATTACTAAGGGCTTGTCTGTGCTACTGGCTAAATCAATGCTGCTGTGATCAATGCAGCGGCATAGATTTAGTGGGTCTGGTGAAGACACGATAATTTGATGGGAGAGCATCTCCCGTCAACATAGCGTGGTGTAGACACCGCTGTAAGTCAATCTAAGCTACAGTGACTTCAGCGTAATTTAGATCAACGTACCTTGTTTGTGTAGACTGGGCCTAAGACCTATTCCAAGCCTGGAGGAATCACAAACCAAGAGACAAAAGGTTAACTGGTGTCTCTGCCAGGTGTCATCAAAATCAAATGGACTGTCACTTGGTTAAGTGGCCATTCTTTGACGGGAAAGAAGATGTAGGTTAAAATCCAGTCTTGACAAAGACACAGCTGGAGGTTCTCATCCACACAGACTTTCTGTCTCCTGAACCTCAGTTGGAGGTTCTCAAAGAAGAGAAAGAACTATAAGAAGGGAGAGCAGATGCCCCAAATGATCTCTTCCTTTCTGTCTACTCAGGGCATCCACAACACTTGAAGAACAAAGGAAGCAGCACTGGACTAGGGAGAGGGATCCTGAATGAAAGAAATTCAGCCAGTAAGACTGCTGAAACATGTGGTGAGAGAGACCTTTGCTTTGAATTTATTTTAGCTTGTTAAGTTAGGAATTAGTTGTGTTTTACTTTTATCTTCTTGTAACCAATTCTGACTTTTATGCCTCATTATTTGTAGTCATTTAAATTCTTTCTGTCATTAATAAACTTGTTTTATTGATTTATCTAAGTCAGTGTGTTTGGATTGAAGTGTTTGGGCAACTCCATTTTGGGATAATAAGATTTGTGCATATAATTGTCTATTAATAAAATGACACACTTTTTCATGAGCTTGTCTTGTCAGGAGAGAGTTAGGCAGTACAAGATGTACATTTATGGGGAAAGCCTGAGACTGGGAATTTGCTGGTGTTTCCTTGCAGTGTAATTCATGGGTGGCTGGCTATAGCTCTCATACAATATAAGTGGTGGTAACTGACTAGAAGCTAGAATGCTAGAAGCTGTGTAAGCGGACCAGGAGTGGTAACTCTCACAGCAAAGCAGCGTAAAAGGCACCCAAGGGTGGAGAACTGAGGGGACACATCTGTGCACCAGTCCAGATTGTACCCTGGGTAGTGTCACACAAAGTATGGGGCCAAATTGTTCCAGGTGTAACTTTTGACTCCAGGGGAGCCCAGAGATGAATTTGGCTCATGATGTGTAGTGGCCAAGCAAAAATTGATAACCATGAATAATCTACAATAATATTGTAGTCATGCAGCATTTGAAAGTGCTGGATTAGTATTTTCTCATTTTTGACTTGGCTCTGCAAACACTTCCACATGAATGCATATGTGCAGGAGTGCTTGCAGGATTGGGCTTGCAGTCTGTAGCTATTTCTTTATAATTAAACTCTGGATAATGTTAGACTTCAAACACATTTTGAAATAACATGTAATTAGCATCTTAAACGTGAGCTACACAGTTTAAAATGGGGATAGCAGGTTAGTCCTGCTAGCGTTAGAGGGAAAGTGGAATTTTGCCATTGACTTCAATAGGAGCAGGAATAGGAAGGGTCTGGGCTAGCATCAGAGGAAGGATAATGGGGGGAGGTGGACATTGCATCTAATGGTGAAGAGAATGCAAGAACTGAGCACTAATAGACTTAGGGCTGGATCCAAAGCCATCCCAGAGTCGATGAAAAAACTCCATTGATTTCAAAGGACTTTGGGTCAGGGTTCATGAGGAACATAAAATCAAAGTAGTCTATATCTAAAAATAATTCAAACAGGTACAGTCTGACTTCCTGCAGGTTGTGAACTCTCAGCTGTGACTTATATTTCTATAGCAGTGGTTCTCAACCTGTGGTCTGTAGACCCTTGGGGGCCCAGGGACTGTCTGATTTCCAAAGGGGTCCACACATCTATTAAAAAAATGTAGGGGTCCACACATCAAAAGGTTGAAAACCACTGTTCTACAGCATTCTCTTCCTTACCTGTTGTTACATCCGCCAGATTTTATTAGGGTTATTGGCTGGGGTTCTGAAAAGAAAAAAACAATCAACAAATTTTGCCCTCCTTCCTCTATATTAATGTTTCCCAGCAGCACTAATGTGACAAAATGCTACACATTATGCAAATATGCCCATTTATTTTCATAGTCTTTTCACAGTTTACAGATTCTTATGAATTCTCTGCTGACTTATCACTGAGTAACTGATTCAAATAATAATTCATTAGCAAGATGAACATTTATGGTATGGCATCCAAAGCAACTCTGTATAGCTAAACTTACATGCACAGAAAGTATATAAATACATACCTATATGTGCACAGTACATATATATTAGATATAAATATATATTTATATTTGAATGAAATCTGTGGGTGCTCAGCACTATGAAAATCAGGCTTCTTATTTAGATTCCTAAATGCCTAATTTTAAGGCACCCATGTTAAAAAGAATTAATCCAAAGTTTATATAGATTGTTTCATCTTGACTCACTATAAAGAGCTCCAAAATAAATTCTTCAGGACTGATTATCGTCATCCATCTTCTGTATTCTTATTGATCTAAAGCATCACCTGCCAAATAACTTCTAGTTTCACAGGGAATTAAATGAATTTCTTATTTAGAGATGATGTATCAACTGTATATTTTGTTTCATAGCTATAAAGTAGTTTACATCCTCACATTGGACAGAACATTGTCATGAGAGGAACGGCCATTTAAACCTGCAGGAGAAATATAATTAGGCAGAATGCAGTTACCAAACTGGAATTTGGCAATGTAAGGTGCTCTTGCCCTTACAAAAGATGTCATGAGGTTATTAAAGTCTTAACATGTTCAGGAGCTCTGTTTTATGTCTCATCAGCGAGACAGTATACTTTATCACTATACTATCCCATCATAATACTACCTGTGGGATAAATGGTGATCCCTGATATGGCTGCTTTGACTATAAGGGAATCTGTGTACCCTGAGTAGCACAGAGGTGTCTAGTTAACCCTCTGCCACCCTCTCCTCCCCGATCCACACCCAGCAAAGGGACATGTCAGAGGCATGGAAGGGGGAAAGGTACATAGCCAGAGTACTACTGAATTCTGATTATCATCTGGTTAGAGAAAGACACAGTTTAGAGCACCCCTGAGGTTGATCTATGCTGTCTATGAACCACAACAGTCCCTGACTGCTCCAGGAGCCAGGAAGACAAAAATGTAGTGTAAAACCAACTTTGAGGTTACACTGGAGTCCAGTGTACATGAGGAACCATCCTTATATCTGAAACATATATATGATAATTACTTTCTAGTTCATATTCATCTATAACCTCGATATATACTGAAAGTGAATAAATATGATAAACATAAAGTTTGCTAGATTCTTGCTATTACTGTCTAGATCATATTCCCATTTAAAACAGATCTTATTCTATATTAATACCTGCTTGAGATTCCAAAACATTAACAGTAGAAATGGAAACTCCCCAGTATATTCCAGCAGGGCTGGAAGACTGATTGTTGTTGTGTTTTCTTCATGAGGAAGGCATTCTGGTATCACAGGGAATGGTACCTTATACAGAAGCATAGATGAATGGGTAGTTAGGAATTCCTTACGTAGGCTGTCAATGAATGACGACAGGGAACAGCTAAGAATTAAATTCTTATTTATTTTGTAAACATGCAAAATAAATTGGTATATTTTTTTAAATGTCCTATGCACAAAAGATGGAAGGAAAACTAGACTAAGTAGGTGAATCACTAATTTTAAACCACAACATAGCCATCTAGTTCTGGAAAGAATTGTGGTGGTAAAATGGAAGTTTAATCAGCACTGTGCATTTCAGAAATGTACTTTAATTTTGCACAAGCAAGAAAAGGTTGCAGGGGATTTCAGGCAGCATGAATCATTTCACCTGTGCTTTCACTCTTGGCTTCCTTTGGATTTGTGTTTGGGAGGGGGAATCTACACAACCATCATCCAGAAGGACATTTCTGTATAATGCTTATCAATTTTCTCAGCAGGGGCCTAAGAAAAAAAAATTAGCTGAAGGATAGCTTTAGAAAGTATTTTTAAAAACAACCCTTCCCATAAATGATTCTGCTCCAGGGAAGAAGAAAAGCTTGACACAGCTGTAATGTATACCCCTCAATGATGATTAAAGATATATCCAAATGTGTGTTTTTGTTTTGTTTTTCCCTGGTAAAGATTGCCTGATCTCTTCCAAGTTTAAGTTACGTCTTTCTTCAAAAACGGGGATGCAGTAGCATGCAAACAGAATTAAATATTTTTCAAATACCTTTTCTTTAACAGTCTTAATCATCCTATTGCTAAAATACCAGTCTTTGGTATTGTTAATAGTATTATATGTTGGAATAAACCACCTAAGAATTCATGATGTTACCTGAAGGAATCCAGGAAATTCTAGTCCCAGTGAACTAAACGGGAATTTTGCTATTGACTTAAATGGGGTCACGATTTCACTCCAAGTGTTTGTACCATGAGTAAGGGCATAGCTACACTAAAAAGTTTACAGTGGTGCAGCTGCATCGATGCAGCTGTGCCATGGAAGCTCTCTAATGTATCCACTCTAAGCCAATGGGAGAGAACTCTCCCATTGGCTTGACTACTCCAGCCTCCGCGAGTGGCAGAAGCAATGTTAGCGCAAGAAGCTGTAATGTAGACATAGCCTGAGAGACAGTACTGTGAAACTTCGGGAAACACTGAGGGAATTTGTGTCTATAAAGGTTACTCTAATGCACAGTGTTTAATGTAGCATTCTGTTGAATGTAATACTCTCTCATTTCTGAGAACGTGTAGTTCATTTCTTTGAAGATTGGTCTTTGCTTATAGAAAATAAGATGTTACGGGCTGATCTTGAAACATGCTGAGATTTGTCACTCCTCTGGTGCATTAGAAGCCACTTCATTGTCATCCCATTTCAGTATTACAATAATTCTAAATACATTTAAGAGTAACAAAGAACCCTAAAAGTACCAGAATATTAAATATAACACCCTCCATTTGTGTGGAGGTATTTTGTTCCTACCAGCCACTGAGGGCTTGATGCTCCTCTCCTCTTGTAATGTCAAAGGAGAGCAGGAAGAAGAGATAAAGAAGGGAAAGCAACAGCTTGGTGACATAGTCCACAGTTTAAGAAAGATATTGATAAATTGGAGAGGCTTCAGAGAAGAGCCATGAGCATGATTAAATGATTAGAAAACATGCCTTATAATAGACTCAAGGAGCATTTATTTAGCTTAACAAAGAGAAGGTTAGGGGTGATGGGATTATAGTCTATAAGTACCTACATGGGGAACAAATGGGCTCTTCAATCTAGCAGAGAAAGGTATAACATAGTCCAATGGCTGGATGTGGAAGCTAGGCAAATTCAGACTGAAAATAAGGTGTAGATGTTTAACAGTGAGGTTAATTAACCATTGGAACAATTTACCAAGGGTCGTGTTGGATTCTCCATCATGGACAATTTTTAAATCAAGATTGGATGTTGTTTTCTGAAAAAGCTACTCTAGGAATTATTTTTGGGGAGATTCTATGGTCTGTATTATACAGGAGGTCAGTCTAGATCACAATGGTCCCTTCTGCCCTTGAAACCTATGAATATACAGTACCCTTTTCTCTGAGCCTGCAGAGACCCCACCTTTGCTACTGGGTGGTGCTCTATCTTTGTGATTGGGGAATGTTGTGCTGGTATTTGGAGTGAGCATGGGATATGTGGGGGAAATATCTGCTGTCTGTGGCATGCTTCCAGCAAATATCTGAGTAGCTTCACTCCCTCTCTTAGCACACATTCTGCTTCAATTTAGGTACCTAATTTAAGGCATCCAAATTTTGAAAATCTGGCCCAATCTCAGTAATAGCCTAGAAAACAACAGGTATATATGACTGGGACAAAGAGGAACAATAGCAATAATCACTAATAATGAAAAAGGAAAAGAGCATTTTCTTCCCCCATCACAACCACCACCCTGAGACTTCATTTATCCCAGATAATTCTATAAAAATAACAGCAATGTCTTTACACTTCCCAACATTTATCTTGAGCCAGTGTTCTGTCTGTTCCCATTCATCGGCGGAGTCCTCAGAGATCTGGTCAGCTGATAGAAGTTTTATTTTAATTATTTTTAGGTGTCTCAAAAGTTGCCATAAAAACTCAGACTATAAGAGAGGGAGCCACAAAAGTACTAAGGTGCCTAAAACTCAAAGTCCCAGGTTTGGCAGCACTGTGGTCCACAAAACTCTCACCTAATCCGGCCTAAGATCACTAAATCTAAAAGTTCCCTCGGCACCTATATTTTTGCCTCTGGTCATGCACATTTCTACCTCCCTCTAAAAGGCCTCCAGATGCCTATCTCCCACCTACTCCCCAAAGTGAGCTGACTAAGTCACATGCCAGGGCCTGATCTGGTAGGCATGTTCAGAGGGCACCTACCAGATTGGGTTCTGTTTAAAATCCATCTGGAGGAGGAAATGGTGCTGCTCACCTTATAGCTTTTAGCCCAGTGATTAGAGCACTCACCTGGGATATGGGAGACCCAAGTTCATGTCTTCCTTCTCTGCCAGACGGGGAGAAATAAATTAAGCAGTGGTCTCCCACCTCTCAGGAGAGTGCTCTAACCAGAGGATATTCTAATGTGGGGGAGGGCCTCCACTGGGGGAAATTCTCTCCTGGTTTACAGCCCATATATGCCTTTGCTGTGGCATGCAGGTGTTGTAGCAGGAGAGAGAATGACTAGCTTTGAGTATTCCTGGCTACTGGAAGGCCCTTTTGGCTATGTCTAACCAGGGATAAATAGGTCTGAGCCTGCTCTAAATTACACCAGGGCCTCAAACACCCAGCAACCAATCCCAGACGTAGAAAGCCTTAATGGTGGCATAAAAGCCACCTTTGCCCTTTACCCACCTCCCTGGTCCTGTGCTGAGTGCAGCTTAGATGAACTAGAGAATTGGGATGATAAAATGAGCTGTAATTTTAAAAAGGAAATGTTCATTATGTTAATATGCAACTCTTAATTATTAAATTCAGGAACCATGATTGTCAAAAAAGTGGATTTGATTCTTACAAACTCCCTAGACATTAAAAATAACCTGGCTGTCTTCAGCCCAAGTGCCATCTGCTTGACATTTCTTGCTTGTTGTGTAGTTGCAAGACATTTAATGAAAACTGGAAAGGTGGTTTGGTTAATGCATAGTACAGTATACAGAAACCTGGCTTTCTCTTATCATCTGCAATGATCACCACCAGAGGACAAAAAGAAAAGGAGTACTTGTGGCACCTTAGAGACTAAACAATTTATTTGAGCATAAGCTTTCGTGAGCTACAGCTCACTTCATCGGATGCATACTGTGGAAAATACAGAAGACGTTTTTATACACACAAACCATGAAAAAATGGGTGATTATCACTACAAAAGGTTTTCTCTCCCTCCACCCCACTCTCCTGCTGGTAATAGCTTATATAAAGTGATCACTCTCCTTACAATGTGTATGATAATCAAGGTGGGCCATTTCCAGCACAAATCCAGGGTTTAACAAGAACGTCTGAGGAAGGGGGGGGGAGTAGGAAAAAACAAGGGGAAATAGGTTACCTTGCTTAATGAATTAGCCACTCCCAGTCTCTATTCAAGCCTAAGTTAATTGTATCCAATTTGCAAATGAATTCCAATTCAGCAGTCTCTCGCTGGAGTCTGGATTTGAAGTTTTTCTGTTGTAATATCACAACTTTCATGTCTGTAATCGCGTGACCAGAGAGATTGAAGTGTTCTCCGACTGGTTTATGAATGTTTTAATTCTGACATCTGATTTGTGTCCATTTATTCTTTTACGTAGAGACTGTCCAGTTTGACCAATGTACATGGCAGAGGGGCATTGCTGGCACATGGCATATATCACATTGGTGGATGTGCAGGTGAACGAGCCTCTGAGAGTGTGGCTGATGTTATTAGGCCCTGTGATGGTGTCCCCTGAATAGATATGTGGGCACAGTTGGCAACGGGCTTTGTTGCAAGGATAGGTTCCTGGGTTAGTGGTTCTGTTGTGTGGTATGTGGTTGCTGGTGAGTATTCGCTTCAGGCTGGGGGGCTGTCTGTAGGCAAGGACTGGCCTGTCTCCCAAGATTTGTGAGAGTGTTGGGTCATCCTTCAAGATAGGTTGTAGATCCTTAATAATGTGTTGGAGGGTTTTAGCTGGGGGCTGAAGGTGACGGCTAGTGGCATTCTGTTATTTTCTTTGTTAGGCCTGTCCTGTAGTAGGTGACTTCTGGGAACTCTTCTGGCTCTATCAATCTGTTTCTTCACTTCTGCAGGTGGGTATTGTAGTTGTAAGAATGCTTGATAGAGATCTTATAGGTGTTTGTCTCTGTCTGTGAGGTTGGAGCAAATGCGGTTGTATCGTAGAGCTCGGCTGTAGACAATGGATCGTGTGGTGTGGTCAGGGTGAAAGCTGGAGGCATGTAGGTAGGAATAGTGGTCAGTAGGTTTCTGGTATAGGGTGGTGTTTATGTGACCATCATTTATTAGCACTGTAGTGTCCAAGAAGTGGATCTCTTGTGTGGACTGGACCAGGTTGAGGTTGATGGTGGGATGGAAATTGTTGAAATCATGGTGGAATTCCTCAAGGGCTTCTTTTCCATGGGTCCAGATGATGAAGATGTCATCAATATAGCGCAAGTAGAGTAGGGGCGTTAGGGGACGAGAGCTGAGGAAGCGTTGTTCTAAGTCAGCCATAAAAATGTTGGCATACTGTGGGGCCATGCGGGTACCCATAGCAGTGCCGCTGATCTGAAGGTATACATTGTCCCCAAATGTAAAATAGTTATGGGTAAGGACAAAGTCACAAAGTTCAGCCACCAGATTAGCCGTGACATTATCGGAGATAGTGTTCTTGATGGCTTGTAGTCCATCTTTGTGTGGAATGTTGGTGTAGAGGGCTTCTACATCCATAGTGGCCAGGATGGTGTTATCAAGAAGATCACCGATGGATTGTAGTTTCCTCAGGAAGTCAGTGGTGTCTTGAAGGTAGCTGGGAGTGCTGGTAGCATAGGGCCTGAGGAGGAAGTCTACATAGCCAGACAATCCTGCTGTCAGGGTGCCAATGCCTGAGATGATGGGGTGCCCAGGATTTCCAGGTTTATGGATCTTGGGTAGTAGACAGAATATCCCAGGTCGGGGTTCCAGGGGTGTGTCTGTGCGGATTTGATCTTGTGCTTTTTCAGGGAGTTTCTTGGGCAAATGCTGTAGTTTCTTTTGGTAACTCTCAGTGGGATCAGAGGGTAATGGCTTGTAGAAGTGGTGTTGGAGAGCTGCCGAGCAGCCTCTTGTTCATATTCTGACTTATTCATGATGACAACAGCACCTCCTTTGTCAGCCTTTTTGATTATGATGTCAGAGTTGTTTCTGAGGCTGTGGATGGCATTGTGTTCTGCATGGCTGAGGTTGTGGGGCAAGTGATGCTGCTTTTCCACAATTTCAGCCCGTGCACGTTGGCGGAAGCACTCTATGTAGAAGTCCAGTCTGCTGTCTCGACCTTCAGAAGGAGTCCACCTAGAATCCTTCTTTTTGTAGTGTTGGTAGGGAGGTCTCTGTGGATTAATATGTTGTTCAGAGTTGTGTTGGAAATATTCCACGCAAGCTTATGCTCAGATAAATTGGTTAGTCTCTAAGGTGCCACAAGTACTCCTTTTCTTTTTGCAAATACAGACTAACACAGCTGTTACTCTGAAACCCACCAGAGGACAGTAGGTCATTGTGTTGTCTTTATTTGCTTAAATATAAACACCTGACAGCACGTGACTTAAATCAGAAAGACCAGGATTCATAGATTCATAGATATCAAGATCAGAAGGGACCACTATGATCATCCAGTCCGACCTCCTGCACAATGCAGGCCACAGAATCTCACCCACCCACTCCTGCAATAAACCTCTCACCTACGTCTGAGCTATTGAAGTTCTCAAATCATGGTTTGACAGTCTCAAACTTTTTTGTATTCTTGACATTTAACAAGCAGACAGTCAGCCAGAATACATTACCCAGTGTGTGTGTGTGTGTGGGGGGGGGTGATATTCAGAGCGATGTCCTTCATTTTAGATGTGAATATAATTCCATCCCAGACAAGCCATGTACATCAGAAATACTATGTCAAGAAATTTGATTTGGGTACATGAGAAACATTGTGAGCCTGAACCAAAGCCCAGTGAAGTCATTGAGGGAAGACTCCCTTTAATTTTAGTGGGCTTTGGCTCAAACCCTGAATATTTTTGTGTAACTACAACTTAGTAAGGACTAAAATCAGCTTTTAGAAAAGCTGACTTCATATTGGTCATAAGTGGATAAGTTATTAACTTATAGATAACTTACAGAGATGAGTTAACCTTTGCCATAAATAGAGCAACCAGCTGAGGAAGAAATTTAAAATCTTGGCCATGGAGTGTGCCTTGCACCTGGAAAAGAATGTGAACCAGTCACTCCTTGATCTGCACAAGCTGGCAACTGACAAGAATGACCCTCATTTGTGTGACTGCATGGTTTACAACATTTTGCATTGATGTCTACTTTGTGACTTTGGGGCATGTAATACACAAGGAGGCCATGTCATCATATGATTGCAGCTGGTTAACTTTTTTGCTCTTTCATTATTTCTAGTTTTAAAAGCTTTGAGCTATAACTCATTGTTGAGGTTGAGTTGACAGATCTTCCAAATGTGTTCAGGAACAACAGTGCTTTATATAATGATTGCTGAACTGTGGAGTATGCAAAATTACTGTTACCTACAAGTAAGTTATCAAGGTAGATAGAAAGGCAAAGATATGGAAGGATAAAAGCATGTATAGTACTACAATTTATCTTTTCAGAAATAAAGAGGAAGTAGTGTTAATAGAGTTTCACCCATTTTACACTATTTCTTTATAATAAAAAATGGAACTTGTACTGTGTTCTGCTGTACCCTATATTAATCATCTAGGGTAAAATTTACACCTGTGCAGATGTGTGCACAGGTCTGAAGTCATCTGCAGATGACTTAAGTGTTGTAGGATCTTATGCAGGTCCTCTGTATAGGGTTAGATTTTATCACTAATGAATATTTCAACAGCAGAAAGGATATCTGTTTTGGGTCCCTTGACATTGTTTGCCAAATAAACACCAGAAAATCTTGCCTTGCATTATATATGAGTTAAAAATAGATAGTTGTGAACCACATATTTCAAACAGTGTGTCATGCAGATCTCTTTGGGGTTATCAACACCTATGTCTCCAGTATAAAAAATGGGGAATAATGTATATGGCTTGCACTGACAGTATAAGGAATCGACCAGACAGGATACCACCATGATGATGGTATACCTTAAATGTCTAAGAATCTACCTATCTCTGTTTTTTGCTTTTTGAGTGGTGGAGAGGGAGGTTTGGTTGGCTTTTCTGGGGGGAGAGGGGAAGTGTTGCCGTGAAGGAATTATAGGAACATGGTTACTTGTTATATTTTCCCCCATGAAACTAATGAAAACAAATAAGGTTGTATTTGTCCAGGAAGCACTCCCAATTTTCCCTAATTCCATTGTGACTAGTTAGTTAGCATACTGAAAACCTCATTAAAATGAACCTGGCTATAGTTAAGCACCTCAGAGAATGGAAAAATAATGTCCAAGTCCATTAGGCACCTTGATCTGGGACATTATTTTTATTGTAAATTTCATGATATGACAGCCCCACTGAGAAGCAACATCCTGTTTTAAAGGAATCCTGTGGGTAGCATTAATGATACTGTAGCTGAATTTCACAGCTGCTTATAATGAAATATTGGGCAATACTATACTTTTTGCTATGATTATTTTTAAACTGCAAAACATTTATATTTACCGTTTCTCAAGGAAATTAAATGACAACATTGATCTTTAATGAGGTACTCAGAGAAAGTGTTTCGTAAATATTCAGTTTATGTCTCAGAAGATCAGTAAATGGATAACAGAGCCGTTTTCCTCTAGGTCACCAGTGAAATAGATTCAGGTTGGTAGGGACTGAAAGTCATTCCCATCTGATGGCTGTTTGGTGTCCTTTGTGAAATAAGGTGATGGTCTCAGACCATGTCCTACTGGACATGTGTTCTGATCATAAATCGAACACAAAAATGAAAGTCACTGACCATTTCAGCAGAAGCAAACAAAAAGAAACTAACAGTTCTCTCCCACAAATGGTTCCTCCAGGCCAAGGTGGGTATATTTGTGGGTCATTGTGACAAAGGTCAAATGACCAGAGGAGTAAACCTTGCCAAGAAACTACTCTTTTCTTGCTTTACCTTTTATTCCTCGTGGACTTCTTCATTTGTCTTCTTCCATTATGAAGACAATGGAAAATCAGGTCACTCTGTGGGAAAGAAGGGAGTTCAGTCTGAGAGGAATGAGAAAGGAAGAGAGAAAAAAGAAGAAGAAAGGACCTTTCCCATCATAAAACAAGACTCTTAAGTCCTTCCTTTTCCTTTCTTTTATGTATTTCATTGACTTTAATTAAACTTCCCCTATAAATGTGTGAGACTGGTGATGTTGTTTTAAATAAGTGGTGTGCTCACCAGGTGATTTATCAAAGCTTCTATACATCTATATTTCCTTGTGATGCTCAAATTTCATTTTCAAAGAGTTTCCATCTGCCATACAGCTTGTGCCTTATTAGATTTCAAATTAAAATGTATAATTACCAAGAACACTCTGTTCTTTCCCTCATTATGTACAGCAGACCCAATACTGTCATTAAAAGGCACAGAACTATTGAAAGTTATTCATTCAATTGTATTTAATATACACCAATATTTAAATGCACTTGTTGTTAACCCTGACCCTGTTTATACTGAGCCAGACATTCCTGTCTCATACTGTTTTGTATATATTCTGTCACAGCCATTTTTATAACTGCTTCATCAAAACTATGGGACACTGGCTTAAATACCGCACTACTTTAGTTCTCATATGGCAGACCACTGCATGATCAAAACAAATGCTTCCAAGGAAACTCTGTCTGCAGAGACAAAATAAAATTCCCATTGTACTTGTTTGCATGAAAAATCAGAGTTTGTTTACTGTACCATCTTAAATGTCCGTACTTGCATGGAAATTGCATGATTTGGATACATCATAGCAACAATTGTTGGCTATGGGAGTTTTGCCATTGGGAGCAGGTTTGGGCCATGAATTTGGGTTAAATCCTGATTCCTTTGCTCTGCAGGCTTGGAACATTCAAACCTCCATACAGCTGCTTTGCAGCACAAAGCATCTAGAAAAGTACCCTAAAGGGGTAGCTTGGATTCCACTGGCACCATCAAGCCAGAATAGCTAGCTCTTTGCCACCTGCTGTCTCACATTCCCATTGTAAGAGGCATGTGAGTTTAGCAGGGACAAAACAAAATCTGGCTACACTCCTCTGATCCTCGGTCATCAGAGAGGTCCCTAAGAGATTGTTTCAGTGGCATAGCTTAGAGTAGCCTGTAGGCTGCTGTATGTTACGCTGCAGGCTGAAATGGCCCCAGGGTTGGAGAAATGGAAAGGTGGCTCTACGCTAGACGGCAGCTGGGATTCTGACAGTTTTTAGGCCTTCATTTAAAATAAAATGTTTTTACATTCCCTTATATGATGAAACCATTATTTCTTTGTGATATAGTATCCTATACGTGTAGCATTAATGGGAGGTATAGTAGACTTTTTCCATAGAAATAAGACAGCAGAATGTAAAAACACAGTATAGATAAAGAAATATATAATTTTTAACTGATAGTTATGGTTTGGTATATCCATATCTGCCTGTCTGTTTTATGTGTTTATTATGTATATTACAGATATACTATACGATCAGCAACACACTGCATGCTCTATTTCTGATTGTCCTTGTAAATGATGGAAGCATGTAACACGACTTATTTCAAAATAGGCTCTCAATGTTTTGCCATATAAAAACTGAAGCTCATTGCTGCCCAGTAGCTTTAATTTTAACAATACTCACTTAGGCAGGATCTTGCTAAAGGAATGCACTATGTTCTGATAAGTCTAGAGAGGCTTCTCAGAGTGTTTCTCAGGAATTACAGAGTTCCCAGTTCCTTCGTACAGAGATGCAATATTATTTATACCTGCAATTAGGAACATTTTGTTGGAAAATGGGCAGGCAAGAGTCCCTGTTTTGGAAGTTGCATTTATTCCTTATGCATGAATTGATTTTTTTTTAAACTGAAACAAAAATTAAAAGCCCCTGCTGACAAAGCCTGCCTTCATGTGAAAGCAGATGATGCTGTGGGTTCAGTTGTGCTGTGAATTAAGGGGTGGTATGGAACACTAGCACAGCATGCTCTCCTTTTTTGTGGTTGGCACGCTTTGCAGCCTTAGCATCATAGGGAAATCTCCACTTTCCACCCACTCATCTATTTTGTGGTTCCTTTCATCCCCAGAGTGCACTAGGAAGGAGCAGTCCCTGTGTTTGGGGGTACTGGAAGAATTGCAATTGTCATTAACTCTTGCATAGGAGCATGAGAGAAGAAGGCTCCTTATACATCCTTGCCTCTAGCACACTCACGGAGGCCAACCATAGTCAAGTAATGTTGTGCTAATTAAATCACATCCAAATGCACAACAAATATGTTTGTTTTGTAATACCTAGGAAAAAAATTGCACTAGAGTTTTCAAAATAATTTCGAAATCCTTTCAAATTCTACAAGACTAGGACTGTCAAGCGATTAAAAAATTAATTGTGTGATTAATCGCACTGTTAAACAATAATAGAAAACGATTTATTTAAATAGTTTTGGATGTTTTCTATGTTTTCAAATATATTGATTTCAATTACAACACAGAATACAAAGTGTAAAGTGCTCACTTTATATTTCTTTTTGATTACAAGTAAAAAACCCCAAGAGAAATAGTATTTTTCAATTCACCCAATAAAAGTACTGTACTGCAATCTCTTTATCATGAAAGTTGAACTTACAAAGGTAGAATTATGTACAAAAAAACTGCATTCAAAAATAAAATAATGCAATATTTTAGAGCCCGCAAGTCCATTCAGTCCTACTTCTTGTTCAGCCAATTGCTCAGACAAACAAATGTGTTTACATTTGCAGGAGATAATGCTGCCTGCTTCCTGTTTACAATATCACTAGAAAGTGAGAACAGACGTTTGCATGGCACTTTTGTAGCTGGTATTGCAAGATATTTACGTGCCAGATGCACTAAAAATTCATATGTCCCTTCATGCTTCAACCACTATTCCAGGGGACATGCGTCCATGCTGATGATGGGTTCTGCTTGATAACAATCAAAAGCAGTGTGGACTGACGTGTGCTCATTTTCATAATCTGAGTCAGATGCCACCAGCAGAAGGTTGATTTTCTTTTTTGGTGGTTTGGGTTCTGTCGTTTCTGCACCAGAGTGTTGCTCTTTTAAGACTTCTAAAAGCATGCTTCACACCTCGTCCCTCTCAGATTTAAGAATCTGAAGTGTTGTCCAAAATCTTGAGTTGAATGCCGTAGCTATTTTTAGAAATCTCACATTGGTACCTTCTTTACGTTTTGTCAAATCTGCTGTGAAAGTGTTCTTAAAACAAACATGTGCTGGGTCATCATCCGAGACTGCTATAACATGAAATACGTGGCAGAATGCAGGTAAAACAGAGCAGGGGCATACAATTCTCCCCCAAGGAATTCAGTCACAAATTTAATTAATGCATTATTTTGTAATGAGCATCATCAGGATGGAAGCATGTCCTCTGGAATGGTGGCCAAAGCATGAAGGGGCATACAAATGTTTAGCATATCTGGCATGTAAATGCCTTGCAATGCCAGCTACAAAAGTGCCATGCAAACGTCTGTTCTCATTTTCTGGTGACATTTTAAATAAGAAGTGGGCAGCATTATCTCCCGTAAATGTAAACAAATTTGTTTGTCTTAGCAATTAGCTGAATAAGAAGTAAGACTTAGTGGACGTGTAGGCTCTGAAGCTTTATATTATTTAGTTTTTGAGTGCAGTTATGTAACCAAAAAAATCTACATTTGTAAGTTTCACTTTCACAACAAAAAGATTGAACTACAGTACTTGTCTTATGTGAACTGAAAAAAATACTATTTCTTTTATCATTTTTACAGTGAAAATATTTGTAATAAAAAATAATATACACTTTGATTTCAATTACAACACAGAATACAATATATATGAAAATGTGGGAAAAAAAGCCAAAACATGTAATAAATTTCAATTGGTATTCTATTGTTTAACAGTGTGATTAAAACTGCCATTAATCGTCATTAATTTTTTTAATCACGATTAATTTTTTTGAGTTAATCGCATGAGTTAACTGTGATTAATCAATTTCCCTATACAGGACTGAAGGTCTAGGATTATTAGTCCACCGCACATAGCATACCGTATGCTGACTGAGTTGCATTATGTGTTCACTGAGGTGAGGGACCTGTGTACACAGTGTGGGTGCACTGGCTGTTCAGTGCCCCTGACTCCTGCCACTCCCTTCCCCCCACCACATCGGTTCAGTGGGGTTTGTCATTTTCCACATCCAGGGGTAGGAAGGAAGCAGGATTTGCTTCTAAATGGAAGAATATAGTTAGTCAAAGATAATCTGAACAGATAAACCAAGATTTTAGTAATCAGTTTTCTTAATGTTGCAACAACTGATGAAATCTGGAGTTAGATAGATAAGTGCTCTTTACGAAAATATACCAGTTAGCATACTACATGTCTTTTATATTCAAGCCATTTCAAAATAATTCTTCAACTGTCCAAGAAAAATAATGGTAGTGCAATGACTACATATACTAATGAAATAGCCATGAAGTAGTCAGCAATGGTTTACACACAGCCTTGGACATCAGAACCTATTTCACTGAGGAAAGGAATACTGTCTCATGCTCTGAGATGTTCTGACTTCCACCTGGACAGATTGAGCCATTTTCTGGTTCCACTGAAGTTAGTAAAGTTTTGCCATTGCTTTCATAGGGCTTCCATGGGGCCATGATCTAACCCACAAACAGAATTCAAGTCCTGTGTATACCAAGGCTAGTACACACTACTCTGACATTGTAAAGAGGCCTTAAAGTAAAAGTAAATTATATTTACATCCATTGTGCGGCCATTTTACACTGCCATGAGCATCAGGTCCTACACAGAGTTCATAACAAACTTGCTCTAGGTTTATAGATGCACATTTTGTTTGTTTCTTTGGTTGGTTTTAATTTTGATAGCTTAGTGATTCGCTGATTTCTCCACCAACAGATTCCTGACTTGGAAGTGCTGATGCCACTAAAGAAGCAATTACACCAGAGGCTAGTCCATGGATTTTAAATGTGTGTAGAACTTCTTTACAGATGGTAGCATGAGGGCATTGTAGCTTTATGATTAATTTGGTGTGCAAAATGCCATTGTCACAAATAATGGGTTCGTTCTTTGGTAGCTACATAGAGATAAATTATGAAGAAGATGATTGGTGAGACACACTTAGAGACATTGAATATTAATAATACCATGTCCAATATATGCAAAATCACATAACTAGAAAAACACAACAAGAACAACAGAAGAATCTTCCTCACATATACTTGCACGTCTGTGGGGCTCTGGATTTTCCTTAAAGTGAGATTAAGTGTTAAAATTGTAACCATCCTTAGGTCTCACTAAGGGTCAGCTTTGATTCCTTTTAATGCACGTATTCCTTACACCCACCTCATTCTGAGGTCGTATTTGATTAAACCTTAGTCTCTTGTCAATATTTTCCATTCCCGCTATCCATTTTGGGGGTTCTAATAATTGTCAAATGCATTTGGACAGATATAGGTTCTTTATACAATGTGGTTAATGAATTTTGGCTACATAAAGCCTCTGAAGTCTAGACAGCTTCTCATAAGCTACATATTGATAAAGCTTCTAACCCAATGTTATTTTTTATTAGGTCTAATATTGCTTTATGCTAGCTATTACTACCAATAAGCCTCAAGCTAAATACTTGGCTTAAGACTCATGGCAAAGTCCAATTAAAAATAATCTTTACATTTCTTTGCTTATCCTATTTGTATTATAGTTTTCAATTCATTTGCACAAATTTCACAGGTGTCTTACCTATTTCTAAGATATAAAAGATTTTTTACTGGCTCACCTAAGCACAGGTCATGGGTCAAAGGTCAGCAGAATAAATAGAGTCCTGGAGAACTCTCTGATCAGGAAGTTCCTATGTTTATTAAGGTCCCTGCTACAATATGTCCTGGTCCTTTCTGGTAATTGTGTAGGACCAAGAACTCTATAACCACTCCACACAGACTATCTATTCACCAGGTAGCAGAACAGATGAATCATGTACCAGATTTATGTATGTTTATAACTATTTTTGTTAATATTGAAGTTTTACAAGGCATTAGTATAGGCCATAAGATGTAATATACATTTTACTTGTTGTGATGATTTGGGGAATCTGTCCGTTCAAGTTATGAATTCTGGTTGATATTGTGAAGTTGCCATTATGCAAATGTATGCATCATGGTCTGCCTCTGTCTATCCACTGTTAGCATATTCATCATTGTTGACAAAGCTGTAAGCATGTCTTTCCCAGTCTAGAAACAATGGAGAATCAATAACTTTAAATATTGTACCAAGACGGGTCATTAGGTATGCTAAAGAGGCCTGCTGAAGTTCGGAGAAGCCACTTTCTCCAGCTGGTCTGCAGTGTACTGGAGTTTGGACAGTGGGAAATTTTATCAGCAATAAGAAAAAGGAACCATGTGTTGCTGGTGGAACATATAACCTTGAGGGACTCACAGTGCTGGATAGGATGCTTTGAGCAAGAGATGTGCGGGGGAGAAAGATGGATATGCTTTTATAGCAGGGGATGTTCAGTTTCAAAGCAAGGTGACTGGGGCGAGGGGAAGGCAGCATTCCATGACTGATAAGACAAGACTTGTGCTGCAGCAGAAAGACTCAGGATAGCCCCAGAGGACTCTTACCACAGCTCAAAGAATATTCTGGAATGGTCATTAAACCTTAGGCTGGGAAATGCATGTAGGGTTCTGTCATGTATATAAAGGGAAGGCTAGCCACCTTTAAATCCCTCCTGGCCAGAGAAAAAACCCTTTCCCCTGTAAAGGGTTAAGAAGCTAAGACAACCTTGCTGGCACCTGACCAAAAGGACCAATGAGGAGACAAGATACTTTCAAAGCTGGAGTGTGTATGGGGGGGAACAAAGGGTTCTCTCTGTCTGTGTGTTGCTTTTGCTGGGACCAGAGCAGGAATGCAGGTCAGAACTCCTGTAAAGGGTTAATAAGCAATCTAGTTAGATATGCGTTAGATTTGGTTTTGTTTAAATGGCTGATAAAATAAGTTGAGCTGAATGGAATGTATATTCCTGTTTTTGTGTCTTTTTGTAACTTAAGGTTTTGCCTTGAGGGATTCTCTATGTTTTGAATCTGATTACCCTGTAAGATATTTACCATCCTGATTTTACAGAGGTGATTCTTTTATTTTTTCTTCAATTAAAATTCTTCTTTTAAGAACCTGATTGCTTTTTCCTTGTTCTTAAGATCCAAGGGTTTGGGTCTGTGTTCACCTATGCAAATTGGTGAGGATTTTTATCAAGCCTTCCCCAGGAAAGGGGGTGTAGGGCTTGGGTGGATTTTGGGGGGAAAGACATTTCCAAGTGGGCTCTTTCCCAGTTATATTTTGTTAGATGCTTGGTGGTGGCAGCAAAAAAGTCCAGGGAAAAAAGGTAAAATAGTTTGTACCTTGGGGAAGTTTTAACCTAAGCTGGTAAAAATAAGCTCAGGGGATTTTTCATGCAGGTCCCCACATCTGTACCCTAGGAGTTCAGAGTGGGGAAGGAATCTTGACAGGTTCATTATGTTGTGTAGATCTGTGTATTTTTCATGTGATTAAGTAGAGCAATAGTGGTTTAGAATCCTGTGCAAAGCCTGTCTTTGGGTTATGTGTTACACTTATGACATGCCCTTGGAGATTTAACCTGTAGACCCAGAACACTCTCACAGCTTGAGATCTGGGAGAGAGTTTGTGCAGACTATAGGGGAGTCTGAGATGTCAGCACTGATAACAGGGACTGGGGAGTTGGATCGTGAGATCCCAGCTCTCAGGAGGGGGCTCTATACAGAGGATCTCCACCCCAAGAGTGTGCTTAGGTACCCTAACCAGGAGCAGTATCTGGATTCTGTTCAGAATCTGGATGCTAAAAGCACATGAGGCCCAGTGATATGGTCCCCTCACAGCAGTCTGGTGAGTGGCTAAGAGGGGAAGCTCAACTGGAGCTGTGATATTTGTCTATCTTCTCTTTTAAAATAACAACGACAACAAAAACAGAGCAGGACTGGATGATTGATTGAGAGCCACTTGCAGTGCTAACAATTCTCTAATTCTTCCACCTTCCCGTTCCCTGTTTTTGGTTTTCTTCTCTTTTACCCTAGTATTTTGATTTAGGGACTCTTCACACTTTCTCCTTTTTGATCCTTTTTCAGTGTGGCAGTATTTTGTATTTTATTATTTGATAAATCTATTTATAAGCTGTTTTGACATTCGTATCTTAATTTCAGTTTGACTTTTGCTTTCTGTCTTATTCCATTGTAATTCTGCATCTGAATTTGAAATTCAATGGATAGGTAATGAGTATCGTGAGTAGTTTATAGTTAAATTATTATTAAACACAAACGTGTCCAGCTGTCCTGGATTCTTGATTGACTCTTTGTTTTTCTTTGTCTCTTCTGCACTTCACCATGGAGACAGTTGTCTCCAGCTTTTCTGACAGAATTCATTGTTTCTATTTTCAGTCTTTCATCCCTACAGCACAAATAACAAACATTGTATGTAACTACATAGAAAGGCAGTATTAAAAAGGTAATGCAATATTTTTGGGGAAGATTGTTTATTTTTAACCTATTTCATCATTCAGCTGTCTTGAAACATCTATACACATTTACTGAAAGGTTTATGAACCAGGGCAGTTTTATATATTTCTATTGAGGAATCATTGTGGGTAGTTCAAGAGAAATGTCTATGCAGTGTGTTGCAGTAATTACAAAAGCAAATATCACTAGGTTGTTTGGATGCATAAAAAGAGTGAAAAAATAACACCGAAAACATCATTATGGCACAATACTCAGCTACTGTACAGATTTTCATCAGGAATACTGGGTTCAGATTTTGTCTCCTCTCTTTGATATATAGATATAGATAGTGTGTGTGTGGCCAGTAAAGGTGTGTGGTGCATGTGGCCAATAAAGGTGTGTGTGTGGCCAGTAAAGGTCCAAAAAAAAAAAAAAAAAAAAGGAGATTTGTTTATACCATTTTTTTTGGTTGGGGGGGGTGTTTTGATGAATTTTCCATTTTGAAAAATGTTTGATTTTTTTTTGAAATTATTGAAATATTCTGTTTGGACATTTTCTGCTTTTCAGTTTGAAACGACACTTTGTTTCAAAATTTAAGTTAATGTTTTGGGGGGGAAATCTTAAAAAATCAAAAGGTTGAAATCAAAAGTAATTTTCAGTTTGTGGGAATTTTCGAGATTTTGTCTTTTCATCCTCATTCAGGACAGGACATTGTTTCAAAATCTTGAGAATTCTCAGCAGATGGGAAAACCACTTCCTGCCCAGCTTTAATTCTCAGCTACGTTGTTAAGATGGACTTCAGAGTCTCATGAAAGACAGAGGCCTCCATGGAGATGATCTTGGGACATCTATAGATTTGGAGGGACAGAATATTTGCTCAGTCTATTTGTGGCAAGCCCCTCGTGCCCCCCATATGTTGAGGCATTAAGGCTATGGAAATTTCCATCCATCTTTCTATGATTCTTTCTGTGGGAGCGCATAACCTGTGCTGCACTCTATAAAAAAACTTGAAATAAAATCAGAAGGCCCCAATCCTGCAATCTTACTTGTAGAAGTAGCTCCACAGAGGTAAATAGAACTACTATCTGAGGAATGATTACAGGGTCAGGCCTAATATAAAGGAGAAATATGGCAAGCGGTAGACATGTCGCAGTGCTACACTGTGCTCTGAGTGTTCTATAAATGAAATGATGTAACACCACGGAAAAAGGGAACAGCTCTTGAGAGTTGGTGGAAGCTCATCAATACATAACTGCTTTACTAATGGAATTCCTGAAGTGCCTGCTCAGATTGTTTTATTTTTGTGTTTTCTGGTAGTAGGGCATTCTCCTTTGATTTGCATGTCTGGAGGCTAATATACAGGAGATGGACAAAAATTGAGTCTGTTTCTGCTGTTGTGCTTCTGCAGTATTGTCACTTTTAGAGAAAAAACTGCTTGGCTAGGATAGTTGTTAATCCTTTGGGGTTTTGTTTGCCTTCCTGATTTGTCCTGATTGCCTGATATTCTACCTCAGTTCCTCATATTCAGGATAATGAAAGGATGTTCATAACAATTGCTAAACATGATACCAACTAAAAGCAAAGGAAAGAAAACAAATTTGTTTTCTCCATAAAGAAAAGCATCTGAGACAAAGGAGCGAATTGAGAAGGAAGGTCAATTGCCTAGAATCTCATATCTAAAAGTTCTTCCAAAGGCTTAAAGCAGTCCCTGCACAAGCAGCCAAAATTGAGTCAGTTCCATTAGAAAATAGAGAGGTAACCTTAGCAACTTTGTTATTTGTTGTTACATCTTTGGAGATTAAAATGGAGTTTCTTGCCCTTAGGGTTGCCAGGGTTAAGGAATAAGGTGGAAGTAGATCAAAGAAATTGTCATCTTGGAAAAAACTCATAATGTTCCAAATAAAAAGTGGAAACAATTGGTGCTAGGCTTTTTCAGCAGCTCTTACAAGGGAAAATTGTTTTCATAGGAAACTGACAACATAAAAATATGGTGTTAAAATATGAGGCAAGGAGCTGCTGGCTGGAGCAGAAGAGGATGATTCAAATGACTTGGGATTTTTTTTTAATTGAGAAGGCATTTTGTAATTTAAACAAGCAACTGGTGGACAAATCTGGCAGCCATTACATTGCTCCGTCTTCAAAAAATGGTGCACTTTGGAAGAATATTTTAATCATGTAGAAAGGGCAGCCTATAAGTTCTACTTTCATATCAAGCTATTGACAAAGAAGAATGAATAAAAGATGAATCCACTGTGGAATATTTGTTCATGAAAATGATGTCCATGAGAAGGACAGCAATATTTATTTTTTCTTCATTTCTGGGTCTTCTGCTGCTGCTTTGTTCATATATTTATGTATTAAGTGCTGCTAATGCCCCTGGTGATACACTGACATATAGGAAGATACAGCCTTTCTCCTTGGAAGGTGAGAGTAAAATTCAAGCCCAGACAATGCAGATCAGAAGCATGTTTTATGCAGTTAAACTGGAAACAGACTGACATATAATCACCAAAAGTCTTCATGGAAGCTATTGTTTTAAGCAGGGATTTGAAGGTGGAGGAGGAATTCATTAGACGCATGAGAAAAATAAGCCATGTTCATGGATGGCACACAAAAAACACGTGATTCAGGGTGTAGGAGAATGGAAAGGGAACAGTTAGGAAGTTGGTTTGAGTTTGAGAAATATTGGTGAAAGGTCCCCAGAATGCCAGATGATTCCAATTTTTGCTTTTGTCTTATGACATGCAAAGTATCTTCCATTGCTAGAAATGGCTTAACCACCATTTTCCCCCCCAAAGGGAAAAATGTTACATAACATTTGTGTTCCTTGGGCTGGGTCCAGTAACTGTGTGCAAATCATGATATTTTCAGAGCCCAAAGGATGTATGTTTTTAAATGGCCTGGACTTCACTCTATAGATATGAATGTTACATTTTCCCCAGATATCTGTTATAAAATGGACAGTACAAGGCATGTATTAAAAACTAAGGTTTTAAAAATCAAGGACATATTGAAAAATATGTTCTTTGTTGCATATAAGTTTATTTTAAAGCCTAAAGAAGCAAAGAATGCTAAGTCATTCCATATATTATAGGCATTACACATGTTCCTTATCAGGAAAGAATTGTGGGTTTGTACCTTTTGGTGTCACAAAATTCTATCCAAGTACTGTATATATTTTTTTCTAACTACTTCAGCTTTCAGGATCATAGAATGGTGGTGCATCATATTCAGGTCCATCCAGATATTATCAGCTTGTATTTGGCTGGTTTTCACAACTGTTTTTGAAAACGAACATAAGGCTTGATTTATAATTAGTTCTGAATACGATGCAAGCTGAATGAGATTAGGCAGAAATAAAGCAAAACAGTCATTCTTATAGCATTTCCAGACTTCTACATTTTTTTGCTAGAGCAGAAGGGATTCATTTTTTTTCTCACTGAAAAACTTACTTTCCCAGCTGGTCAAAAAACTGCATGAAGCCCATGCTCTATGAGATTTGTGCGCCTCACACACACAAAATCCCCAAATCTAGAGAAGGGTACAGTATAGCCACCACTTGGAGGCACCTTGTGTCTGGAGTTTCATTTTGGTCCATAGGAAGTCTACAACAATTGCCATCTGGCCAGTGGCTATCCAAGAGGCAACTGACTGCAAATAGCAGACACCCAGTGAAGTAGGCTTGAAACATAAATCAATTTATTTAAACCATGGTTTTATGAAATAGTAAATTGTTGTAGCACATTGGTGATGATTACATTCATGAAGTGGTCTAATAAAGGCATAAACCAGTGCAGTAGGCCTGGGTAGATGTGTGAGGTGGAGAAACAGTCACGTTGTCTCTGTACTATATATAAGACTAAGGTCTTTTATGGTACATAGATGAGGCAGTAACCTGATGAAGACTTGTGCCTGTCCTTTAGTCCTGGTTATGTTTATAAAGGAATGACCTCACCTTGGTCTGTATTAGTACACTATAATTTGAAAAATATGTCAGACTGACTGATGTCGGTAAATCAGGACTTGCTAGGTGTCTGAGGAAGTAAAATGAGAACCTTATGCTAGTACGTCACTTCTGAAAGAAGTGTGAGTAGGTAACCTCAGAAGTCTAAATCAGCACATCAGCCTTCGCTAGATGCATGAGGCATTGACCTCTGAGATTGTTGATTAGCAAATCCTAAATAGATGTGAGGCAGAGTTGCTAAGAAAGTAAACCAGGGATGGATATTTGAGAGAACGTTCTCAGTCGGTATGTTATTACAATGTGAAAATGTGTGAAATAATATGAGAAAGCTGGTCTACACCTATGGAAAATGTCTTTATAATTCAATAAAAAATACTATTTTTCCAGAGGGATTTCTGTATTTATAATTACAGAATTCAATATGAAGTTGTAAAATCACATATTAATTTATACCCCGTTATTCTATTGGGTGGTTCAAAAATACATATAGGAAGGATATTATATGTTCTGTAGTCTAGTCTTTAAGAATAACTTCTATAGGATCATTTTAAATGTCTTTTAGAACCTTGCTGGTTTAATCCTGTTCCCATTCTGTAGGTCTTTTCTTGAAGGTTATTAATGCTAACAATAGGAATATGCTTGAGCTAATGAGAAAAATGGCAGTCTCCCTCTAATAACTTGTTACGAAACCATCCTAAATAAACTATTGATGGTTATTTTAGAGAAAAACAGATGTTAGGCAAGCATTGTGATTCAGAGGGAGATGTGAAAACAAAACTAAAATTAGTAAAAATTGCAGTAAAAATTTCCTAGTTGCCTATGTTTCAGCCTCCATGTATGCATACGTCAGCCCCACTCTAAGCATCCAGACACCTAAGTCTTAGATTGATGAACAAACTGGGGAATGAGAGGTGTTCCCCTCACTTGCCTGGAGGACCCGATCTGATAAGTTTGCTCAGAGCATCACTGTATGCAAATCAGCAGCCCCATGGGCTGAGCTACCATATAACGTTTAGCCCAGTGGTTAGGTTACTCACCTAAGATGTGGGAAATTCCTAGTTCAAGTCTCTCAGGGAATAGGGTTGGAACAGGGCTCTATCACCTCTTACATGGATGCCTTTGTCCCTGTGCTATAGGATATTCTTATGGAGCAGTGGATAGATAATGAAAGAGTCATTGGGCCAGAGAGAGAACAAGTATGAATCCATAGCCTAGCAGTTAAAACACTCACTTGGGAGACCCAGGAACCAATCCCCCCATCCTCCAATAAACGTTTTAATGATTTATCCTTAATGGAACAGTTTGAACAAGAGAGTCTGAGGGAGGCCTCCACATCAAAATATCACCTAGCCCAATGCTTAAGGTACTTACCTGAAAGGTAGCAGATCACTCATCAAATCCCCTTCAGTCAGAGGGATCACTTGTAGCGGGGGACTCCTACAGCCCAGGTGAGTAGGCCAACCACTGGATCAAAAGTTGTGAGGGTGCTCCTCCTCCAGCTTTTTGCAAAAATGGCATAGGTACCTACCTCTAAGAAAAGGTTTGCAGCTGAGAATCCCAAACAGAGGAAGGCACCTCCTTCAAGTCCAGATTTAGGCATCTATCTCAAAGGGGGGTTCAGGATTTAGGATACACCCCTTGCCTGGGCATCTCTCATTGGCTAGTTTAGGCAGGGAGCTGCCCAGCTTGCTTGCTTTTGTGAATCCCATTCTGAGATGCTTGTTCATTGTATAGGAATCCTCAGGGCTTAAATCAGACTTTGTGAATCCCAGTAATTTTCGAGGTGCTTAAAAGTCAAGCAGGATGATGCTAGATTTCTTTGTGAGTCTAGCCCATAGTGTCTGTGTGAACACAAGTGCAGCCTCTAGATCTGACATATGTATTCATAGAATGGTGTTGACTTCACAAATTAGTTCTATGCAGACTAAACCTTTTCATAACAATTTCTTTGTCTGTGCTTTTATTCTGGAGCCCCGCCAATTAAAATCTGAGGAGAACTTTCTTGAAGATGTTTTACATTCATGAACTGCTGTGTCTTCTGAATTTAACAGCATGATCCTGTTTTTATTTGGTGTCCTGATGCCAGCTGTCTTTCAGTTTCAGCAATGTGGCAATATTCCATATGACTATAAGCAACTGGGCTATAGGCAAGTTTTGAGGGGGAATATATGAAAGGTGTGTGTGTGTCCATGTGTTTATATTCCTTTCCACCATAAAGTTTAAATTCTTCCCATATTTATTATTATAAATTTAGCATTATTTATGGTATTAATTTGTAGATAGACCTGGTGGATATTGTCAGCTGGTGGATATTGTCATAGCTCCATGGAGCTCAATGGAGTTATGCTGATTTAAACCTACTGAGGACCTGGCTCATTTATTTTTATTTAATGTTAAGTTGCTCTTTCATATTTATTCTCTGTAGAGGGTTACTGGCCTCTGCATATACTTCATGGAATCCTTTCCAAGGACCACAGCTGGTAAGAGCCCCTTAAACTAGTCAGGCTGATTTTTCCTTGCCTGAAGAATTATTAGATACATTAGTTAACTTTAATTCTCTTTGCTCAGTATGAGTGGCTCTTGTCTTCCCCACAGGGCTATGAAAGGAAAGTGCTAATTGTTTGTACATCTATATTTGTCGATAATTCTGCACTGTAACTGAATTATCTTCCATCTAATTATCCTCAGTTATCAGATCTTAGCAAAACTAACAGTTGGTTGTTTGACCTGCTGTTCCTGTCAAATATTGGGTTTTAAGATTTTTGTTACATGCTGTATTTCACTTGTTAAAGTTGTAGAAAAACAAATCAAAAACACCTACTGTTCGCTAACTAGGGACCAAAACCAGAAAGTCAAATCTACATTCGGTAGAATTGTGGTGGTGGTGGTAATGGGTCCGATTTGAATTCCTCATCTGAACCTAGCCCGTAAAATCCTGGTCAGATCCAGAGGGGTTTCATTACAGTTCCACTATGAATGTGGTCAATTGCATGAGAACAATGGATCTCATGAGATTTTCTCCATTTAGGCCTAAAATCATACAAAAAGAGTTCACAAGATTTTAATGCCATCAGCAGTGAACACTGTGCTAAACTTACCATCATATGAACAATGATCCAAATGCTGTGTCACGTCAGCCCACCTTGACTAGTAACATGTGGATTATAGCACATCTTTGTGCATTTTAGTGAGGGAGTGACAGTAAAAAAGGCAGTGGAGGCAAACCAGTTATTGACGAAGCAGTAGTTAAATAATCTAATCATTGTTTTCCAGCACACTCATAAAACAGGCTGTTTCATTTTGTTTTACAAATTTTAATCAGATTGCTGGTGATTAAAGCATAAGCAAAGATGACAGATGTGCTCTGGTTGTGTTTATCCATAATTTCATCTTGGGTCATAGTAACAATGAGCCAAATTAAATAAAACTCTGGCTCACACTATGTGGAAACTGATGCTAAGTTGAGCAAACCTTCTCCTCCCCCCTATCCCGATTAAATTTTTGGTCTTGCATAAATTTCCCCAATGCAGAAACCAGATGGAGTTTTCATTGACTCTAACCTGGAGATGTTATCTCTATTAGATTTTTTGCAATCATACTGTTATCATTTCATAAATTCTGTAGCTAACAATAGAAGTCTGCTTTTCCACTGTTTCCTATTTAAGAATCTACACGCTTCTGAACAACAATCTATCCTCATCAAATGGAGACCCAATGCTGACCCCTTTTGAAATTGTATAAACAGGCAGATTTTGTTTTAAAAAATAGTCAGGGAAAACACTTTAGATAATTTTGATATAAGTGGAATATCAAATGTCTCGGTCACTGGTTCTGTAATACCAATATTTCTGTACAATTGATTTCTCCTCCGTAAATAGTTTGCTAGAATGAACTTCTAATGTCCCATTTTCCTCTCAAATATCAAAGAAATATGGCTTTCAAGAGCATGTACAATAAAGCATGCATGTGAATTCCACCATAGCTATGAAATGATTAAAGTACCAAAGAGAGGCTTCTGAAGACAAAGCTGGATGAAATTCTTAAAATACACGATTTAAGGAGTAAAGGATAAAAATCACACTTAGTACAAATGATTTCAAAGACAAACGAGCTAGGATGTTCTTTATGTGCAAGAAGCCACATCACTGGGGATTTATGGCAGGAATTTCATATCTGCCAGAAAAGATATCTTTTGGTTTCATTTACTAAAATTTGTCTCTTCAAGGGCAGAAGTAACATTTGATGGGTCTCAGTGTGCACAACAGCTGTGTGCTTAGTAGATAAGATTCAGGAATAATAAGCATGATATTATTCCTTTATTATCAGCAGGATGATGGAGGAAAAATTATTAGATCTATTCCTGGAGTCAGACTAACACCAAGGGATATTGGCTGTCTCAGTCAATACTGGTTTTGGAGCGGGAATGGGAATATTGGGGACAGCTGTGGAGTGGTGCTTCAGTGCTTCCCAGTCAATCAAAGCCCTCCCATATTTGAAGAGTTGCTAGTGATCTTACGCTTAGAGGCACTGGGTATGTCTGCACTTGGAGCTAGGGGTAGGGATTCCCAGACCAAGGAGACATGCCCATGCTACCTCTTAGCAAACTAGCATGCTGAAAATAGAATGTAGCCATGGCAGCATGATTGGCAGGAAAGGCTTTCGAATACATGCCAATTAGAGACCATAGGCACATACTCAGATGGCTAGCCTCTTCCACCATTCATGCTGCTGTGGTGACATACTACTTTTAGCATGCTGGTTGGATGAGACTTGCGTGAGTATATCTCCTCGAGAGAGGAATCACACCTCGAGCTCCAAGGGTAGACATATCCTAAGGAGTGTTGTGAATGTTGTGTGGGTGTCTGGACACCACCTACGTAAAGCAATGGATGGAGGTCTGTTTGTATTCTGCAAAAGCTGCTGCTGGACACATGCTGCATGCTCTAGGAGATAAGCACACCTCATTCCTGCATCACACTTAGTACTCCAGTCAATGCATATAGCACCACACCTCCTGGTTCCTTCCTTCACTCTCCCTTCCCACCCATTTCTTCAGTCACACTCCAGCTATTCATCCTGATAATCTTCAGCTTTCCACCTCTCTGTGCTATGCTTAACCATGCTTCTATCCTCGTCATTCTACTGCTTAGCTATGCTACAAAAGCATTAGAGAAAGGGTTTTTAGCAAGAATTAGCTGCTGGTCACATTACTGGCCTCATTACAGCACCTTTTCTTTTTAGTGTCATTCTACAAAATTTCTCAGGGGAGTATTATCCACTACTCCAACTTTCTTGCCCTTGGAGCTCTTCAGTCAATGATTCCTTGACTTCAAGACATGCTCAATATGAAAGCTGAGTAAAAATAGGAATTTCTATCTTGTGGGAAAATCTGATATTTCAAAAGCTCAAGCTGGGACAAAAGTTGAATTATCAAAAATGTTTATGAAAAAAAATCTGAAAATGTTCAGTTCAGAAATGAAGCATTTTGCTTCTGCATTTTTTATTGAAATTTCAGCAATCCAGAATCACTTTTTTAAAGTCAGTTAAACATTAAGCTGCATTTTCCTGTTGTAGAGCATTGCCTCATAAGCACTGTAATTCAGGTTGCCTGATGAGCTATTCTCCTTTATAGACTAGTCTCCCTTGCTGGACTACATGCCCCATGATGCACCTATAGTCATTCAGTCACAGAAAAGACTGTGTGACATCAAGGGATATGTAGTCCAGCTGGAAACCCCTGAGAGAATGGAGGCCTGGACCAGATCTCATATGAGGCAATGAGCCACAGAAGGGAAACACAGTTTAGTTTTGAACTGACCTGAAATGAAACATTTTGATTCAGTTCAACAAAACAGAAATACTTCAATTTGGGTTCAGCCAATCCAAATAAAATATAAAATACGATTTTCATAACAGAAAAATGGGGGCAAAATGGTAAGTGTATTTTCCCATTAAAATTTTAAAGAAGCTTCATTTATTGTCAATAAATCATTCCAATAGAAAATTCCCAACCTGCTCTAGTTGGCACTCTAACAGTCTGATGACTGTGGGAGCTGCTGTGGCTACTGGGTGATATATTATTAAGCCTCTATGAGTCTTATTTTTGATAGATTGTACTGATTTTGCAAACTTTGCCAATAACAGGTTTATCTATCTTGGGGGTAATGATTTGGTTGTGAACAAATGGGATGAGCTACGTATCCTAGTGAAGGAAGATCTGACTACAGTAAGTAAGGGCTTGTCTATATATAGAGCATTAGGCTGCACCAAAGGGGTGTAAATTTTAGTCTGCACTAATGTACTGTGCACTAACATGGGTATGATTGGACATGAAAGGACAATAATAGGGATTTTCATGCACTCAGATGGTGCACAAACACTGAAGCACAAGGCAAGTATGAGTGCTTTGGTGCATGTACAACTCTAATTTGGGAGTAAATATTTTCAGTGTAGACATATTATCCTGGATCAAATATTGACCTACCAGTGCTTGAATACTGTCTTAATAATCTCTTTTGATTGAGCAGGGGAATGTGCTGACCAATGAAGTTGAAATGCCTTCTCTGTTTTTACTTGCTTGTCTAGTAAACTGTACTGCATTATATTTCTAGTTGTCTTCTCGCTTCTAAAATAACATCACTGTCAGTTATGCCTCCTCTCCAAGAACTTTTCAACAAGCCCATCCTTTATTATATGACTGTTGCTATCATCACTGAATATTCTTTTAATCCTTCGAAACTCGCTATGTAAATAATTCTTTTTAATTCATTCCAGATGGTGGCTTTTAGCCTTCAATAGATATTATAATCTGTTAGTTTTCTGTATAAAGATGTTTCAAATGTGCCATTAAATATATTAAAAATCTGTAATAGTTAACCCCTAGTAGATTTCATTAAGCTGTAAATCTAAGCATTTCATGTTTTTCATTTTTAGAATTTTGTGAATTTCTCCAAGGCTTCCCCATACCCTGACTGGATCATAAAAAGTGTGATCATTATATCAACATCAACTATTTATTACTCTGTCTTTAAATCTATTTTGGTCAAGACTTACTATAATATTGGCTAACCTATCTTGACTCCTGCTTTGTCTCTGATAAGCAAAGTTTGATTGTCCACTCTGTGCAAGAGTCTGCTCCCCATGAGCATGCCTCCCATGGCTGAGTGTGAAATAGTTGGCTCTCTTCCTTTGGTGCTCCCTGTTGATAGGCACTCTGGCCCTCCAGTGGTTTGCCTCTTCTTGTGACTTGGCCATCTGGCCAGGTCACTTTTAGTCCTGTCTCCTCTAGGGAAATATGAATCCACCCCAACAGTGGTCTGTTGGTATCATGCCAGAGGTTCAGCCCAACTTTAGGCTTTTGAGGCCTACCAGGCCTTGGCTCCAGGGTCTCTATGCCCCCACTCTGGGTGGTCTGTGTGGGGAATCCAAGCCCACCTCTCCTAAAGCAGGAGAGTTATGTTTGTTCAGACTCTCTGCTGTGTCACTAGGCTACTTCGGGGTTGCCAACAGTCCCTTATTATAAGGGACATACTGTATTTTTTCATATCTGTACAACAAGATTGGGAGTTGCAGAGTGCTGCACAAAGCAGCAAGAAATACCCTTGGTGAGTCTTCATCTTCATCTCGAGAGGAGGCATGGGGCAGGGAGGGGTGCTGAGAAAACAATCCCTTATTTTTGAAATACAGTGTTGGCAATCTACTGCAGTTAGGCCTTCCTCACAGAGGGGAGCCAAACCAGTTATGAGGCACAAAAGGAACAAAGAGGTCTCAAGCGGGTTCTGACATTTAGGCTCTAACCCCAGCGTGATCTTTCCTTCCAACCAGCTTCAAGGCAGTCTCTGGTTAGGTTCTGTCCACAGCCACGCCTTCTTTCACAAGACTAGCTCAAGAAGTCTACTCCCTCTCTGTCAGCTACCCCTGAGGTGGACTCTTCCTCTTTTATCTCTTCCCTTTAGGCTTGATGCCCTGCATAGGCATAACACAGTGGGGCTGTTTGGGCCCATAAGCTCTCATTAACCTTGTCTTGGTCAATGTGGGGTTTGTATACCCCATTAGACACTCTCTTGCACGTCATTTACACCCATACAAATTGCATGTAAAACATTATCTTTGTGATTTAAATGTTATACACCCACTTTGTACAGGCGTAAATGACGTATAACAGCAAAGCAGTAGAAAATCAGACCCACACTTTTCTGTACATAGAAATGTCCTTAACTCTGAAATTGTTCTTTCTAGAACATAAAATTACATAAAATTTAAGTAAAGTATCAAGTATCAACTAAAATGGGGGGGAGTGTCTAAACATATATTTGTTCTAAATATAATCTCACAACTGTGTGTGTATTGTACAGAACTTTCTAGCGTATATTTAACATGCCTAAAATGTTATCTGAGCCACTAAGATGAATATAACTGGCTTTATTAAGGAAGTGCATTAAGGAATTCTTATAAGTTGGGAATTCTTTTTCCAAGGATCCTTGGAAAACTTGGAAAACTTTACATGTTTTAATAGTTTATTGAAAGTTAAATCTTAGAGATAACAATGTTCAAGTTATTTGAACAGGATGCTCAGGAATCAGAAATCCCAAAGCATCTTAGTCAAGGGCACCTATTATTTATCTTTCTTACATGTTTTCACATTTATATTTAATTACATTTAGGAGTTGTATTGAGTTATTACACTTCCCTTTCCCCCTTGTGTAAGTTTTAGGTAATATAAAAATTGAGAGAATTTGGGAGGGATTGAAAAGTGGAAGAGAGAGGATGTGGTTGAGGGAGGAGGAGAGTATGGGGGAGAGAGAGAGAGAAAGAGAGAGGAAGTGTGTGTGTGAGAGAGAGTTTTTATAAGAGTATGTGGAGGTGAGAGAGGGGAGGGGGATGAATGAGGAAGTAGACAGTGAATGAGGAAAAAAGATGGGAAACTTAAGTTTTAATTAAAATTGAGATCTCATAGTCATTTATTACACTCATAGAAAAGTAAATGAGAGAGAACATTGGTTATGGGGGGGGGGGCAACATGTCCCCATATAATTTGACCATTCAAATGATGACGTAATTTCCCTCTTTCTTTAAGCGCACTTTGTGACGTAACTTCAGTATATTTCTCTTATTGCTTCTATGCTAGATATTTTCTCCTGGCTTTCGACAGGTTTTGACAATGTTTGACTGCTCCATGGGTCAGAAAGATGTGTGGAGGATTGGGGTCTGTGCTGCTGGTGAAATGGGTGGTGGTCAGATGGATCAAGAGTCAGCAAGGAGATGGGGAGATTTCTATAAGGAGGTACTTGGCCACTGCACAACCATGGATACCTTCTGATACAAGACTCATTTTATCCTCCATTACTGGCCTGACACAGACTCCCAGTCCACTGCATTCCCTATCCATTGCCTCTTTAAAGCCCCTTTCAACAAGGCACTTAAGCACCTGCTTAAGTTTAAGCAAGTGTTTAAGTACATCCGTATTCAGCAAACCATGTGCTCATGTCTCATGTGACTTAAGTATGAGGTTAAATCTAAAAATCTGCTTAAGTGTTTAGGTCATCCCAGGCCTAAGTATATAAATCTAGGGTGTCTGCCATATCATTCACATCTAATGTTTAGCATAAGTTATGGTGTCCTAGATATGGACATTTCAATTTTGGCTCATTAAAAAATAGACAGAAAAAAAAAGGTTAACTAGAATTTACAAGATAAGGCAATCTTATTTTCTTCTGTATTCTGACTAACCACATTTCTAATATAAATAAGGAAGTAGTAGTTACATTTGAAAATATTAAAGGAAAATAAAAACTGTGTATATATAATTGTCTCCCTTTTTGCCACACTTTATATGTTACACACCTACTTAGGTTGGGAAGGGACCATGTCTACATCGGTTTGTTCAGCATCTATCACAGTGGGACCCCTGTTCTGATCAGTGAATGTGAGGCCACCAAAATATGAATATTTAACACAATTTAAACCATGGGAACTTAAAATGCACCAGTATTAAAAAGACAGAATAGTACAAATGCCTACAACTTAGCTGGTAATGATTTTAGATTTACCCTCCCAGGAGGAGTGGGGTGGGGAGAATAAGGGAACAATTTTGATATAAAATAAGTAGTCATAAAATGTGGTTGGATGGACAGAAACAGAAGATAATCATTTAAGTTTGACCAAGAGACCTACAAAAAATACCCATCCCAAAATTCCTAGTAATTTGTGTATATGTGTGTACATAATGATGCATTACTATTCCAGAAAAGAATAAGAAATAGCTCACAGAATCTGCATAAGAAAGAAAAAAAGCCAGTTTTGAAATATCTTTATTTGAAAGATGACAGTAATGTTTATAAAAGACTTTTCTGGATGCAAACCATCTGGTTACTGAAAGAATTCAGATGTCATTTTTTAAGCACAGAATTAACTGGATAGCTTTGTTCACTATTGATAATAAGAGCATTCCCCCAGGTATGATGTTGAAAATATACCTCTATTTCTTGCAGTTACTGATCTTTAATATATAAATCTTTCTATATATATATATATATATATATATATATATATATATAGAGAGAGAGAGAGAGAGAGAGAGAGAGAGAGAGAGAGAGAGAGAGAGAGAGAGAGAGAGAGAGAATCTATATAATATAAAATAATTATTATATTTATATTTTATATTATATGTATATAATATAAATTCACCAATTCAGGTCAGTGAAACTGTTGTACATACGTATGTGTACACACACACCATTTTAACATCATTTGTCCAAAATGAAGTCCTCTCTAAGAAATGCAAAATAAACTGGAATGAGTAGAGAAAGTTCAGAAAGATTCCTTTTTTATAAGATCCTTGATATAAAGTCAAATTCTATGCTATTCAGGTCCTGATCTTGCAAAGCAAAGTCCACTCACATGGATTTAGATCACTAACTTTAGTGGAATGCCACAAGACCAAAAGAGCTTGCCTTACAGTTTGATTTGCAAGATCAGCAGTTTACACTGATGTGAAGCCAAAGTAACATAGTGAGATTCACTGGAGATGGTCCAGATTTACACCAGTTTAACTGACTGCAGAATTTGGCATATTAAATATATGATTCTGAGGATAATTGAATCTCATCCCAGCATATTATAGCAACTAGTATTTAAAAGCATTCCAGCATAGTTCATCCTTCCTTCATAAAATTGATTCATATACTTGAAGCCCAAGCCAGAACTGTTCGAGAAACTAATCTGCAGATAAATCTCACATTTAAGGACAGAGCCGACCCTTGGATGCACACATGCAGGTTTCATTATGTTAATGGGAGCCACACTTGCACATCCAAGGGCAAAATCTGTTCCTTTGAAAAACTATGTAAGATAAACAGATAGTAAAGTTCATCAGTGCAGTAAGAGGAGCTAATTGAAAAAGAGGAAATTCCACTGGGGGATATCTTCAAGTGCTGGGGAAGAAGCTTTTACAAATAATAAAAATAAGTCAGTGACTTACAAAGCCTAAATATTTTCAGGTGTAATTTGCATTCTTCTTCCACTGTCAAAATAAACTATATATATATATATATATATAGGAAGCAACATAGAAAAAAGAGGAAAATGTTTTATTTTTAAAGAGGTATCCTCAAAAATACACAGGATCATCAAAAGATAATGGCCAACTTTTGCCTGTTCAGCACAGGCCCACTGTAATGAGTGGCAAATATTAAGGCCTGCATAGAGGTGATTTTTGATGGCTCACTCGGTTATCGGGGAGGACTCACTCACTGTATGAGGGGTTGGATTGTCTCTCTGAGACTGTTTGAGCCCCAAGAGCAGCAAAGCTCAGGCAGATCTGATTGTTTCTTTATGATTTACACTGTCCATAAGTACAAACAAAAGCAAGATAAGATTAAAATAATAGTGTGTGAGTGTGTGTGTGTGTGTGTATTTTTTACGTCTGGAGCAGGTTGGGAACAGTCCATGTTTTATACTCAAAACTGAGCAGTGCTGATCTGAACAGCCCTATGGAAGGTCCAGGGGCATAGTGCCACAGAGAAGCACAAGTGGAAAGGAGCAAGGCCGGCCCGAGACCGAGCGTCTTTGGTGCCTTCCACGTTTGTTTAACTTTTGAATACCTTATTTTTTATTGCACTTGTAGCCCATTTCATAACTCTGATGTACGATTTGCATGCGTGATTTATCACTGTCATATAACACAATACATTTGCATGCTAGGATCTGTACATCTGTATTTATTCATGCCATATGTAAGCAAATAGAAAAAAGTGTTTCTTCTAAGCTTATAAAATGTTTTAATTTTAAGAATATCTGAAACATACTAACAAGATATTGAACTGTGCACCAACACTGGGTGGACCAGTATAAAATAGCATTATATTAGGTGACAGTCTTAGAATGTTAACCCTAGTCCTTTAGTTCAAAAGGTTGCTTTTCTCACCTTTGCCCTTGCATACTAAAGCACAGCATGAGTGAGGTCCAAAGACTGGCCATGTCAGTCTTTCATCAGTCATAGTTGATTGAAGATATGTTTTATTGAGCCTGAGCTTTGAAAAGCTGTGCTCACCACACACAACTGTGACCAACAGCATGAACAGAATTCTCAAAACTATCTACACATTAGGAAAAGTGTCCTTCACCTCTGCATCATGAATGACTTGGAGGACTTGGAGTGAAAAGTGCTGCCCGTGTTGCAAAATGTGATGGTTAATGTCCAATGCAACATAGAGGTCTTTATCATTGACATCTGAACATTCCCCATGTGTCAGCCTCTGCTGAAGGTCTGTACAGTTGTTCAAGAATGTTTTCCTGTTCTTCAGAAGCTTATTAAGGTCATCCAGGTCTTTTTGTGGTGCTTCATTTGTCCAAACATTTCTTTGTTTGACACTTGAGCAGTGTCAATGAACGAGCAAAAAACCTCACTCTTGAATTTTTCTTCTGAGCTTCCCATCACCTCATCTCCACCTTTGTAACCAAACTGTCTCTTCTTCCAATGAATATAAGTTTCTTTGAAGACCAGCTCAACCGCTATGTTTTCTACCATTTATTTGGCAATGGCATCTTCAAATCCATTGACTTTAGGCCACAATGAAATCAGGACACATCTTCTCATCAAAGTAGTAACACTCAAAATGTCCATTGACTGAGTTTGTAATACCCTGCTTACAATGTATATTTGGAATAGGATATTGTGCCAAACCACAACTGAGACCAGAAATTTGAAGTCAGTGATCTGGTTTGCTAGGCTTTGCGCCTTCTGTCGGATTCTGGTCTCAGCTTTACTTGACTGGAGTCCAGGAGAGCTGGCTGTATTTTAAAGAATCCTTATTGAGGTTACAGGGACAAACTATCCCGATGTCTAGAAAGAATAGTAAATATGGCAGGCGACCGGCTTGGCTTAACAGTGAAATCCTTGCTGATCTTAAACACAAAAAAGAAGCTTACAAGAAGTGGAAGATAGGACAAATGACCAGGGAAGAGTATAAAAATATTGCTCGGGCACGCAGGAGTGAAATCAGGAAGGCCAAATCACACCTGGAGTTGCAGCTAGCAAGAGATGTTAAGAGTAACAAGAAGGGTTTCTTCAGGTATGTTAGCAACAAGAAGAAAGTCAAGGAAAGTGTGAGCCCCTTACTGAATGAGGGAGGCAACCTAGTGACAGAGGATGTGGAAAAAGCTAATGTACTCAATGCTTTTTTTGCCTCTGTCTTCACAAACAAGGTCAGCTCCCAGACTACTGCACTGGGCAGCACAGCATGGGGAGGAGGTGACCAGCCCTCTGTGGAGAAAGAAGTGGTTCGGGACTATTTAGAAAAGCTGGACGTGCACAAGTCCATGGGGCCGTATGTGTTGCATCCGAGAGTGCTAAAAGAGTTGGCGGATGTGATTGCAGAGCCATTGGCCATTATCTTTGAAAACTCATGGTGATCGGGGGAAGTCCCGGATGACTGGAAAAAGGCTAATGTAGTGCCCGTCTTTAAAAAAGGGAAGAAGGAGGATCCTGGGAACTACAGGCCAGTCAGCCTCACCTCAGTCCCTGGAAAAATCATGGAGCAGGTCCTCAAGGAATCAATTCTGAAGCACTTAGAGGAGAGGAAAGTGATCAGGAACAGTCAGCATGGATTCACCAAGGGGAAGTCATGCCTGACTAATCTAATTGCCTTCTATGACGAGATAACAGGCTCTGTGGATGAAGGGAAAGCAGTGGACGTGTTGCTCCTTGATTTTAGCAAAGCTTTTGACACTGTCTCCCACAGTATTCTTGCCAGCAAGTTAAAGAAGTTTGGGCTGGGTGAATGGACTATAAGGTGGATAGAAAGCTGGCTAGATTGTCGGGCTCAATGGGTAGTGATCAATGGCTCCATGTCTAGTTGGCAGCCGGTATCAAGTGGAGTGCCCCAAGGGTCGGTCCTGGGGCTGGTTTTGTTCAATATCTTCATAAATGATCTGGAGGGTGGTGTGGATTGCACCCTCAGCAAGTTTGCAGATGACACTAAACTGGGAGGAGTGGTAGATACGCTGGAAGGTAGGGATAGGATACAGAGGGACCTAGACAAATTGGAGGATTGGGCCAAAAGAAATCTGATGAGGTTCAACAAGGACAAGTGCAGAGTCCTGCATTTAGGATGGAAGAATCCAATGCACTGCTACAGACTAGGGACCGAATGGCTCGGCAGCAGTTCTGCAGAAAGGGACCTAGGGGTTACAGTGGACGAGAAGCTGGATATGAGTCAACAGTGTGCCCTTGTTGCCAAGAAAGCCAATGGCATTTTGGGATGTATAAGTAGGGGCATAGCCAGCAGACCGAGGGACGTGATCGTTCCCCTCTATTCGACACTGGTGAGGCCTCATCTGGAGTACTGTGTCCAGTTTTGGGCCCCACACTACAAGAAGGATGTGGAAAAATTGGAAAGAGTCCAGTGGAGGGCAAAAAAAAAAATGATTAGGGGACTGGAACACATGAGTTATGAGGAGAGCTGAGGGAACTGGGGATGTTTAGTCTACGGAAGAGAAGAATGAGGGGGGATTTGATAGCTGCTTTCAGCTACGTGAAAGGGGGTTCCAAAGAGGATGGCTCTAGACTGTTCTCAGTGGTAGCAGATGACAGAACAAGGAGTAAAGGTCTCAAGTTGCAGTGGGGGAGATTTAGGTTGAATATTAGGAAAAACTTTTTCACTAGGAGGGTGGTGAAACACTGGAATGCGTTACCTAGGGAGGTGGTAGAATCTCCTTCCTTAGAAGTTTTTAAGGTCAGGCTTGACAAAGCCCTGGCTGGGATGGTTTGATTGGGGATTGGTCCTGCTTTGAGCAGGGGGTTGGACTAGATGACCTCCTGAGGTCCCTTCCAACCCTGATATTCTATGATTCTGTACTCCGAAGAGAGATACTGAATCTAAAGAAGATGATACTGCATCTGACAAAAACAGGTTGAGGGAATGGCAGCCACAAGGCTGAAGAAAGCTCTTGGATTCAGTGCAAAGATTCTGGCCTGGACACCACACCTGGACACCATAAGGTCAATCAATTCATTTTGAATTGTTTTGTTGGAGTAATGGTCCATAGCTTCTTTATGAACTACTTGACGTAGGTGCTCACACATGACATCATCATATTTCCCGAGGAGCTCTTCCAAACCAAGGAAATTACCATTATGTTCAATGAACAACTTATCTGACAAGCCCTAGAAAGCCAAATTATTCTTTGCAAGGAAGAGGGTAATTGAGATCAGATGTTTGAGCACATTCCTCCAATGCTGGGTTTCTACATGAATAATGCTCTGGTTTTCTGAGTCTATGAATTTATTCAGTTTAAGTCTGGACTCAGTCTCCATCCATTTGGAGTAGGCTGTAAAATGGCCAAGTGCCTTTTCATGTTGCTTCAGAGCCTCAGCTAAGTTATGCCAATAATTGTACCCAGAAAGTGCAAACAACAATTTGGCATTCTTGTCAAATATTTTGCAACAAAACCAGATTTTGTCATTTGATTTTTGAGTAAACTAGCCAACGCCAATTCAGTTTCTCACCATTCTCGAGCACTCTTTTGCAGTATGACTTGGAGAAGTGTTGGTTCTGCTGCTTTATTAGAAATGTCATATCCTTTATTTTGCCTGGCCCATTCAAAATTGTATGGTCAATATCGCCAGAGTTTAGGATTGTCGGCCATAAACCAGGATCTGATGTATCGATTTGAGGTGTGCAATTTTTCTCACTGCTGTTTCTGTCGTCATACAAGACAGATTCTTCTTAATAGTTTCTCTCCTTTTCATGTAAAAAAGATTTTTCTTTGTCATTTCTATCCTTTTCATGTGAACAACAGTCTTCTTTATCATCACTCTTCTTTACGCAGCAGGAAAACTGAATGATTCTCCATCACTTTCCTCACATTTCCATCTTCAGATAAATCTTCAAATAAATCTACTAATTCCTTAGTAATAGGACTTCCATTATTTATGCTTTGCTGCTCAATTTCTTCTGCACTGCTGAGATACTTCCATGAAAGGCACCGTAGTAAGGCAAAGAATTAGTAGTAGTATTCTTTCCCAAAGGATGGTTTTAAGAATTCCTTGTGGATTCTTCTTCTGAGAGTTTACAAGTTTCTTATCTAACAAGAGAATCTCTTTAAGTCTCAATAAGAAAATCTTTTCACTTCAGGAAAAATATTACAGTCAGCAAGTTTGACTGGATCCCTGGAGGTTCTCCTTTCTGTCTTTCCTGATGCTATGAGTTTTACAGATAGTTACAAAACACTCTCTGAGTGGGTTGGAGAAGGTCATCCAAGTGGTCAGACTTAGTAAATATAACAGACCTAGCTGTGTCGGACCTGATCTGGTGGGAATCCAATACTTGTCCATTTTTACCTCATCCTGTTATATGGTTAGTAAAATCATATGCCTCAACATCAAGCTGCTGTCCTAGAAGGCACTTTTAGAATTCCAAATCCCCTAAGGTACTCTAACTTCTAACCTCAATATAATAGTTTCAAACAGTGTGGGAAATTTGATAAAACCTTACTTTTTTATTTTTCTTTGTTAAACTCAGTAAGAATTGAATAAAATTCCCTGTCATTAAAAACTTGGGAATGCTAAATTATAAAATTTCAATCAGTGTAGTAGAATTTGTGAAGATGAAATTGTGAAATTCATTCTCAGTTTCTTTTTAAAATTGATAGACATGTCCCAAAATAATGATGCTTTTTTTTAAAGGAAATAAACCAAGGTGGGAATTGGACACAGAGAAAGTGTATCACAACAAAGGGAAAAAACTAAAATACCAAACTCAACAGTTATTTATACACTAACTTTTCATAATGCACTGTAGTCTCATATGAAACATGGTTTGAGAAAGTCTATAACAAGGCATAATGGATTTTGATGTTTTATACACTATTTCCTATTTAAATTCCAGTTCAAAACTTTCCAGTTTAAAACTCTGTGGTTCCTTAGCTACAGATAAGGCCTGCAATACCAAGGATCACTGCTTATACAGCAATATGTTGGAGATTTGGACCGAGATAATAAGAACCTTGACTAGCCAGCTAAGACTTTTGCAGGGTGTTTTATAATATACAGTAGTACTAAAATGTGGCATATCTTGGAACACTAGGTAAATTGTTTCGTCTTTTATATACATATCTAGTTTCTTAAACTTGCGTTTTGCTGAGTTAGTTAAGAAATGTGAAAATCTTAGAGCAAGATCTAACCACTGGTGTGAACATCTATGCATATTGCTTGAGCAAGCTATGCATTAGGGTCAATAGTAGATTTTGTCCTCAGATGCCAAAAAATTAAAGAGCTGGTTTTTTGTCACCTGCAGGCATGAAATGTTGAATGCATGTAACTATGGTGATTCAATAAAGAGTAGATATAATATGGAAAAAGTGTAGAACTGGGAATCAAGACTGGCAGGCTGCCAACAGACTTCATCTTATTTAGGCAGATCATTTTTATTATTGACCAAAATTATATAGCAATATTTCTCTATAATAGCTATAAGTTTAACTAGTTCATCATTTGTAAAAAGCAATAAGTGTACTTATGGCTCAAAGTCTGCAGATTTATTGTGTTATATTATGTGATATTCTCAAGGATGAAAGACCAGGAAGATCAGTCTCTCCTAAAATGTCATGCTTCCTTGTCCTTCAGAATGTGCCCTCTAGGGCTAATGAGATCAGCAGACATTTTGATCTCCTTGTTCATTCACCTTGTGGCCTTTTCAAATATGAAAGGCTAAAGTTTCAGAGTCATGCCAAACAGTCAACATCTCTTTTTTTTCCTGTGGTTGGCTGCCATCACTGCCATCACTGTGACACAGCTAATTTTATTGGCAAATGTTCACAACTTCTTTGTCAGAGTAACACTTGTCAGTTGAGTTTGGTGAGAGTTGTGTTTTAAGTTCTAAGGGAAGGGCCTTCACTCAAGCTAGTCTATTGTATCAGACGTTCAGAGTAAACTCTCTTGCAGGTAGCCAGTAATGTGTCCTGAAAACATTTAAACAATTTAAAAGTCAATCTGGATTTATAATTTCATTTTATAAATCACATTACTGTGTACCAGGACAGGTTCAGATAGCACAGATAGTGGGATACAGGAATCACACTGACATGCTCCCTCACTCTCCCCTTTTCTTCAGAATATACAAATATATATTCTCCTTTTATTGCATGATCTAAACACTGTACTCACATTAACCAACCAGCACCCCACCTCTGTGAGCTCAGTAAGTTTTGCTGAGCTGATGTACAACAGGGAAGAGTGGACACTAGGGGAAACTCCTTTTTGATATGCGCATTGTTCAGCCATGATTCCAGTCCTTGCATTCTCGGAGCACAGGAATCTTGGAATTTTGTAGGTGCAGATGCCTTAGCTGCAATGTTAACACCCAGTAGCTCTTTCTACTCTAGGAAACTGACCCATTTCTGACAAGTTGTCCGAAAGAAGTTCCGTTTGACTGGTGCTAAAAATGTTTTAACCGATATTTTAATCACTGATATTTTAATCATTTAAGTATAGAAAGGGTTTTAAATCCTGATGAATATTTCTGCAATAGTGCTGTAGGTGGTTTTGTCCAGTGCACACTAACCGTTAAACCATTTGCAGAACTGGATCAGAAGGATTAACTGCTGGCAACCGTTGTGAGCTACAGCTCAGTTTTCTAGGCTAGAGTGTGCTAGTGCCCCATTCATTACCATCTTACATCATGAATACAGGTGTTTGTTTTATTTTTCATAACTAAAATAACTTTTGCTTTGAAAAACAATCATAAAGAATAATTACCCTTGTTCAGGAAACCTGTTTACAAAACTGAACAAAATGTAAATTAAGATACAAAGTAAGTGGATCAAATTTTACAGCTATTTTGTAATTACTTCTCTACAGTATAATTTAGTTATATTCACAATTCAAACGTAATAAGTTTAGTCACCAGCTTTTTATTATCTAGTGACAAACACAAGGAATGTAAAATGATACATTGATAAAACCATAGTGTTAACAGGAACAATGCTAGCCGTAATCATCTGGAACTTTTCCAGCTATGATTAAACTACACAAAGAACAAAGGGCTCATTTGAAATGCAGATGTAACATTTTTTGTAGCACTGTGTCTATCGACAAGAGTGGGCTGCCTAGTGATGCCTTTTTAATACTAACGCTTAGTATACAAGTGTTTGCTTATGTCAGTCACCTGCTATGTCAAGACCAAGAGGTCAGATCCTGAGGCTGACACTGCTGGCAGCCTAGAAACCACTTCATTCACAATGTCTTTCTCAGGCTGATGAGCATTCAGCCCTCTGAAAAGAAGAAAAAAGTAAAACAACTGGTGTCCTTTCTTTTCTGAACTTCCCAAGGAATCCTTTCAACAGTCTGCAAAGTGTGCTTTCCACTGAGTCACTCTGCTAAATAAACCTTGATTAATGCCTTTGTAAAAAAACAAAATAACAAAATAAAATCTTTATGAGGATTCCTACTGTGGGCTGGATTGTATTGGTTGATTTAATAACACTTAGATTGACCCCTTTCATTCTATTATGCCTGATTCATGCTGCTATATTGCATTTCAATGATTGGTTGCTGGGTAAATATGGTTACTATTTTTTTTAATTACATGCAATAATATAAAAGCTTCTGGGGGAAATTTCATTACCAAAAATATACTCAGTTTCCTACAGTGATTAATATATTTTGCCTCCTGATTTCTTACATGTGACATTAATATGTGCTTTGAATGTAATCATGCAGTATAAGATGTGCATGCTGCTTTCATTTTTCTCATAAATAACTACAGTGATGACTTATGATAACACAATGGCAATATCAGAATGAGTTAACAATTCCAATGGAAACAATACATTCTGCTTAAGTGTACTCAAGCATAAAATGGCTTGCCAGATGCTAAAACCAACATGCGTCTCCAGTACTCTACTTCAGGCAAAACTCCCACCAAGGTGTCAGTAGTTTTGCTTGAGTAAGGTCTGCATAATTTTGTTACCATCTAAAATTCATTATACATATAAGCATAATAGTCACTACTTTCTCAGGGCCCAATCCTTTCTCCTCCATATCCCCCTTCTCATGCCTGGGATGGGGAGAATAGACCACAGTGAGTCAGCCCACTTGAAGTTCCATGTATTTCCCCTATGCAGAAAACAGCAGTCAACAATCCTGTAACCACAATAGCCAAAATCCATGTGTGAGAGAGCGGAGTCACGAAGTGCAGGGAACAGCTGTTCTGTAATCCAGACTTGACAATATGGGGAGGATTCAGTCCCACTATAACTCCTCTGGAGGTCCCTGTCCTGGGGTACGTCTTCTCTGTAGCACACCCTCCTCACTTGATGTGATACTGCAAACAGTCCCTGCCTCATGTCCCTTCTCTCGGGGCCCTTTAAGAATTCCAGACAGTCCAAACAAATGTAAGACACAATCTCTCTGCTGGGGTTCTACTTTATTAAATCACAAATAAACTTGAACTAAAGTCTCTTACCTTGGGCTCAGGGAGTGTTCAGCTCTTCTCCTTGGGGCCTGTGGTTCTCAGTCCTGGCCTTTCTGGCCAGTAGTCTCTCTCCTTGGCTTAGGGACTGCATAGCCCTCCTCCTTGGGGCCTGTGATCTCTGGGAGTTTCTTTCTCTCTGTGACCATCTCTCAACTGATTGCTGGTAGCCTTTTATCAGGCCCAGGTGTTGGTTATTCAATTAGCTAACTAGAGGGGCTTGTTCCCTTTAAATTAGCTCATCACAGGTAGCTTAGGCCCGAACTCCCCTTAAAGGGACCAACAACCCCAGGACAGTCCTCTGTGCAAAAGGATTGTGATCCACAAAACAATTTAGGCATCTAAATTCCAGACTTAGGTACCTAAGACCCCATGAGCAGCATCACTGTGATCCACAAAACTCCCACTTGACTGCTGCCTAACCTGTAGGCACCTAAATTCACTCTAGGCAACTGGAGGCCTATCTCCTGCCTAAGCTTCAGAGTGATTCACAAACCAGGGGAAGACAGGTATTTGGTTGCTTAAATCATGTGTGAGGCTCAATCTGGTAGGCAACCTCTCAGCACATCTATTGGAATGGGTCCTATTCAAAATCCAGCTGGAGAAGGAGAAGGTGCGTGTGGTGGTCACAGTGGTTAGAGGCCCTCTCCTTCAAATCCTTTTGCCAGAAAGGGGGAGAATTGAACCTGCATCTCTTACATCCCAGGCAAGTGCTCTAACCACTGGGCTAAAAGCATTGTTATTGCTGCCACCACCTCCTGCTCCTTGCCTTTTTCCTCCTCCGTCTATTTTGTCTAGCATGAGACAGGTACCCACAAAAAATGCCTTAGGTGCATAAGCCACCTGAGTCCAGGCGGTTGGTTCCTGTTTGTGGATCGCTAGGAGAGATCACTGCTTCCCTGAATGTCTCCAAGAGAATGGAATGGCTTAGCACACACTCCTGTCATCCATATTTCTCATTAGCTAGTTTAGGTGACTCCCACCTAGCATTCTGGCTTTTGTGGATTGCATTCTTAGGTGTTGTTTTTTCTCCCATTCATTGCATAGGGAGCTTAGGCACCTAACTCATCTTTGTGGATCACAGTTTCTTCTTGTGATTTTCTAGGTGCCTTAAAGTTAGATGTTGCGATACTCAGCGTTGCAACACCTAAATCCCTTTGTGGATTCCACCCAAGCATTTACTTAGAATTTGACCAAGGATTACCAGTGAGAACCAACAGTATTTATATTATATTATATATTTATATTAATATTTACATCAAGTACACAGAAAGATTAAATTCACATGAATAATGTAAATTGATTTAAAATCTCAGTTCATAAGCAATTTCATAGTGTTTACCTGTCACAAATTAAACAAAAATCTTGAACTATCCGTAGTTTACCTGTTTATTGAAAACCATGAGAACTACTCAGTACTACCCTCAATTGTCATTACATTGGTCCAATTATCTAAGTCTTTGGACTATCCAAAATGTGTTTCTCCCTCTCATATGAAATGTGTAAATTATCTCTAATTTTTATGAAAACTAATAATCTATTACTGAGAATTTTTGAATAATCAGACCATGTCTCTATTGCACTGTTACTAGAATTATTTTATAATACATATTTTTCAGTGATGTTGTCAACCATTAAGTCAGGAAGTCAGCCTAGATGATCACAATGGGCCATTCTGGTTCATAATCTATGAATCAATGAATTATCTGCCAGTACAAGGCATGTTAAGCAAAAGCCCTGTAAGCAAACAAAGCCTGACACAACAGCTAGGGAGGGGTGTTGGTTGGGGGGATGAAGAGAAATGGGGTATAAACATTCTAATAGTTTATACGAGAGCGGGAGATGGAGTTTACGCCATGATATCTAGGAGGCTGTGTCCAGTTTCAGTAACCGGGAAGAAATATTAGATTTAGGCTAGGGTAAGGATGATGGTAGAAAACTGAAAACCTCAGTCTTGTGAAGGATTACAGCCCAGATCAATGAAAATATGACATGACTACTAGAGTCCCACTATTTTAAATTGAAATGTCGTAATAGGCTATGCCTATTGAGATTTTATCCCATTGTCCGGCTATGCCGGAAAAAGGAAAGGAGACGCTGGATGTGGATAATTAGGCTAAAACTTAGTCCTAAATGTTTGGAAGTACCTGGCAGATAATAAGTGTACAGGGCAGGTAATTCCATAATGGTTTAAATGTATTTCGGGAGAGGGTTGCTGTCACCCCTCCCCCTTTACCCCTCCTGGTTCCCCAGTGAACCCGCTCCTGGGATCTTGCTAGCCCTCCCCCGACCACTCAAATGAGAATTAAGCAGGATCTATAAAGGAGCAGGGGGTTGACTCCCAGCTGTATCAGTCACAGGCACCCTGAAACACCCTGTTTCCTCTCCTTTAAAGAATGCCTTCTTAAATCCTTTACGAGTCTATTACATCTGATCTCTGTATCTCTTCCCTATGGAGTATCCGCGTAGACATCCACCCCACACTTACATCATGAGTTGTGAAATCACAGCCTAACTATTTTTGCACCAACTAAACCCCCAACCCACTGTGGGGAAGGCAAAAAAAAAAAACCAACAACAACAACACCTCGCCTTGGCCAATCTGGCAGTGAGGGAGAAAATTCCTTCCCACCCTCCATGAAAGGAGCTATTAGCATAATACCCACAGTGGACCGTGATAAACCTGGAATTTAACTGCTGCCATGGGTGGGAAGGTGGATGCTGCTCAGCCTGATATAGGTAAAAGACCCTTTTCCTGCACTGGTCTGACTATAAATAATCCCTCACTCTCTTCTGGTCACCTGGATCAATGTGCCTCTGCTGATCTGGTGTGAAGCTGCTGCAGCAAGTCACTCTCTTGCTCTTTAGCCCTTCAAGGGACTACACCCTTTCCAGCCAGCCAGCCAATGGCCCCCATTGCTTAATGAGAGGTGAGGCCAATCTCTACAGAACCAGGAAAAAAAAACTTTTCTGGTTTTAGAAACACGTGAGTTCAGAATCAGATTTCAGATCTGACACTGATCCACATGCCGCTATGAAATTTAATATGTTCAGTTTCTAAGTTTAGAGATGGGACATTTTCTTAAATGAGTCACTGTCTGGACTGGGTACAGCGATCTTATGTCAGGAGATCTTAATCTTGGACCTTCAATCCTCAATTCTGGCTGAGCTGTGCTTGGTGCAGGATCTCATGGGTGTTGCGGGGGTGCAGGGAGCTCAATGTGCCTTTATGTCACCTCTGTACTTTCCTGATCCCCAGAACCCCAGGGCCAATTCGGCCTCAGTTGCAAATCAGAGGAAATTCAGGGACTCTTTAACTCATGCCTACTGAGAAGTGCTGGAGAGCAGTTGTCATAAATATAAAGGGAAGGGTAAACATCTTTAAATCCTCCTGGCCAGAGGAAATACCCTTTCCCCTGTAAAGGGTTAAGAAGCTAAGGCAACCTCGCTGGCACCTGACCAAAAGGACCAATGAGGAGACAAGATACTTTCAAAGCTGGAGGGGGGAGGTGAAACAAAGGGTTCTCTCTGTCTGTGTGTTGCTTTTGCTGGGACCAGAGCAGAAATACAGGTCAGAACTCCTGTGAAGGGTTAATAAGCAATCTAATTAGATATGCGTTAGATTTTGTTTTGATTAAATGGCTGATAAGTTGTGCTGAATGGAATGTATATTCCTGTTTTTGTGTCTTTTTGTAACTTAAGGTTTTGCCTAGAGGGATTCTCTATGTTTTGAATCTGATTACCCTGTAAGGTATTTACCATCCTGATTTTACAGAGGTGATTCTTTTACTTTTTCTTCAATTAAAATTCTTCTTTTAAGAATCTGATTGCTTTTTCCTTGTTCTTAAGATCCAAGGGTTTGGGTCTGTGTTCACCTATGCAAATTGGTGAGGATTTTTATCAAGTCTTCCCCAGGAAAGGGGGTGTAGGGCTTGGGGGGATTTTGGGGGGAAAGACGTTTCCAAGTGGGCTCTTTCCCTGTTATATTTGTTTGACGCTTGGTGGTGGCAGCAATAAAGTCCAGGGACAAAAGGTAAAATAGTTTGTGCCTTGGGGAAGTTTTAACCTAAGCTGGTAAAAATAAGCTTAGGGGTTTTTTTCATGCAGGTCCCCACATCCATACCCTAGAGTTCAGAGTGGGGAAGGAACTTTGACAGCAGCTTTACTCCAAACACATACACATACCCCTCCAGCCAAATCAATCATGCTTTCTCTCCCCTGGCCTCCAGGTGAAAGAGATTGATCTGCTCTCCTAAATGGAGGCAGCACTTTCGGTGGTCCCTCTCACCGCGAGGCGTCCTGCTCCCACTGAAGAGATGGAAGCACTGCACCACTTTTATACCGTGCTGTGCCCCCATGGCTCATGTTAGACCTCTCTTGATTGATGGCTAGCGTTAACTACATCTCATGTTTCAGTCCATAGTTTCCTATTTAATATTCAATAAGCAAGGAAAGTCTTTCTTCTGAAACCAGGAGAAAGTTTAGAGGAAAACAATAAGTAAATGGGAAAACAATTTATTTTCTGTCTGGAGTTTCAGTAGGGAGCATATATGTATGAGAGGGTGTTAGGATTATGAAACTGAGTACAGTACAATACAGTAGTGCAAATAGGGAATCTATAGAGAAGACCGCTTCAGACAAAGCCATAAGCAGATTAAGCAATTGCTTAGGGCCCCAAGCAGCTCAAGGGAACCCCCCTGTTTGTTTTTTTATTATGTGTTTGCAGGGGAGATATTCCTGCTTAGGGCTCCCAATGGGATAGCACTGGCACTCGGTATCTTTTTCCTGTTTAGTCTCAGAGGGAACAAGCTGTAAAACTTGTATTCTAGTATATTTTCCTCCTTACCTTGGTTTCAGTAAACATTGGTGTTAGAAAGCAGATTAGAGTTTGATTTTTTATCTCCATGCTCACAGGAGCATGGAAACCGCAACATAAATATCAGTTAACCCTCCACATCCTTTTTACTCCATCCTGTCCCAGCAGCCACAGCAGTATTTGTGAGTGTGTGTGTGTGGGGGGGGGAATCACTGTCTTGGGGAGCCTGAGGAAAATAATCAGCTGCAAAGGATGCAGATACTCTTGCCTGATCTCCCCGAGGAAAGAGGGGAGAAGAGGTTTGATTTCCAGAAGCTGAGAAAGCAGAAGACAAATGGAGGTTGGGAAAGCTGCCACCCTCACTGCTGGAAGCTCTAACTGCTGCCAGGGATCAGGCTTTGCTGGGTTCTTTGAAGCTGCCCACCTTCTGTCTGTCTGCTTCCCACCTTCCCCTAGATTTTGGTGGGAGTAGCTGGCTGTAGAAGCAGCATGAAGGGAGACAGCCATCTGCCCAACCAAGAGAACAGTAGGCAGCAGCATCCACTTTTGTCAACCATCAGCAGATGAGGTAAATGAGGAGACATATTGGAGGAGAAAGGTAGCACCCCCTAGAAAGGACAAGAGAGTAAGGAGTGGGATAGGATACATAGTTTAAGTAGGTGGCAAAATGGGCAGGCACTTTAAAAAACTGTATGCGTGGGGTAGTCTGAATTTGTGCCTAAGAGCTCAGCTGATCCCTGCTAGCCTGTATCCTGAATCTGCTGTAAATGCCAGTGCAAATGACTTGATTCATACTTCAAATATCCGAACTATCAGACATCAGCAATCCAAGTATCTACCCTCAGAGCAATTACTACATTGAATCATCTCTACCAAAAAATATCCTGGTTGCCACTGGACAAATATGCACATAAAGACCCAGCTTTACAGTATCTTGTGCAGATTCCATTAGACATTCATGTGAAGTTCTGGAATAGATAGTAGCAATAATGACCTCTGAGTCAGGCTTTCCCTAGCAGTTAATGAACTGGGTGAAGGGCCTGCAGCATTTTGTTTAAAATTATTCATGCCATAGGAAAGAGAAGAATATGAAAATATTCTGATGTCATTGTTTAAGTTTAGGATGTTGTTATGACGTGACACGTTTTGCCCTGAAATACATTTCAAACACTATGTGAGTTCTGTGTTATGACAAGGAAGTCTGCTTGGACCTAGAGCAAAGGAAATAATCAAGGCACTAAAGGAAACCAGACCTTATACCTACAAGTAACAATTATTTTTGAATTTTATAATCACAATCAAGTTGAATTTCAGTAACAATTTCCAGGTGAGCGGTACAGTAAGTCCATCCTAAGGTTAAATGTTCTGCACTTTAAGTCTAAACTAGATCCACAGTATGCAGGTATTTATATTTGAAAATATATATTGGCACAATAGTGTTCAATGAACAGGGCAAGGATGAAGGCATAACAAATATTTATACAATGTGGGTGTAGCATGGGTGGACTTTTCAGTTTAGTCATTCATCTGCTATTTTCAGTGGCAACTTGTGTGGTCAGTGTCCATTATTCTTGTGCAAACCTGGAAGTATTACTGGGCTAATGAAGTAATTACTGATATTATTCAGTATATACACATGCATTAAGGCAAGAAAGCCGCTACTCATACATTTTAGAACTGTTAAGATACTTTTATGGGTTTTATGAAAAAGACTCCTACAAAGAACAGAAGGTGGAAACTTCCAATGCCAGATTGCTACTGGTCAGTAGGGAATCAGGAAATCCATTGCAGGGGCCACTGTGATCATTAATTGTTTCCTCCTATGCAGGACTGTGACTCTTGGCAATATGCAGGATATCATGTATGAATATGCAGCAAAGGGGGTTCCTGAACTGTGGTGGAGTGATAGACGGCATGCATATCCCTATTTTGGCACCAGCCCAACTTGCCACTGAGTACTTCTACAAGAAGGACTACTTTTCTATGGTTATGCAAGGATTGGTGTATCACCAGGGTTGCTTCACTGACATCAATGTTGGCTGGTCAGGAAAGGAGCATGATGCTTGCATCTTTAAGAAAACAGCACTGTTCAGAAAGCTACAAGAATGGATTTTCTTTCCCCATTGGTGGATTACATTGGGAATATTGAAATGTCAATAGTGATCCTGGGAGACCCAGCCTACCCCTTGCTCCCCTGGCTCATGAAGCCATATACCTGCCACCTCGACAGCATCGGGGAACAATTCAACTACAGGCTCAGCAGGTGCAGAATAACAATTGAATGTGCTTTTGGTCATTTGAAGGGTCTCTGGCATTACTTACTCACAAGATTAAACCTCAGTGAGAAAGTATGCCAATTGTTATAGCTGCCTGCTGTGTCCTGCAAAACATACGTGAAGGAAAAAGGGGAAAAGTTTCAGTTGGGGTGGAGGGCAAATGTGGTGTGGCTGTCTGCTGAATTTGAACAGCCAGATACAAGGGCTATTGAAAGAGTTCAATGTAGAGTTATACAGCTCAGGTAGACTTTGAAAGACCATTTTAACAGTGAGCCAGAGTAGTGTGTGTTGTGTAGTGTACTCTACTTTTTTCTGGACTGATAGGAATCATGTGGTGATTGCAGTGCATATAGGACTATTACTATTACATTGTCCATACACCTATTAATTTTGTTGGTGAATGATCCTATGAGTTGTGTGACACTGTACAGTAACAGGTAACAGTTGCTTTCGGAACTGCTGAGCACTAGGCAGGATATGTTGTGAACTAATAACGATGAATTATGTTCCAAATAAAATGTTATTCTATAACAAAATCAGTGAAAAAACCCAAACACCCTGCACAATTTTAAAATGAATACATTAAAATTGCAATAAAACTTAATAAAATTTGATAACAGAACTTATGATGGGAAAATAATATTCATGTCCCTTTCAGCTACACATCCACCAACCATGACTTTCATAGGTTAGTGTATGTGAAGCCGTGGTTTTCTTTAATGTCTCCCAGGGTGGAGTGGTAAGGGCAGTGAAGTGCCCCGTGATGCTATATGGATATTGCGGAGGGGGTATCATTTGAAGGGTCAGTGGCATTGTTCACTTACAAGACTGGATGTCAGTGAGACCTTCTCCTTATCTGGCTCAGGCATTCCACTGGTGTGGAGAGGGAGACTCTGAAGGCCTCATTGGCAGCAACTGAACACATACAAAGTACTATTCTCAGTGTATTTGAAACTTAAGATGCTGAACTCACATCTGTTGCTCCCTAAAAAGTTTTAAGCATTACATTCTCATGTCTGCTTGAGATTGCTTCTGCACTGTGCCAATCACAGCACCTGCCATGGTGAGTATGACCAGTCGAGGAGATCTAATCCATCCTGTTTTCTCCAGGCAGGAGCTCATGTGGGGTGTGTAGCCAGCATGGTCAACTGGGCAGTTGCACTGAACAATGGAGAGCTGCTTGGTGAGCTTGCCAAACTGAACAATCAGGAAAAGGAATTTCAACTATTCACAGGGGTTTACAGGGAAGGGGGCTTCTGGTTTCCCTGACCCTGGAACAGTGGAGTTCATAGAGGTGACCAGAGCAGCCAGTGTGGGGCATTGTGGGACAGCTGGGACAATCAGGGTTGAAATAAGTAACACAGTGTACACTTGCATTTTGTCAGCTTACATAAATCAACCATGACTCTACACCACTCAGGGAGTTGGTGGTAGTATATTGTCATAACAGGGCACTTACAGAGTTGAGAGACCAATTTGTAGACAGATGCGCAACTAGGTTGATGTAAGCTACCTTGTGTCTGCTTGACTTTGTAGTGTAGACCTGGCCTAAGAGAGAAAACATAGGGACTCCCAATTTTGGTTACCCCAAACAAGACTTCACACAAACATCTTTCAGCGATGGTACAGGTGTATTTTGTCCTGACTCAGTGCAGAAGGCTGGACTTGATGACCTCTCGAGGTCCCATCTCAGAAAAGGATGCCAGATAGAGTTTCTGCACTCTGAGACCATGCCTAGAAGTCCACAGCTTGAGACAGTGACTGGACTCTGTCTAGATCCAGCCAGCCTAAGAGCACATGACATCCAAAGTTTGGGTCTATTACAGAAGCTTGGTGAGCAGCCATAAGGAGGAGCTAAGTGTGGGTTGTAACACCTGCGTACTCCCATTGGTAGCTTTGGGTCTCTAGAGCTACGTCATTCCTGTTAGAGTAGCACCCAATATGCAGTGATGGGAAACTACCCCTCCACCACGAGGCCCCTCATTTTGTGAACCTCTACAAGGATAAATTCTCTTTCCAGTCTTTCTAAACATTTACATGCAACCACTAGATAAGCTGGTCAAACAACATGGACTCAAGTGCTAGCAATATGCTGATGCCACACAGCTCTACCTATCCTTCACGATATATATGACCACACCACTAACAGTAAGATTCCTCAGTGCTTGGCTGAGATCAGTTCTCGGATGAAGAATAGCTTGCTGAAGCTGAAGTCAAGCAAGACAGAAGTGATGCCTGTGGGCAAAAGAAAGCATTTTGAGGAATTTGCAGCCACGATACAGCCTCATTTCCCTGAAGACATACACCCATAATTGATCCATAGTTTAGGCATATGCTAGGATTCCTCACTAACATTAAGCTGTCACATAGCAGCATCTATGAGTAGCATTTTTTATCATCTCCAGTTGACAAAGAGACTCCATTGCATCATGGCATACAAAGACCTGGCCTCAGTTATTCACAACTTTTTCACTTCTTAGATGGACTACAGCAATGCAATATACATGGACATGAAGCCTTTAGCACTTAGGAAACTCCACCTAATACAAAATTATGCAGTGAGTCTCCTCAGCAACATGGACTATCATGAGCACATCAGACCTGACCTTCTCTCTCTCTACACTGGCTTCCTATAATCTTTGCTTCAAGTTCAAGGTCTTGGTGCTTATCTTCAAGGCTTTCCATGGCCTTTACCCAAAATAACTAAAAGATCACCTAATGCTCTGCAGTGGTTGACAGTTACTCTCCTCTGACACAATGGAACTCTCCACACTAAGGATAAACCTCATCCGTGTAGGAGAAAGAACTTTCTTGGGGGCTGGTCTGAGACTGAGGAATGAACTTCTCCAGGGCTACCACAAACTTCATACCACCTTCTGTTCCAAATGCAAAGTGCATTTCTTTGACTTTGTCTTCTCTAATTTTAATGCATAGCAACATGAATACTAAAAAAACAAAAACAAACAAAAGACTTTGCTAATCCACTACATAAGTTAAATCTAAAGATCCCATGGCACTTTTCTCAAGCATAGGAGAGCTAGCCTGGGTATCTCGACCTAACTCTTTCTTTTTTTTTTTTGGACAATTACTTTCTGCTACCTCATTTTCCCCTGAACTTTCACTAGGCTGCAATATTCTTCTTTTCCTAATTCATATTAGTATTTAGAGTTCCCATGTGGCATTCAGGAGCTGCCACAGATGGTCTGAGAGATGGCTGCACATAAGTGGCAAGTAAAGTGATTGCTAAGGTTTATAAAGGTTTACTCAGGGAAAAGACCTAGAATCAAGCAAGGAGAATGGTGCTATACAAATGAAAAATGATTATACCAAGGTTAACCTAAGTAATGTCATAAATAAGACACGCAAATCTTTTCTCCCTTTTTTGCATAACCTGGAGTACTCCAAAAAAAGATTTGTTACAACTGTAATACAGACGCAATGAAAAACTTCACTGGATGATAAATGAAGGTTTAAGTGGCATTCCATTTCTGATGTCTGTTTCTTATTACTGTCCTCATTTCTTGTCAGGTTTTTATAGTTTTATCTATCCACGTCTTTGCAGTATCAAGAACATGTGTTTCATATATTTAAAGTAACACCAAAAATTACTCTTAATTTTCTTTTACTGCAGATTCAGGTCAAGGCTATCATGGCTAGCCTACTATTTTCTGAAATTTCAGTCTAATGTATTGCCATGTGATTGTCTAGTCAAATTAATCATCATCATGTTTCATCTGAGAAGGGCATTTTATCAAACAACCTTTCTATTAATCCAGTGTCAACAACAAAGAATCATCCAGATCAGAGATTCCAAATTGAGAATCTACTATAGATAGATACCTGCTGATAATCTTACATTATGTGATTTAAAATACACATGTTCCTATCCAGATTTGGAATGTAGGAGTCCTTATTTGATTCATGATACCCAGAGATAAGATTGAATGTGTGATAAAGACTGAAGATATGGCAAACTATATATATAGTAGTGAACATTGTGGCCTGAAAAGATTGCCGTGAACTTGACCAATTACCCACACAAACTAATTGAATTTGCTGTCACACCTTAAATTTACCATGCAAACATTTAAATTCATGCACAATTCATTTCTTGAAGTATTTTCTTCTAAGTTCTGTTAAAGGTTTTGGTTATGATCTTTAAATCCTTGAAACCTCTAAGACCGAACATTATGGGGAAATGGCTTGACAGCTGGTCTACATGGGAAAATTATACCCGTATAAGCTAAGATGTAAATTTTAACTGGTATAATTATACTGGAAAAGCTTCTCGTGACTTTCCAGTAGTTGGCAGTGTGACAGGGTCGGGCCAGATGGCTATAGGAGAGTAATTTTTTTTTTAAGCAAAAAAGGTATATTTTTATTTGCATAACGCACTTACAAAACAAAACAACAGCATATACAATGTGTAACACAGCAACCAATCACAATTGTTTTCTCATTAGCTTCAGGGGAGGGAAGTGTTCAAGCTTGCCTGGGCCCAAAGTGGGGGGCTTCCTCGACTCTCGTGGTCTTCCACCCTTCCGAGTTACCTGGTGGTCCAGAGCGAGGAGGCTTCATCGACTCTCAAGGTCTGCCACCCCCTCGAGTTACCTGGCGCCACGCCCGAGTGTCACCAACAATTCCCTCCTCTGAAAGCACCTAACAAAAGGGGCAGGCTGTGGCGTGGACAACCCGGGGGGGGGGCACATGCACCCACGTGTAAAAGGACCCCTCTAAGGTGGTGGTGTCCACAGCAGCAATGGCTGGGGCTGGGGTCCCTTACTCTCTCCCCCAATCAAAGGGTCAAAACAAAGGGAGCTGGACGGGGACACTGAGCAGAGAGCCTCGGACAGCGCCCACCGCTCCTCAAAAGCATCAAGGGAGTCGGTGGACACCACCCAGAGGAACTCCGCCCGGATACGTGAACGGACCAAGGATCGGAAAACGGCCCCACAGTCACAGGAAACTCCATCAGCCAACCTCCTCTCTCTGGTTTTATAGATGGCCATTTTAGCCAGGGCCAGGAGGAGGTTAACTAGGAGATCCCACGACTTGGTGAGGCCACGGATGGGGAGTGCATAAATAAAAAGGTGAGGGGAAAAATGCAACCAAAAACATAATATAAGATTTGTGAGGAGCCAGAACAGGGGCTGCAGCCTGGCACACTCCAAATATACATGCGCCAGGGTTTCCCTCACTCCGCAAAAGGGACAAGTATCTGGGATGGGGTTGAACCGCGCCAAGTACGTGCCCGTGCTCACAGCTGCGTGAAGGAGCCGCCAACTGATGTCCCCGATGGGCCTCGAAACCAAGGTGGAATATAGGCTGGCCCACTGGGGCTGCTCACCCTCCAAAGGTGGCAGAAGGTCTCGCCACTTTGTGTCGGGGTGGGACACTAGGGTGAGGGTGTGAAGGGTGTGGAGCACGAGCGTGTATAGATGTTTCCTTGGCACAGTTTGGAAGCATACCGGCTGCAGTTCATGTAGCCCGCTCGCCGTAAAGGGGTGAGGGGGTCGATTGGGTCTATGGGGCAGGGGTCCAATTAAAAGGTCCGGCAGGCCTGGGGTAGAAGGTGGGTGGGGTGTGCCCTCGAGCAGGACCCGATCGAGGTAAGCTCTAGCAGCGGGCGGCAAAGCGGCCTTCACCTCCTGAAGTACGCGCCAGGGGCTACGAGGTCTGGAGAGCCCCATGTGCCAAGCGAACATCAGGGGATCCAGCCAGTATCCCTGGTCGTAGTCCAGAAGGTCTCCGACTCTTGTGACTTCTGCCAGGATCAAGCTCTGGCGCACCGAGCGGGACTCCGCCACCTGCACACGGAGCTGGGGGTTGTGTAGCAGGGGCTCCGCGAGGAGATCTGCCCCCTCAGTGGCTGCCACAGACCTGGTCATTAAAAACCGTTTCCAAGTCCAGAGGAGGTCCTGGTAGAAGACCGGCAGCCCGGAGAGGTCTCGCGGAAGACCTCCCGGACAGAGATAAAAGAGCTGCCGTTCATATTGGAGCACTCAGATGCGGCGCAGGATGGCGTGCGCCAGTGTGCTCCATGCCGAACTGCCTGCACTATAAAGGAGCCTCTGTAGGGCCTGGAGGTGGAAGACACAGACCTGAGTGTGCAGACACTTCAGGCCTTGTCCTTCCTTCAGGGGTAGATGAAGAACCCCTACAGGGGCCCAGTGCCTTCCTGACCAAAAGAACCCCAGAATCAATGTCTGGAGGTTGGTCAGGAAACCTGGGGCTGGGACCAGGGTGTAGAGCCGGTACCAGAGCTTGGACAGGACTAGTTGATTAAGCACCATCGCTCTCCCACGAAGGGAGAGACATCGGAGTAGTCCCATCCATTTCCGGAGTCGCTCTATCACCCCGCCTTCTAAATTTTCCCAGTTCTCCGGCGGAGAGGGATGTGTGGCGGAAAGGTAAACGCCGAGGTAGAGCAGCGGACCCGCGCTCCACCGGATGGTCTGAAGCGCTGGTGGGAGGGAGCTCACCTGCCACCAGTCTCCTACCGCCAAGCCAGAGCTCTTGACCCAGTTGACCCGGGCAGAGGAGGCTGCCGAATAGATGGCCTGGCAAGCCTCCACCCACACCAAGTCACCCGAGTCCTGGACCACGAGGAGCACGTCATCAGCGTACGCCAACAGGACCATCTGCAGCTCCGGCTCCCGCAGCACCAACCCTGTCAACCTCCTGCGGAGGAGGCAGAGGAAGGGCTCGATCGCCAGAGCATACAGCTGGCCCGAGAGGGGGCACCCCTGCCATACTCCTCGCCCGAAGCTGACCGGTTCAGTCAGGGTCCAGTTGAGCTTAACCAGACACTCTGCAGAGGCATACAGCACCCGGAGAAAACCCATAAACTGGGGTCCAAAGCCAAACGCTCTCAGAGTGTTCAGGAGGTACCCGTGGTCCACCCTATCGAACGCCTTCTCCTGATCTAGGGACAGGAGGGCGAATGACAGACTGTCTACGCCCGAGTTTCAAAAGGTCCCGAACCAGAAATAGGTTATCAAAGATACCGCGGTCCGGGACGGTGTAGGTCTGGTTTGGGTGCATCACGTCCGCCAGCACAGACCCTAGCTGCAGCGAGATTGCTTTTGCTACGATTTTGTAGTCCATGCTGAGGAGCGAGATGGGACGCCAATTTCGTAAATCGCGGAGGTCCCCCTTCTTCGGCAGTAAGGCGAGCACAGCTCACCTGCACGAAAGAGGGAGGACCCCGCTCTGCAGAGACTCGGCCCAGACGGTAACTAGGTCTGGGCTGAGGACGTCCCAAAACACGCGGTAGAACTCCATGGTCAGCCCGTCCATGCCTGGAGACTTATTAGTGGGCATACGATGGAGGGCTTCCAAGAACTCGGCCAGAGTGAGAGGCAACTCTAGCCGATCTCGGTCGCTCACGCTGACCGAAGGGAGCTCCTCCCAGAGCACTCTGCAAGCAACAGGGTCGGTCGGATCCAGGGAGAAAAGACTTGCGTAGAAGGCTCGGGCCCTCCCACACATCTCCACTGGTTCCGTGAGGGGGGTGCCATCTTCTGCCAGGAGGCAGGTGACATGTTTCTTGGCCCCCCTCGTTTTCTCCAGGGCATAGAAGAAGCGGGAGTCACGATCCATCTCCCGAAGGAGGCGGATGCGGGATCGAACAAAGGCGCCCCGGGCCCGATGGTCCTCGAGGGCCCGGAGCTCCTCCCGCTTCTCCCGGCATGCTCCACAGAGGAGGCTGGTGGCCAGACGCCTCTCCAGCTCTAAGACCTCCCGTTCCAACTGCTCTATCGCCGCATTTCTCCATCGGCTGGTGTCCCGGGTGTAGTCGCGGCAGAAAAGCCTGGCGCGCACCTTCCCCAGGTCCCACCATCGCTGCACCGAGGGAAAGGCACGCCGCTGCCCTCGCCAGACCAGCCAGAATTCCCGGAAGGATGTCACAAAGCCCTCATCCTCCAACAGACTGTTTTTAAAATGCCAGTAGGCCGGCCCCGGCCTCTCCGCACAGAGGGAGGCTGTCATGGTGGCTAGATGATGGTCAGAAAATGGGGCCCGCCGAATGCTGGAGGAGGGGGCTCATGAGAGATGGAAGCATGATAAATAAATGCGGTCCAACCGGGAGTGGCTCGACCGATGGGCTTCCACCCGGACAAAGGTGAACGTGGAAGTGTCATCCGGGTGGTGGTCATGCCAGATGTCCACTAGGGAGTGGTGTTCGACTATCTCCCGGAGGGTGTCCGTGGCGGCCGGGCTCTGCTCGATCCCCGAGTGGTCCTGTTCCTCGAGGGTGAGAATCTAAGGTGAGAATCTAAGGTGAGACTCTAAGGTGCCGAGGAAGGCGGATGCCCACTGGTAGAATTGCAGCCACTCTGGGCCCGATGTTGGGGCATAGATGTTAACAAGGTTAAACACGAGACCCTCCATATGGACCCGGAGATGTAGCAGGCGACCCGGCATGGCCTCGGCGACCCTTAGCACCTCGGGCCGTAGGTCGGGGTAGAACAGGGTCGCCACTCCAGCCTGTCGAACCATGACATGGCTAAAGTAGACCCTGTCCCCCGACTCCAGCCGTCAACTGTCTTCAGCGGTCGGGTCCGTATGGGTCTCCTGCAGGAAAACCACAGAGTACCCTGCCTCCCGAAGGAAGGAGAGCACCTGGGACCTGCGGAGAGCCATCCTACAACCCCGGGTGCTCAATGTTGCGATGGTGAGAGGTGTCATGGGGAGGGTCGGGGGGGTCCTCAATGGCAGGGACACTCGCATCTCCCAGCGGGCCACGCAGCAGTCCGTGACCCATCCTGTAGATGAGTAATTGGTCACGGAAGACATAGACCCGCCAGTAGGCCGCGGCATCCTGCTTCCCTTTCCCTTTCCCTTCCCCCATGAGGGCCCTTGTGGCCCAGAGGATTTGAGGAAAGTCCCCCCGTCGCTGGAGAGCAAGTTGTACCTTGTTGCGGGAGCCACGGACATCCTCTAAAAACTTCTGCAGCTCTCCTCGCAGATCATGGGGGTGTGGGGTTACGGTTTCCCAGTTGTTCCCCGGCGGGGCCCTTGATGCAGCCCTGTGGTCCACTAAAACGGACAAGCAGGGTGCAGACCCCTGACGGGGTGCCTGATGGGCTGGAGCTTCTAGGCCTACATCAAGCTCTACGGCGATAGGGGGCGGTGGAGGGAAAATAGCAGCTCCTAATGGGTCGGGGCAAGAGAACACAAAGGCCGCTCCCTGGGGGTCATCAGTTGGGAAAGGGAAGGAGACAGCCCCGGGGGCGGCAATGACATTGCAGGAGGTAAATTGGATCGGGGTAGGGGCAGGGTAAGGGCAGAGGTGAGGTTCTGGATTTCGGGAGGCAAGCAGCTGGATGGTGGTGCCTCCCGATCAGGCTCAAGGGTTAAGGGGGTGGGGAGAGAGCTCTCAGTGACACTCTCAGGGCACAGGCTCTGTGGTGGATTTAGCGGCCACAGCATCAGGAGGTGGATTATCTTCTGTAGGGCCCCCGCCCGGGAAGGAAGTCGATTGCTCTGCACCAACGGGGGGTGCCCCTGGCAACTCATGCCCCGGCTGCGTGGCGCCGGCTGTCACCTGAGCAGGCTCGGTGGTCGTCAGTGGGGTGCCATCAGCGGCTGGGTCGGTGGAGGAGTCCAGGGGCTCCTCGGAGGTGGGAGCGGAAGCAGCAGTTAAGGGGAAGGAGCATGGGGAAAAGAGGGGTGTAGTGAGGTCGCCCAGATCGAGATTTGCTGGCAAAATGTCGTCCTCCCTCTGGGCTACTGGGGTCAGATCTAAGGCCTCAATCTCCTCAAACATGGAGGAGAGGACACTTTCCTCTGCCTCGGGGTTCTCCCCGCCGGCACCCACCATGACGGTTGCCTCGGGGTTCACGGGGGCTTCCTCGAGGGTCTCGGATGGGAGGGTCTCCTGTGGAGGGGAGACACTACCCTCCGGTGCTGCCATGTCTTTCCCGGCTGACACCGGAGGATGGGACACACTCGTGGGCAAAGTGGAAGGTTCGGCATCAGTGCCCCCCTTCCTGGTTTTCCGGGGGGCCTCCGCCTCGGGTAGATGAGGCGGAGCTTGAGCCTTCTGCTTGCCTTGCTTCCCCTTGACTAAGGCCCAGCCCTCCATGGCATCATCTGGGGGCTGGTTAGCAGGGGTCGTGTCAGGGGGTAAAGGCGATGGCAGAGGGACTTGGCGGGGGGAACGGTGGGGCAGCATAAGGGAGGGAGGATTCTCCCTGGGGCAGGCTCTCTCCAATGCCTGGTGGTATCTCTGCCACACCCTCCTTCATAGGCCCCGCTAGATTGTCAGCAGTGAGGGCGAGGCTCTCCCGCTCATCTGGGCGTTGTAGGGGAGGTGCCCCTTGGGCCTGAGCGGGAGTAGCGGTGGTCCAAAGAGGAGGGGGGGCAGGTTCGGGTACCGGGCGGCCAGGGGCATTGGCAATGATGGGACCGATGTCCTGCTGGGTCTCGGGGATCCCAGATGCCCCTCCTTGCTGGGCTAAGGGGCAGTCCCTCCGGACATGACCCGACGCCTGGCATAGGTAGCACCTGGCTTTCCCCGTGGAAAAGTACACATGGTAACGGGCCCCCTGGTGGGGGCTAGGAAGGACCCTTCGAGCGCCACTCTGTCACGCGCCGCCGATGGCAGTAAAAGTTGCACTTGCTGGCAGAAGGAAAAAATGTGATGGAGGGTGGGGTCCTTGCAACCCAACAGGAGAGGGCTGATAACAGAAACAGGTTTCCCCAGGGTGGAAAGGGTGGGTAGCAGGGCAACATTGGGGAGAAAAGGAGGGACAGAGGTCAGGACCAGGCGGACGCCCAGCTCCTCTAGCCGCTCTACGGCGACAAACACCCCTCCCCCCACCTCCAGGCCCCTCTCCACTGCTTCCTGGGCGGCAGCCTCCGATGCTAAGAAGAAAATGACCTTCCCGTACATTTTGGAGGCCGCCACAATGGCCGAGGACCCCACCATCCTCACCAACGCCCGCACGTAGGTCTCCACGTGGGGTGAGGCGGGCACCAGGAGGCATCAGACACCGTGCTTCCTTGTCATGGTGGGAAAGGGGCCCCGGCTGCTATTGATGGTGGCGGCGGCGGTGGGTGGGAGAGATGACGAGGCGGCAGGCGGGGAGGCTGCCGCCGCCCGGGCATATGTCCTGGGGGCTGAGGAAGGGACATCTGCAGAGCTGGTGAAGGGAGCAGCGGGGGAGGACGCCGTGGTCTGTGGCGGGGCTGCAGCAGTGGGGGTGGCCCTGCCATGGAGGGCCCAGTGGTTTTAGTGGGACCCTTCCCCTTCTTCTTGCCCTGGCCTTTCCCGCTGGCTGGGGTGGCTTCCCTAGAGTCTGGGGAGGCGATGGGCATGGCAGCAGTGGAGGTCACCCCAGTGCCCTCCATTGTCGATGCCCCAGCGGGGGCGGTGGCAGGTGATTAACAGGAGTTGGGGTCAAGTAGAAAGGGCCAAGCTCTGGGGTGGACAATTCGGCGGGGGGGGGCACATGAACGACCGTACGCTTGTCCAGAGAGTCCTCTTTGGTTGGCTGGTGCTTCTGGCCCACGCGGTGGAATCAGGGCGAGCAGCTGAGTCCAGAGGCAGATGTTAGACAGCCAGCAAAGATGGTAGAGTCGGGGGGTGAAGATCGTAGTGTGGGGGTTGGGAGGACACAGATGGATCGGGGGGCAGCTCCGTGCCACACCCCCTGTATCCCTACAAACACAGTTAAGACACAGTCAAGGCCTCCCCCCACACGAGAGCACAGTTGGAAAGTTACTCAGTCTTAGGCCCCCTCCACGGCAATTTGTAGATTCCCCAGGCGGTGTTCCTCCGGTGGATGGCTTTTTCTCTGTCTGTTCCGGGTTTTCTTTTTTGCATTCCAGAAATGCCGGAGCAAGTGATAAGAGTCCTCTCGACCGGAGACGGGTCCGCAGACAAACAGCAAGTGGCTGGGTCTGGGGGCTGGGTCCTTCCACTCCCCCCCTCCGGAGAAGCGGGCCGGCAGGCCCCCCCTCTCTCAGGGGGGTGGGTTTCAGCTGGAGCGGCAGCAGCGTCTGGGGGCGGGGGAGGGGCTAACAGCCGGCCAGCACTCTAGCAACAGCAGAGAAAGAAAAAAAAAAACAACAAAAAGAAAAGAAAGCGGGGGAGAGTGTCTGGCCGGGGGGAAGCTGAAAGCAGGGGCAAAAAACAAGGAAAGCCCAGGTCAGAGGGCAGCAGCAGGAGAGCAGTCTAAGTAGGTCCCTTTTCCCTGGGTAAGGGAACAGGGAAGGTTCCAGAACAATTGGGAACCTTCTGGATACGATTAAGACAGACTGATTAGAAAACCTGCAGCCAATCAAGAAGCTGCTAGAATCAGGGAGTGAGAACGTATACTGTTGGAGGACTGAGGTGTACAAGCATTATCAGACACCAGGAGGAAGGTCCTATGGTGAGGATAAAGAAGGTGTTGGGAGGTGTTGGGAGGAGGCCATGGGGAAGTAGCTCAGGGAGTTGTAGCTGTCGCACAGCTGTTCCAGGAGGCACTCTAAACAGCTGCATTCCACAGGGCCCTGGGCTGGAACCCGGACTAAAGGGCAGGCCCAGGTTCCCCCCAAACCTCCCAACTCCTGGTCAGACACAGGAGGAGTTGACCTGGACTGTGGGTTCAGAAAAACGGCCAAGGTGAGGGCTGCCGTGAAGCTCCAAGGTGAGCAAATTCGCCAATAAGCACAAGACCCACCAAGGTAGAGCAGGAACTTTGTCATAGTAGTTATACAGGCATCAACAATGAAACTTTCCCAAGTAGACAAGCCTTAAGTCTCCCACCGTGACCCATCATAATAATTGATTTTATCTAGAGTGTACTTGCCAAACACATCCTGTGCTGGCAGCAGAATATGCTCAATATAAGTAGTTAGGAGTATTTGTCATCTCTCCCCTTCTAACAATTCACCATAGTCCTGGTTTGGCGTCCTTTGGAATATGGCATATAAAAAACTTATTTAGGCAAACATTTTGATGACTATAGAGATGGACATGATGATGAGCAGTCTGTGATTAGTTAATCAGTACCAGTAGAGGTGGCTTTTATAGCTTCCAGATGGATAGTTTATGTATTTATTTAAAAGTGTCCAGAATCCTTGGCAGTGAGCAGAAGTTGGGTTTCACTGAATACCATCAAGTATTCTGTGAAATTATGCTAAAATACAAAGGACATTAATATTCCTTTGAACGGATATAAGAATTTTTAAAATAGCACAAGAACAATTAAAAATGTGGTTTAGAATTTATTTGAAAATTGCATTTCTCAAGTTTTGGCAAATCGGAGACCTTAATAAATTGCCTGACGGGGGTATCTGTGTGAAAAAAATAAAATTTTAGAATACATCTAACAAAAACTGCAAGGTCAAATCCTGATATCCTTATTGAGGCAAAATTCCTATTGACTGCAAGATTGACTTAAGTGTTGAATTTGTGCAACTGTTCAGAATAACTACAATTGTTTTAATGCAGCCCTGCCTCTATATAATAAGCTCAAGAAACTATGTTTTTTTTTTTTCAGAACAAATAATGCTGATCTTATATTTTGCTTCCTAAAGAAGGGGAGTTTGTTTTTATAGCACATATATCTAGGAAATAAAAAGTCCTAGCCTTCTGCTCTAGCACTGATAGTCATTGATATTTAAACTCCAGGGATATTATTTCAAATTTATCTAATTTTTCTGCATTTTAATCTTTTCTGTCAGTGCTCCACTATGAGGGATGTTAATTTGTAGAAAAGTTACAAAACTATTCTCTCAAAGAATTATCTTTGAAGCAAGCTATTGCCCACCCATCACTCTTGCCCTTTGCAGTATCCAGTGATTTTCTTTTAGTATGAATCACCATAGTTAAAAAAAAAAATTACTACATGAAAGTGACTTTAATTCATTAAAATATCTTTACTCTCTGATTGTAGCTTTCCTTTCAAAAATGAGATGGAATGTGCCAAAGTAGTACCCAGAGCTGCTATTTTTAGAACAAATTCTTAAAGTATTTGTTCCACAAGAATGACTGAATTAGATTAGAGCAAGATTCAGCACAGATGTGTTGATAGCTCCCTATTGTAAACATATGTGGGGAATCTGCCCCGGTCCTATTAGTGTCATTCCTACAATGGAGGACATAAATTAGGAGTCTCCTCTCTAAATATCAGGTTTCATGGTAATATATCCACTGACTTTAGAAAGCTCTTGAAAACCAAACAGACAGTGAACTGAGAGAGACTTTGAATGGTGACATTTGTTTCTATAATGTGCAGGCCTGTCACTGGAACCAACTTGCTGTAACAAAAATAAATAAAGCACAGAAGGTCAATGGTATTTTCCTTTTTTATAATAAATCTTTTATAAAGGTTATGCCTTACTTAATATGAGGTGCAGCCTACAAAATCTCCAAGTTAAGGTAATAACAAATATTAGAGTTTCCCCAGGCCTTGCTAAATTGTAATCCACTTAAACTGGGATGTATTAAAGGAGTATCCATGCCAAGATCATGTGTCAACATGAAAGCCAAAACCTCTAATTTTAGCATCAGAGAACGCCAATATACCTTCCAATGAGAACAGTAGCATAATATGGACAAAAAAAATTGGAAAGCAACAAGATTTTGCATATAATAGAGAAGATATGGATGTACTGTTAAGTGTTATATGCTGCATGTAATTTAAGTTTAGGGCTATGGTTTCACACAAGGTTAATGACTGGCCATTTTGCTAAAATACATTGACCATATTTCCTCTGATGTGTTAATCACAACTTAGATATAGATCAGGTAGAATTTCTGTTTTCCCTCTCCATGTTTTTCAAGTCTTCCATTATTGATGTTTCCTTTGTTTTTGCTTTACTTTGAGTATGACATTTTCCAAATATACAATGAGCCAAAATGCAGAAGATTCTTAAATACCATCATTACAATAGTAGTTTTTTCCCATTAAAGTGTAACTTTTTCAATTGAGTACTAAAACATAAATGAAAATTTGAAGACCTACATTTATTATGAATTGGTTGACAAATAACCAAAGACAATCTAAAGAAATAGCCATATGAACCTGGTGTTTGCTATCAATATGAACAGAATGGTAGGAAGTTGCTGTTCAGAGGCTAAACTTAATAAATTGTGAGAAATATCATGTTTAATTGATGGATTGTTTCTCTTAAATCTGCATAATTTAAATGCCATCTGCCATCTACTGGATGTATTTTATCTCCAAGAAAAAAAATTGCTATACCATATACAACACACACAGCCTCACATAATAAGATTGGGATGACATTTGTACTGAATTCAATAGTTTAGGTAGCTGATGCCCAGTGGATTGCAAAAATGACCGTGGCAAGATGGATGTCACCAAGCAGTGTAAATATTCTGCATTGACTTTATCATCTTGAAGTAAATGTACCAGATGGGTTTTCAAAAAAGGCCAGACATGCATTACAAGATAGTTTAAAAAGCGCTTTTTTCATAAATTTTCATAATCTCATCCAAACAGAAAACAGGCAGTTGAACATGCATGCAAATTTATAGCAAGCAATTGAGGATAGTGCATTCACACTTTTGTGTGTGGCCTATAGTAGGTATGGAGGACAAAGCCTTGTTAACCATTGGCCTACCTATGGAATTGTTTTCTGTAACCACTAAGAACTGATATCACCACTTGCAGGAAGAATTATGGCGCGACTGGTTGAACATACTCTTTCCATGATAACTTTGTACCAGAGAGGGAGGGAGAACCTTTGGAGACAATGTAAGACCACATTGGCTTTGTACAGTTTGCTTGAGAAGGAACTGACAATAGAAAACTGCATGCATACTCCTCAGACTTGTGCAGCATCCAGCCACAAAGCCTCACATTGCTAGACGATGGCTGAAATGAGGATGAAGTTCAGCTTCTTCTGGGGATTCTCTGGTCTGCTAGTCAATGTTACATATGAGCACCAAGTTTTATTCTTCTTGTAGGAGAAACATCCTGTATTCCATCAAGAGGAAGCTGAGGAAAGAGAGAAAAACAGGAAAAAAGATTAATGCTCAGGCCTCCCATTCCTGAGAGGTGGAGATCTTTAACCATAGTGCATCAGAACCAAGGTGTGGGTGAGTACAATTGCTGGAAGAGCACAGGGAAAGGTTCCAGCAAGTAAGTCCAGATAGGTCTTTCCTTAAATCCTCAGGTCAAAGATCATATTGAGTACATTAACCCAGAGAGCTCCCAACAAAGTTCAGGGCAATAATCATGTGCACTATACAGGAGAGTAGATTGTGACGAGGAATCAAACAGGCAAGACCCGTGTGTGTATAACGAAGCACAAGAGCACTAACTACAGTGGTATCAAACCAGGAAAGATCAAGTGAGGGGCATAATTTCACAAAGCATCGTGATTCAAAGGTATAGCATAAAGACTCTCTCTGTAATAGCGTTTGACAGAACTTTTAACCTATCCAGTTAAGAGACCAAATCATACAACACAATACAGTGGAGGAGGTCAGGCTAGATGATCACAATGGTCCCCTTCTGGCCTTGAAATCCATGAATCGATGAAAAAAAAATGTGAGATTTTTTTTTCAAATGGGAACACTAGAAATTAACATTTTAAAGTTGATGAGAAGAGAAATTATATAGAAAACAAGAACTGAAGAATATTTCTGGAAGGACTCCTGTAAAGTATGTAACAAAGGAAGATGTATAACTAGTAGTTAATGATATTTGGTATCTAAATGGCCTTGGGGATTTTCACAATGCTGCTGAGACCATTATCTGACAAAAAATTGTACCCTATCTTTTGAAATGCATTATGTACCTATAGTATTTTTAGCCTTGGGACCTGTCATACATTTTGAAATGATACTTTATAGTCCTATCCAGTATGCGAGAGAGATGTGTATGGGAATGACACCTTTAAAAGCTACATATTACATTTCTTTAACAAAAGCCTTTCTTTGTTTAAGACTAAACTTTTATTTTACACTATCAGAACTATTACAAAAGGGAATTAATGAACATTCTAAGACATGGGAGAAAATATCTGAGTCTGTTTCAAACCTATTTAACTTTCATGGCTCCACAATGTAGTTATGTAATAAAATCATTCTGAATGTTCCAAGATCTGGGAGGAATGTACTTTACATTTGCCACAGGCCCAAATTGGCAGGATAATACTACCCCTCCCCCCCCACAAAAAAAAACAACAACCTAATTTATGGCCTTCATTTTGATGCCACTTGTAAATCAGAGTACCTCCAATAATAGTGGTGTGAAAATTAGAATCAGAATTAGAATCTAACCAGAGTCAGCGTTTCTAAAGTGCCTGTCACCATAGTAGCTCTGAAGAGCAGTGCAATTAAAACAAAATTTAGAATTTTGTTGTAACAATTTAACACTTGAATGTTATCTATAATTATATATCCAAAGAGTATATATAATTACAGAACATGTGTTTTTTTAGCAAACTGTATTCCTAATAAGAACTACTCTTTATATTTTGCAGATTTCAGTACAGGATACGCACCATTCCTTAACAATCACTTAATCTATTCTCAGATATTATATATGCTCACCATGCTGCTGTTGTGATGAAGATAGCATGGGAGGTGTCAGTCTGGAAACCACACTGAGCAATGTGTCTGGAATTGGTAGGAAAAGAACATGATCAGAAAGAGAACCTGAAAGCAAGAAATAGATTGCCTGAGGTTAAGAAATTAAACGGATCACAAGAGAGGAAGTATTGTGAAGCAGGAAAGAAAGAAAGAAAAGAGAAGAACAATCATAGAAATGAGTGATGGAAATTATTTAATCATCTAGACTACTTCCCCACTACTACAAGTTTATTCCATACAGCATATATGGTCTCATCTATTTTTAAATGGCCCAAGTAGTTGGACTTCTGCAACTTCCCTTAGGAAGCTATCACACGGGCTGACGTACCTCACTGTCAGGAAGTTTTTCAGGAAGTTATTCAGCCTAAATTTCTTCTCAGTTATTTCCCATTTGTCCTAGTTATGGCTTCTTGTGCCACCCTAAACAGTTCCTCTCCATGTTTGTTGTTCAGAGCCTTAGAAATATGTATACACTTCTGTTCTCTAATTGATTATCCCCCATAAAGCACGAAATACTCTAGGACCTGGTTATCTCAGGGAGTGCCTCTACTACTGTATCACATCATAGTAGCTGGAAGCAATGGAGCACTTCAGATGTTGGGCTCCAGAATGGTGGACCTTGTTGGGGCAGTTTGCAAGTCCTTAGCTCCTATGTGTAGTCACTTACAGCTGGTGGCTAACCAAGTTAAGACATGATGAAGGTACTTCTCCTGGGTCAGACTGTGGATGTTAATATCCCCTTGATGAGTGATGTCTTGAAGTGACATTCCTGTTTTAATTGGCTTGTTTGTTTTTCTTTTTTATTAGTTACAGTTTTATTGGAAGATGCAGATGATATTGAGTGTGTATCTCAAAGTTTGCACAAAAAATGGTGTTTTAAATATGCAGCTACTGCCCGGATACTGAAATGATGGCTGGCTGATAAATGCATAATTAGCTCATTTTAGTATTTTAAAAGAGACACTCGTATCCAAATTGATCTAATGTTTCAGTCCAGTGATGTTGGATTTCCCTTAGTGGGAAATATGTCATGCTTGATTTCCCATAGCTTATAGCTGAAACTTACCAGCTGGAGAATCCATGTAGATACTGAACACACACAAGAGATTACAAGAGTAAGATGTACATGGCAAGAAACAACATCTGTTTTGTTTTTTTTTCTCCCCCAGTCTTTGATATTTCAGCCTCCAAAGATGTCCTGGAGAGATTTTTTTGGTTTTGGGTTTTTACCTATACCAAATTCAGACCTGATCTGATACCTCACATAAAAGAGAAGATTTTCTAATTGTTTTCCAAACCTGGTTAGAATCAGTTGCCCAAACTTGTCCTTTGTTTAACTCTTGTGCTAGATTAGATGGAGGGCAGTTATAATTAGAACATTTAGAATTTCTAATTGGATGAGACATGCAACACACATTAACAGTATTGGAGTTGTGGGTCTACTCCATTGCATAGGAAATTCAAAATTTTCTCATTATATATGCCGAATAAAAATTGTGAAAATATGGTAAAGGAATATAGTCATGTGACACAAAAACAGATGAACAATCAATACAGTGAGCGAAAAAAATCAGTATGCAGGGGAAACAACCAGAGCAAAGAATATATCAAATATGCCTATAGCAAATTCAGAAAAGAGTTAAATAAGGCCCCTAGCATAAATATCTGTCTAATTTTGTCTGCATAATAAACACAGTTTCTTTAATGATGAGAATGAGGCAAAAAATCCAATCTGTAGTACAGGATTTCCAATATAAGGCAGACAATATCTGGGTTGGTTGCATATGGCCAGGACCTAGTTCAGCTCAGCAAATCCAAGCATACCTGGGAATATTAATAAAGTAATTGGTGCTTAAAGTGATCTGAAAAAAGTGGGGAGTCGCTCATAATCTGGAAGTAGTAGCTTAAAGTGTGCCCTTCAGTGACTCAACTTGATTAAAAAATATTGTCTGGTCTGGCACCTGTTGCCTCAGCCCCTTGCTCTGCCCCAGGCCCTGCCATCACCCAACACCTTCCCCCAATCCCACCCTGCCTCTTTCTGCCCCCCTCTGCCCCACCCATTCCTTCTCCCAAGCCCCTACCCACCTCTTCCCTTCCCTGCTACACCCCCACCCCACCTTTTCCCGCCCAGTTCCTCCCCCTCCCCCAGGCATGCCCCGTCCCTGCTCTTCCATCTCCCCCCCAGCACCAGCTGATTGCAGCAGGCGGGAGGTGCTGGGGGGGAGAGGGAGGAGTTGATTGGTGGGGCCAGGGGCAGACAGGAGGCACTGGGGTGGGGAGCTGGCTGCTGGTGGCTGCTGAGCACCCACTATTATTTTGGAGCACCCATGGAGTTGATGACTATGCCCAGATCCACTAAGGAACTTACGCATTGCAATGCTCAACCTAACATATCATCTAGAAAACCAGTGAATCAGCAATGGGAACCACAAAGCCAGAGGCAGGCACCTTAGCTGCCTGTACAATGGACAAGGAAAGATAGGTGCATAAGAATGGCTTTTGTGGATCCCAATGTGCTATGTAGGGAGCCACCTAAGCTAGCTAATGGGGGATGCCAATGAGAAGGATGTGGTTTATGTCCTCTCCCTCCTCACAGTTAGGCACCTAAATGCATACTGCAGGGAGGATCCTATATCTGCTTGTGTTCTACAACAAGGAACACAAAAAGAAAAGGAGTACTTGTGGAACCTTAGGGTATGTCTACACTACGGAAATAGGTCGAATTTATAGAAATCGTTTTTTTAGAAATCGGTTTTATATATTCGAGTGTGTGTGTCCCCACAGAAAATGCTCTAAGTGCATTAAGTGCATTAACTCGGCGGAGCGCTTCCACAGTACTGAGGCAAGCGTCGACTTCCGGAGTGTTGCACTGTGGGTAGCTATCCCACAGTTCCCACAGTCTCCGCTGCCCATTGGAATTCTGGGTTGAGATCCCAATGCCTGATGGGGCTAAAACATTGTTGCGGGTGGTTCTGGGTACATATCGTCAGGCCCCCGTTCCCTCCCTCCCTCCGTGAAAGCAAGGGCAGACAATCGTTTTGCGCCTTTTTTCCTGAGTTACCTGTGCAGACGCCATACCACGGCAAGCATGGAGCCCGCTCAGGTAACCGTCACCGTATGTCTCCTGGGTACTGGCAGACGTGGTACTGATTGCTACACAGCAGCATCAACCCCTTGCCTTGTGGCAGCAGATGGTACAGTATGACTGGTAGCCATCATCGTCATGTCCGAGGTGGTCCTGGCCATGTCGGCCAGGAGCGCCTGGGCAGACATGGGCGCAGGAACTAAATTTGGAGTGACTTGACCAGGTCATTCTCTTTAGTCCTTCAGTCAGTCCTATTGAACCATCTTATGGTGAGCAGGCAGGCGATACGGATTGCTAGCAGTCCTACTGCATCATCTTCTGCCGGACAGCCATGAGATGTGGATGGCATGCAGTCCTTCTGCACCGTCTGCTGCCAACCAAAGATGTAAAAGATAGATGGAGTGGATCAAAACAAGAAATAGACCAGATTTGTTTTGTACTCATTTGCTTCCCCTCCCCCTTCCCCCACCCCATCTAGGGGACTCATTCTTCTAGGTCACACTGCAGTCACTCACAGAGAAGGTGCAGCGAGGTAAATCTAGCCATGTATCAATCAGAGGCCAGACTAACCTCCTTGTTCCAATAAGAACAATAACTTAGGTGCACCATTTCTTATTGGAACCCTCCGTGAAGTCCTGCCTGAAATACTCCTTGATGTAAAGCCACCCCCCTTTGTTGATTTTAGCTCCCTGAAGCCAACCCTGTAAGCCATGTCGTCAGTCGCCCCTCCCTCCGTCAGAGCAACGGCAGACAATCGTTCCGCACCTTTTTTCTGTGCGGACGCCATACCAAGGCAAGCATGGAGGCCACTCAGCTCACTTTGGCAATTAGGAGCACATTAAACACCACACGCATTATCCAGCAGTATATGCAGCACCAGAACCTGGCAGAGCGATACCGGGCGAGGAGGCGACGTCAGCGCGGTCACGTGAGTGATCAGGACATGGACACAGATTTCTCTGAAAGCATGGGCCCTGCCAATGCATGCATCATGGTGCTAATGGGGCAGGTTCATGCTGTGGAATGCCGATTCTGGGCTCGGGAAACAAGCACAGACTGGTGGGACCGCATAGTGTTGCAGGTCTGGGACGATTCCCAGTGGCTGCGAAACTTTCGCATGCGTAAGGGCACTTTCATGGAACTTTGTGACTTGCTTTCCCCTGCCCTGAAGCGCATGAATACCAATATGAGAGCAGCCCTCACAGTTGAGAAGTGAGTGGTGATAGCCCTGTGGAAGCTTGGAACGCCAGACTGCTACCGGTCAGTTGGGAATCAATTTGGAGTGGGCAAATCTACTGTTGCGGCTGCTGTGATGCAAGTAGCCCACGCAATCAAAGATCTGCCGATATCAAGGGTAGTGACCCTGGGAAATGTGCAGGTCATAGTGGATGGATTTGCTGCAATGGGACTGCCTAACTGTGGTGGGGCCATAGACGGAACCCATATCCCTATCTTGGCACCGGAGCACCAAGCCGGCGAGTACATAAACCGCAAGGGGTACTTTTCAATAGTGCTGCAAGCTCTGGTGGATCACAAGGGACGTTTCACCAGCATCAACGTGGGATGGCCGGGAAAGGTACATGACGCTCGCATCTTCAGGAACTCTGGTCTGTTTCAAAAGCTGCAAAAGGGACTTTATTCCCAGACCAGAAAATAACTGTTGGGGACGTTGAAATCCCTATATGTATCCTTGGGGACCCAGCCTACCCCTTAATGCCATGGCTCATGAAGCCGTACACAGGCAGCCTGGACAGTAGTCAGGAGCTGTTCAACTACAGGCTGAGCAAGTGCAGAATGGTGGTAGAATGTGCATTTGGGTGTTTAAAGGTACGCTGGCGCAGTTTACTGACTCGCTTAGGCCTCAGCGAAACCAATATTCCCACTGTTATTACTGCTTGCTGTGTGCTCCACAATATCTGTGAGAGTAAGGGGGAGACGTTTATGGCGGGGTGGGAGGTTGAGGCAAATTATGCCCAGCCAGACACCAGGGCGGTTAGAAGAGCATTGGAGGGCGCGGTATGCATCAGAGAAGCTTTGAAAACCAGTTTCATGACTGGCCAGGCTACGGTGTGAAAGTTCTCTTTGTTTCTCCTTGATGAAACCCCCCGCCCCTTGGTTCACTCTACTTCCCTGCAAGCTAACCACCCTCCCCTCCTCCCTTTAATCATTGCTTGCAGAGGCAATAAAGTCATTGTTGCTTCACATTCATGCATTCTTTATTCATTCATCACACAAATAGGGGGACGACTACCAACGTAGCCCAGGAGGGGTGGTGGAGGAGGGAAGGAAAATGCCACACAGCACTTTAAAAGTTTACAACTTTAAAATTTATTGAATGCCAGACTTCTTTTTTTGGGGCAATCCTCTGTGGCGGAATGGCTTGTTGGCCGATGGCCCCCCCACCGCGTTCTTGGCCGTCTGGGTGTGGAGGCTATGGAACTTGGGGAGGAGGGCGGTTGGTTACACAGGGGCTGTAGTGGCAGTCTGTGCTCCAGCTACCTTTGCTGCAGCTCAACCATACACTGGAGCATACTGGTTTGGTCCTCCAGCAGCCTCAGCATTGAATCCTGCCTCCTCTCATCATGCTGCCACCACATTTGAGCTTCAGCCCTGTCTTCAGCCCGCCACTTACTCTCTTCAGCCCGCCACTTACTCTCTTCAGCCCGCCACTTACTCTCTTCAGCCCGCCACTTACTCTCTTCAGCCCGCCACCTCTCCTCCCGTTCATTTTGTGCTTTCCTGCACTCTGACATTATTTGCCTCCACGCATTTGTCTGTGCTCTGTCAGCATGGGAGGACAGCATGAGCTCAGAGAACATTTCATCACGAGTGCATTTTTTTTTCTTTTTAATCTTCACTAGCCTCTGGGAAGGAGAAGATCCTGTGATCATTGAAACACATGCAGCTGGTGGAGAAAAAAAAAAAAGGGACAGCGGTATTTAAAAAGACACATTTTATAAAACAGTGGCTACAGTCTTTCAGGGTAAACCTTGCTGTTAACATTACATACATAGCACATGTGCTTTCATTACAAGGTCGCATTTTGCCTCCCCCCACCGCGTGGCTACCTCCTCAACCCTCGCCCCTCCCCGTGGCTAACAGCGGGGAACATTTCTGTTCAGCCGCAGGCAAACAGCTCAGCAGGAACGGGCTCCTCTGAATGTCCCCTGAAGAAAAGCACCCTATTTCAACCAGGAGACCATGAATGATATCTCACTCTCCTGAGGATAACACAGAGAGATAAAGAACGGATGTTGTTTGAACACCAGCAGACATACACTGCAATGCTTTGTTGTACAATGATTCCCGAGTACGTGTTACTGGCCTGGAGTGGTAAAATGTCCTACCATGAAGGACGCAATAAGGCTGCCCTCCCCAGAAACCTTTTGCAAAGGCTTTGGGAGTACATCCAGGAGAGCCGCGAATGCCAGGGCAAATTAATCCTTTCACATGCTTGCTTTTAAACCATGTATAGTATTTTAAAAGGTACACTCACCAGAGGTCCCTTCTCCGCCTGCCGGGTCCAGGGGGCAGCCTTGGGTGGGTTCGGGGGGTACTGGCTCCAGGTCCAGGGTGAGAAACAGTTCCTGGCTGTCAGGAAAACCGGTTTCTCTGCTTGCTTGCTGTGAGCTATCTACAACCTCATCATCATCAATCATCATCATCTTCGTCCCCAAAACCTGCTTCCGTGTTGCCTCCATCTCCATTGAAGGAGTCAAACAACACGGCTGGGTAGTGGTGGCTGAACCCCCTAAAATGGCATGCAGCTCATCATAGAAGCGGCATGTTTGGGGCTCTGACCCGGAGCGGCCGTTCGCCCCTCTGGTTTTCTGGTAGGCTTGCCTCAGCTCCTTAAGTTTCATGCAGCACTGCTTCGGATCCCTGTTATGGCCTCTGTCCTTCATGCCCTGGGAGATTTTGACAAAGGTTTTGGCATTTCGAAAACTGGAACGGAGTTCTCCCCATACAGCGATCAGATCCCGTACCTCCCGTTCAGTCCATGCTGGAGCTCTTTTGCGATTCTGGGACTCCATCATGGTCACCTCTGCTGATGAGCTCTGCATGGTCACCTGCAGCTTGCCACGCTGGCCAAACAGGAAATGAGATTCAAAAGTTCACAGTTCTTTTCCTGTCTACCTGGCCAGTGCATCTGAGTTGAGAGTGCTGTCCAGAGTGGTCACAATGGAGCACTCTGGGATAGCTCCCGGAGGCAAATACCATCGAATTGTGTCCACAGTACCCCAAACTCAACCCAGCAAGGCCGATTTAAGCGCTAATCCGCTTGTCAGGGGTGGAGTACGGAAATCAATTTTAGAGCCCTTTAAGTCGAAATAAAGGGCTTCATCGTGTGGATGGGTGCAGGTTTACATCGATTTAACGCTGCTAAATTCGACCTAAAGTCCTAGTGTAGACCAGGGCTTAGAGACTAAGAAATTTATTTGAACATAAGCTTTTGTGAACTACAGCTCACTTCACTGGATGCATGCAGTGGAAAATACAGTGGGGAGATTTTATATACACAAAGAACATGTAACAATGGGTGTTACCATGCACACTCTAACAAGAGTGATCAGGTAAGGTGAGCTATTACCAGCAGGAGAGCCGGGGGGGGGGACCTTTTGTAGTGATAATCAAGGTGGGCCACTTCCAGCAGTTGACAAGAACGGGTGAGGAACAGTAGGGGGGGAAATAAACATGGGGAAATAGTTTTACTTTGTGTAATGACACATCCACCCCCTATCTTTATTCAAACCTAAGTTAATTTTATCCAGTTTTCAAATTAATTCCAATTCAGCAGTCTCTCATTGGAATCTGTTTCTGAAGTTTTTTTGTTGAAGAATTGCTACTTTTAGGTCTGTAATTGAGTGACCAAAGTGATTGAAGTGTTCTCTGACTGTTTTTTGAATGCTATAATTCTTGATGTCTGATTTGTGTCCATTTATTCTTTTCTGTAGAGACTGTCCAGTTTGGCCAATGTACATGGCAGAGGGGCATTGATGGCACATATCACAATGGTAGATGTGCAGGTGAATGAGCCTCAGATAGTTTGGCTGATGTTATTAGGCCCTATGATGGTGTCCCTGAATAGATATGTGGGCGCAGTTGGCAACAGGCTTTGTTGCAAGGATAGGTTCCTGGGTTAGTGGTTCTGATGTGTGGTTGTTGGTGAGTATTTGTTTCAGGTTGGGGGGCTGTCTGTAAGCAAGGACTTTTTCCTCACACATTCTTGTCAACTGCTGGAAGTGGCCCGCCTTGATTATCACTACAAAAGGTTCCCCCCCAATAGCTCACCTTACCTAGTTACATTCTGCTAAATCATGGGTCCAAACCATACATTGAACTGGTTAGTGTATATTAAAGTTCCCCCTGCCCTTACCTTGTACATTCCACAGAGGATCTGAGTGTGTCCTAGATCTTGGCTGGAGTGTCTGGCTCAAGCTTTTAGCGGTGGAGGTCCCTGGTTCAGTCTTAGTTGCTGGCTAAGATGGTGGCAGTAACACAAAATCCAGACAATGAACTAACTTATGACTCAGGTTGGAAAACCACCTTGAGGACACTCGTATAGAAGAATAGAAAAGCTTATATTACTGCTGTTTATGCTTTCCTGTTTTGTGACTAATCAGGGCCAGATTCCCAGATGGAGTTGGAGGCAAGGGAGCTACACTGATCTACACCTGCTGAGAATCTGGACCTCAGTCTCTAGGTGTGTCACTCTCATATCATTCACAGACATTGCATTTGTTTACAAAAATCACTGCAGCAGAATTATTCTATTTTAGTAGCTTGAGAGATTTAATTTTTACCAAGTATTTTACCTTGGATTTGCCTCAAGCCTAGAACTGATTCACTAGGGCCTTGTTAAAGCTGTTATAGGCTGCACCTGTGAGGACAGGTGTCCACCCTGATTGGCATGAATATAAAAATGAGTTACAAGCCGTTGTTCAGGGAGCCTCACACCGACAAAGAGACCCTTAGGTAGCCTGATAGGAAAAGTACTGAATAGAGCAGGAGTTTTCAGGGAGCCTTAAAAGCCCAAATAGGGAACCCTCTGCATTGAAGAAGGGGCTAGGTGGGAACTCGGACTGCAAAATCCTTGCATTGAGAGAGAACAATTAGGGTAGTTGACACAGAAAGAGCTGTGCACACAAAGGAATGTTAATGTAGTCCTGGCCCTAAAAGCTGTTAGAGTTCTTAGCAGAATACCAAGTTTGGGAAAGACATAGGAATATCTTCACTTGCTTCAGAGTGAATTTATATTCTTGCTAAGCTTATTTAAGATTTGGATGATACGGTTTGTAGGATCCTCTTCTACCCACCACCTCCCTGAGTGGAAATATTCAAGCTCTGCTTATGTCTTAAGCTCTATTAGCAAGCGTTAGAGAGGCTCAGACGAACAAGTTACAGAAAACACTACCTCCTCCAAACAATACGACAGTTATTTTTATTAGGTTTTGAATCAGTCAGTTAAATAAAATTTCTGTTACCATATCAGCTCACTGTCCAACTGACAAGGATTCCTTGATGAAATTTAAAATAAAGGAAAAACTAATTTCAAACCAATATGCTAATTCAATAACTTTTATTAACAATGTACAGTGGGATTTTCAAAAGCATTGACAATATAGGGGGAGTTTTCAAAAGCTCTTAAGTGACTTCTAAGGGACTTGCAATCCTAAATCACTTAGGTGTTTTGGAATATCCCATCCATAAACCTTTTCATTATCCAATTTGCATTGCTTTTGAAACTAATACAGGTTTCACAAGTTGCATTTTGATTTGATTTCATAGATTAAAATTTAACAGAATAGTAATTGCATTAATAGACTGAGATTCTGCCCTTGAGAATAATCTTCTGCTTCTAAAAAACACTTTTTCCCTATTTAATGGATTCCATTAAAATTGATTAAAGAAAATTACCCCAAATGAAATTGTTATAAGAGAAAACACATGAGTGTACTTCTCTTGTAATCTTTCCCAAAAAGCAAAGTAGGTAGAAGAAAAATGAGCTTTATGCATATTTACTTGATCAATGGCTGATGACCCAGAAATGTGTTAAATTCACTAGCATAGATTTGATTGTAGATTATTCCATTCCTTTTTCCCCATATGTCCTTCAGTTGTAGTCAATGCCTTCATCAGAATTGTCATATAATTTAAACAGATGCACAACAATTACAATACCCCATGGCATTATTATTAATTTTATGTCAGTTTTTATTGGAAACCGATCATGTAAATGGAACTCTGCACTCTACTCAAGCCAGAACAAGTACTTAACTCATATGATGAAAATAATTAACTTAGAATGCTTATTTCTTGGGCATTCCTAGATACTTTTAAGCCTCCACTGGGGCATCAATTGAAAATATAAATAGGAATAGATATTAGACATTCTAATTCTTAGTGATGAATTAAGAGAAGTCACGTAGTCATACCAGTTTATTCATAATTAGCTGTAATCCATATTAACACATTTGGCACTTCATTATCTTTTTATTTAATGAATTTAGGGTTATCTATTGTAATTTTCAGCATCCAAATACCTATCATAAGATTGGGGATTGCCTAAATTTATTTTAAAGGACTACATTTTCTGCCTAAATATCCCTAGTTTTTTTAACAGAAGAAATTATCCAAAGCTAACATCCTTCTAATAATACCAAATGATTCATTTTTGACTTGAGAATTGTTTTCTATACCTACTATTAACTTGTGCAAGGATATGACTCACCAGCAAATGGAAGACATGCATGTCCCTACACCTTCAGATTGAATTTCAGTAGTCTCCTCATACAAGATTAATGAAAAACAGATATATATGAGAAGGGAACAAACCCAAAAGATTAGACATCCTGGTCAACTATAGAAGATATTGTACTGTGCTGACCTTTATTACTCTTAGTTCTATATTAATGTGTGAAAAATAGTAATGTGAGATCATCAGAAGAAACAGTCTTTATAAGCCTTTGTGTCTTCAGAAATTATGATCAACAGTATTTTACAATATGTTTGCGATTAGGTGGACTGCAACACATCTGGATCGATATGTTGATAACTGTTCTAATATAAAAACGTAGGGAACAAGGAATTATCCTTTTGAGAAAACACTTATCTCTAGATAATTTGGTTTCTTTAGTATTATTCTGATTTATAAATGTGTGTTTTCAACTGATGTGATTCTTTATTCGGTTTCAAAAAAAGTGATAGGAAGAGATAAATTTGCAAATGGATGCCTACATTAGTAAACTAGTCACAAGGTAATTAGGGCAGCCATTATAATATCAATATGCAAGTCTGCTGGTAGGAATATCTATTTGATTCATAAAGTGAGCTCCATGTAACATGTCTTAGGGTGTCCCTAAATATAACTAGTCTTGATTTTCTTCACAATGACTTTTGAGTAGTCAGAGCTCTTCAGTAATCAAGTTTCATGTTACTAGTTTACCTTCAGTTTCATTACGGCAATAAAAGCCAGACTTTCCTACTTAGAGTAGCCTTTCTGGTACATATAGGGACCCAAGACAACATTATTGCTAATGTCTGAGTTTGCATAGGGATACATCCATGAGTGCAGCTGATGAAAGATTACAAAAGCAGTCTTGGTAAATGACTAAGTCACTCAAATTCCAAACACCAGTTTAATTTGACCATAATTTGCTGTTCAAGATAATTCACCTGTTTAAGAAATAGTGGTTTTCAATCACTGCATGTAAATAAAGCTATTCATAGTTTCTTATTTGTTAATCATTTGTTATTCTCCTGTTTTTCCAGTTTAAGGCATCCAATCAGGAAGCAGAAACAATTCCATGTGACATAGGTGGCCTCCCACACATCCTGAATAATGGATAATGAACGGCCAAAATAAACAATTTGCAAACATTCCCATATGTAGGCTGATCCCCCCCCCCCCCCCGCCAGCCCACAGAAACCAGTGGATATTTGTGGGAAATGAATACAAGAGCAAAAAACAGGGCTATTTTTAGGAGTACTGTTTCACAGTGAAAAATAATCAGCTCTGTTAATGAGCTAAAATCTGAGTTTCTAAAATAAATATAATTAATGTTTCAGCTACACACTTCAACCAATTTCATGGACAATAGGACTTTAAAAAAATGTGTACAATGTCCAGTGCACTCTGGAGGAGTGACTTTTCCCCCAGATCTGTATGCAGAAACTGAGGCAAGCCAGGCTGAATATTTAGTGATTCAGTAGGTGTCATTCTTAGCTTGTTCAGTACTTATTCTCTGGTATAGTTATAGGGGCAACATGCCATCTTTCAGATGAAGAGTAAAATAAGAGGACACTTGTGGTCATTAAAAATCCAATGGCACTTATTACAAATTCATAGGTGGTAGCACTGATGTCACAGCCAGATCTCAGTTTCAGTGCTTATTTTCCTGCTTCCCTAAAATTTCCTCTGTGGTTTCAACTGGATATAGTATTCTCTTACTTCAGAGCTGAAATGGTGGTGTAAATGTTGCTTTGTATGCAGTTGAACATCTCCTCCATTCCAACCCTGAGGTAAGTGTATTTCCTTGGTGCAAGAAATAATCCCCAGATATATGGTTGAGAAGAACAATGAAGTCCTTCAAAATGAAGTGTACTTTATGAATTTAAATTATGGTATTTTCTCTGTGTCAGGATTAGTTTCTGTTAATCCCTTCAACAACTTCAGGAAACTTTTCTTGTTAGTAGTGATTGAGAATTGGTCTTAGAGGAGAGGGGGATGCTGCTGCATTGGCTGTGCCAATTCCCTTGTGGGCTGACTTTTCATACACACTGAGCTAGATATGTGCATTTGGGGATTTCATTTTCCCACGAACGGCTCACTCAGAGAAGGAATGAGCCCTGATCAGTCTATATACTACAATGGAGGTAGCAACACTCATGGATTCAATTATACTCACTCGATCACTCAGCAATTCCTGTTTGTTAGCAAAGTTCTGCAATAGAAAAGGCTCAGTCGCTGACTCTCCACCTAATGATTTCCCATGGAACAACTCTCCCCTTCCTTCCAGAGGACATCTGAGCTCTACAGTCTGTCCTGTACCTGAACGACTAAAGCAGATCAATCAATCCCTAGGAAATGCCTTGCATGTTTGCACCATTCTCGTAATTACTTATATCCCAGTCTGTTGATACAAATGTGAACAAAATACAGCATTCTGCTTTCTAGTAATTTAATGAAAGTTTGATCATTTATAGGAGGCTTTATGGCTTTCAAAACATGGAGTTTTGGATTCAAGGAGGAGAAAAGCCACTTTGTAAGGGTGGTTAAACTCCAGCCCCATGAGGTGAAGACTACAAATATTTCAGTGGTTTCCAGAAACTTAGTAAAAATGAATCATCTGGAAAACCACATTTAGACCATAATAGTCATAGTTGGCTTCCTGTGGAGATGCAGGCTAGAGATTGTGGGTTGATGGATGTCAGAGTGTCAAGGAATGAACAGGTTTGATCATGCAGTTGGTGTGACAAATCCTGGCATGTATCATTAATAGTTTTAAAACAGCAGAAAAGACAATAGTGCCTAGAGACTGGCTGGACAAACAAGAAGAGAGTCTTGTCAAAAGTTCGAATAACAAAGGAGATTGTTTTCAAAGTTACATTTGTTACATCTTTTCAGACAAATTTCCATAAGTGACTTTGCTATTGCTTTTATGAGTAAAATGCTTTGATACTTGGATAATGGGCAGCAGCTTAAGACCCCAAAATAAACAAAACAGACAGACAGACTTAAGGCTGCATGCAACTTCCAAAAGAGTAGGCATGCCAATATTATAATGCATTGCATTTGAAGGAGGAAGACACAGCTGTCTTGTTATTAACTACTTTAAAAGTAGAGTTGGTCAGAAAATGGAAATTCCTTCCTGTGGAAAAAAATCACTTTTGTTTTTCATCCTGAATCAGGAGCTGGCTCCTGGTATCCCACGGAGCAGGGTAGCAAGGGAAGGAACTATCCAGCTCCCTGAGTAGCCAGTCAGACTGCCAAGGAGTCAGGTAGCCTGAGGAGGCAGGTGGGTGAACTAGTAGGAAACCTGCCTGGTTTCTATCAGAAGATTCGACAGAACTGAAACTTTTCCATGGAACAGTGTTCTGTCTGAAAATTTCCTACCAGCTTTAAAAGCTAAGAAGAAAAATATATGGGTTTTTTAAGCCTAAAGAATTTGGGCTTTTTATGTTGCATTATAAGGACAATATGGACCAGATCCTTATCTGGTGTAAACTGGCATACCTCTATTGACTTTAGTAAGGTAACATAATATGTTGCTTTGCTCCTCCCCTACTGCCCCAATCTAGCTCAATAGTTTTTGCACTAAAAATGTTATGCCCATATAATTGGGGGGAGTGACGCTCTCCATTCTACAGTACTTCTCCAGAACACTACAGGTGCCAAGAAAGAGAAAAAGATTCTTATTTTGTTAATATGCACCTTAGATCAAAGCAATGTCTGAACAAGATTGGTACATATAGGTAGTTGGTTATTCCTGTTCCTAAATGCTTCTCCAGGGGTATTTTATTATCCATGTCTGTCAGCTCAGGCTGCACAGACTATGGCTAAGGTCATATCTATGCTACAGCGACTAGAGCAGCAGAGCTGTGTTGCCATAGCTATGGCAGTGCAACTCCATAGGGTAGAGGCATCCCACAGAGACAGAAGCGGTTTTTCTGTTGCTGTAGGAACACCACGGCCCCAAGTGATGTAAACTACAACAAGCAAAGCATTCGTCTATCGACCTGGCTGCATCTACACAGGGGTTAGTGTGGCATAGCTAGAATGGTCAGGGTATGGATTTTTCACACTCTTCAGCCTGTAGCTATGTTAGCCAGTCAAATAAATTTTATGCATACACCAGCCTCGACAAATCTTTGTGGAGTTTCTCTATTCATATATTTAACAATAGTGCACTTTGAAAATCTGGCCATTGGATGTCATGTGATTACAAATATCTTTTACATATCTGAGCTGTGAACATTTTAACATGTAGGGGCTGATTCTGACTTATGAGAAGTGTAAATCAAGAGTAAATTCACTTAAATCAATGACTTTATAACAGTGTAAAAGTGGCATAATTGAGAGCAAAATCAACCCATATTTTTAGGGGTAGCAAAAGTCAACATTTTGTCTCACTTATTGATTCTGGTAGCCAACATCCTATACTGAAAGAAAGACATGCACAACAGAGCTGGTTGGAAAAACTTCAACAGAACCATTTTCCACTGGAGAATGCAGTTCTAACAAAATTGAAATTCTTAACAAAATCAGGTTGATTTTGCCAAAAATTCATTTTGGAGAAAAACTAGGGAAAAATTTTGTACAATTACAAAATGGCTTGTTTTGACCATTTTGCAATGAATATGTTTTGATTTTTCACTTTTACATGTTTTTTTAAAGAAAAAATATAAAAAAGTTAAAATCAAAACAAAATGTTTGTTTTGTCAAAACATTTCCATTGACCTGAATTTTAAATTTTTGTTTGGAGAATGTAGACATTTTGGGGTTTCTTTCCAATTTGAAAATCTCAGACTCCTTTGCAAATTGGAATTTCATTCAACTCTAATGGACAAAAAAGTATATTAGGTCTGTGACACCCAATATTTTAACTATTTAAAAGAAAGATGTTCATTTATAACTGGGTACTAAAACAAAGTTCTCAATGATTAATAGAATTCCATAGAACATTCAACTAACATTCAGTCTGATTAAAATAATCAGATCTATATGCCTTAGAGGAAGGTAGATCAGGCGTAAGTTTAAAAAAGACTAACTGATTGAGTTACGACCTAAACAAAACTTGATAAAAATGCATTAGGATGAAGTTTCAGTGACATTAAGACCTATAAACACCAAAAGCCCTCCAGATTAAATTAATTATGTCTTGAACAAATGTTACCTATATTGCACAATATAGAGTCCAGAAATGGAGATTAGGTTCACAAACCCTAGGTTTTATGCAATGGTATTGACATTCATATGGTTCACATTTTCATTTTTGGGTTATTCTGCATGTGTTTTGTTGGGCCCTTTAAGTATTTCAGATTATTAAAGAGGATTCAGAACCACACAAGAGTCATGAATTCCAGTCTGCATTTTTAATCCAATCTTTGTGTTGGGGGAAAGGAGCTGAGGTTTCAGTAGTGTCAAAGAATGTAATTAGTATTAATTTATGATGTGAAGCATAGTAATATTATTGCCAGTTGAGTCATTTGCAGTACTTCTTACTCTAACAGAATTCTCACTAATGTCACTAGGAGATTTCTCAGAATGAGGGGAGCTGCACAGGATCCTAATACAGTATATGTGATGTGATGGGTGAGATTTTTCAAAAGTTAGTGACTTTTTTGAAATTCCCATGCATTTTATTCTAACAACTGCACTAAAAGTGTTTTGTCTGGATTTTGCTTGGGGGGAGGGAACATAGCCTGGGTGCATCTTGCCACAAAATAATTTGTTTCAGGGTTTTCAAGTTCTATAGTTTCTTAGCATGCCAGTGATCAATAGGAGATGTTTTATCACTATGAATTCAAATAATAACAAAGTTTGATCCATCAGTTCTGACTCAGTCAGAACCACATTTGAAATACAGAGTGACTATACTATTGGGCCTACAGACATATGAATTAAAAAATGAGTCTAGTGAAAAAGAGATGTAGTTGTATGAGGCAGATGCTGATCTTTGTTATATTAATATAAATATAATATAGATAATATAAAATGAAATAAATCTGTAGTAACCTCATTGGTGTCGAGAGTTATTCTGGGTTTACATTGGTGTAGCTGAGGTAAGAATCAAGTCCCCTATTTCCTCATGACTCTGAACCAGTTTTCATGCTGTCAAAATAATAATTGATGGAAAAGGAAATGGAGATAAAACACAGGGAAAACTGAAGGATGGAAATGAGAAAGCTTTCATGCAGAGCAGCCACACAGGATAACAGGCGAAAGCAGTCATTTTCTAAAGAGGTGATAATCACATGAGTTGTGGAATAGAGACTGCAGAAAACTGAATGGAAAAAGTGGGTAATGTAGAAAATTGCAATAGAATACAAATAGACAAATAGCAGCTTTTAAGAAATCCTAGACAGCTTCACCAAAGGCAGCAAATCAAGAAATAGCTGTTGTATTTAAAGGAAGATTTTAGACAGATAAGAATTTGAAGTAAAAAATGACAGTGGATTCTGCAAATGTATTGATCTATAAGTAGGTATTTCCAAAGCAGGTAAAAGCCTTGTCACGCAAGGTATTGGAATGAACACTAGGGATGGGAGAACAAATTGAAAATCAAAAGCAGAATGAAAGACAAGATATACAAAGTGCACTGAATTAGGTAAAACAAGGTGTGTTAGGGGCAGATAGTACCTAAACAATATTATAAAATACATGGAAGTGGTTCTATTGACTTTGGTCTGAGAAAAATATGAAGAGACATGTTACTCTAGATTAGAGATTCTTCTATCCGTTCTAATAACTAATGTATAGTCATGGGTGAATGACAGAGGATTCTGATAGGTCACATAAGGTGGTACAAAGGCAAGCATAAACGTGCAATTGATCTTTTTGGAGAAATAGCATTGCAATTGTGCCATGTGCTGAGAATGAGTCAAAGAACAGCTGTTGTGAACACCAACTCAGAAATCCCCAAGGATGAGTGTTGGCTCCTTTCCCTGCTACCAGGTGGCCATTAGGGAGCTGCTTGCAGACATGAGGTTGCTGCAGCCCCATTCCCTCCATGTCATGGAGTTCAGCCACCACCATCAGCAGTCAGGGGGTGTGTCTACACTGCAGAGATCTTTCAGGGGTGTACATACACACATAGCTCCCTGTACTATGAGTATAATAGCAGTGTAGATGGTGAGGCACAGATTAAACCAGTAGAGTACAGACACCTGAAGGATATGAGTATGTACCCAGAGCATGTACCCTACATTATCTACTGGCCCAAGCTGTGCATTCTGTCTACACTAGGATTTTAGTCACTTATCACTTTTTTATTGATACTTTAAAAACTCCGGCACCCAATCTGGGTCTATGCTAGTTATGAACTATGTATATCTTATGAACCTTGTAACTGATACTTGTAATCTCTCATAAAAGCCTGACCCCAGATGTACAGTACCTTCCTTCTTAACTTATGTAAACTTGATTTTAAACATTAGCTTTAATAAAAGTTTTAAAATCCTATTGCCTTCCTCTATCCAATCCTTTCCTCTTCACAAGAAAAGATTCCAGCTGTGGGAAAAGACTGGCAGCTTTCCACAATTGGAACGTTCTCTTCTGCAGATAAAGGCTCTGACAGTGTGGGGGGGGGAGGGAGCAGTGGGGAAAGGCTGCCTGCTCCCCACTATTGGAGCCCTTCTCCTCTGCAAGGGAAGGCTCCAGCAGTGAGGGAGCAGTGGGGAAGCTCCCTGCTTCTGGAGTCCTTCCCAGCCACTGGGAAAATCTCCCTGCAGCTGGGAAAGACTCTGGGGGGCAGGGGAGGAGGTAGAACAGTTGAAACCATTCCCTGCTGCCTTCTCTCTGCCACAGCCTTTCACTGAAATGTGTAGCCGCACACTGCAGTGTCGACACAGCCTGCTTTTCACTGCAGCATTTAGTGGTACAATACACTACATGCCACTGAAAGTGGTGTATAATATAGACATAGCCTTAGTGTTTATGTCTTTGGCTATGTCTACATTTGAGCTGGATGGTGAAATTCCAAGCTAGTGTAAACGTATCCACACTAGCTGAATCCAAACTAGAGCACTAAAAATAGCAATGTGGCTGGGGTAGCACAGGTCTTGGTTCAGGTTAGCTGCACATGTAAATATCTAGGGGTCCAGACACATTTGTACTTCAACTGCTAGCCTGAGCTGACACCTGTGCTACCTTGGCCACTCTGTGATGTTTAGGCACTGTCTCAAGCAAAGCTAGCCTAGGTATATCTACCCAAGCTGGGACGCTCACATTCCAGTTCAAATGTTAGATGTAACCTTTGTGGGGGAGTCTGATAGAGTAGAATATATCTGTAGACTGTATCAAATTATGAAATCTGTTTTTGCTACATGTTGAACACTAGTCTGAACTTTTCCACGTGATGTTGCATTTCAGACTGCTGTCTTGCCTGGGAAAGCTGTTTGACCACCTCGTTGAAGGATTATCACTGAAAGCTATCAAAACCATAATTTTGAACTATGGAATATGATTGATTTAGCTAAAGCTCTTCCCGCCCCATGGAACAATGTTTTATTCTACACTGAGATCTTGGGGGGGTGGGGGAGAGAAGGAGAAGGAGAAGCATGACTGGCAGATCTGGAACTTCTCAGACTGAGCACAAAGACAGAGGCCTTATTTTAGGAACAGAGCTCTGTTCTGTGCAGGGGCAAACCATTGCCACACGTAAGGAGGGCTTTCAGGACAAATGTCAGAAAGGACTCTGCCCATTCTGAAATGCTGGCAGACCATTGAACTAAAGAAAGGGTAAATTCAGATGAGAGGAGGCTTCCTCTCGGGACTTTTTTTGTTTTTAAAAAACTTATAACTCCTGAGTGCTGTAAGAGTAAGTTTCTATGGTGAAGAAAATCCGCTTAAGCCTGTGTTCCTTGCCTCAGTTCTACACTGTCCCTGATGGAGTTAAAGTAGGGCTGCCAACACTCCAGGATTGTCCTGGACTTTCCAGGAATTAAAGATTAAGCTAGGGGAAACTCTGGGGGAGCTCAAGGGGTCTCGGACACAGATTTTGCTGTCTAGTGTGGTTGGACTGCAGTGTTCCAAGTCCCAAGGAAGGTCATTAGACATGACATCTGAGTCCTGGAGTGTGTCCTAGAGTCAAAGAGTTAGAAACAATGACTAGACTCTACCCAGGTCCAGCTGGCTTGGAAGCACATGGGACCTGATCTGAAAAGACCATCAAAGCAAATGGAAAGACTCCCATTGACTCAATGGATTTCAGATCAGGGAAAGAATGAAGACAATGAACAGAAGGAAAGATGGTTTTTGTGTGTAAGATACAAGACCAGGAGTCAGGAGATCTGGGATCAATTCCTGGCTCTGCTACAGACTTCCTGTGTGACCTAGGACAAGTCTTTTAATCTCACTGTAAGTCAATTATTCAGCTTTAAATGGAGATAATAACACTTACAATATAAATTAACAAAATAAATAAAGAGCGTAAGAAAGTAAACTCTTATGGGCAGAGATGATCTTTTACTACATGTATAGTATACAGCACAGAACAAAATTAACTTTTGTTATATTGAACAAATTATTATTAATTAACTCTACAGTTGAGAATTAGGATGGAAAATTCTAATATTTGGGTGAGGGGGGGGAAATCATTCCAGATTAGGACAAAATGTCTGGATTTTCCATGGCACAAAATTTCTGAGAAGAAAAAAATCAAGTGAATCAAAACATTTTCATTTTGATTTTTTAAAAATATTTAAACATGGTTTATATTTCAAAATTAGGATTTAATACTTTTTAAATGATATACACATATAATTTGATTTAGTATTGTAATTGTTATTGTAATTGGTACTTCGTTTTCTCATTGCCAATAATTGGTCATTGGTATTCTAACTGGTCATTTGTAATTGGTTTTCTACTTGATTAATATATTATATTGTATAGTACAGTATATATAATATTTTGAAACAAAAGTCATTTTGAAATCAATATACTTTGATTTTTTTTCAAAACAAAATTTCATTTAAGTTGACATGTTCCTATAGAACATTTTGATACTGAATCAACATTTTCAGTTCTAAAAAATGTGGTGTTGGAAAATTTTGACCATCACTGCTGAGAATATCTGGCCTCTCACCTCCTCATAATAAAATTAAGGCACTGTCAGCTAATGTGCTTTATTCCCTCAACAGCCATCTTATCAGACAAGGATAAAAATGATCTCTAACCAGGACCCAAACTACACAGGCATTTATAGTCCAAAACAAACTTTTATATTGCAACTGGAAACTAGAGCACAAGCGTACTTTTCTTCCTGTGAGAAACACTCCACTAAAAATATCCTTAAACAAATAACCTTTCTGCACCATTCAAAGTTTCCAAATGATCTTAAAGTGTAGCCCAATTTACAGTCCCCTACAGTAACCTAATCTTGAGATGCCATTGGTGAATCAGTGTGTCAAAGTAAGCATACAAAAGGCAAGATTGCAAAAAAAAGATTAAAAGAGAAACCATGTTATTGACCACTGTTGCTACCTGAACATAAAGAAGCATCTGGGTAGACAGCATAACCCCTAAGTTGTGAACCTGTGTAACAAAAGCCAGGCTCTCTCTCAATTGAAGGAGCTGATAACTCTTTCCATTTTTTCCAGCTTCCCCCTCCCCCCCCGCCCCCCCCCCCCCGCCAGCATAACCTCAATCTTCTCCAGACTGAGTCACAGACTTACAGCTAACTCCCTTTCATTCAACACTTGAGCCAACAGGAAATTGCGTAAGCTGATCAACTGCACCAGCTGTTTCCAATGAAATAGAGATATAGAGCTGAGTGTTATCCCCTCTTGGATATACTGAAGTTCACACTATTTCACCGATACATTAAACACGGGAGGTGATATGATAGAACCCATACTCCACACAAAAGAAATCTCTGGACAGCTGAGTAATTGCTCAACACTACCCTCTGTGTCCTGTCTCCGTAGGGACAATTTATACTATTTTAAAAGATGAAGCTACCCGCAGATTCCCTGTGGGCAGTGAGGTCTATTATCCCATTCATACATTAATACTTAATAGGAGTTACATATGCAATACAGTGGGATAATGGACGTTACTATGTTCAAAAACGTCTGTAGAGCCAGATGCACACTTGCTGGTTCAGGAAATAACTACATAATAGGTAATAGCCTGGATCCATGGAGTAGAGGGTATTCACTTTGGGGGAAGGGCAGTGTTCTCAGTAGCCTAGCTTCCTACCCTATTTATGAGAAGAATCAGTTGAAGGCACATCTTAATGGGTCCCATATATTATACCTAGCTAGTTACAAGAACATAGGAATTGCCAGACCAGATCAGAACAGTCTTCCATCTAATCAGGTATCCCACCTCTGCCAGCGGCAAGTACCGGCTACTTCTAAGGAAGACATTCTGCAGTAAGCAGTTGTGCTTAGGTTTTCCCAATGAAAAATTTCTTTCTAACCCTTATTAGAGGTTGGCTTATTCCCTGAAGCATAAGGATTATTTCACACAATTCTTGTTTAGTTTATAAGAATATTTTCTATTTATATCTCTGAATACTATTGTTATCTACATAGATGTAGATTTTTTTTTTTTGTCTGCTGAGCTCTTGGCATGAATGATCACTTGTGGCAATGAGTTCCACAGTTTACTTGTAGACTAGTGTAAAAAAGCATTTCCTTTTTATCACTTTTGAATTTGTCAACTTTTCATTTCCTTTGAAGTCTTCTTAACTACTATGTGGTACAGAGGGGCTCCATACCATTCATTATTTGTATACATTTATCAGTGGATTTTCTTTGAGTCCCATCTTCAAGTTCTCTTCCACTAGAAAAAAACAACCTCTTTAATCCAATTTTAAGTTGTTTATTGCAACAGATGATCTTCAGTATTGTCAAATAGAGTTTCCTCTTTTATTTTTCTTTTGTTGCCAAAGTCTGGTGAGGGATGGTCTGAAATGTTTAAATAGGCTTTTATTTAATATCAGTTATGCAGCATTATGTCTGGGCATATTAAAGTTGTAATCATAATGAACTATACTGTGATATCTCTTTCAGTTTTAGGATTTGTATATCTTGTATTATATTTGTTGGGCAGAAACACAAAGTTAATGAAGGGTAAGATAGTGGTAAATGTAGCTTTATAATTAACACACACCTTTTTCAATACCATATTCTTTCTGTTAACTTCTGTAGCCTCAGGAGAAAAAAAAATCAAATAAAATCCTAGACTAAAACTCCAAGAGGTTGTTGGTCATGTTAAACGGTGCAACAATGTCAGTTTATATATATTCTGTAAACCTGAGCCAAACTCACTTTCCATACAGGTTCGTATAAAAATGAATAGTTTGGGCTTCATGTGGAACAAAAGATTGCTTCCTGAGAAACAGCTTATTGCAGACTCAGATCACCTTATGAGAATTCTCTCGTTTTCTGTTCTCAATCAGCTCCTCATAAACTTTGGGAAATGAACATATGGGTCTCTAATCTTGAGGGGGAAAAAATCCAAGGCAGAAATTATCAATGGATTGTATGGTTAGAAAACAAACACAGCAAAACAGCTTTTAAACAAAGCAGTGAGACAGAAATTTACTTGGAATAGACTGAAAGAAACATTTTTGTAACTTTTGGTAATTGTGAAAGGGTTTTATTTCTAATAGGGTGTGACAGGTTTTTATACAAAGTCCAAAATTTTCCAAGCTACTTAAATTGACCTGAATATTGTTCTCATGAAAATGATGGAAATACAACCCGTTAGCTCCAGGAGAAATTTCCAATGGCACTCCAATAAACAGGTCCTTTTTTACTAAATGATCCCTTGTTGACAGAGAGACAGATGGCAGGAAGTTCATAACCATATGATAAGAAGCATTTTTACAGGTCATTATCAAGACTTTTGTTCCCCATTTCCCCCTTGTGTAATTGTGTGAGATTTAAGCAATAAGATCATCATATGTTATATGCTGATGTCAGTTCAGTCCCTCTTTGGCCATGTGGGGCATGAGGTGCATCTCTGAAACTTATTTTAAGTAGGGCTGGGCGAAGTGTTCTGGGTAAAATACGGACCCCATCTTCACTAGTAACACTAAATCAGAGCCAAAGCTTTTTGAATTTAAATAGGCTAGAATAGTCCCAGCCAATTGTTAATTCCAATGTAGAACTAGATGTATATGTGTGTAGTTGGTTCAAGATCCCTGGCTCACACTGACAAGCAGGTTTTGCTCCTTAATTCCTCCACCTGAATCTGTGTAGAACATCCAATATCTTATTATTGGATGTACATTCAAGGTTTGTGTTAATCTCTGGGTCACAACAGATCATCCAAAAGATTCTGACAAAATGAACTTTTCCAGGCAATGTTTTCAAAACTATTAAATATCACAACAAAAACCAGATCATTTAACTCATGTGCTGGACCCTCCTTCAAGTCATATTTATATTTAGCAAGCAGTTAAGTTCCAAAAGAACATAGTATGGACTATCATTTTCTGGCATGTTGCATAGATGTCTGTGAAATAATAAGAATGTGACACACCAGAGGCGTATTTGTGACATGCCAGCCAGACTTAATCATGTTACAAGATTGCTCTGACATGGTGAAAGTAACAACTAGATAGAACTGGCCCATGCTTTCTTAGAAATTTCCTGTTGTATGCATGCCAGGTGGCTTAAAGATAGCAGGAAATTATCAAACTGTTGATGATATTTGTACTAATGTGCAATTCCCTCATACATTGCTCCCATACCATCATCCCCATTTGGCTCCTCACTGAGCTGTAAATATTTCAGTTATGATGTATAGACATTTTTCATGTAATGTTTTGAGTTGCTTCTTGCTGAAATGAGATGAGTTCATGGATATTTGAGTGGTGGTGTGAGGGACCATGGCTACAAGCCTCTAAGGTGTAGAATAAGATGTGGGGAAGCTGGGATACATCATTGCCAAACTGCTAGCTGGATTTCAGGGTGTCTTTGGGAACATGTCCATCAAGAAGTGATTGCATACAAACAGCTAAGTATTTTTGATTGCCAGTGTTTACTTTGTGATTTTAAAATTGTCTGAGCTATATAGCAAATCTTAATGCAGAAAAAGCAAAAATAAGAGACTTCTGCAGCAGGTCCGAGGCAAATCAATTGCCAGAAAGGGGCATTATAAATGTATTTAAACAAATTGTCTTAAACTCTAACATTTTGTTACCAACTAATGAAATGCCATGCTGGGCAATAATAGCCTTGGCATTTTTTAGGCCATTTTAAAACCTGATCAACACACTGATAAATTGGGGAAAAATGTTTATATTAGCTTATGCATATTTTGTCTAACTTGGTTTCCCTGTGGTAGTGCTACCTTCCTGAATGCATATACTTCAACCAAAGGAGGCTGTAATGGGGGATTGTTAAGGAACCCAGGAAAAGTAAAACAATGACACAGCCTCTCAGGTAGCCGGCTTCAAAGGAGTAAAGAGAACAATATCTGGGCTATCAATAGGTAGGAAAATTTACCTAGCTGGCTCCTTCCAGGCTAAGCAAAATGAGACCTCACTCCTAAAACACCGTAAAAAAAAATCTTGGTGGTTTTTTTGGGGGGTGTTTCTTGTGAGCTAAGAAAGGGCTGGCTATTAGGATTTGGCAGTGACAGTCTGACAGAGACCGAGGGACCAGGCTGTAAGCAGTGTTTCTGTCAACTTAGAGATAGGGAATAAGCCAAACCTACCTGAGCTATGGATAGAGAGGCGAAGCTTGGGTAAGGGAAAATGTGTGTAGACCTTTTTGTGTTGTCCTCCATTTATATATTATGTAAATAATAAAGAAAATATTGAAAACTGAGCTGCTTGCTTGAAGGATTTTATTTATGAGTTTTAAGAGACAACTGTGCCATTTTGTGAAATTTAAGTACTGAATGCAATATTAGAGATTCACTGAGGACTGAAAGGCAAGGAGTCTGGACAAAGTTATTTTATGATTAATTCAGCTGTTCTGCCTGCTCTTACTGTTTAATTTTTGATGCAAAGCTTTTTTATGTTTGGTATAGCTGAAAGTTTGCAGCACTCAGCTGGTGGAGCAAAAGTATAACTTTGCTATTTATTCCCTAACTGTTAAGGTGTTGTTTATGGAATTTCTAAATCAGCCTCTCCTTATAGGATGATTAAATAATAATAACCGACTCAGCTTCCTTTACTTCTGAAGAGACTTGAATATTCTACTATGTAATATTGGTTAGTTAAGATCCCTCTCCTATCTTATCTTCTTTCTTCTATCTTCCCTGCTGACCACCTGTTCATATTCCTACTCTGCTTCCCTCCCCAATCTGCCTACTTGTAGAAAATACGTTTGGGACCAGCTGTGTCTGTGTTAAACTCTAACACTTCTGATTTGATTTGTTGCACTCTATTATATTGCTGCCAAGAGAAAGTGAAAATAATGTGAAGGTGCTGGGGCCTAGATGTGGTATTTAGATACTGCTTATAACTATTGGAACTGGGAGCACTGGCTGTTTGGAGTCTGAAAGGACAGGAAACAGGAAGCGGGGGGGAAGTTGAGGAGGTGGAGTGAGAGCTACCGAGGGTGCAGCAGCAGCTTGGTAAAGAGGTTTCCACTTTAAAAATAAAGTCCCGTTGAAGTTTGTTAGTACCTTGCCTGGTTGTTACAACATTTTGGCAATGAGGATGGATCTTCTGCCTCTGAACCCACCTACATCCTTTCTGCAAAGCCCAGGTGAGCCTCCAATTGCTTTTACTGCCTGGATCCATATTTTTGAGACTTATCTGCTTGCGATCACTGCTACAGAGATTTCTGAAGAAAGCGTGCTCTGCTAATCCACTGCCTTGGAGCAGAAGGGCAGTGTATATTTTACACTTTTCCCCTTGCAGATGATAAATATGAGACGGCACTCACTGCATTGAAGAACTTTTTTGTGCCAAAAGTGAATGTAGTAGCTAATCGCTACAGATTTCACCAGCGTGAGCAGAAAACAGGGGATACCATAATGCAGTATATTGCTTCCCTGAGGAGTCTGATTGTAACTTGTGACTTTGGGAATATGGCAGATATGATTAGAAACCAGCTCATTGAGAAAACCACCATGCTTCATGTAAAAGAGAACACTTACTTCTAGAACCACAACTTACACTAGAGAAAGCAATAACCATTGCTACTCAGATTGAGTCAGCTACAGCTGAAGCCAAAATAGTGAGCATGGATACAGGAGGCACAGTCCAGGCTGTGACTCCTTTGAAGAAAAGTTCACTATCACTGCAGACAAACTATTACAAGAGGAAAACTAATGGTAAACCACTGAATCAGCAAATTCAAAATACAGTAAAAGCATGCTTTTGCTGTGGATCGCCACAACACCTTGCAAGCCACACAGGATGTCTCACAAAAGTAGCTCAGTCCAATCTTTTTGCAATGATTGCACATTTTGCTAAAGTATGTCACAGAAGCCAGTTCAATCAACAGGTGCATGCAGTTACAATACCAGATAATACTGTGCTGAGCGTGGACAAAATCACTACTGCACGTATTCCAGAACAAATAAAGTACACTGTAAACATTTCCACCATACCCTCAGGCAAATCACTCTATTCAGCTAATGCTGGACACTGACTCAGCAGTATCTATACTACCTGATTCCATCTATTTGCATTAGCCTGCTAAACCCAGGGTTGTGAGTTCATTCCTTGAGGGGGCCATTTAGGGATCTGGGGCAAAAATTGGGGATTGGTCCTGCTTTGAGCAGGGGGTTGGACAAGATGAACTCCTGAGGTCCCTTCCAACCCTGATATTCTATGATTTCCTTAAAGATGTGCCTCTTACTGAACCCAGGCTTCACTTGGTGTGCTATTTGAAAAAACGTATTCTACTACATTGCTGCCTGCCAGCAATAGTCACACAGCAATCACCAAAAGTAACTGCAGAGTTCTACATTGTCCACAAAGGCACTCCTAACCTTGTCAGAGATTTATTGGCGGCTTTAAATCTCAGGGTAGTAATGGATGAATTGATCTTCCTCAGAGCACTCTTGCGGTACACACACAAGTTTCAGCTGGGACCCAACACTAGGTTGAGGAGAAACTCTGCTGTGCATATGGGTTTCTGCATAAAGTTAAAATGCAGAATAACATGATGCCTGTATGACAGAAGTTACGGCGCTTGCCATTTTCAGTCAGGGAAGCTGTTTCAGAGGAACTTAGAAAACTTGTTCAAAAGGACATTATTGAAGAGACACTCTTTGGAATGGGTTTCACCAGTAGTAGTGATGCAGAAGAAGGGTGGAGGCATTCGCCTTTGTGTGGACTTAAGGGAGCCAAATAAAGCTATTGTGATTGACAGCCATCCTCTTCCTCACATAGAAGTAGTACTTGCAGAACTCTGGAGCAAAGATGTTTTCTACTCTTGATTTTCAGACTGCATACCACCAGGTTATGTTGCATGAAGATAGAGACCTCACAGCATTTATTGCACATTAGGGACTATTTTGTTTTAACCATGTTCCATACGGTCTCACATCTGCCCCAAGTGCCTTCCAAAAAATGATATAATTTATTCTGAAGAATCAACATGGAGTTCAGTGCTATCTGGATGATATTATTATGTTTGGAAATACTTCTGACAATAACCTGCAGTCTGTACTAAACTGAATCAGGAAAGCAGGCCTCAAGCTCAATAGGTCCAAATGCAAATTTAGACAAACTGAACTCTCCTTTCTGGGGCATACAATTTCACAGTCTGGACTAAAACCTGATCCAGATCATATCCTGGCAATTTCAAATGCTTCTCCTCCAACAGATTTGCAAACCTTAACTTCCTTCTTGGGTCTTACCTCCCGGTATGCAAAAGTCATTCCCAATTATGCTTCTGTCATTGAACCGTTACGAGAGTTATTATGGAGAAGTTCAACCTTAGTGTGGACAACAGATGCACAAGCTAGTTTTGAAATGGTGAAAGACTTGATTGTACATAGTCTAGTACTTGCACTATTCACTCCTACATTACCCACAATTGTAACTACTGATGCTTCGGATTATGGATTTGGGATTGTCCTCACACAACTTCATGAGGACAACACAGAGAGGACTGTCGCATTTGCTTCAGGGACACTAAGTAATGCTGAGAGAAAATATTCTACAGTCGAAAAAGCACTTGCTTGTGTCTGGGATACTGAAAAATGGAGAACTTACCTGTTGGTCCGCACGTTCAAGTTGCGCACAGACTGCAGTCCTTTGACAATGTTGCTCAACCATGAAAGGACTGGAAAGAGCAGGATATCGTATTGCTAGATGGTCTGCAAGACTACTCTCTTTCAATTATGAACTGGAATATAAGCCTGGAAACCAAAATGTCATAGCTGATTGCCTTTCTCGCCTGCCTTGCCTTCACCAGATGGTCCACTGGAGGATGAGGATGTAATAGTTATGTTTATTACAAGCACTCTTACTGTAGTTACAAAAGAACGATTTCAAGCTGCTTGTTCAGCGTGTCCAATTCAACAAAAACTACGGGAATTTCTGAAAAAGATGGCTGTCACCCTAAAAACCTTGACCCAGGTTTGTTGCCTTATTTTAGAGTTTGGGATGAACTTTCTTTGCTTGATGGCTGTGTGCTACGAGGTACACACCAGCTACTTGTGCCAGAAGAATTAGTGTCAAAACTCATACACCTGGCACACGATAATCAAGGAATTGTCTGAACAAAACAACAACTATGGGATCTGTATTGGTGGCCAGGGATGGACTCTCAAACTGAAGCACTCATAAAATCCTGTGTCACTTGTCAAATGCATGATAAGACAGCAGTGACATGTACCCCTCCATTACAGCCTGTTCCTCTTCCTGAATCTGCATGGGAAAAAGTGGTGATTGACTTTGTAGGACCCTTTGATACTGCTCCAAGTGACTGCCATTATGTTGTCACTTTAATAGACTATTTCAGTAAATGGCCTGAGGTAGCGTTTACATTGCAAATCTCTTCTGCTACAGTAATTAAGTTCCTCTGTTCAGTTTTTAGCAGGGAAGGTGACCCCAAAGAACTGATTCCAGATAACTGTAGTCAATTTACTTCTCTGGAGTTTGAAACTTTTCTAGCAGAGGGGAACATTTTACACAGAAGGTCATCCCTATATTACCCTCAAGCCAATGGGGAAATCAAATGGTTTAACAGAAGTTTGAAAGACTTTGCAAATGGCTAAACTGGAAGGGCAATTGTGGATAACCTTCACTACTGATTTCTTGCAAGCATACCGGGCTACATGACATGCCACAATGCAAAGATCACCCGCAGAGTTACTGCATGGGAAACAGATGAATACTAAACTGAACATTGCTGGATTGTTAAAGGCATGACCTGATGCCCCAACCAAGGATGATGTGAGAAAAACAGTTGAACACAGCCAAGCAAAGTATAAGGCTTTCACAGACAAGCGGCGGGGTGCTAAGGAACCAAAGTTTGAGTGTGGTTCCTTCGTTAGAATACAAAATCCTGGAATTTTATGCAAAGGGGGACCATAAATTCACAGCTCCTCTTAAAATCATAGAGAAGAAGGGACCTTACACCTATCGACTTTCTGATAGGCAGGTGCAAGATAAGAAGCATTCCATACCCGCCCATGCACCAAGAGGAGATTATGCCAACACTGAGTCTGCATTGGATGACTTCACCATAGTATCAACACAACAAGACATTGCACTGGAACCGGAGAGATGGCCTGTCAGACCCAGATGACCACCTGTCTAGACTAGAGACTATGTTATGTAGTATCTACAATGTTTTCAGTGTAATATTTCTGCCAACCGTATAGCATCTTCTTTCATATTTATTCCTGTGGTTAGAACAACAATGTTTATTTTAATTGGGAGGGTTGGAGAGGAGGGAATGTGGTGTTTAGATGCTGCTTGTAATTATTAGAACTGGGAGCACTGGCTGTTGGGAGTCTGAAAGTACAGGAAACGGGGAGGGGGGGAGGGAGTTGAGGAGGTGGAGTGAGAGCTACCGCGGGTGCAGCAGCAGCTGCTCGGTAAAGAGGTTTCCACTTTAAAAATAAAGTCCTGTTGAAGTCTGTTAGTACCTTGCTTGGTTGCTATAACACTAGCAGTTTGATTTGGGACCCACAGCTCATCTGTTAAAGAAGGATAGGTAGGGAGGAATCACAGACTAGAGAAAAGCAGCTCCCACAGACAGATTCCAAGGCCAGAAGGAACCACTGTAACATAGGCTGTAGAACTTCCCCAAAATAATTCCTCGGCCAAGTCTTTTAGACAAACTACTTATCTTGATTTCAAAATTGTCAGTGATAGAGAATTCACCAAAACCCTTGGTAAATTATTCCATTGGTTAGTTACCCTCTGTCAAGAATGCATGGTTTATTTCCAGTCTGAATTGGTCTACCTTCATCTTCTAGCTATTGGGTTGGGTTATACCTTTCTCTGATAGATTGAAGATTTGTTCCCCACTTACATATTTAGAATGTAATCAACTCATCTCTTAACCTTCTCTTTATTAGCTAAGTAGATTGAGCTCCTTTATTCTATCATAATGAGGCATGTTGTCTAATCTTTTAGACTTTCTTGTGGTTCTTCTCTGCACCCTCTCCAATTAATTGACATCTTTCTTGAAATATGGACACTAGAACTGGACATAGTATCCCAACACCAGTGCCAAATACCTAGGTAAAATAACCTTTCTATGCCTACTCGAAAATCCCCTGTTGTGCATCCAAGGCTTGCATTAACCATTTTTTGGCCACAGCGTCACACTGGGAGCTCATGTTCAGCTGATTGACATAGATTTGGGGGTCATTTTGGATAGAGTCACTGCTTCCCAGGATAGATTCCCCCATCCTGTAAGTATGGTCTACATTTTCTGTTCCTGGTTGCATTTTACATCCATTTACATTTAGCCATATTAAAACACATATTGTTTGTTTGCAACCAGTTTAACTAAACAATCCATATTGCTAGATATTGCTGACTATTCTCTTCATTATTCCCAATCTTTGAGTCACCTGCAAACTTTATCAGTAATAATTTTATGTTTTTTCCAGGTCATTGATAAAAATGTTATATAACATAGGGATCAAGAACTGATATCTACAGGACCTGTACAAAGCAATGACTCACCGACACAGTGCCTCCTGCTGGTCATCTCAGGAATTAGCTCTTTCCAGCCCAGAGTGCCCTCTGCAGGCCAGTGTCTCGCCTGCTGCTGGCCCCGTGACCCTCCCAGACCCCAGTGCCCTTTATCTTGGGGTTCTGCCCCAGCAGTAATCCCACTCTCTGGGGAACCACCAACCCTCTAAACCTACCTGGCCTCAGTGGCTACTGCCAGTCATCATCTAGCCCCCACTCACTGGGGCAGACTGCAGTATAATGGCCACTCATCATTGGCAAGGGGTTAGGACTGGCTGCCTTTGCCTATCTCTGGGCTGCCCCTCTGTAGCCCCAGTACCTTTTCATTGACCTTCATCAAGGCCTGCAGCCTGGGGTTTTACCAGACTGGAGCTTCCGAGCTCTCTCTGCCCTTCCCCAGCACTGCTCCACCTCAGGTACCTTGCTCCCAGGCAGCTAGCCCTTCCCACTCCAGGGCTAGAGTAAGACTCCTCCAGATTCTGGCTCACAGCCCTCTTATAAGGGCCTGCTGTGGTCTGATTGAGGAGTGGCCCCAGCTGTGGCTGCTTCCCCCATCAGTCTAGCTGTTCCCAGCCATAGCCCTCTCCAGGGCTGCTTTAACCCCTTCAGGGCCAGAGCAGGGTATCAACCCCGCTACAGGACCCCACTAGAAACATACGCATTCAATGACAATTTCTAATGTTTGGGAAAGATTTCTGTAGCCTTCCCCCAAACTCTTGCTACCACCAAGAGATGAATGGAAGGAAGGCTTGTTCTCTCCTTCAAACCATTCTGGCTAGACAAGGAAATATGTTTAATCCACTCCCTCGAAGTGCTACTGCACATGGGAGTGTCTGGACCCTGAAAGCACAAGAAGGGTTCAAGGAGATGAGATTCATAACAGGAAGGCCATCAAAATGTTTTGCTAATCTGAATAAACTTCACATAAATATGCAAATTAACCTAAACTCTAACTGTTCAATAGCTACTGGATGTAAGAATTTCTCTCTAACTAACAAGTTCTTGCTCCCAGCAGAGCTGGGTTTTGGTACGATTTGTGTCTCAAATAAATCCCTTTGCCTGTTTTATAAAAGATCTTTGACAAGGAAATTAGATAAAAATTACAGATATGGCTTAAAGTTGCTTTTATATAGTTGGTCTTAGTTTCGTAATTTTCTTGATGTATTCAAAGCCAACTGACATAACATGGCGGGGTGGGGGAATAGATCCAGGCTCCCAGCGCTGCATGTTTCTGTGTCTGAGGCACAAAGCAAACTTCTGCATAGGCAATAATTTTCCTGCTGTCAAAACGGCAGATGGAAAGAGTAGGCCTTAAGTTTTACTTTGTGTCAGACCTGTCCTGTGGATTGGAATAGTTTATGATACTAAATTTTTGATGGTGGCATCAGATAACAGGACTATAATTAAAATCTTTTTGGCCATCCCATTTTTAGGAGCCGATAACTCAATGAAAATTATTCACTTAATGGGGAAACTTGGCACTCCGTGTGGAAGTCCAAGAACAATTTTTAAGCCTATAGTTCATTGTCTACATCCATGTTAAAGCAGTATACAGAAAAGTTTGCTTCTGTCTTTAGAGATCAAAGCCTGCAGTCCTACAACTCAATTATTTTAGTTTTTAAAAATAAAATTTGGCAGCTCATTAATGTGGACTGGTGCTACTGGCTTTGATTGGTTTAAAATAGAGATAAAAGGTGAATTGCAAAGCTTATAACTTGCCAAGACCTGAACGTAGGATTATGTGCTTCTCCTATGATAGCTGAGATCATATCGCTAACTCCTAAAACAGGTGAAGAAGCTGCACAGTGTACATTAACATAGGTGTTAGTAATATCAACAAGTGTTGCATGAGAAACACAGGACTCCTTTCTTTTGTCTTGACAGAAATGAATCGCAGAGGAAATGAATTTCAGTTTTCTTTTTTGAAATGGTATTAATTTGTGTCTCTTAAAAAACAGAAACTGGTCGGGATGATAGTTGTTGTTGTTGTTGTTGTTTTTTAATTATCTTTTTATTTCCAGTGTTATCAACAAGATGGTAAAAATCACCAGAATCCATGGATTAATATAAGCTATTGCAACTCCTCCAAGCATCTTGAAAATATCAGCTGTTGGTTAAAAGCTCTGATCCCTTCTGAATACTAAGCTTAAACATTTCACATACTATGGGCACAGGGTATCAGCTAATGGGCCCAAGCTCTGCCTACATTTGCTTTAATCTAATAATCCTTCCCCCACCTTTCCAATCTTTATTTCTTGGGGTCTTAAAAAACAAACAAATATTAAAATGTGTTATGCTTCCTTAACCTCCTCTCTCCAGAAGGAATTTAAGGGAATACAAAGACAAAGGAGAAAAAAACAGAGCAGAAGCCAGGGGCAAGGGGCTGCCTCTCTGGCTGCTGTTGTAATGTAAAGAGTATGCTATTGTAATGTACATTTTTATTTAGTACAATATAGTTAATTACCCCAGATCATACTGAGGGGATGGGCCTGGGAACCACATGCATGGGGACCAGGCAAGGCAGAGGTGGGGGAGACAGGGAACTACACATATCCTCTGGTAGACAGTAAAAAATTATTACAACAGCTCTGTCTTGAGGGACACTCTTTACAAGGAGAAGGACATTCCAAAGTAATGGCCAATAGAAGAATCTGAGTATGCTAAAGTGGTAGGGCAAGGAAGAAGAGGACCTGGGATCAGTTCAGAGGCAGTGGATTTCTTTGTCCTCAACCAATATCCAATAGAAAGTGTAAGTCCTCTACTTAGCTGGGAGGGGGTGCTAGTAACATCAAGATCAAGAAGCCTGAGGTGTTTAATGCCTATTTTTCGTCTGTCTTCACTTAAAGGGTTAATTGTGACTAGATACTCAACACAATTAATATTGACAAGAGGGAAGGAACAGATGACAAAAAATGGAAAGAACACATTAAAGAATAAATGAGGTGTATTCAAGTTGACAGGGCCTGATTACATTCATCCCAGGGTACGTATGGAACTAGCTGAAGCAATCTCAGAACCATTAGCAATTATCTTTAAGAACTCATAGAGGATGGGTGACGTCCCAGAGGACTGGAGAAGGGCAAACATAATACCTATCTTTAAAAAGGAGAACAAAATGACTCAGAGAATTATAGACCAGTCATTCTAACTTCAATACCAGGAAAAGTATTGGAACAAATTTGTAAACAGTCAATTTGTAAGCAACAGGAGGATAATAGGGTTATAAGGAATAGCCGGGATGGATCTGGAAGAATTATATCAAATTATATAAATTATATCAAACCAACTTAATTTCATTCTTTGACAGAGTTACTGGCCTAGTGAATGAGGAGAAAGTATAGATGTGATACATCTTGATTTTAGTAATGTTTTTGATATAGTCCCACCTGAAATTCTCATAAGCAAAGTAGGGAAATGTGGTCTAGATGAAATTACAGTAAGGTGGGTTAATAATGATTCACTATCAAACTGGGAGGGTATATGTAGTGTGGTCCAAAAAGGGTCAGTCCTGCGTTCAGGACTATTCAATATTTTCCTTTATGACTTGGATAATGGAGTAGAGAGTATGCTAATAAAATTTACAGATCACACCAAACTGGCAGGGATTGCAAGCATTTTGGAGGAGAGGATTAGAATTCAAAATATCTTGATAATTTTGAAAATTGGTCTGAAATCAACAAGATTAAATTTGATAAAGACAAATGCAAAGTGCTACACTTAGGAAAGAAAAAATTAATGCAAAATTATAAAATGGGAAATAACTGGCTAGGCAGTGGTACTGCTGAAAAAGATCTGGGTGTTATAGTGGATCACAAATTGAAAATATGAATTAACAATATGATGCAGCTGCGAAAAAGGCCAATATCATTCTGAGATGTATTAACAGGAGTGTTGTATGTGAAACATGAAAGGCAATTTGGCACTTTACTCAACAAAGTAAAGATGAGATGTCAGCTGAAGTACTGTCTCGAGTTCTGGGCAACACACTTTAAGAAAGATGGAGACAGACTGGAGAGATTCCAGAGGTGAGCAACAAAATCTATAAAAAGGTTTAGAGAACCTGACCTAGGTAAGGTTAAGATTTTGTCACGGTTATTTTTACTAAAAATAAACAAGTCATGGGTAATAAACAAAAATTAATGGAAGTCCATGACCTGACTGTGACTTTTATTAAAAATAATGGGGGGAAGACTGAAGCCTAAGTGGGGGGGGGGGGGGGGGGGGTGATGAAAGCCTGAGCCCTGCTGGATCAGGGGGCAGCACCTGCCACTGCGGCAGATGACAGCTCTGGGGACCCTGCCTCAGCTCCAGCAATTCAAAGCTCCGGGTGCCCCCACCACCCATGGTGGCTGAGAACTCTGGGTGTCCCTGCCACACCGATGACTCCAGGTGCCCCTGCTGCCCATGTGGCAGCTGCTCCGGTTTTCCTCGCTGACTGATAGCTCTTGCCATTCTGCCCTGGGGCTGAAGCAGAAAATGTTATGGAGGACTCTGAAAGTCACAGAATCTGTGACCTCTGTGACATAATCTTATCCTTATTTTGAGGTAAGGTTAAAAAACTGGGTGTGTTTAGTCTTGAGATTAGAAGATTGAGGGGGGGGGGACTCTGATAACAGTCTTCAAATATATTAAGCATTTCTATAAAGAAGACTAATCAATTGTTTTCCACATCTACTGAAGGAAGTACCAAATGTAATGGGCTTAATCTGTATAAAGGGAGAGTTCAGTTATATATTAGGAAAAAATAAAAGTAGTTTATCTCTGGAACAGTCTTCCAAGGTAGCTTGTGGAATACCTATCAGTAGTAGTTGTTAAGAACAGGGTGGACAAACACCTGCCAGGGACGGTCTTTGTTTACTTCATCTTGCCTCAGAATAGGAGCGTGGACTTAAGGATGGCTCTGGGTCCCTTCCAGCCTATATCGCTATGATTCTGTCTCAAAATGTGTGTGGAGCTCAGGTGCTAGGAATCAACCCCACTGCCTGTTTCATGGGTCATCAAACTTCCCTTCTAATGAATATGAGGGAAGCTCCACAAGGGAAACCTCATAGTGATTTTATTCACCAAAATCCACCCTGTGGCTCTTCCACTGGACGGGACAATCTGGCACCCAGTCTGGTTTTGCACTACCCCATTTATTTCAGAGGAGACTGCAGTGTTGTTTCTCTGCCATTAAGCGATGCTTTTTACAAATGTTGGTCTTGAAGCCCCACTAAGTTGCTCCAGTTATGTGTTTCTGTAACTGCACAAAGTTAAATGGAATTACACAAGTAACATATTTCAGAGTAGCAGCTGTGTTAGTCTGTATTCGCAAAAAGAAAAGGAGTACTTGTGGCACCTTAGAGACTAACAAATTTATCTGAGCATAAGCTTTTGTGAGCATCCGATGAAGTGAGCTGTAGCTCACAAAAGCTTATGCTCAGATACATTGGTTAGTCTCTAAGGTGCCACAAGTACTCCTTTTCTTTTTACAAGTAACATAGAAAAACACACTGGTGAACTAGAACCATAAATTGGAGGAACTCTGAGACTCATAATTCAAAATGGGTCAACAGTGGTTTGACCAGCTTCTCTTGAACCTTGCTTTTTGGGTCCATGAGACTTAACCTTGGGAAAATGGGGTTTGTTTGAACATAAACTTTTCTGAATCTTAGGGTCTGTGTTCTGGTTCTCAAGCAGAAATTCATGAATCCCTTTCACTTTGTTTTGTTTAAAGATGAGGGAAAGAAAGGCAATGAGCATAATCAAAAGTTGTCTTTCAAAGGGGGTGGAGTTTTTTTACAACACACATGGAACTACACTTGAAACCTTTATACAGACCAATTCTTAGAATCAAGGCTTATCACTGAAATTCATACCAATTGCGCCCTGACTGCTGGAATGTCCTGTAGGAAAACATCTCTGATTCAAGTGGTTAACTCTGCATAACAGCCTCTCAAAGGATCAAACCAGCTTGATTCAGATGATGTGCAGAGACAAAGGAAGGTTGGGGGGAATTTTAATCTTTTTTTTTAATAACCCCTATTCCCACAAAATGGAGCAATAATTTAAAAAGGTTTACCAAGTGACTTGTTTGTTATCTACTCTGAGTTTGAAGTGGAAGCATCTGGAGCACATTATAAATGAAAATCTCAGCCTTATGTGCTGCTGTCTCTCCTCCTCTTATCTCCTGTTGCCTTTCATAATGTCACAACAATTTATATATCTATAACAGGTCAGAACACTCTGGATATATATTACTGCCTGAATAAGATCCAAAATCTCTGAACACGACAGTGAAGGGGACTGAACCATTTCTATTAAACTGCACGCTCTACTTACATGAAAACAAATCTTGAAAATAAAACATGATTTGAGCAATTAAACTAAAGAAAACGCAAAAATACAAAGGAGTTTTTTGGAGATTTTCCTAGTGGGGGAAATTGTAAAACACATGGTTTCTTTATTAAAAGTGTTTACAAACTCTGAGTTTGATTCTCATTTATGGTTAGGTCCTTTTACCCTGCTGTGGCAGGGTAAAGGGGGCTTACAGTGTACATTAAGGCACAGCAGGGTAAAAGGGCCTAATTGTAAAGGAGAATCAGACCCTCAGTGTGTTTCTAGGAGAAACTGTTTCCTGCCCTGCCCCCACACACCCTTTAAATAACATTAAAAAGGTCAAGTGAAAGAATGAGGTGTGTGTTTCCCATTCCACGATGTTTGAAGCTCGTCTCAAGTTGCCAACAGAAAACATCACCATTACATGCTGCAAGAGAAATGGTGTATATGAGAACAGTGATTTCTAGTTATTCTAATGTGCAAAAACTACTTATTCAGCTCCCATAGTCTGCTTTTCTTACACCAGCATAAATCAGTAATAACTGAAGACACTAGAGTTGCTGTACATCAGTACTATGGAGAATCAGGACCAATAGTGTACAGTCAGGGTAAGGGTAATGAAAGTCAGACCCGTGCTTTTCATTATAAAATGATAACATCAAACTCTGCTGCTGTACGCATGAGGCTACAAGAAATTGCAGACAACTTCTGACAATTTCTTGATTCAGGAATAATGGCTTGAGTCTGCTCTCATAATAGTGTAAATTGGGCATAACTCCGCCAAAGCCAATGTAAAGCCAGAGGGAGCGGAGAATCAGACCCTAAATGAATACTTTGCATTAACATCAGAAAGCAAGTAAAATGGAAATGAGTACAAAAGTAAAGAGAGTTTTTAATTTCTGAATGAATGAAAGTTTGAATGAAGTCTACGGGAATACAAAAGTCAAACTGGGAAAAATAAGAAGGTGGCACAGATAAAAATGTAAATACAAAAATCTCTTAGTACAATTTCAAAGCCAATGCACTTTTAATAGAAGAATAATGAAAAGGACATTTCTTTATATGCTTTTGTGCCCTCACTGGCTAGTGCCAATGACCTCCGAACATGTAAAACTGAAAAGGATTTTTAGGGAGTTTGTATAATCACAAATAAGGACATAATGGAAGAAAACAACTAAAACTCATTGGATTCCCCTCATTCCATCCTCATACAAATTGGTCTTGAATCAATGTAAATCCATTCATTAACTTCAGCAGAGTTTTTTCCAACTTTATACTGGTGTAGTGGAGGGAGAATCTGGTCCATTGATTTCATTGAAGTTGTAACTGACTCACACCGGTGTGAGAAGAGAATCCATTGTTTATTTCAAGTTAATGGACCAAATTTTATTGCTGCTTTATGATGGAGTAAATAGTGGTGAAGGGTGTTTGTAGTGTAAACTGCTCAGGAAAATAGGGCACGGGAGGAAGCAGCTAGAATTTCACTTGTGAGGAGGGATGATTACCAAGAGCCAGCACAGACTTGAAAGTAGACCACACTAAATGTCAAGAAGAGATGTTCAGGGCTTCTGTGAAGTTCAGTGATGCAATGATGTCCTCAAAAGGTCCCAATAGTGGAATTTGTATGGCATTCTAATGGGAGTTAAAGTAACTTCCCAGCAGGACTTAGTTTGACTGGCACAGGAAAATAGACTGTTCACCAATGTGCACTAGCTTTTTCTGGATTTGGTCCAATGTTTGTCAGTATATTTTATGTCTGGATTATGTTTTCATGCTATGTTTTGAATAGATGTGTTAATTTTAAAAGTACAAACATGCTACACCATATGAATCCTGAAAATATATTGAGATTTGACTGTCACAAAGATCAGGTAAAGTATTGCCAGCAGAAAGTGGATTAATACTCACGCGGACTAATGCTACCAAGGCGGTTTAGAACTGTATAATAAAGAAGATCTCTGTCCTGGTGCAAAATTGTTGAGATGCATGTTTAGTGTATGTCTACACTGCAAATGAATGTGTGATTTCAGCATGTATAGACATATGGAAACTAGCTTTAATCTAGCTAGCTTGTGTACCAATAAGACTGATGCAGTGAAATTGTGGGACCATGGGCTGAAGCATGGGCTAGCCAGCTGAGTAAAAAGTAGGCTCCCTGGCAGGCCTCTTCTAAGGCAGCCCAGCCTGTGCTGCAGCCCACACTGCTGTAGCTTCACTACTATGGAGATATAACTCCACTGAAATCCACAATCGATAAAAAATGGAGCAATGCGGCATGGAATCAGGTTCCATGAGAGCCATATCCTTGTTTACTGAGGGGAGAACTGGGCCCAAATAAGGATGAAGTACATCTGATTTGGAAGAGCTTGCTGATACCTGCCTGCCTATAAGGGTGCTAGATTTTGAAACCTTCCTCTTTTTCCTTCTATGCTGAAAAAGTCTTGTTGATATTCAGCTCTTTTAATCTATGTGTTATCAGTTCAACTCAATTATCTGCAGATGCACATAGCTTAAACATGTAGGACTACTAGAAATTAGGTCATAAGTGTGTTCTATATTGGAGGATAATGCAAGATAGGCAGTGAAAGTTCTCACCCTTTGGACATTATCAGGAGTTTTAATTATGAACACTATTCTCTATAATCTCAGACAAGTACTGTCCACTTTCTTTCAGTATTTTGCTCCTCTTAAGCAAGGATTGCTAACTGCTCTTGTAATGCATGGACAAAGTTTGTTAGGGAATTTAGATGATTACATTGACAAGGATTAGAGTAACCGTAAAGCCTAATGATAATACATAACCGTGCACCAAGCAGCAGCTTCCCAAATTCTGATACAGTAAAAACACAAGCCCACTTCATGGGAAATTAATAGGAAATTTGTCATTCCTTTTGATAGGTGACAGACATTGGCCTGCTGTTCTTTATGTAAATGCAAAACTCACACAGATTTCGGTAGTGTCGGGATTAGGTGTTTAGTTCCCAAAGGCAAAAAATGTCAATGTTGCCTTAGTGCAGATCAAAAAGACTTTTACAGGAGATCATTAATAGTTTACTGAGTTTTGTGTGCTTCATCGGATAACTTTAAACCTATTGGGTAAGTGTTTCCAAACCTGCCCTTGGAATTTGGATGCCTAACTCCCATTAAAATTAATGGGACTTGGGTGTCCAAATCCCCGAGATGGCTTTGAAAATCTCAGCCATTCAAAGGAAATAGAATAAAATAGAATGTGTGGCTGACACAAGCTGACTGTTTTCTCAAATCCGGAACAAAAATTTGTTGGGAGTGGTGTTCTTTGTTTTCTATCAAAATCTAAATTTGACTTATGGTTAAATGTGTAAAGGAATTTGTAGAAACAAAATGGCTAGCAGGTTCAGGTTTGGCAAAGAATAAATGCACATGAAAAGGGGAAAACTTAAAGATGTTCATTGCAGCTATAGGTATGTCTACACAGCAGCTGGGAGGTGTAATTCCCAGCTTGGGAAGATGCTCACAAGCTAGCTCTGCTTGAGCTAGTGCCTAAAAATAATAGCGTGCCTGCAGCAGCATGGGTGACAGTTTGGACTCGCCGCCCAAATACATACTCAGGGGGCTTGGTCGATTGAACTTGTGCATGGCCACACTGCTTTTTTTAGAGCACTAGCTCGAGCAGAATTAGCATGTGTATGTCTACCTGCATTGTGAATCACACCTCTCAACTGCTGTGTAGACACACCCTGACTTTGCAACCTACAGTACTCCATTCTCCAAGTATTTCCTTTTCCTTCCCCTCCTCCTTTCTCCCCAACCCTCGCCTCCAAAAGAAAACCCTATCTACAAATATCTCATTAAAATAAAAAGTAGTCACATTGGTGTATGACACTGTTTCCATCTCTATCTGCTTTGAATTTCTCCATTTCCTTTTGTCTCTGACAGGAAAGTAGTGTAAGGACTGTGATACTGTATACCCTCTGGTACTAGGTGAAACACTGTGAAAAATCAAATCTTCACTTCTCTGGTTTGCTCGACCTGAACTGAACATGACCTTCAACAGTATTTCTGGCTTCCTGTTGAGGAATGAGAATTATTGATGATTTACAGGATAGAGTCATTTATGGCTAAGGTAACACGCCATAAATGATGTTCCATGTTGTTAAAACTCATAAAGCGCTGAAAAAGTGTTTTCCTTTAGAAAAAAAAGTATTGTTTCAGAAGGTATTGTTTGAATGTAGGGATTATGTGAGCCACAGGATATCCATTCTGGCACCAAGCTTCATGAACCGAATACCTAACAGACTGCCTGGTTTGACATTTTTTGCCAGATCTGACAGGTCCCCAAGCCAATCAGAAGAAGCTGCTGAAAGTTTTTATGGGCTGAGAGGCCCTGTAATGACAGCCCACCCAAAGCTTTTAAAAGCAATTCCGTCTGTAAGTTGTACATGTACATATGAATGAAAACTATAGTGCTGCAAAACTGCATTGTTTGAATAAATATTGATACACTAACACTTCAGCAATTATATAATAGTGCTTTATTTCTTTAAGTGTTTCACAAAAGGTTAACTATTCAGCCCCTATAACACCAAAGAGGTCAGTTAACTGTTGCTATCTGTTTAACAGATGCAGAAAAGAGAGGGTAAGTGACTTGCCCAAGGCCACAGAGAAACTCTGTGTCATGTCATAGTGGTTGAGTAGAATCTACATAAAAGAAAATGAAGGAAAAAGAAGCAGATGTAGAGAGGTCTAAAGGGTTTGCAAAAGCTCAGGAGCTACAGTTTGGGAACAGAGTTTGAGATTGGAAAATTTACTGTACATCACAAGAATAAGGAAGACTCACTTCAGAACAACTAATTGTGAGTAATTTCATTAAGCTCAAGTGCATGGACTGAAAACTGGTGTTAAACAAAGGATCATACCTTTGATTTGATTTTTCTTCTTCGTGTATGCCAATTTTTCCTCCATATCTTGACTTTTCTTTCAGCAGATATTTCTTCAGAAAAAGACTTTTGATTCTAGATAAATCATACAGGATTGTTATTAGTCTATCAATTTTTCAGATTTTCACCTGATTTTAAAGAAAAGCTTCACTCCCATTGTACCTTATACTGGGTCAGATTAGCAAATGGATCAGCAGGGAACAATGTGTGAGTATGGTAGACCACTAGCCATGCCATCTCTTTGACATGAATGTAGGAGCAAGAGATGCTATTGCAGACACAGGGATCTGGGGAATCGTGATGGCCTCAAGTGGGAAGAACTCCCCCGTCCCAACATAATGGAATTACCCAACATAAAGCCCAAGTCGGGTGCCTTTGGGGAAGGTTTTGTCCCTTAGTATATGCAGTACCAGTGAGCATTTTGTCAGTACTGTATGTTCTCACTTAGACTTCCAGCAGGAAACAATGAACCCATGAACTTAACTTATTTTTGCCTGTTTGGTCTAATTTTCCTTCCTTGGTCTTAATTATGAGAAGCATAAGCCTTTAAATCTCTCAACAGCTCCACAAAACAATCAACTGAGGAAATAATTCACCTGTAGTTAAAGTGGAAGGGAATACATCCTGAAACTACAAGATAAGTTTTAAATCCACTTTTATTATAATATCATTAAAGCACCTAATGGTGCTAATAAATGTAATACTGCTGTAAAAAATGAAATTTTCTGTATGCTTAAGCTTCATGGACTCCTTCTTAATCATATCTCTGCAAAGGTCTTCTGTCTCAGACAAAATATTTTCTTTTTCACGTAAGGATTTTAGATATTGCTATACTAGTTGTGTTGTTAGTAAAATACAGTACTCCGTTTAAATGTTTTATGATTGCAGTGGTTGAGGGATATTAGAACAATGTCTACCTCTTAATATGAATACACATTTGGATACAACTTGGTACCATAAATATTCTAACATGATCTAATATTTCTTACAAATTATCCATCACCTCGATGTTTTAAAGATAAATTAAAAGCAAAAACAAGCCATGGAGAGGAGAGAGAAACATGGAATGATTTATTAATTTTTAGGCCCTGATTCTACAAGTATACATCCAAACAAAAAATACCACAAGCAAAATTTTTACCCTGAAAAGAGAAGAAAGCCAGCGATTCTGCTAAGTACAATAGGTAATTAAAGTTTTGATTATTCAGGTTTTGTTGAACATACCTTCAGAAATGCTCACTTACTTATGGTTAAGTATTCCGACAATGCCCCCCATATCATCTTCCCAGTTCTTCAGTTTCATAACCTTCACAGCTGTTGCCACTAAAAACTCAGCATTTACCATGCCACATCATTTGACTTTACCTTGGTGTTTCACATCTTCCAAATATGCCACAAATGTACACAAGACTGAATGAATGTATGGGTATAGAACTAACATTACTATCTCCCTTTTTTTTTTTTTGCATTTTCACCCTCAGTACATTTTGTATCTATGTAATATGTTAGCAATATAGTTGGCAGCAGTAGACTGGATGACCAAGAAAGCCTTGTATCTTTCTTCTCTCATGCAAATGTTTTGAGTTCTTCTCCCAAATATTCTGCATGGTTTCAGTGTGATCTGATAGTAATATCAGCAACATCTTTAAAATATATGTTGCCCAGTTTTAAATGCACTGAATATAAATACAGACATTGGTACATATGTAACTTAGTCCTGCTTCCACTGAAGTCATTGGGAGTTTTGCTATTCAGCAGGATTAGGAAAGGAGCACACTGCACTGATGCATATATTAAAAAGACTGGGTAAAAGGGCACTGAATCAGCCTTCTCTCATACTTTAGACTGCACCTCAATGTCCAAAACACTAAACTGCCATAAGTAACAAACCAGAAGTGTGCAGGGCTATAGATTATTGTGATGTTTCCCAGTGAACCAGTACAAAGTTATATAACACAACTGTTTTGTCATTGTATATTCATTGGGGGAAATTCTCAACATTAAATAGCTCTCAAATTCACAGTGCAACCTGTGTGGTGGCCCAGTGTTAATAATCCTGGATGCAGCAATTCTGGCTGACTAAAAATGCTTCCAGGTTTCCTGTCCCCAGTTACATCTGTGCTGCTTTGTTTAGCTAATATGTTACATTTTTTCTTCACTGATTAAGAGACTTAAAAAATACAAAATACAAAGCTTTCTCTGATCTTAGGAAGCTCTCGCTCACCACGACCATCTCCATGCCAACATATCACAGGTGTATACATAACAAAAACAGGTAGTAAAATGTGATTGAGAGATGTGGGAACTTTTTCATGAAGAATTCATCCCAACTTACTCTTCTGATTCTTATATTTTTAACTATTGTTAAATATATATAATAAGTACAGGATACTTAAGTAGATCTACAATGTCTTCCCTTTTTCCATAAAGACTATAACAGGAGAAAAATGAATTAAGTACTGAAGTGATACATTAAGGGTAGTGAGGCATGCTTCCCATCAGTGAAAATGAAAAGCATTAGGTACTGTATATACATATTTGAGAGCTGTTTAAATAATGACCTTATCTGTCTTTTCTCTCTCACACACACACTGTGGGCCAGATTCTGACACCTTTAAGTATTTTAAGCGGTATCTTACTCTCCAGGTAGCTCCATTGAAACCCACAGTACTAATTGTAAAGTAACGTACTATTTAATGTGAATAAGGGGGATCAGAATTTGGTTCTATTTTTATTAAATATCACATAGATACTTATTTATTAGACTATTTCCTTGAGTTAGAACATGCTTTCCTACCCAAACATTAAATCATGCAAACAACTCGTAATTTTTCTGGAAAATGGAAGGAGAAAGAACAGACTAAAGACATTTTAACCCTGTCCTTACATAGACAAGGTATCTCGCCAAATGGTAGTGTGTTGTAATGTAGGGCAAAAGATAATTATTATGTTTGGGAGGATTTAACTGTGTTTCTCATCTCCAGAGTTCATAACCTCAATGGCTTCCCCCCCACCACTAAAAGGCCATATTGGTAATTCATATGTAAAACCACCATGAAAAAAGAGAATACCTTAATTAAAAAGCTACGGGGTGGTGGGGGGAGGTTTCTTTCAAATAGTTTTCTTTAGAATCCATGGAAAGTATCTCACTATACAAAATGATAGCAGACTGGCTTTAAGAGAATAAAGAAATAAGACATGGCATTTACAGGGGAAAATGGCTTTTATTGAATGGTAAAGTCTGAATCTGAAGGCCAAGTGAACTTTAACTACCTTGGCTATTACATATTTTTTTTTCTCCCAGAAGTATACTGGGCACTGTCTTCTTGCAATTATGAACTGGAAATGTATAATAGTTTGGGGTGGGGGGGCAGTCTTTACACGCATTAAGTGGATATTGTAACATTTATTTGGATTTCTAAAAATTTCCCATCCTTTTATCCAAATTATTAAATAAGTCTTACAAAGTAGATCAGTGACAAAGGGTGAATTCTGCTCCCTCCTTCTACCCACCCAGATTAATAAATAACTCTTTCCACCCCATCACCCTAATTTATTTCACGTAAACCCGCCCAAACCAACCTTTCCTCAGAAACCTGGAAAAACTGATGATCAGTGTGCACTGACAGTGAAAAAGAGTAGGACTAGAGACAGACCCTCGAGGGAAGTAAGGTTTAGAACCAAGGGTCTTTTATTGAAAAATCCCTCACCAGCCACCTACACCTGGTTAAACTAGAAGACTGCTGCCTCAAATAGTGCAAAGAGAGGAAGTGGTCTCTCAGGTACTCAAGACTCAAGCAATTTAGAGCTTTTACATAAACCCCAACACCCAAATTACACTGGGAAATGAGCTGATACACAAGTGCAATGCAGTCCCTAAGAGCGCCTTCTCCAATAAGCTCCAAATTGTCTACATAGGTAGTCTCAGGTAGAGCAGCACTAGAGTAACCCAATCCTGAGGCGACAAAAGGCATCGATAATTGTAACGAGGCCCGCATCCAGAAGAGATGACATTATTGATGAATGTATGTCTAGTGTTCCAAATATATTTACTGACATAATTTGTATTAATTTTAATTTAATCAAAATAATGTACTTGTAATATTTGATTTTGATATTGGAAGATTGTTCATCATGGCTGAATAAGAAAAGATCTCTACTGTCTGGAGTGCAAAATCTATTTTAATTATTTATATCCTATTTTCTTAAGCAATTTTGCTTCGGACTTGAGCTGTTTCATAACATTTACACATGTACAAGGGATGTTAACCCTGCTATCCAGATGTGATTAGCCATTACATTTAGACAGAATTCCAAAAAGCCTGCAAAGGGCTTGCAAAGTTCACAAAATATAATTTACAATCCCATTGTGTTTGGGGAGGAAAAAACGTTGGCTGGGGAAATTCAATAGGTTGTAGAGTTTGTATTGTCATTCCCTGTGTAATGAAGCAAAAGGACAGCACCAATTAAATCAACAGCACTTTTTGTTCATATGATCCATGGTATCAGGAAGAGAAGCCAAATATCAAAAAGGGGTAAATGAACTTGTTTGGATTTAGTAAAATACAAACCAGACTTTAGTCCAAAGTTCTATTTTGGTCCAAACTTTAAAATCTTTCAAGGTTCAGAAAAGTATAGTTAATATTATTGTTATTGTTCTACTATTCATCCACCACCACAATTCTTGGTTGCTGCAAGAAGCATAAGTACCTAAATATCACAAAAAGATCATTTTGGTTATACCTTTGGCATAGACAAAACCAGAGAGCACTGCAAACCATGAAAGGAAGCCTGATCCTGTGAAAATTTCAGACTGATTTTAAGACCAAATTTGTTGTAATCAGTTCAGATGGATGTGATTTATGTTTAACTGAAATAAATCTCTTGAATATTGCCTATGACTAGTGTGTTTGCAACTTTATTTGATAATTGCATAACTAAATATAGAAGGGGAATGAATGGTCTCCTCCTGAGACTTATAAGAACATGAGAATGGCCATTCTGGGTCAGGCCAATGGTCCATATAGCCCAGTATCCTATCTTCAGTGACTGGTGCCAGATGCTTCAGAGGGAAGGAACAAAACAAGGCAACTATTCAGTGATTTATCCCCTGTTCTCCAGTCCCAGTTTCTGACCATCAGAGGCTTAGAAACACCCAGACCATGGGTTTGCATCCCTGATCATCTTAGCTAACAGCCATTGATGAACCTATCCTCCATAGACTTGTCTAAATCTTTTTTGAATCTAGTTATACTTTTGGCCTTCACAAAATATTTTGGCACCGAGTTCCACAGATTAACGTGCATTGTGTGAGGAAATACTTTCATATGTTTGTATTAAACCTACTGCCTATCAATTTAATTGAGTGACCCCTGTTTTTTGTGTTATGTGAAGGGGTAAATGACACTTTTTCATTCAATTTCTCCATACCATTTATGATTTCATAGACCTCTGTCATATCCCCCCTCAGTTGTTTCTTTCCTAAGATGACCAGTCCCAGTCTTTTTAATCTTTTCTCATATGGAAAATGTTCCATATCCCTAGTCATTTTTGTTGCACTTTTTCCAATTCTAATATATATATTTTTAGATGAGGTGACCAGAAATGAACACAGTATTCAAGTTGTGGGCATATCACGGATTTATATAGTTTTCTGTCTTATTATCTATGCCTTTCCTAATGGTCCCTAATATTTTGTTTGCTTTTTTTGACTGCTGCTGCACACTGACCATATGTTTTCAGAGAATTATACATGACAACTTCAAGATCTTTTTTGAATGGTAACAGCTAATTTAGATTCCATCATTTTGTATGTATAGCTGAAATATGTTTTGGAGGTTTAGGTTGGACATTAGGAAAAACTTCCTGTCAGGATGATTAAGCATTGGAATAAATTGCCGAGGGAGGTTTTGCAATCTCCATCCTTGGAGATTTTTAAGAGCAGGTTAGACAAACACCTGTGAGGGATTGTCTAGATAGTACTTAGTCCTGCCATGAGTGCAGGGGACTGGATTAGATGACCTCTCAAGGTCCTGTCCAGTCCTATGATTCTATGATTACTTTGCATTTATAAACATTGATTTCATCTGCCATTTTGTTGTCTACTCACCCAGTTTTGTAACTCTTCACAGTCTGCCTTGGACTTAACTATTTTGAATAATTTTGTATCGTCTTCAAAGTTTGGCACCTCACTGTTTACCCCTTTTTCCGTATGATTTATGAACATGTTGAACAGCACAGATCCCAGTACAGATCCTGGGATCTCCCAACTGTGAAAACTCATGATTTTGTCCTACCCTTTGTATCCTATTTTTTTTAGCCAGTTACTGATCCTAAGCTTCCTCTCATGACACCTCAATTTGGGGCATTTACTCAGATTTGTCACCTCCACAAAATGGCTGAGATGTGGGAATCTCCCATGAATCCTCTGCAGTGAAGACTAATGAAAAGAAAATAATTTAGCTAATCTGCAACAGTCTTGTCTTACTTGAGTGCTCCTTTAGCACTTCAGTCATCCAGTGGCCCCACTGATTTTTGAGTAGACTTCCTACTGCTGATGTACTTACAAAAAACTTTGCTGTTAGATTTTTGTCTTTTCCGAGTTGCTTTTCAATTTTTTGTTTGTTTGTTTTTTGTCCTGGATAATTATACTTTTACACTTGAATTGCCATAGTTTATGTTCTTTTCCATTTTCCTCAGTAGGATTTGACTTCCAGGTTTTAAAGAATGTCTTTTTGCCTTTAATCACGTTTTACTCTGTTGTTTAGCCATGATGGCATTTTTTGGTCCTCTGACTGTATTTTTTTTTTTTTAATTTGGAGTATACAGTTAGTTTGAGACTCTATTAGAGTTTTTTTTTAAAGTATCCGTGCAGTTTACACGCACTTCACTTCTATGACTGTTCCTTTCAATTTCTGTTTAAATAGCTTCCTCATTTTTGTGTAGTTCCCCTTTTTGAAGTTAAATGCTATTGTGATCCATTTCTTTGCTATTTTCTCCCCTATAAAAATGTTATATTTAATAACATGATTTCTATTACTGAGAACTTCAGCTATCTTCACCTCTTAGACCAGATCCTGTGCACCACTTCGGACTAAATCAAGAATTTCCTCTCCCTTTATTGAACTCCAAAAAACAGTCATTAGTGGTGTTTCCATTGATAGAAATATCATTGTCATAAGACAAAGATGCTGAAAACCATAATCCTCTGATGGGACAAGAAATAGTATTGTATTTTATTCTAGCACTTTTTGAAACCAAAAACAAGCCTATTTAAAGGAAATTCACAATAAAAATGTACCTGGTTTCTTTAAAAAAAACCCTTTTTATATGTCAAAGTTATAATAAAATCTTAACATCCTACATTGTATATTAGTTATTACTTATTCACTGTCACATTAATATTCAAAAAGCCTGGCTAAAGATTCTGGCTTGCTAGCTAGGGAATCTTCCTCTTCTGAGAATGCTAAAAAGGGTGACCAACTTTCTAAGTGCCTACTGTCTTTTTGGCACTTTTCTTATGTATGTACATGGTGTGAAAGTTTTTCCATTAAGAGGACAGTCCATATTTTATTACACCACAATTCCATAGGAGGATAAGTCACATTTTTCCAATAAAATGCAATACAAAGGCTTGCTGATAACAATAAAAAATAAATGATGTTGTCATTGTTTAAAATGAAGATCCTTTACTGGAGCATTAAGTAAGCAGGTCAGGCGACCTCTAGGAAGCTCCCTTGTCATTTTGTCATAAGATCAATCTTTTTAATAATTTCCTTCCCAGACAGTCTAATTCCTGGGCACAATCACCACAAGTGCAAGTATAACCCCTTTTCCCTACAATCTCTCCAACCTCCCTGTAGCAAAAATATTACGGATCTTTACTGGAGTCAAATGCCAGCTATACAGTAATTTATATATATATATATAAAATTATTTATGAGCTACAGAAATTGAAGATGTATTTCCCCTTTCCCACACAGAGACCTGCTCACCCAGATCGATTTCTTTGTCCAAATTCCTCTCCCATCCTCTCATCTAGGTTGTTTTTTTAGCAACACGTTTTTTTCTAATCAAAACTGTATATGTATCTTAGACATTAAACCTTTTGTTCCTGCTCGCTCCTGCGTCAACTCTTCAAATGTGGTTAAAGGTGTAAATAGAGATGACTTGTCTCCAGGTTTCACAATTAAATGTTTGACTTGTATTGAAAATGTGGGATCTTTATATTATTTATATTATTACATGTCTTTTGGTATGATTTCAAATCAGCACCTAGGAACAGCTGTCCAAATTGAATAATCTCAGCTCTTACCCACAATGAATAGCCACTTTGCTGTTTCTTAGGGATATCCTGATTATTAATGGAAGAAGCTAAGGAAGAAGGCCTCGGAAACAGGAACTAAAAAGTAAAAAAGTCCAAAGATGCTAAGGTGTCTGGATGAATGGATGATTTAAAAAAAAAATTTGTTTTAAATAAATCAGTTACTATAAATTTGGGCTCCAGTCTTGTTAGAATTTTACCCAGTGTTTGGGTGGTCTATTGTTAACCCAATTGATCATATATTTAAATTGTGATGCATAATAATAAAACTGGTTAGGGAAAGCTAATCCACTCCACTTTGTAGGCTTATATATAACTTTAGAACCCACTCTGTCTTTTCTGTTTCCATATGAATTTTAATAGCACATCCTGCCATGTTTTTAATGTGATTTCAGGGATACCTACAGGTATGCACTGAAACAAAAATAATAACCTTGGGAGGATATTCTTCTTTACCAAGGCTACCCTACTAGCCAAGACATTTCATATTTTTCTATTCCTCCAAGTCTATTTCTATTTCATTCCACAGTGAAGGGTAATTTGCCTTAAACTGATTTTATGTTTCTCCACAATACTCACTTCTATATATTTTAAAGATTTCTATTTAAATTTATGTAGCTGATAACAGTTTGTTTTGACACTTTTGGGAATAGCTGCCACAAGGACTCCTCGTTTTTAGATATACCACAGTTTATTTTGAAGCCTGAGACCTGCCCAAATTCCAAAGTTAACTCTTCTATAATTTTTAATTAGTCTTTTGGATCCTGCAGATATAACAAGAGATAGTCAGCATACAAAGCTGTCTTGTGTTCTAATCCAGAACGTTTGATTCCCTTTATCAAAGGGCTGTTTCTCACATTTATTGCAAGTGGCTTACTTGCTAAAGCAAACAGGGAGAATAAGGGGCAACCCTATCTCTAGACAAATTAAAAAGAAGGGTTTGATGACCATTAACCAAAGCAGATGCTCGAGGATGTGTATACGGGGCAAAGATGCCCATAGAAAACTGATTTCCAAAACCAAACCTTACTAAATCTGTCTGAGGTACTCCCACTCCAGCCAGCTGAAAGCTTTCTCAGTACCCAAAAAAGCAGCGCATAGGAAGAACTGCTAGAAATAGCATTATAGATCTAGTTCAGAGTTCTTCTGATATTATCAGGTAAATGCCTGCGAGCAATGAACCCAGACTGGTTAAGGTGAACATATGTGGATAAAATGACACTCAGTCTGATAGCACTTGCCATATTTTTTGGCATCCAGATTAATTAAAGAAGGAGGTCGGTATGATGCACACTTGGTAAGATCTTTTCCTTCTTTAGGAATGACCACAATTTTTACCTCTCTGTAAATTTGGAATCTTGTTCCCCTGCAATATACCATTAAACAATTCAGTTAAAATAGGGACTAATGCTTGCTTTAGCACTGTATACATAACATCAGGACCTGGATTTTAAATTCACCATCACAACTTCAACTTCTGCTGCAGCGCTTTGCCTATCAAAAGCTGCCACATCATCCTCTGAGGTCTGAGGAAGTTTTACATCTCAAACACTATTTATAAGTTCAGGAGTGGTATGTCCTGAAGTGCACAAAGTATGGAAAAAGATAGCAAACATTTCAGAGATCTGTTTGATGCCAGTTATAAATCTCCCTTTTATTTCTAATCAGAGGGATGGCTGATTTGTCCTGTTTCCTTTTTTAACTTTCTGACTCAAAGCCTATCAGCTTTATTGCTTTTTTAATAATATTTGTGTTTAACAGAGCTAACCTGTTTGTAGTCTTCACACTTATCTCAATTTTTTTCTTATACCCTTTTTTAGATTAATGTCTTTTTTTAATCAAACTCTCTTCTTCAACAATTCTCATCTTTTTTGAGGTCTGATGCTTTATTTTTAAGGATCCTCCTCATTACCACCTTTCTTGCATCTCAGTGAATACATTTACTGGCCACATCTATTTGGCTAAAAACCCAAGGCTAATGTGCCAATCATATTTTCATTGAATATGCAGATGTCAAGATATTTTTTTACTAAACTTTTCTGTCATTTAAATTTTTTCTTTAGTAGTAGGTTGTGTACCCTCCTTTCTACTTGCCAAATTGCTTAGTGCATGGTTTCCACATAAAAAGGGTAAAATCCTGGTACAATTGAAGCCAATGGGAGTTTTGCCATTAGCTTCAGGGGAGCCATGATTTCATTCCAGATGTTTTATGAAAGGATTAGGAGATTACCCCCTAACAGACATTCAAAGGTAGCTTTTCTCAGCTGTAATCTAGTTTTCCCTTGTTTACACCTTTTCTTTGCTTCCCTTGCCTTCTTCCCCCTTTCCTGGTGATCAGCTGCATGCTGTGCAGATGTTTTTCCAACATTTCCATGGATGTTTTTCAAGTGGTTTACTTAGCAGATGTTCTCAGTTGAGCGGCCCAACAATTTTTGCATGAAAAGAAAAACCAACACACTTGGGACATTTGCCAGCTTTGTGAAATGAGAAACAATTTTCTTCAGCACAGTTTGAGTTTCTGTCATGAAGAAAAGAGAAAGAGAGAGCGAGAATAGTTTTGACTAGTGCAGGAGTTATTTTTGCTTTGTGGGGTGAAAATTTGCATGTCCCAGAGGAAGGAAAAGTGAAGATTAAAATGAAAATGGCACTTGCTGCAACACATTTCGTAGTTGTAATTTAAACAAAGGATATTAAAAGTCTCACTTATAAAGGGACACATTTGGATTTTTTCAATCAAAAGTGTCAATAATGAACTTATATAGAGAATGTATGGTATTTGCAGTTTTAATTTGCTCATTTCTCACTGCATCAAAACCATCAACGCATTTGGCTGGAAGAGCTGGAAGCAGCACTCTGCGATGCCCATCAATGGTGCTGTTCCTGGTTTGGACAAAGAGGACCAAAGAGGCGATTTGAAACACACATTCTTCCTAAGGGCTTGATCCAAAGCCCATTCAAATCAATGGGAGTCTTAGGGCATCTGTGTTTTCCATATAGCAAAATGTATTTTCTCAAGTGGTTATTTGTCTTCAGTGCTTTCCATAAAACAATAACAAAAAGGATAAAAATAATTTCTTTTAAACTACTTGGTTGTGATTTTGTTAAGCACTTTCTTTTGTACTCACAGCACTGTCTCTGCACGATTTATTTAACATTTTTTCAAGGTTTTTGAGATAAATTAGGTCATTATAGAATATATGGAGCAATTCACCATGACATTTTTCATGTCAAGATATGAGCTTAGTCATTTTTTCCCATAGACATATGATGATTCTAATTACATTGGTCTCCAAGGCTAAACTGTAGCTATCATTAGTCAATTTATTTCTTTAATTATTATTTTGATAATTAATCTTCCAAGTGACCATTTTTGTAAATGCTTAAGTCAGCATAAAGTTCTGACTTCTGTTTTACCCTCTGGAAAAGATTCTCCTCTATTGTATATGCAATTCATTTTAGTTTCCCTCTGAAACGACAATATTCAGTGAATATAAATAATGATGCTTAATGAATTGTATTATGCTTCACATCCTGAACAGGTCTACGAGTACTTCAGTATCACAAAGTCTTGTTAAAAATAGGAGATCTAATTATTATTATTAATAATTTATTAATACTGTTTTTTTACAGTAGTGCCTAGGGACCAGCTGAGATTGAGAACCACCGTGCTAGGCACTGTACAACCACAAAGTAGTATGCCTCTGGCCTATAATTTCTGGGCATCATTGTCCTCTTTCTAAGACACTTTTCAGTCTGATATGTGCATTCAGTGAGATTAATATAAAATTAGGGAGGAGGGAACTAATCAGCTTCAAGGCAAATCCAAATGGGACATAGCTTCCTTGCACTTCGAGCACCACCCACATTGATCTCTAACTAGATCTTTAAGATGGTCTGGCTGTATGTTCTGGCTATGTCCATCATTGGTGGCCATGTGATTGTCAGCCATGTAGCATCATTCCTGGGTAAACAAGCTTCATAATTTGTTAGTTTTTCATCCTAATAAAAAATCTGTGTCAAGAAAGCTACCCAAACTCAGGCAGTGCTGATGGAGGTGGTCGCTCAGTTTGGCTACAGATATCCTCATTGCTGATCTTGGAGGAAGGGAGGAACAAAGAATTTCTAAAGAAAGCACATGTAAATATATATTATTTATTTTGCACTCAAATTAGGATTTCATTTGTTTGTGTAACATTAGCCACTAGGGTTGGTAGATACTGACCTCCTACCATTTAACTGTAGCCAGAAAATAAAGACCAGGCTCTTACTACCATTCTTAATACAACATTAATTATTATTATTAATTTATTTTATTTTATGGTGACCTAGTATCTCATCTAAATGAACTGCATTTGCCTTAATTCTTTAGCCATTTGGCTATTATATGTAGATATTGGATTGGACTTGGTGACCTAAATTAGGTGCAATTTACCAAATGAACACATTTTTGGATTCATCTTGAAAACAAAAAGCACATCACTTTTGTTATATCTATTCTTTTGCATTCAGAAACTATGCTGGTTAAATGAGATGCTGCTCAACTGTTGTCACATTGCCTTTGGAGTTTTATACTTCCTTTAGAGCTGCACTTTTACACAGTTACACAGTTAATCAAGTACAGCTAAAATAACAAAATAGAGCAGATTAATTTATCATTACCACACAAGAACTGGAAATAGCCTTTGGGCAATACATTTTTGCTATCTCTTATGGGTAATAAAACATTCATGTAATAACATGTTCATTTAATCACACAGATGTCAATGAGCAAACTTGCTTTCAGGATTCAAGGCCCCTTTCATAGACACATTGGAATACATTTTCACGGCGATGCATAGTGTTTTAGACACGCGACTGTGCAGTTCAATACCCATGCAAGTTTTTGAAACTACACCACTATGTGGCTAGCTACTGTAGGAGACCAATAACTGAAGTAGCATTCCCAACAAAGCATGAAATTGTGACTTAATCTTGTTTAAAACAATTAGGATCTGATTTATTGAGGTGAAATATACGCTAGAAAACTTAACTTGCAAATCCTTATACTAGGCTAAAAATGGAAGAGCTGGAGAGTCAAAAAGTAAGTTTCTAACTTACTTTTTATTACTTCCTTCAATGATCAACTACCTTGTTAGTTATAATACTTCTCTTGATAAAGAAATGGAATATACAACTCTTTCTTCAATTTTGGATATGCCCTTTGCTTTTCAAATGTACGCTCAAGCAGATATCACTGTAGCAATCCTGTCACAGACAGTGTTTTCCCCAGAATTGAAATTAGGGGCGGGGTGTTCAAATTTACAGGGGCGGGGGGTCAGGGCCGATGAGGGGTGAGACCATGAGGGTGAAGGTGGGCTGTATGGCACCATAGTAAAAACTGAAAAAATGTTTCATGACCATTTTATTAGATTTTAAAATCATCACACAAATTAAAGTTGGCTACTCAAACCTTCTATGAAGCACTACATGGACATCCTTCTTGGTTTCTTGTTATAAAATTTTGCACAACTCTGTTAATGAACTTCTTGAATGCAGTGCATTCATTTTTGATGGTTTCTCGTGTGTCCGGTATTTCCATTCCTTCAATTGATATGCTCATTAGTTCATTCACATGATCAGGCAGAAGGCAACTTCTTTCAAAACACAAAATTCTATTCAATGATGAAAAAGAATGCTCAACTGTAGCTGTTGTGACTGGGAGTAGCAAGAGATGAATTCCTACTTCTTTCAGCCCAGGAAACGTTTGCTGGAAAAAGATCTTCTACTGTTATATCAGATGCCTGGATGGAATTGTTTAATGACCCAAGTGGTTTCAACAGTAGTCTTACAAGACAGAGAATGGCAATAGTCTTCTCTGAACGTAATAGCAAAAGTAATCCACCAGCCTCACTACTTAGATCCATCCCATCTTGGTAGATACTTTCCAAAGCCAGTTTTAATGGCTGGAGTAATTTTAAGACAACAGCCAAGGATCGCTCATGAGAAAGCCAGAGGGTTTTCCCAGGTTGGACTAATTTGAACTTCAGTCCCAGTGTATCTACTATATTTTCCAAGATATTCAGTCTTTTTGGACTGTTGCTGAAAAAAGAATATAATGAAGACATTAAATTTATAGCTTTTTAAATGTCTTTTGAAGAGTCTGCAGCTCATACTAGCACTAGTTGGAGTAGATGGCCTCTGCAGTGTGTATAGGAGAGACTAGGGTTATACTTTTCTCTGAGCAAAGCTTGCGCTCCACCATGTCTTCCAGAGAAGTTTGCAGCTCCATCAAATGCACAAGCAGACATCTGTTTGAGGTCCAACTGACAAGCATTTAACTCTTCTAAGATGTGGATTCTCACAGATGCAGTCAATCTGTCTTCTATAACTTGAACATCTAGAAATGCATGTACAGGCCTACCACTGACATCAAGATAACGCACAGAATGACTTAATACTTGATGACCATTTGCATTGATGCATTCATCAGCCATGTATGTAAATTTTCTGAATGCAGTGAGAGTTCTTCACTTTTTCAACTGTTGAGTCTTTCACTGTTGCACCACATGCGTCTAGCCAGTCAGTTAAGTTTCTTGCAGAAAGATAATGAGCATTTGCTGGTCTTGTTTGGAACCAGTGTTCAACTTCAGGATGAACAAGTGACAATGCACTTAATATTGGCCTCCAATTTGTAGTGTGTGGTATTTCTTGCCTCCATAGAAAGTCTGATGCCACAGCCATGTTTGTTCGCATGAACTGTGTTGTGTAACAGCCTCATTAACACTCACCAGTGTTGTCCTTGGTCAGTGAAGACTCAAAATTCAGAGATGTTTTCACATAAGTTCACCTCCCAGGTGGGGAGCAAGAAGGCACCTTGCTCGTTCCTCCAGGTGCTCACTGTTCGCTCTGGCCACTGTTGTTCGTTGTTCGAGGAGAGAGGTAAATGGTTCTCGTTAACCTCTGAGGACAGGACAAGAAGCAGTGGGCTTAAATTTCAGCAGGGGCGGTTTAGGTTGGACATTAGGAAAAACTTCTTAACTGTCAGAGTAGTTAAGAACTGGAATAAACTGGAATAAACTGGAATAAATAAAAAGGTTATGGGATCTCCACCATAGGAGATTTTTAAAGCAGGTTAGACAAACACCTGTCAGGGGTGGTGTAGATAATACTTAGTCCTGCCATGAGCACAGGGGATTGAACTAGATGACCTCTCAAAGGTCGCATCCAGTCCTATGATTCTGTGATTCTGTAATTTACTCTTTGGATTTTCAAAAAACTCAGAGCCAAGTTGCCCTAAATATGCAATACATAATTTTCAGTTTCCTCCTCTCCTCATAATGTTGATAATAATGGTAGGTAGAAATAAATTCGCACAATTAAGAAAGCTGGATCATTTTAGGTCAAATTATTTAATACATCTGTCAGAAAAAAACCCCTCAAATAGAATCCTTCAAAATCCTTGTTTTTCTGAATATTTCTTATTAAGTATATTTTTGGTTTTTAAATAATGACTATATTTTTAGTTGATTTTAGTTGACAGAGAAGAAATAACTTTTATGTCTTAGATCGCATTATCTACTTTGTACTAACACACAATATTTTAGGAAAAGCATCACTCTAGAGTGATTTTCAAGACTATTTGCCAGTACATAGCAAGTAGAAAAACAAAAGGTAATATTATACAATATTCAAGCATATATACACTTCCTGAGCTGTAAAATGTAAAATGGCATATAGGGGAGAGAACGTAAAGCCCAATAAACTATTACTTGCTGGATCCCCTGTACACGACAGGCAGCCAAAGAGCTGAAATGCTGATCTATAGTCTTTTTTCCAAGAAACTGAATTTGGAAAAAAATCTCATTAATATAAAAACTCATGAATCTTTACAGCATGGTTTAAATGATCAAATAATTTGTATTTCTAAATCACACTGGAGGAGTGTTGGGAGGGTTATTTTGCCTCTGGAGAAGTATAGGTTGCTTGCAGATAAAGCATTGTGTATGTGGGTGCTTCAACATTTTCTTGTTCACACACACCTGTTTACTACCAGATGACATCTGGAAAGAGATATCTGGAGCAAAGGTATCAGCCATGATTAGGCAGATTTAGGAGCCATCAACAAAAAGATGATTGTTGAAATCATAAAAGCAGAAGAAAATCAAAGAGGAGTGAGAGGAGGGAAGAGAGGAGAGGACTACAGACAGAGACCAGCCTTACCCTAGCAGAGACTGGAAAAGGGGTGGAGGAGAAAGATAGAAGCAGAAATGTCCAAATCCTGCAATCATTAACATCAGTGAGAGATTTGCTTGAATAAGGACTGCAGAATTGTACCTTCAGAATGGGGTTAATGTGTAATGGGGAAAAAATAAGCAAGATCCAGCGTTATAGCTTAATTCCAATGTTCTTTTAAAATGATTGTGAAACTCCATTAACATTATAATGTGCACAATACATCAAGCCTCCTGGCATTGCCTGTCTGTAATGGCTCCTTCTAATAGCCAAGGATCACCTTCTTCCCTTTACAATGCCTGTGACATGCCACCTGCACCAGAGACTGTGAATGGAGCTAGCTATCAGAAAATATCTCTGTGCAAAGGGCATCTTCAGCTATCCACTTACGACAGCCCTACGTCTATTTTGTGCCACTGGAGTGGAGCAGCGCAAAGCAGACTTAATCCTGCCTTAATTACTCAAGCCAAAGTTTAGGAGATAAGAAATTGTCAAGACAGAAGCTGAGTGACTCTTAGCATGAGTAATTTAATATGAGGGAATTAAATAATTTGTGGTTACAGTAACACCCTGTGTCAGGCGGTAGTAAAGTATTGTTGAAAAATGCCTGTAAGCCTGGGTCACTTTCCTTCATTTAACCACAGCAGGAGTGGCTCTGCCTTCTGTCACACAAATTAATTTTATATAGAAATTAGGTGGGGAAAAACCTTTAAAAGAGCCACCCGGTCTTTCCCGCCACAAAATAGCTTAGGTTATTTATGAGACTGTTGCATACATCAAGGTGTCCGTGACAACTAACAGCTTTCATGTGTCTGCACGAGAAGTTGCAGTGCACTTGCAGAGTTGGGGTTGATGGGAGTTCAGTCAAATGCCTGTGTTTGAAAGCAGAGGGGAGTATTCCAAACTGTAAATGTGAAAAACACCAGAGCATGTACAGTAGAGAGCAGCATTTAACAAATGGAATCAGTGTACACACACGCACAAACACTCTTGGTTGACCGTGTACAGATGTAAACTAAATCAAAACTGGAAAAATAGTATGAATGAGCACCCATAATACTGCCAGATAAATGGACACACACCTTTTGTGTAAAAGAGAGGGTGGGAAGAACAGCAAGGCATTTTTAAGTCGACCTGAGAGAACTAGGAGATAACTCACCTGGTGAGTAACCTTGCTTTTAAAAATAAAATGAAAAGAAAAGTTTTCAGAGTTGGCCCAAGTTTACAAGCCTTGAATGAAATGGAGTGAAGTAAAAGGAAAAATTTAAAAGTAAAGGGGAAGAAATTAGTCCACCAGAAGTAATGCTAATAAACTACTAAGACAATTGAAAACAGTGCAGCAGAAGCCAGCATTGCCTGGTGATGACAAGTAATCAGTGATGTGAGGGATGGGATTATGTTCAGGTTGGGAATGAAAAGGAAGAACTGCAGTGAAATCTCTTTTTTAAAAAAGAGAGAGACAGAAAGGAATTGGATTCTAAGCACAGGCAGAGGGAAACCTAATTTTGAAACAAAAGTCCCCCAAACAGCCATAACATCTCAAAAAGTCTCTTAGTAGCTTTTGCATACTTAAATGCTCCAAAAGTGATGGAACACATTGAGACTGGTAAGGAGGGGTGTCATGGGCTGTAAATTCAGCTGTAAATGAATTGTAAGGCCAGGGGAGGAGAACTATTACTGGGTGGTTGAGACACACACTTGGTTGGACACTAACAGCTGAGGAGAGTCCGGGAAAGTCAGAAAAGTGAACAGAGGAGTCTATGAAGCAATTGAGAGTGGCAGGAGGTTTCTGACTTGGTAAAGGGTATCAGCTTTGTGAGTTGGGGGAGCAGGGAAGTTGCTGGGGCAGAAAGTAGCTCCATGTGAGAGCAGGGATGCTGTCCATTGCTGCTGGATTTCGATAAATGGAGACCAAACAGCAGGATATCATTTTATCCCTCTGATGAGTCCTGCAGTGTCTCTACTACTGCTTTTCCCAACCGGTGGGTTATCTCCAAAGTCATGAAGTACTAGGATGGTTCAAATCGGTCCCCAAAATGGCAGAGGTGGCCATCTTCACTGGTGTGTTAAATGAGACACATATGAATCACTATGAGACAAATTGGATCTGATTTTCAGATATGCTGAGCACTCAAAGCTGCAGATGAAATTAGTGGAAGTTGCAGCTGTTCAACACCCAAATCAGGCTCCAAGTCCTCTTATCCTTTAGTTTTACTAGCAGCATCTGATGGTGGCAGGTAGAGGGGGAGGTGCGGCAGGGAATAGAGTATGCTTTTTCACTTGCTGAATAGAACGAGAGGCTGAAAGATGAAAATTATGTTAATTAATTGAAAAATCCTGTTCTGTGGCCATGAAGGGCCCACAACACTGGAACCTGTGCAGTTTCCCTATGGAAAGAAAGCAAAATTGTTGGTGGTGGAGGTAGAACGAGGGGTGTGCATGCATAAAACTCAGTTGTGAGGCAGCTCCTCACAAACCAGTGCGGAGCTAGCAAGTAAGACACACACAGAAGGACCAGAAGATTCATTGGTGTATGGATCCTGTAATTCTTCCCTCCTGTGAAAGAAAGTACATTAAAGTTGTGGAGAGGGGACATTGCTGCCTCTGAACCGCATTAGGGGACATGGCGAGGATTGGCAGCCTGTTTATAGCCTGAGTGGGAGGATCTCTCCAATGCCCAGCCAAGCCCCGTCCATCTGCTCAGGCTGAGTGCTGTATACAGTTCTTAGTTCAGAATAGTAACAGCTAGGGTTGCCAATTTTGGCTGGACATATTCCTGGAGGTTTCATCACACGACATAATCTTTAATTAAAGAGTAATCTTTAATTATTGGAGACTCCAGGACAATTCTAGAGGGTTGGCAACCCTACTACTAGGCAGTGGAAAAGCTGTGGCAGAATTGTTACTGGAAGTTTGCCTGTGCTACTGCCATCTTTGTCCTCCACAGACTATGTATTGTCTGCCACATGGCTTTGGGTAGTAGAGACACTGCAGGACTCATCAGAGGGATAAAATGATATCCTGCTGTTTGGTCTCCATTTATCGAAATCCAGCAGCAATGGACAGCATCCCTGCTCTCACATGGAGCTACTTTCTGCCCCAGCAACTTCCCTGCTCCCCCAACTCACAAAGCTGATACCCTTTACCAAGTCAGAAACCTCCTGCCACTCTCAATTGCTTCACAGATTCCTCTGTTCACTTTTCTGACTTTCCCGGACTCTCCTCAGCTGTTAGTGTCCAACCAAGTGTGTGTCTCAACCACCCAGTAATAGTTCTCCTCCCCTGGCCTTACAATTCATTTACAGCTGAATTTACAGCCCATGACACCCCTCCTTACCAGTCTCAACATCATAAACAAGTGTTTCTCAATTAAAATAAAACAACATCTTCCATTACCCCAGTCACAGATTCTCTGAAGTCTCATGCTTATTGTCCTGGTGTCTGGCACAGGTGCTGGGAGTGTGGCTGCACCCCTGGTTGAAGTAGTAATAATTACCCAAATACATGGTTTCCACCTTCAGCACCCCCACTGGTGTCTGGTATAGTTCACAACAACTGAGAGTGCCAGTTTCAGGTCAGACTGTCAGAAAACAGCGAAGACACCCCAAACTGGTTGTATATTCCATAAGTAGATTCACCTAGTAACAGTAAGTGCACCAGTAACAACTGTGCACGCCTGGATTACTACATTAGTTTTACCATGCAGTCACAAACGATCCACCTTAGACTCCCCAACACATCTTGCCACCCAGACAAACTAGACTAAGTGATGAAAGGCTATTAAAACCAAAAATCACCACACATTAGGTCACTCTGGACCCCAAAGAGCTAGTCACATGTATCAGGTCAGTAGTTATTCTTATCTCACCAAAGACAGCACTGTAGCCAATTTCTCTAGTAAACTAATGAAAGATTTATTAGCGAAGAAAAAGAAATGAGTGTTATTGAGAGGTTAAGGCAGTTAAAATACATTACAGACGAGTCTAAGTTTGTAGTACAATAGATATCAGAAATGTAATGTCTGCTAGTTCCTATAAGTCTCTGAGGGTTACCCAATTGGCTTTGGCAACCTCTGTCAATTTGCTCAGACTTCCCCCGTCATCAGTCCAGCGATATGGGATCTTCTGCTGGTTTATAGTAATGGCAGATCATTTCCCTCTTTCTACTGGCTCAGCTAAACTGACAGTCACAAAACTCTATTCATACTGTTCTTTTGTGTGCCTATTCCCTGCCTACCTATATGGAAGGAGAATAAAAATTTGTATTGGTGAAAAATTTTCCTTCAAATTTTTCAAAGAAAAAAATGGATTTCAACATTTCTTTTCACAGAAAGTATCTGCTTTCCATACAAATTTTTGTGTTGAAACACCAAATGCTGAAAATTAAAATATTTCAATTTGGGTATGCTGCCAGAGTACCTCATGGGCTTGAGAGTTCATTCTCCTTGCATCTCTGTTCTCCTCTATGAGCTAGGCTCCCCAGCAAGAATACAGCTCCCATGATGCACCATAACAAGGGACACCCATGATGGAACTGAAGGGAGGCCATGGTAGATCATGGACAATGTAGTTTGATCAGGGAGCCTGTCCTACAGAGGAGAAGGGGAGCATGAGTCACCCAAGTAGAACTCTGATTAGGCTTCATGGCAGCATTTCTGAATCAAAATATTTAAGTTTCTGGCTGAAATAGTTTGGTATTTGGATCTTCAGTGAAAACTGGAAATTTTCTCTGTCCAACCAGTTCTAATAGTGACCCCACAAAGGTGGCTCTCCTGCCGTGCTGCTACCTGTGATGTAGGTAGCCTTGTGCGGGGTAAATAAGGAAGAATTTTGTTCAACTTTATGCACCTATAAAGGTGCATAGGGCAAGAAACAATCTTGGCCAGAATTATTATTATTATTATTATTATTATTATTATTATTATTATAATCATCATCATCATCATGTATATTTTATTTTATTGTGCCCAGAAATGTACTAGGTACATCACAGAAGATAAATATGCAGTCTCTGTTCCAAAGAACTTGCAGTCTACACAACATGTTCAGAAGACAGACAGGAGGGAGAAAGTTGGGATCAAGACTGATGAGAAAAACATAAACTTGGTCATATGGAGACTCTAAGTCATCTGCAAAACTTGGTGGGTCTTAAACTCATTTTTTAAGGTTTGTTTGTGGAAGAGGAGTTGGGGTGCTGTTGAATGTTTCTAAAATATGGAAGATACTAACCATCTTTATCAAGAAAAGTTTTTATTACTTACTCACATTGTAGGCATTCCAGAAAAAGTGAGGTTTCAGCAGTGATTAAAATGAGGATAGGCTAAAGCATATGGTGTAGCTCTGGAAGAGGGTAGAAAAATGTCCATGCATAATCTTTGGAGGCTTCATTACCACAGATAAACAGTCCACAGGCAATCTTTCATGGTGGCTACTTGGAATCAGGAAAAACTGATCCAATGTTGAAAATGAAATCTATGATTTATTACACAGGGAAATATAGCCTTTTAGGTGGGTTACATTTTCCATCCTACTGTAAATCCCTGATTTTTATATTTCCAGTAGCAAATCTCCACCAGATACATTCTAGATTGTAAATAATGTAACAATAAAAAGAATCCTGTACTGTATATTAATCTTCCTGCATCTCCATGTGTTGTGTCATTGGGTCGAAAGGTAATAAAACTTACAGTTGCAATGCAATACTGCATATACTGTTTGGCTCTGAATGGAAATGTGTATAAAAGCTTTTTATATTTAGGCCACCATTAAATTGACTTTTGAATATGAAACCAAGCTGTTACACTAAAGTATAATAAGTAAATTTCACAGGTATCAATTTTTGCTAGATTTTCTCTGAAATGCCCCCAAATTTGTTGGATGATTTCCTGAAACAGATAAATCAGCTATTTTGGCGCTATGTGGTAGGCCATGGTTGTTGAAGGAAATTAATAACATCTGTAATTACAAACTGTTGAAATGAAATCTTGCATGACTGGCACCAGAAAAGCGATTAGAAACTGTGAGAAATATTGTCTAACTTTAAATGAAAATCATGGGTTTTTTTTCCTGTGTGATTTTCTTGCCTCCAGTTAATTTCCGATAAACCCAGTTCCCCCATGACAGCAACCATGGGTGTGCTGCTGACCACAACGGTATCATTTCTTTACATGCCACTAATGTCCCAAGTGTGTGCCAACATTGGAAAGAAAGTTAGAGTAGAGGCAGCACAGCATTAATTTCAGACTTCAGTTAACATTTTTGTGGTAATACACATGTGGAGTTGTTGTTTGATCTTAACCTCAGAGACATAGTGTAATTTTTTGTCAACTCCTCTTGCAGGAACACTATGTTCATTGCATTTGACGCCTACCTTATTGGCATACACCGTAAATGCTTTACTTTCATGCCATAAATGTTATACATTAAATATTATTATTTATTATTATTATTTTAACATTTATATTGCAGTACCAGATCAGGCCCCACTGTGCTAAGCAGGGTGCAAAAGTAAAGAAAATCTCCCTGCTCCAAAGAGCTTATCAAGTAAAAGAGAAGACCTAGCAAGTGAATGAGACATAGAAGGCGGATTAAGTGAGGATGGAGAAGGCAGAATAATGAAAATAATAAGATGTGTACAATTCCTAGGTTAGGGGAGCAGTAGTCACCGCTCACCACCTGCCTAGGGATGTAGTATATTGTAAGCATGACTGAAGAGCTGAGTTTTGAGGAGAGACTTGAGGGTAAGATGGCAGCTAGATAGATTTTTTTCCTGATCATAAGGGGCTGCATGGAAAAAATAACAAAAGTGCCTGTCAGAGAAATTCGGAAGGGCTTTGAAAGTAAGGAGAAGAAGCTGGTGTCTGATGTACTGGAAGAAGGGTAGCCAGTGGAGGGATAAGAGCAGTGATATATTCAGAGCTGTATATAATGTATCCTATCTTCTTTGCCAATTGTGATATGCAGTGGAATGACTCTGTGAATCACTCAAACTTTTCATTAAATGCTATCACAGACCCATTAAAGTGTGATTATAGTCTGGAAAATGACTCTATAAAGATGCCATTGGCAGTTCAGAGTGTATTATGCCTCAGCTTCACAAGTGAAAATTGGTCCTGCACGGGCACATTAGCTGCATAATTGTGTCATCTTATTGATGTGATCCCCTGACTTTCCTCTCCTGCTCCTGCCCTATGGTTTTGCTTCCCCTCTGTTGTGATATGTGTGAAGTTAGATTGTAAGCTTGGGGCCGGGGGTAGGGGAGGATAATAGGCACCAATGTAACACAGCTAAATAGTAAACATAATGTGTCTGCATTGTGCCATTTTTCTGGGAAATAGCACAGCTTAAAGACAACAATTCACCAACAAATTCATTTTTTTTCTGACAGACTTTAATGTGTTTCAAGCACAGGTTTCAGAGCACTTGGACTCCAATTCAGCAAACCAGCCCAGTTCAGCAAAGCACTGAAGTACCTACTTTAAGTCACATTAAAGTCAATGGGACTTAAACGTGTGAATAACTGTAAGCAGTTACTTAAGTGTTTTTCTGTGCACAGGATAGCAAGAATCCCTCTATCAATCCACAGGATCTGTACAGCACATTGTATATTCAGTACAGTAAACTCTGTTTCTTGTGTATCTTTTAAAACTTTTAGGCACACTTTGTGTCCTTTTGGAATGGTTTTCTCTGTCTCCGACAAGCCCTATTTACTTGTCTTTTCAGTCTTAGTTGGTTTTGATTGTTCTTTTGCTTTCTTAGCTGTATCGGGACACTACTCAGGCATTGTAAGTCTCAGCTTTTTTGAGGGCAGTTGAGACTGTTTGGATGGCAATACAATGTTTCTTTTATAGACCCTTGCTAATGGGTACACAAAAAAGGCATTTTAAATTCTTCAGGTATTTTTATCTCTTGAGTTACATTAGTTCATATCAATGGTGGTTTGGTGATTCCATTCAAAGGATTTGCAAACTTCTTTGGTCTCAAAATCAGACTAGGATCTTGCAAGAACAGAGTTTCATGTGAAATTTTCAGTATTTCTTGGGTTTGGCTGGGATCAGAAATATCTCAGGACCTGTTTTTGGACATGATCCTACTTTCATTGAAGTAAACGGCAAATATTTTCCATTGATTTCCATAAGGGCAGGATCAGGTAGTTTCTCATTGATTTTAGTCCATATACTTGTGGCCAGGAGAGGAAATGTAATCAGAAAGGAGAGGCCAGGAGAGGAAGTATAACAGAGGCATGTGAATTGTTTATTATTATTATTTATTTATTCTAAAAAGCTAACCAGCCTTTTTTCAACCCTTCAAGGTTGGATTTCCATTTCAGATTGCACTGGTTGCATTGGGGGCAAAAGTTCTTATTTCACCTTTCACTGTCTTCAGCCATACCTAATTCAAGTAGCCTTTTTTTTTTTTTTTTTCAAAACTTGAGTGCCTTGGGGATAATAAAACTATACTGTTAGTTAGGATAACATGTTCTAACATTTTACAACAGACTTGGATTTGTGAGTGCAGACAGATTAATTATATTATTCTCAAGAACCGTTTGAGAAAAGAACACTGCTCAGAGCTAAATTTCTTACAATGTGTGATTTAGATAAAGGTAATGGAAAAACAATATATATACCAACTCCATATTATATGTGTGTGTGTGTGTGTGTGTGTAGCAGTGTAATAAACTAAGATGGTAGAATGACGTTAGGAATGTTCATATCCTAACTGGGGTCATTTTCATTTTCCTGTATTGCAGAAATAACCTATCTTATAAATACAATGGAAGGGGCTAATGTATCTTTATCTTTCTTAAACATTACTCTTGGTGCTGCTGCCATTCTATTCCTATCTACTCCAAGTGTGATCTTGGCACAGCACCACTGAAGCTGATGGAGTTGCCCCTGCTTACACAAGGGTTGAATTTGGCCCCATATAGTGAGTCAGAGTCGAGTTAGCGTAAAAATTTGGGTTCCTTTGCACCTCTCAGTAACTAAAAAGTTAAGTATCTTAAGTTGTTTGGGTATACTGAGCCTGATTCTCAGTTATGCGAAGACCCTTTTTTGCCAGTCTGGCAGTAAGAAGAAGCCTTACAGCTGGTGGAAATGCCTATGAGAATTTTGTGCAGGGAAATCTCACGCGCTAATGTTATGTAAAGTCTCTGTGCTGGTCCTGCTCCCAGATGGAGTTGCTGAGGCATGTCTAGAGCACAATGCACTGCAGCTATTCTTTGCTTCCCATGTCTCAGAGAGGTCCATGATAAGCAGAGCATAACTTAGAACAACCCTGAGGAAGAGCTGCTGTAACTTACACCAGAAAGCAGGAAACCACCTTCAATGTCCCCAAATATTTTTTTCCAGAGACTAAAAAGCATAACTAAAAACCATGTGCCTTATTCAACAAGATAGTGAACTACTTCTGTATAAAGAAAAGGAGTACTAGTGGCACCTTAGAGACTAACCAATTTATTTGAGCATAAGCTTTCGTGAGCTACAGCTCACTTCATCGGATGCAGTACTCCTTTTCTTTTTGCGAATACAGACTAACACGGTTGCTACTCTGAAACGTGTACTTCTGTATAGATGAGTACTCTCAACTATCAGCAAAGTCAGTGGTGCCCAGCACTGAGACTGGCACAGTTTCAAAGACAATTTTCATATATTCCCACTAAAATGCAGACAGAAGGGAAAATAACCTTCACCTCTGTTTTTAAGAAAAATTTTCCATAAATGTTTAGTGTATATTTTGAGTTAATGCTACAATTGTTATTTATGGGGATTCACCACAGGAATGGGTAATTGTAGGATACTTTGTACTGGTTAGGAAGTTTTTGAGTTTCAACTGACAATTCGACCAGCTATTTAGAAATAATGTGTGCTAAATGTAACTCAATGTTTGGTTTCGGGTTTCATTTATGTGTTTAGAATTCTAACAGATATGAAATAGACAAAAGTAAACTAACCCTTAAAAATGTGAAGTTCTGTTTGTAAAGTTAATTGTAGTATTAGTATCATGAAGGAGACTAATTGCCAAACCTTAGCCTTCGAACTATGCTCAGTGGTAATATCATAATAGGAGAGATCGCTAAACTGCCTATAATATTATCCCATGAACAAAACTTCATTGAAAAGGGATTAAGATTGGTAAAGTGTGACATTCCTCCCCAGTGCAAACCCTTAAAAGCAAGGCAATGCCAAGTTGTGGGACAGCTCTTAACCATATCCTAATGCCCATACAACATGTTTCCTTTCCACTAATAGTCTCTGCATGCTCACAGAACTTCCTTCTGTCTCTAACAGGTAAGAAAACAGACTATTAGATCACATTAGGAATTTTCCAGTGAAATGTTTTTCTGAAGGAAAATGCAGTTTCTGCAAAATCAAAATTTCCCACAGGAAAATCTCAATTTTACCAAAGAAATTTGATTTTCTGATGGAAAAGTCAAAATGAAATATTTTGTTTTGGATCTGGTCAACCCAAATCAGAATATTTCATTTTGTTGAATCGATCTGAAACATTTAATTTAAAATCACTTCTGTAAAACGTTAAACAGCATTTCGCTATCAGCATATTGCCTTTAAGGCCCACCGTCTCTCCTAAAGGTCAGCTTCTTAAAGGATTATATCTCACATTATGCAATAAAGATTTCCCTCTCACCAAGTCCTGCATGATGCATCATGGAATCACATGACTCTGGGTGCATCATGGGAAATATATTCTGCCCAGGAAGCCTGGCCTACAGGGGATAATGGAGGCATCGGGCACCCAAATGACAAGTCCCATGAGGCAATGCACCACAATGGATAAATGCAGTTTAATGTTGAATTGACTCAAAATGAAGCATTTTGTGTAATTTCAACAAACCTAAATATTTTATTTTCAATTTTGGGAATGCTGAAATATTTTATTTCATTTGAAAACATCAAAATGCATACAGGCTTACTTCCCACTCTGTTCAAAGGAATCTCTAACCTTTGCTTGGAGGAAAAAAATACATCATACAACAATGAAAAGATGTAAAAGCTGACATGATAAACCTGTTACACATCTAAATATAAGGAAAACAGAAGTGTGGATGTAAACATGAGACAATGAAAGACTTTAACCTACATTACCAACTGATAAGAAGGAAGAGGAAGATGAGTAGAAAAGCACCAACTACAATATGTGAACAACCCACAACAAGGCTTATTACAGTGATTCGTGAGATAAGAAACAACTGGGATTGTGATATACTTAGGCTACCCTATGGGTCCTTATGTAACTAGGTCATGTATATTTAGTACACATGGCTATTTGAACCATACCATGTCTGTGTAGGTTCTTTATACAGTTTTTGTTGAGTAAAGGACAAAAGACATACAACTAGTCTACTTACACATATGAGCTTGACAATAAATAAATAAATAGATCTGTTGTGCTCAAGATAAAATTTTCAAAGCCTAATATTTTAGTCAAATCAAATCCGATTCCTCAAAAACAACTAATGTTGCCTCTCCTCACTAAGGGCTATTTCCAGTTCAGATGCCACAGCTGTTCTTAGCCTGTCCTCATGCTCCAGAATTGCTAAGCCACTTTTGTTCAAATGAAAAAGAGAGAGAGAGAGAGAGAGAGAGAGAGAGAGAGAGAGAGAGAGAATCACTCTTAGGTACAGACCATATCTGGAAAATTTTGGCATGAATGGAGAAATTTGCAGAAAGTTGTGAGTGAGTAAAAATACAGGGGTCAGAATGCAAAGTGTAAAGCCACCTTAAACACAGCAGACCTTGACACTGTCTCTGTTATGTACAGTAATAACAAAGCACAGCTCAGGAGTATGACTGTATTCTTTCCGGTGGGATAGGGGATCATGGTTGTTCCAACTCATCCAAAATAATAATATGAAGTTCAACAAGATTTGCTATATAATTTGTCGGACCATTTTGACCTCTGATAAGTCAGCTTCTTAGATATCTAATATGTTTATTGTGGTGGATCAAGATAGACAGATTTCTGCACTGGGTTGATACTGTGGGGATTGAGTGCGCTCATTCACTTTTAAATCAGCATGAGCTGAGGCCACTTTAAAGTTCTCAGGATTAGGACAAATAAATCAGACATCTAGACTTTAGAGCATTCAGTTTTCCTTCTCTTCTAAAGTTTGGTCTTTGGAACTTCTTGCTATGTATTAATCATTTTTATTACACAAATGGGTTAGGTATTATTTTACAGATTAAGTGACTGTTATGATGAGATACTACTCCCATAGTCTTTGAACAGTATATTCATTTTCAATCCTTTACAACTAAACATAAATAATAATAGTATAGACAGTAAAAACTCCATACAACAAAACCTTCTTTGCTACAGTAATACTGTAGCTCTAAAATTGTTATTGTGGTCAGGCCCTTAACTCTGCTTAAGACCCTGGCAAATACGTAGGTTGGAACAAGTTCTTGGCTTTGAATATGGATTACTTGGTTCTTGAAATTAAGATTTCCTGATGGGAATTTGGGTATCTTCAAACATGCCTTACCATTTTAGTAATTATTACCCAAATCCAATTTACATTTCAAGAACAAGCAAAAATCAAAACCAAAAAAAAACCCTAAACAAAAAAACCCTTCCATTACGCAGTGTCCCAGGTTAAAGGGCAGCAGTTTGGCTTTGGAAGGATGTACACCTCTGTGAATGTGGTAAGCAAAAATTTAAGAAAGCCAGAAGCTTATACTTAACAAAGATTAATTCTTTAAGTCCTTGATGGCCTTCTTTTGATGAGATTATTACCAGCAAGGGTGTATCTTATGCTTTTTACAGCAACATAACTTAATTTTGGAAATATTAATAATAAATAGAGCTCACCAGACAAATAGCTGTTCTCCCTGGGATAAAGCAATCATCTTTAATTAGACAGAGATGTAGTCTAGTGCTCTGAACACAAGGCTGATGTGAATTAGAGCTGGATACATTCTTTTCTTTTGGCTGAAACCCCCCAAAATGTGCAATCTGTGACATCAAATTATTTTGTGAATTTCTGTCAATTTCACCAAATTGTTCATGTCAAAAAAATGAATAAATAAGTCAAAAATTTCATTATGGCATTTTGAAAATGAAATGTTTTGATTTTTTGGTTTAAAAGACTTTTTGTTTTGAAATTTCCTTCAATTTTATAGTTTTAAAAATTAAAAAGTTTATAAAATATGCTTAAAAATCAAAAGGAAAAGATTTTGTTCAGCCTGAACAATTGTTTTAACTTTTCATTTAGTTGAAAATTCTGAAAAATGTCATTTTCAGAATTGCCAGTAGACCAAAAAATTCATTATTCACATAAGACTACGAGCAATTCCTTAGTCCTAATCATAGCTCTGATATTCACTCCATCTGCGACTTTGTGCAAATCACTTACCCTTCCTCAGTTTTCCACTCTATAAAATGGGGCTAATTCGTACAGTGTGTATATATATCATATGGGTCTGTGAGGATTTATAAATGAATATTTTAAAAGTGCTTTGAACATGTACAATGTTGTATAAATACTAAGTAGTATTGCTTACATTGTATTTTAGACACTCTACAAATTTCCTTTTTAATATTTTGAATCAAAACTTATATTTCTTATACTTTCTATATGTTTTCAAGAGGGATATCCAGCAGGATCTAAATATTGCTTTACCTATTTCTATTTGTATCCATACAGTGTAGCACACAAACATCTACTCTGGGCAGAGGGCATTGATTTTCACTAGACAAATTGCATCCTTGATGGATTGCATTGGGAGAATATCCTCGTATTTCCTTTTCTTTTCTTTTTTTAATTTCATTCTTGCCCTGCATACGTTCTGTCAGTTTTACTGTCATGGAAATGTTGATTCCCTATTATAATTGCTTCTGGTGTAAAATACAGCTGCCTACCAAATGTACACTGGAGCCTCACCATCTGTTAAAACTCATTGCAGAATTTCTAGGGTATACAATAGTACAGTCCCTCTTCATGGAATACATCAATCATGGAAGAGTTGAGATGGAATTAAAGAGTTTGGCCCTTCTTGGCCCCCTTGTATCTAATTTAGGCATGCATGACCTATTGTTATCATTGTTGTTCTTATGCCAGGTGGTTCTGATTATTAAGAAAAGCAGGATTGCGTGCTGAACATATAACAATAAACTATAGTCATGTGAATGGAGCACTTTTGCTTCTAAGGGATATAAATATGCACATAATAAAAGCAAGGTGACCATAACTTTATATCTCATAGAGAACAAATAATAGCTTGTCAAGCATATTACAAGGGAACCTGAAACCAATTGGCAAAGGAAAGGTATCCTACAAGGATTAAAGTTATTTTTTAAAGTACTTTACACTATTGGAAGAATAGATTAACTGTGATTCCAAAAGTAGATAATTCTGTGTAGTTAAGGGGAATAAAGACACACTATTTGTCACACAATATTTAATCACCTTGTCTTTTAAATGACATCACGTAGCCGGAGATAAATTTCATGGTAAAAAAATTAAAATAAAATATAATCTGTGATAAATAGGACATCCCCTCCTCTTAGATTTTGAACCAGACACCATGAGAAACTTAGGATGCCTGGCGAATAACAAATGCTTTTAATATCTCCAACAGGGAATAATAAAACTGAGAATATATAAAAATCTACTCTTTAGTATGTAAAAGTATATAAGCATATGAACGTATTATATTCTACTCATAGATACCATTTTTTCTGAGTACATTCACATATTGATACACAGTGTATGCCAAATAAAACTACCATGAAACTTGGAGCTAAACAAGACAGTGTAATAAAATCTAGTATGCAGCTTCCTGAAACCAGGGAAATAACATAGTATGTCATTAGGAATGCCAGTGGAAAGAGGAAATTCCTAGAGGAGATATCTAGGGAAACAGTAGAAGTAAGCAGGAACTTTATTTGTTTCAGCTTCTGACTTATGTGCTGTCAAGCTTCTGTTTTTTAGGGTTCAAAATGGACACATTTTCCATTTTCAGTGATATTTTTTGCAATATTTGTAGCTGGCACTCTTACTGGCATTTTTACTGGCATTGTATTTTGAAAGTTTTTGTTTACCAAAAAACAGATTTTCAGCAAGAAATCATGATTTTTCAGTAACTGAAAAATGTCTCTAACAACTTCTCAAATTGTGATAATTTTAGTTGAATTTTCAGTTAAAAAAACCATCGAAAATATCATTAAAAATGGAACATTTTGATAAAACTGAAACATTTCCTTGAAAAGTGTTACTTTTGGGGAAAAAAGGTCATTTTCCAATTAAAAATAACTTAATGAGAAAAATGTCAAGCTGCTATATTCTCCTGAGAGGAACCAGAGAGGAAGCTTATATTTGCATGGACAAGCAAAAGGGTTAGACTCTTGTGCATAAGTGATCTGTGTACCTTTTCCCCAGACCTGCCAGTGTCCCACAACTACAGAGGCCCTTCCTTAAGGAAGCAGAGCATGCAGAGTTGTTAGTAACATCAGTGAGTGACAGCTCCTTGCTGCCTCCCTCCTGTGGAAAGTCAGTGTTTTAATTCAAAACCTGTATCCCTATTTGTGACAGCTGATTCAACACTGATGTCTGTCACTGAATCTTTCAATATACCTTTTCAGGCAGCCGGTAATAGAAACAGGACCAGATTTAAGCAACACAAGGTTCTAGGTACAACCTCACATAGGCCTGCTGTAGCCATATCCCCACATCTTGGCTTTACTCCTGCTTGCCAGAGGCCGTCCACAGAAGAGCTCCTTTCTGGGCTGGTAGCGGTATACCACTACCACTCCTCTTTGGGCAGATTGAGCACAACCTGTCTTCAGAGCTGGGGGCCATCCCAACAGAGGGAGCACTTAGCCTCCACACCCCTCCAGTAGAGGATTTTGTGTGTGAGGACCTTACCAACAGCACCTGAGCAGGGTCCTCATGGAGCTGTGTCACAGTAGCTTCCCACTGACAAGTCCTCTGTGGGGATGATGTCAGCAACCTGTCCCCCTTTGAATAATGGGTTTCAGAATTAAGACACCATTAAATAAATAGGGCAATTCATGCCTCTTAGAGCTATTGTTTCCTGTTCTCTGCAGTCTCGGGAAAGCACAATTCCCTCATTTCACAGTCAATTGATGTTTTCAAATCTATTTCATAACTAGGAGATTAGAAACACATTTTTAAATGAAAGTTTGGATTCTTTCTGTCATCACATGAATCCAAGAACTGAAACACTAGGCCTAGGCCTACAGCCTGACCGTGAGTACACATGCCAGAATCCTGTTCATTTTTTCAAAGATGCATTAATTTTAAGTGCAGGAGAGCCATTCTGATCATCTAACCTGCCTGAAGCAAAATGCAGGCTATAGAATTTCACCCTGCATTGAGCCCAGTAACGTATGATTGACCTAGAGCGTATGTTTTATAAAGCCACCATCTTGATTTTAAAGACTCCAAGAAATGGAGACTTTACTACATCCCTTGGGAATTTCAGAGATTGCAGGTTTCCAGGAAGTTCTCAGATTACAGCTGCCACCCAGCAGCTCACCTGAATGACGGAAGAAGGTAGCAAGTGAAATTCTAGCTCACAAAGAGCTGGGCCCATGTAGCTCCTGAATGAAGGAGACATCCAGCCTCACTGGCTGGGAAGCTCTATGTAAACCCGAAAGAGGCACAGTAAATTGTCTGAGCAACTAGAGGAATCCTTGGCTGGCTGCTATTACTGACTCTGCCTACTTGCCTGAATCCTTAGCCCTGCCTTCCACCCTGTTCCTGGTTCCTGTCCTCCTTACCGCAGACCCTGATCTGTCCCCGGTTCTTGCTTTCCTGTATCATTCCAGATCTCTGGTCTCTCACCCGACCCTTATGCTGACTCTAGCTTTGATCCCTGGCTTGATTCCTGACTGTCTCCAGCCCTGACACTCAGCTTGGCACTTGACTCTGATGTTGGCTCTTTTTCCAGGTGCCCGATTCTAACCATTAGGTCTGACCACCCACGTCCTGGTCCCTACAGTTTGTTCAGACCACTATCAACTTCTCTGAGTGGGCCCAGCTAAGGATGGACCCAAAGGAGTCCCCCCTATCATGGGGGCATCTGCACTGCACAAGCAGGTGATCCTCCTCCAGGAAGATAACATAGCATTACAGATGCAGAATGTGCAGCTGGCAACTGAGAATCAGGCATTATGGGAGCAAGTCCATCAACTCTAGGCAGAAAATGCTGTGCTCCTGGCCCTTCCTATAGTAGCAGGGACATACTATCCCTCTGCCCAAGCACTCTTGTTCTTACTTCAACTGCAGATGTATGCTTCTGACCACACCAAGGTAGAACTGGTAGAGAGTCTGCCAACATGGGAGGTGTCAGACTGGGCTCTCCCCTGCTGGAAGCCAATAGTCTGGTTCTATCCAATAGGGATGCCTGCCAGCAGGTGATATCAGCTATCTTTGGTGACCTCAACCATGCCTGTTTCAGTGAGGCCACCCTGCAGGAACTGCAACAGGAGGCAGGCACATCCGCTTCTGATGTAGCTCACTTCTGCCATCTCATATCGGACACAGAAAGGAATGAGGCAACTCATTTATGTCAGTTTTGATGGGGCTTGCAGAATGACGTTAAGGAGGAACTGGACCAAGTTGACCTCCCAACAGGTCTGGATTCCTTCATAGATCCTGTTATCCATATTGACAACTGTCTACCTGTGCAACGGAAAGAAAGAAAAGGTTGTTGCAACCAAATCACCTGCTAATGGATTCTGCCCCACCAGTTGAGCCAATGCAGATAGACCTGACCCACCGGCAACTCACCCCTGAAGAGAGAGAGCATTGGCGATGCTTTAACCTGGGGTTACTATCTCCACTTGCCCCCTGAAGAACCCAGTCCAAAGAATCCAGGAAATGAGCCATCCCAGGCTTGGTAAAGGGTGCTAGCCTCACCATCATGACAAATTGTTCCCCTGAAATCTGAACTGAGGTCCTGATGGGAATATGCACCAGCTCCCATTGTGGGGCACCATACCTACAAGTACCAGTTAAGTTACAAATCCTGGGGCATCCCCAACCACTCCCTCTGGAGACCACAGCAGGCCCTTATTGACTCAGTTGCAGCAGACAACTTTATTGAAGCAAAGGCAGCCCAGGCACTACAGATTCCCCTGCAGCCTGGTAGAGATTATCAGTGGCTCCCTCTTATCTTACAGGACAGTGGCCATGAAAATTGTTACTCTCAAAGTTACTATCCAAGGGCACCAAGAGACCCTACGGTTGGACCCTAAATCATCTCACCATTAGAAACCAAAATCCACTACCACTAATCCCCAAGGTAATGAACTGTGTGGGTGCTGCCTGAGTAAACACAAAGCTAGACCTCAAGAGGGCAGCCAACCTTTTATATGTTAGAGCTGGCAACAAATGGAAGACTGCCTTTCAAATGCATAAGTCACTTCTAATATCTCATTATTCCCTTTGGTTTTACAAATGTGCCTGTGACATTCCAGTAGTTTATTAATGATATGCTCTGGGACATTCTGGACCAATATGTAGTAGGATACCTTGATGACATACTTACTTTCTGGACAATGTCAAATAACACACCATGCATGTCTGTTCCATCCTGAAAAGGCTATGCCAATATGGCCTCTCTGCTAAGCTAGAAAAGTGTGCCTTTGATCAGGCCTCCATAGAATTGCTCGGGTTCTTCCTATCTACTGCTAGAATTGAAATAGACCCTCCCCACCAAGATCTGCCCAATTCCATACAATCAGCCTTGGCCTATGGATTCCTTCCAATGTAGGAAACCATAAGTAAGGAACCTTACGGTGTCTGAAACAGGACAACCAATGTAAAAGGGCATGTATATGTTTCCCCTGGTTCTCCAAGGACTACAGCCCAGAACTGTGTCATGACTCCCCCCTGACAGGACATTTTGGCTGCTTTAAAACTCAATGCTTCATCGCTTGTTTTCTGGTGGCCTTGCATGCAGGTCCTAGTACAGGCATCTGTGTCCTCTTGCAGTGTATCCACTTGCTCCAAGGCACTGCACAATAAACCTGCTGGACTTCTGATACCCCTCGAGATGCCCTTGGACAGTCATTGCCTTATATTTTGTCATAGAACTACTCAAGTCCAATGGGTTCATGATCATTCTGATAGTAATGGGCAGTCTCACAAAGATGGCACACTTCATCCCCTGCTCTGGCCTACCCTCTTCCCTGGAAACCACCCAGCTTTTGGTGGACCAAGTTGTCTGCCTCCACGATTACCCTCAAAAATGGATTCTTGAGCATTGCCCCCTTAAGCTGTTCTTCCTGAGGTATAAGTCTCTGGGGTCATTAAGGAAAAATACTAATGGACATGGATATAACCTTTTGATGAAGTAATTGACACAGGCAATATTCTTTTCCAAAACAAAGTGTCTTTTTATTAAAGTAGCTAATAATCCCTAATACAGTATATTGTAAAAATCCTAAATAAGGCACAAAATCCCTTACACAAATCCCCTATTGCAAGTTTAAAGAGAACTTTAAACTACAATAACATATTGTTTAAGTGAGTCCAAGTGATGAGCTTTATTACAGATAGCCAGTACAAAAATGAAGAAAATGCATCTACAGATCAAAGCTCTTTTTTTTTTTTCAAACTATGTGTTCCATCCTCAGTTCTGCCTGGAGCCATCTGCATCTTCCCACAACCTAGCAGCCCTAGATATGTCAAACCCAGTATGAACTAAAAGTTCACATGGAAGATGCCAAGAAGATCTACAACCACTATGTGGACTGTCAACAATAGGAGAGGCCCACTATTTTGGTAGATATGGGTATGGTTCTTGATGAAAAACCTGCACAGAAATGAATCATCCTGTAAATTGGACTACCAGTACCTTGTCTCCTACTGAATTTCCTGGCAAATTAATCTAGTCACCTTTAACTTCAACTTGCCTCATTCACTCTGAATACGCCCAGTTTTCCATATATTATGCTTGAAGCCCCATATTCAGGACCCATTCCTTCACTGCTCCCAACCATTACTACCCTGCCAGTATGTGTTCAAGACCATTATGACTATATTCTCCATGAGATTATTGATGTCAGAATCAGACAGGGTATACTCTGGTATCTTGTGGATTGGGAAAGTTACAATCCTGAAAAGAGCTCCTGGGAACTGGAAAAACCACCCTGGAAAATCTGGTCTACTACTGGTTGAGGGCACTCTAGGAGATGGAGTGATGTGAGGGATCATGGGCCTGAAACCTGCACCCACAGGTCCCCAGGCAGTATTCAGTCTATGCCTTCCACTTGGCATCTCACCTGAATGACTGGAGAAAGGGGGCAGTGCAACTCTAGCTTGGAAAGGTCTCTGCCCAACCTCCTGATTTGGGGAGCATTCCCCTCACTGATAGGTTGGGAAGCTCTACTTAAACCAGAAATAGGCACAGAAAGTTGTCTGAGCAGCCCTTGGCAGGCTGCTATTGCAGACTCTTCCTACTTACCTGACTCCTGGGCCATGCCTCCCAGCCTGTTCCTTGTTCCTGTCGTCCTTTTCCCAGACCACCATCTGTTCCCACTTCCTGCCTTGCTCCAGGGCCCTACCCCTGACTCTGTCTCCAGCTCTGAGCCTGGCTCAGTTTCCAGATGCCTCACTCTAATAGTTAGGCCTGACTGCCCACACCGTGGTCCCTATAGGTAATCTGTCCCTAGTGTGATTACCCTCACTGAAAAATGTTTTATTTTTGTGATTTGAGACAAAAGAGCAATATAGGGTTATAGTCACTCTTGATTTGGAATCTCCTTGACAGTAGTAACTTATAATAATAGCTCCTAGAACTAACACTCATCCCGAGCTCATTGATTTTTGGAAAGGGTTTCTCAAACATTCTGGCAGCTAATCCTAAATTAGTAGGCATGCCATTTTCCCCACTGTGTACCTCAAGTTGTAGGAGGAACTGTCACTAGAGGATTGTCAGTGAGACCTGGGGCTGGGGTGGGAAACCTGACATCCCAAAGTGAATCATATTTGGATGTTGATGGTTTGGATAAGAAGGCAGCTGCCACCATATTCTCTAGTTTGGTAACTCCTGGGAAAACTGAGGATGTTGCAGAGGCATACTATAGTTGCAGCAGGTCTCTATTTAACATCTTCACCACATAAACGATGAAAAACGACATGTATAAAGGAAGCACCCCCAGCTGATTATTCAGACTCAAAGTATATCTCATGCTTAGTGGTAATAATAAGGTATGCCGTGTTGGCAGTCTAGGGTTGACTTATATAGATAAGATAGTCTCAGCGGGCCTTTTCAGATGAAATTGAAAGCTATTTATTAAGCGGGTTTTTTTTAAGAGATTGGCACACTGAAACTCAAGCTCTCACTTTTGGTGAGACTAAGCCAATTCCTCACTAAAGAGAGGAAGACGTAAGTTGTTCAGCTAATACCTATTACTAATTTTTTATAGTTAAGAGAGCAAATTACAATGACCTGTGAGTGAAAGTTTTCTAACAAGATAAAGACTTCCTCAGCAGATGGTTTCTTATGAGGTCTAGCTTTATCTTCCCTGAAATTACATATCAAATAATAAATGACCTCTGACAGGCTATAAGGGGAGAATTTAATTAAGGTTTTCTGCTGCAATATGTCATGAAAAGATCATTTCCCACACTTTGTAAACATCACTAGAATTTCTTTAAGCAAGCCCAAATGTTTAATTGCAAAAAATGTTTTTTTTTTCATGTAGATGCTTAACATGTGCTTTTCCCTAAAGAATATAGTGATATTATATTGCATGCAACAATACTTGTTAGAGTAATGTATTGAAGTTTTCATGGTTTATATAGTTACCAACAGCACACAGTAAAACACAACCTTGTATTATACAGTTGAGTATACTATATTATCTATAAAAACTGTAGCCCTTTATAACCGTGTGTTTTAAAATATGATATTAATGCACCACAGAATATTCATCAACCATGCAGAATATGATGTAAAACATACAATTCTAAGGGAGCAAATCTGGCCTTGGATCCTCTAATGTTTATGTCTGAAAAGTGGTTTAAAGGCCCATGAAATCCATGGGATAAATCTAACATAAGCAAGAGAGTCAACTTACCTTACTTGAAAAGCAATGTGTGGCTTTACCCACATATTTACAGGATCCAAATAGGGATTTCCACAGCCAGTACAACATTTCTGCATTGGTCCCAGAGACAGAGAGTATTATTAGAGGTATAGACTGCCATATAAGGAGAGACTGAAAATATTGGGTTTAGTCTCGGTAGAAAGACTGCCATTGACATCAACTGGTTTTGGATCAGACTCTTAAAGAAGAGGTTAATTCAAGGGGATATTATAGAGAATACTAAATAGTGAATTATATACAGATGGTAAATGGAGTACTCTTGTTTACCTTTTCTAATAATACAAGGACAAAGACATATTAAATGAAACTGAGAAGCAGAAAATTTAAAACAGATGATAGGAAATACTTTTTAACACAGCTGATAATTAACCTGTGGAACTCATTGCACACAGCATCATTGAGGCCAAGAGCTCAGTTGTATTAAAAAAGAATTTGACATGTATGTAGATGAAAGCAGTTTTTTTCTCTAAACAATTGGTGTCAGTTTTCCACATTTGATGAAAAGTCCTATAGTTTTATTTCGGAACAATAACATTATATTTTAATATGTGGGGATATTGTTGTATGTATGTTGGCTTTCTAATTAATGAAATGATCCATCATAGTAGCATGTATTGGACTACCTTGCTTCATACTGATATTTATTAACTACATAACAATGCCATATAGTCTCTTTGTATCAGATAGGATGGTAGTCTGCATAACAATCTGACAGGGAAGGAATGAGGATTGAAGTCTGTGCTTTCCATGAAACATGACACATTCTGCTAGCAACACATCCATTTAGCCCTAGATATGGGGCCAGTTACTGGTTGATGGTTGCAAAAGGATTTGTGATCTGGAAAACCCTCCTACATCCAGATCAGCAACAGCCAAACCTGCATGGCAGGCAAAGGAAGGTGTGTCATTTCTTCGATAGATTTAATGAAGTGCAGTGACCTGCTTACTCTTGAGATATTATAGACTAAATACAGGCTATTGTTGACTCAGATACTTAAATGAGGAGCTTTGGGATTGTGTCATAATAAAAAAATGGATGAGGAATACATGTTTTCAAGCTGAAGTCAAAAGAATTGCACAGCTGTAAAACCTTGAGCAGTCACTGGCTTTATAATCCCTGCTCTCCATATATCCCATTTTTGCAGAGGAAGTTAGAAGAAACGAATGAGAACATATCAGCGTAGTGTAGAGAGAGACAAAAATACACCAGTTCATCATTGTGTACAAGGCCCATGCAACACTTAAGCCATAAATAACGTGGAGTTAAGCCATAGAGTTTAAGTGAGACTTAAGTGGTGCATAGGTCTTGTGCTGGTCCCAGGACAGGGATGCTTTTCACCCTAAGTGAAGGAGTAATAAATGTTTTTTCCTATCAAAACAGATAGGAAAAAATGAAAATTGTGAATGGAAAAGCAGACAGATGGAAAAATGAAAAGCTAGAGAAATAGAGTCAGAAAAGTATTTTAACGAAGAATAAGAGATGAAAGAAGAACAATTTTATGCAAAGCAGTGCAAAAAAATATAGATTGCTAAAACACAGACCTGAGAGAGGCAGAGGAAAAAAAACATATGAAGAGTCAATTGACAACTGTGCCAAGGGGCTCACCCAAGACCCATCCACCATTTGCTGATGTCAGAAACTACTGAAACAACACGCAAGAGTATAAAGTAGTTTAATTTTATGGACCTCTAACACCCAACTGCATTATGTTTGACAACTCCAGGGAATGATTTGAGCTCTATGTGACTATATGTTTGCCTGTCTACATATATCCACTCACGGTACATGTATCATCAAAAAAACAATTAAAGTACACTTGTATAAAGGAGACTAAATAAGATGATGAATATTTGCAGATGAGCACCTTACTCTGCAGTCAAAAAGAAAAAGTATGGCACAATTTGTCCAGATACCTAGAAAAGCTGGTAACTGAAAACAGGTGGCATAAACTGTGAAGTTTAACACAGCAATCAAACAAATAAAGAGGATTCATTAAACAAAGCCCATTTTTCATTGGATTTTAAATTTAAAAACCTTCTGACACCATCCCCTGAACTACCAATCTTTAGAGTTCTGATCCCTCCTAGACTGCCTTGCCCAGACAAAAGCTTGCTGCTAGTTTCCCACTTCCTTCTGTAATTTTCTTACACCTTCTCGTCTCTGGAAAGCCCCACGAGGCTGCCTTTAAGGATGTCATGCAAGAAATCCCAGGTCTGGCTGCCTTTTTTATGCTTGTTATTTATTGGGCCAATGGAATGCAAAAATGAGTATCAAGACATTTCTCCTAGGTGTAGTACAGTGTACATTTTAGTGAGTTGCTGTGTTGCCCATCTGCAAAATGTCCATTCTACAAAGAATTAACATGTGGATATTGTATTTATGTCACTGTATCATTATTTTTTTCAGTAGACCAGCATACCAAAGTGAAAGTAGGTGTCACCACATATGGTTCATATTATTTTGATTGAAAAAGCCAGCTGCTGCTGGCTTGAAGCACACACATAAATGCTGGAAATTATGAGCAAAGTACACATATTGTTTTTTCAGAACACCCTGCACAATTGAATCAGGCTAAAATTTCATGATTGCAGAAGGCAATTCAGAATTAACTGTGTACTGTATTGCAAATATTGATGTAGATCCATCTTCAAAGTGGAATAAATGTCTGTGAAGAAAATCTTTGCAAGAGATGTGTGACTTTGTGCCTCCTTTGTTGGACACTAAGGACCAGATTTTGCCACACTTACTCAACATGATTAATACTTTACTCCTCAGTTAGTCCTCTTAAAACAAATGAATTTAAAAGCAGTAGACATTACTAACGGTGAGTAAGATTGGAAGATTCTGGTTCTATAGTAATTTTTTTACAGTTTTTGGAATAATTGAATTAATGAAAAAATATCTTTCATCATTATTTTAGTGTACCAGTATAAAGCATTTTGATTACACATATATTGTGTTATCTTCGCTATCCATTGAATCCACATATAGAATTTTGTTTTCAATATTATTTCAGAGTTAAAAAATGAAAGAATGCAACAACAATTTACATTCGATATGAAGTTAGTACAGTTGTTTGTTTCATTAAATACATCTTCCATCTATGTTCATTATTACTGCCCAAGTTAGCCCTTTATTTATTTTCCCCTTCCCCTATGGAAAAGATAGACAAAACTGAATAGCTTTATAGCTTCATCTGAAAATTCTAAAGGTGAAAAATATAAAAGCATACAGGTTATTATAACTTGCCATCATTATTTTTCATGCAAATTCTATGTCCTGTACCAGAAAAGGAAGGCAACCAATGCTAAAAATAGTTACCTATGTCTCTCCATGGGAAAAGGCTATGAAGCAAACTTATTGAATATAATTTTCAAGGATTTTTAAAGAATCATTCTAACTGGTTGGATTTTTTTCTTTATTCAGGTCTCTTGTTTGTGTGTGTGTTGAAAGTGAGTGTGAAGGATTCAGTCCTAAACTCCTAATGCCCCAAACTAATGCCTCTGTCCTTCACATGCAGTACTGAGAAACATCTTTTTGAAATATGAATGTTTCTGGCTATGTTTGAATGTTCTCTGGATGATGAGTCTTTAGGAAGTATAGATTGATAAATTCTGGCATAGTTACTTATTCTGGAAGTTCTTGCCAAGTGTTAGATACAAAATAAAAAAATACTTTTTTTGCCTGTACATGATTACAGTTCTTGATAAAAGTATTGGCAAATGTATATCAAAAGGAAGATCATGACATCCCGATTGCTAGCTCAGTTCAGATGTTCAAAAGGACTTTTGGAGGCTAGTTCAAAATTTCTGTTATTCTTGCTTGCTCAACACGTTCCTATATTTAGGTACCATTTAAAAAATGGAAACTCCCTTAGGTCAAAGTGAGTGCAGCCATGCACTGTCTGTCCTGCTTGTGAACTCTAATAAAGACTATCAAAGCCCTGAAGCATTGTCTTGTGGGTCGTGTCTCCCACCCCCGGCTACCAGTTGGCCAGTTCCTCACTGCATAGTTGAAACTGTTCAGGTTTTTCTTCAGTAGCTCCAGTAAGCTAACTGGAGCTAAGGAGACAAAGTGAGCAATCCACACTTACTACGTTTTGTTTCCCAGACAGCTGATCCCCTCTCCGCTTTCTCAAATGGTGGAATCACAAAACAGTGCTATTTCAAAAGCTACGCTGCATCATGGATAGCTCTTAAAAAATTGGAAAATTTGCTTGATCAGGTAGCTAAGTGTAGTTTCATCATCCTGGGCTGTGATTGTGTCGATTTCACCAGCCAGGTTTTGGTCTGGTCAGTTTTAGACCAGGTACTGCAGGAGATTGTGATCATTTTTAAGAGACCCTTTTGCATGTGAGTCAGTATTGAGCCAAAAGAAAAGGAGGACTTGTGGCACCTTAGAGACTAACCAATTTATTTGAGCATAAGCTTTCGTGAGCGACAGCCCACTTCATCGGATGCAGTTGAGCCAGTTCTCTAGAATGATGTTAGGGAAGACTGTGCTTCTGATAATGATGTCTTTTGATGAAATATGAAACCTGGGATCCTGTTGACTTATATTTATTAGAGCGTAATAACACACAATCTCAGCACAGGGTTTTAAACTCAATGCATGCTTTTTCTGGACATACATATATTAAATATGAGCAAAACTTTTGAATATAGACGTCAAAGTTAGGCTTTCGGATCCATATTTAGGCACCTGTATAGAAGTGAGCTGATTCAAGTGTAGAGTTCCTGCAGCTCTAGCTGACTGCAGTGGGAATTGGGGTAGCTAAGTACCCCTGAAAATCATGCCACTTTGTTTAGGTGCCTGAATATAGATTTAGGAGTCAAACAAGTTACCCAAGTTTGAAAAAATTGTCCTCATTTTCTACAACAGAAGCTGAACTGCTTCAAGTGGATGAAGAGGGGATTCTCAAACCCCAACATGACCCTGGGAAAGGGGTCTGCAATTTCTCTTCTATTTCAGCCTGGTCTCTCCAGGCATTCCATTTCCTACCATCCTTACCTCTAAATTACATGTGTTTGCCTACCATTTTTCCATGTCCTCTCACCTCTACCCCACTTGATCCTCCCACCACACACTCACTTCGTCTACTTGGCCTTTATCTGTACAGCTCCTTATTTTCCGAGTCCTACTTTGATAATGAGTTTCCCTGGCTCCCTATTTAGAGACTACAGGCAATATTTACATTTGATCTAATTTTCTCTGTATATTACATGATTATAAGACAAAAACAAAGTAATTGGTGTCACAGAAAAGATCATGGCAAAATTTGTTAAGAGTGTAGACCCAAGTGATATATAAAAGTCTTACAAGTATTTATACCCATGATGCTCTGAAAAGCAGCATCTGAATACTACAATGCTCTAATAACCCAATTCCTCCCTGTATAAAATTGATTAGAAATATTTTCCTTTTTAATATTATTAATTATTAACTTTGTAAAAGAAATGTGTTGTTATAACATGCATTCTTAGGGTCCATATACAGAATATCCAAAACCAAAGTATGTCAGGTACCGTAGATTACAAACAGTTCACTGAAGTGCAAATTGGATAATTATGCTACAAAATATGTCTGTTTAACTTTTAAGGTCAGAATAGACAGACTGATACACTGAATATATACCTTTTTAGAATCCCTTTGGTAATCCCTTAATACATAGGATGGATTGGGAAATGGAATACTTTCAAAAGTTAAAAATCTACAATACAACAAATGTTTTCTCTAATTTTGCTACTTCCTTTTATATCATATCAATGCTTATGAAAGGTGAGGGCTCTATAGCTTTGGAGAACGCAGTCTTCTGTTTCCAGACAGAAACAGTACAGAATGGATTTAGTACCTTTAGCACATGCTTCCTTTTTGTGATATGGCCACTGTCAATTAGGAAATAAAATGAGAATAACATCTTAATTCAGATGGCTCACCAAAGAGAAGGTTACAACATTTGTCATCGACAAGCTAGATTGGATTTAAACAAGTGACCTAGAGCTGAAAGCCTCTATATTCCATCATCAAGCCCAAGACCTATGCAGCTTGTTTTATAGTTTTAAGATATTTTTCACATTATTTTCTCCTTTGCTGATATCTTCAGTTAGCCATTGGTAGATAATTAATTCTGGTTCTAAACTCCTAACCTGAATTTGTGAGAGTTGTTAGCAAATCAGGTATCATGACAGAATCAGAATATTTTTTAAACTGCCAATTACCAAAACCGTGCACATCCTTTTAATTTCTATTGCCAGTGGGAAGAAGAGCACAACTGGCATTTCAAATGCAGAACACAGCTGAAACTTTCTTATACATCAGCTTTGCAGTTGCATTTGTTGTCCTCAGGCCAGTCACACAAAATGATACTTCACTAGTCAAGTTAATGGGCAACAGCATAATAAGAGAAAATTCATCATCCATGACAGTGTAAAAAAGAAAATTGTTAATTTAACAAGCTAACTGTGTTTGTGCTTAACATAATTTAAATGTCCTTTAAAACAGCAATTATCCCCTCTTTATATTTGTGTGTATGAGTAGTTATTCCATTTATTTCCTTGAAGTGTGATGTGATAGCACATAACATTGAATGCAGTATTGACATCAGACAACTAGCCAAATGAACATGGAAAGTATAGTGCAATGCTGTCATTTTAAACTGATAGTACCATTTTAGTGGATTTAACTAAATCCATATACATCATTTAAGGGTTTTGATTTTCTGCTTTTACTTCCTAAATCTGATTTTGCAGATTCATAGCAAAACCTGAGGCTCTACTTCTTAGTTAGGTATTTTGTATTCACTGAAAGCTGCCTGATGCATTTAAAAGTCAAGCAGGCATTTATGCCAGACATATTACTAATGTATTCAAATGTAAAATTAAAGACTCTGAAAGCATGAGTTGATTAAGTCTTATAATTAATTCCAAATTTCTTGGACATCCTTTCCAGTGTCAGATCAACTTACTTGTAGGTGCCTTAGTGTAAATTAACAATTCTTTTGCAGTTGTTGCCAGACGTCCTTATAAAATACTTTCACATTTGTGTATATAAGTGGAAAATTACTGCTGGGAGGGGGGTGGGTGGGAAGAAGGTATACTGGCAAATGGAAATGGGTTATGAAATGAGTGTGGATGGAAATCCTTTCTTGGTTTATATGGTTCCAGATATACACCACCTGTTTCAGAACATATGCCTTTCATGAGCAAGGAGCTTAGATTCTCGTGAGTTACATAGGCATAAATTTCAGATCGAATAGAAGTTTATTTATTTTTATATAATACTACGTTTATTTATTTATGTATGTAAAATTGTTCTTGATAAATATAAAACATGAATGAGTTTTGAAAAAGAGACATTTTCCTAGTAAAGTGTTTGTGGTAAACAGAATGTTTGAAAGTAGTTGCTATGTTTTTCAGCTAACTATAAACTGAAAAACGTAACAACTACTTTCAAATATTCTATTTACCACAAACACTTTACTAGGAAAAAGTCTCTTTTTCAAAACTCATTCACGTTTTATATTTATCAAGAACGATTTTTGTAAACAAAGGCCCCAGTCCTGGAAACACTTGTTCACATGTATATGAGTTAAATTTATTATTGAACCCAGTGGGACTACTCATGAATAAAGTTAAGCCATGTGCACTAGTGTTTTCAGGATCAGAGCCTAACTTGTACTGATGAGGAGTGGGTGGAACCATGGTCTTGTCTCTCCCAAGTGCATTAGCCTACACAGATAGAACCAATGAAGGGTCTGATATTGACATGTTTTCCACAATGTTTGTACATATGGACAAAACTTAGGTATGGTCTTCTTCCTGCTCCCATTGAAGTCAGTATCCAAAGTCTCACAGAAATGAATCAGCTGGATCAGCCTATGTTTTCCAGGTATTTTCTTTACCCATTCAGCCACTATGACTTTAAAATGCATTGTTCTAGTCTTGCTGATAATCAATATAGTTGGTGAAGATTTGTTTGAGTCTGAATTCAGTAACTTAGGAGTTTTAACCCACATTTCTAGCAACACATTACCCCATTGCTTTTCTGAAAATGTATTATTTATACCCTCTTCTGATTCCAATTTGAAAGTAATAAAACTGAGAGCTGGACATGCCGGCTGTAGCATGTAGGATCAGGCTATATAGTTGTATCAAAAAGTTCTTCTGTGAAATCTAGTGAAACAGAGATATTATTGTTAGACTGAAAGTGCTCAGTGCCCATTTCTCAGACACACTCTGCCCCCTGGCACTGCTGACTCACTCGAACCTGCACTTAGGCTGGGCTAATACAGAATCAGGGTTGGGGTAGGGGGGGCTGTAACTTGCCCCCTGTCCGCAGTGGAGTTTGGACATGGGACAATGAAGCCCTTAACCAGTAGTAATTCTGGCACTGGTGGATCTGGGATCCCTTCTCATCAATAGTCTTTCTCACTGAAAAAAGAAAAGGAGTACTTGTGGCACCTTAGAGACTAACCAGTTTATTAAATAGAATTAAATAAACTGGTTAGTCTCTAAGGTGCCACAAGTACTCCTTTTCTTTTTACGAATACAGACTAACACGGCTGTTACTCTGAAATTTCTCACTGAAGTAACTCAATTGTTCATTACTGTGGTTTAAGTTTCATTTAGTCATTTAAAAAAAGCACTTTACATTTATTTATTTCTAACCCTAAATCTTTGGTTCATGCTTCAGTCATTTCTCCTCTGGAGTATTGTGTCAGTCCTCATGCTGGATTCCCAATAACATTGTGCTGACTCCATAGAAATACCAGATATCACATTATTACAATAGAATTGGAATGAATCCATTGTGATTCAATTGCTGTTAATGGAAAATCAATGATAATATTGAAAAATTTCACAGGAGTTGGAATAGAATGAATTAAATAACATTTTAAAAATAACATTTATTCAGTTAATCTAGATATTTTTCCAATAATATCTTTCATGTACCATCTATCTTTTGTTTGCTTGAAGCTTAGAACAACACAATGTGAATCAGGGATACAGCTTTCTAGTTTTGAATACATTTTAAAGTGCTCATTTAATAAATGTTAAGTTCTGTATAAAAACATTTTGTTATAAAAGGATATTTTGCCTATGAGCAAAAGAGCTTTGACATCAGTAATTAAGTTCTGCTTCTATTTCCATGTTCCTGTTGTATTAACTAAAGTCTCATATGAGAATGGAGTTTTTATAATGCTCCAGAGTGCTTTAAAGTTTTAAAGGGCCAGAAGCACAAAAACAGCAGGACATTGCAAAATATTCTTGGGTCCTGCTGCTGTTGCTGCTGCTACAGAATGTGGGAAGAGATTGCCAGACTCCTGCAATGTACTGTAACTGGAATTTGTCATCCACTTGCCTTCCCTCCCCCAACTTAAAAGAATTAACAGGGGGAAGTAGATCAGCTAGTGGAAGGCTGCAGCAGAAGTGGCCTCCCAAAGACCCCAGGCAGCAGGATTCTGGGCCCCTTTCCAGGTGTTAAAGTAGATTACAACAGGAGCAGGAGCTTTGACTGTGCTAGCCAAGGAAGAGGGGAGCCATGGGGAGTACGATTGACTTACACAGGGAAGAGGAGGGGAGATCTCCCTATGCTTTTAATAGAAGAAGGGGTGCTATATTCCCTCAAGTCCCTTTCTCTAAACCAGAAGTTCTCAAACTGTGGTCCATAGCCAACCAGAGGTCCACGAGCTCCATTCAGGTGGTCCACGGATAGTTCCCTCTAAGGTGCACGCCTGGGTGGCTACACACAAGAGAATGAAGGGCCACCCACTGAATCAGTGGAGCTGCGCAGGCGTGGCTCCACTAATTAGGTGTCTGGACCCCCAGAGAAAATGCACATGTAAGGTGAGGTGGTGGCCTTGGGGAGAATAGGGGGTAGGTGGGAGGGGGCAGTGGGGTGAGACAAGGCGGTAGAGGAAATTTGGGATGTGCAGGGCTGTGGCTGCCAGAGAAAGAGGTGACTTTCCCCAGCTCCAGGGCTGTGGCTGTCGGGGAGAGATGGCCCAGCCTCAGCTCTCTGGCTGCTGTGGCCGGGGGGGAGACCCAGCCCCCGTCCTTCCCAGCCCCAGCTCGGAGACTGCCACGGCAGGGGAGAGAGGGCACATCCATCGCATTAGAAATGTAAGACGACTACTGATATTAAAATATGAGTTGTGTGCTTTTATTTGTAGAATAAAAAAACATTATTTTTAAATATAGCGTTTTACAATAGTTAGCACACGGTACAAACAACATTTGGAAAGATCATTAAGTGGTCCGCCAAAACCCTCAGCAATTTTCAAGTGGTCAGAGAAAAAAAAGTTTGAGAACTACTGCTCTAGAACATGCCCATTTTAAGTAGGCAGCATCATGTAGGAGCTAAAGTTAGCCAGGCGTATGATGGGTGGAAGGTTATTTATGAGGGAGGAGAGCACAGTTTCTGGGAGTCAAGTGGAGACATCAAGGCTTTGGATAGTTTATAGTATTTTGGGGGGTTTTGCTTATCCAAAATGAATCTGAATACCGAACCTTTAGGCAACCCTTTGAAATTAACCCTTTCCTAATGATCACCACTGCAATCTATCTGCAGTAGCAATATTGCCAATGTTCATTTGCAAGCTGGTACTGGGTACATACCAAGTAAAGGAAGAACACTGGAGACAACTCTGCATGAATGTCACATATCTGGCAAGCTTGCCGTATTGTTGCAGTCATGTTGGTCCCAGAATATTAGGGAGACAATCTGGGTAAGGTACTATCTATTACTGGGCCAGCTTCTGTTGGTGAAAGAGACAAGCTTTCTACCTCCACAGAGTTCTTCTTCAGATCTGTGGCGATCGAAAGCTTGTCTCTCTCACCAGCAGAAGTTGGTCCAACAAAATATATTACCTCACCCACCTTGTCTTTCACATACCTGGCATATTATACAAAATAAATCTGGGTTAATTCCTTTGTTAATGTATGTGAACCCCCCCACCTCTGCCGCTTTATTGTCTGATGCCCACATTACATATATTGCATGTCTCTGATCACCTGCTGTAATTTATTTTTGAAGCGTTGTAACATTTTTTGGTTAATTAAGAAGACACTCTCCTCTTCCTGTAATACAAATTTCTACCAGAAAGAATCCACTCACTTCCTCATCAGCTACTCAGGCCAAATTTTGCAAGGAGTTCTCGGTCATCAGATCCCTGTGCCCATGCCAAGCCCCACTGATGTCAGTGGAACGCGGTATGGGTGCAGTTGTCTGCCTAAACAGGGCTAATTGTAGGATAAGGGTATCAGTGTTCTCAGATTTCTCAAGGCTGCACGGGAAATTATTATCGGGAAAAGGAGAGCACTTTGGTACTTTGGGGGATCTTGAAATCCAATTAGTTGCTGGGGTGCAAAATGTCCATAAGTGAGTAAATCCTACGATAAATCCTCAACAAGTCGTTCATTTTAGAAATCTAGATCGTGTGCCTCATTCACCTGGATTTGGAGCCTTGAGTTTTATTCATCCTGAAATACAGTTATTACCAGGAAGCTATCTTCAGGTTATCTCTTCAGTATAGAGGGTGAAATTAATTGCAAACTCCCATTGACTTCAGTAGAGGCAGGATTTCATCCACAGTCATAAAAGATCATTGCATGATAGATTATAGGTAGAAAAAACCTGTACGGTCAGCCTGTTTATCTCTGTCAATGAAGGCGTGTTTCAATCAATATATTCTAAAGACCACTTCATCCACTATTCTGTGTTTTAAATGGTAAGACTTCTACCATTTCTCTTAGAAGACTATTTTATAATCTAAAAACCTAAATGTCAGGAAATGTTGCACTGGGGAAAAATTCTTATATTTTCATGTTTTATATGTAATTAAAAACAGTTCTCTGAATGCCTCCAGTATACTAAATTACCATCCCTCTCAACAGTGAGTGGTTAAAATATTTTGTAGTAATAAAACTTATGTTTTTCAACACATTTCTACTATAATAAGTTGCTGACACGTTTGCACCCATGCACAAAGCTTGTTTCCTTCAAAAGACATTTTTATTTATATATTGATGGACAAATCTTGTGTTGGCTCTTTCTGGCAGAAAACCTGAAGCACGATTTGGTGTATCTGTAAAAATAGATTATACAAGGAGTGCACCTTGTGTATAGCATGGAGTCCATACATGACTGTCTGCAAGTAGGAAGAGGGGCTAGAACCAGCCAACTTTGGGGGATCCACATTCCTCACCTCTAGAGGGTTACTCTACATCTGAGGAGGCTTTTCAGTCATTAGGAATCAATGACCTCTGTGGAATGGCTTCACTATTTCTGCATGGTACCCAGAGAGATCCAACCATAACCGGGGGAGTTACTCAGGCTGGGCAATGGGAAGGAAACACAACTGTGTTCTGTACAGTCATAGGCAGCCTATCTGTACTCCACCTAACCCACCAGCCACCACAAAATGCTCTGTTGTGCTATGGCCTTTAGAAACAAAAGTAGAAAAAAAAACAGATGGCACTATTTGTAGCTTGATTGTGTTCCTCAATAAAATAAGAGATGTGGGCATCCTGGTTTTTTTAATGCTTTGGTAAATCTAATTCCTCTTGCAGGCAACTCATTTCTTTAGCAGGTACATCTGATATTCCAGAAAAAAAAAACTTTTTAGGATTATTTTTATGTGAACAGTATCTGTGCTGTAACAGATAGCTAAGGCATAGTCAGTATCTCATCCTCCTCCTCCTCCCCCCCCAAAAAAGAGAAAGAAATGGGAAATGTTACATTCTTGATTCTTTTCAGAGTAGCCGCCGTGTTAGTCTGTATTTGCAAAAAGAAAAGGAGTACTTGTGGCACCTTAGAGACTAACCAATTTATTTGAGCATAAGCTTTCATGAGCTACATCCGATGAAGTGAGCTGTAGCTCATGAAAGCTTATGCTCAAATAAATTGGTTAATCTCTAAGGTGCCACAAGTATTCCTTTTCTTTTTGCATTCTTGACTCTGCTATTAGCTTTAAACAAATAGGACTGGCTAGGCTGCCAGCTCTCTCATGTGTTGCTCCATCATTTTCACAGGAAACACTAATGGCAGATGGGGAATGATGTTTCCAGTCATATCCCCAGATGATCGCATGACCTGATATGAACATTTTCTCTTTATGTGAAAGACTAAAGAGAGAACAACTAATGATGAAAATGACTAGCATTCATATAACCCCATTAATCTGGAAGGATCCCAAATTGCTTTACAATTTACTGGATGAAGCTATATAAACACTGGTAGCTAAATATATCTATATCTGAAATATTTAACCCACTACGGAAATGCAGCCATGGTTGTATGGTTTACAGCTACATTACAAAACAACTTAGGAAAAAAAGAAATACTTTTGCCAAATGAAACTACAGGAGAATGATTTGGTGACAGAAGGCAGTTACCCAAATTAGAAGTTGACCATAATGGAAGGGTTAAAATTCCTATCCTTGCAATAAATGACACCCGATTTTAGTGACTGCAAGTAGACAGATAGTTGTATGCTTCATCTGAATGGCTGCAGCTCCAACAGCACCATGCCCCTTAGCACCATAATGAGGTCCATTTAAATCCAGGAGGTAGAATGTGGCCTGCTGAATTGCCAGTGCCAGCACCTGAGTTTTACCTTTGAAAACTCTTATCCAACTATATGCTAGGCCTTAACCTACTTAGTCTATGAGTCCTGATGGGATCATATCTAAGCTGGTAGTGTTTGGCTGAAGACTTTTGTGGGTCAGGGAAATTAAGAGTGCTTAAAAATATTAAAAATAAAAGGTTGCTGCCCCTAATCAGTTCACCCATCTGTGTTTGTAAAGATCTATCACCATGGTATGTAGGCTCTGTATTTGGGTTCGAGAAAACAGTGAGGTCTGTCTCGAAAAGATAAGCCTAACCTGGTCTTGGTGTTTGGTTTAATCATTGGTTCTGTGGGGAGCTCTTCATTGAGGACGTGTGTTTTGCATTGTGATATGAAGATGGCAGTCGTAGGACTCTTCTCAACGTCCATCGCCCTTGGAGTATGACTGAGAAGGCTCTTTCCTCCAAATTCCTCAATTTTCCATATTTGGACTCCCTCTGTCATAGCATACCAGATGATTGTAGCTTTTGTGGTGGGTCCTGGAAGGGAGATATTCCTGTGATCCAATCTCATGTAGGTCTTTGTAAATCTGCCCATTTATCTTCATAGAATCATAGAATAACAGAGTTGGAAGGGACCTCTGGAGGCCATCTAGTCCAACCCCCTGCCCAGAGCAGGACCAATCCCAACTAAATCATCCCAGCCAGGGCTTTGTCAAGCCTGACCTTAAAAACTTCTAAGAAGGGGGATTCCACCACCTCCCTAGGTAACGCATTCCAGAGTTTCACCACCCTCCTAGTGAAAAAGTTTTTGCTAATATCCAACCTAAACCTCCCCCACTGCAACTTGAGACCATTACTCCTTGTCCTGTCATCTGCTATCACTGAGAATAGTCTAGATCCATCCTCTTTGGATGCACCTTTCAGGTAGTTAAAAGCAGCTATCAAATCCCCCCTCATTCTTCTCTTCCGTAGACTAAACAATCCCAGTTCCCTGAGCCTCTCCTCATAAGTCATGTGTTCCAGACCCCTACTCATTTTTGTTGCCCTTCGCTGGACTCTCCAATTTCTCCACATCCTTCTTGTAGTGTGGGGCCCAAAACTGGACACAGTACTCCAGATGAGGCCTCACCAGTGTTGAATAGAGGGGAACGATCATGTCCCTCGATCTGCTGGCAATGCCCCTACTTATACACCCCAAAATGCCATTGGCCTTCTTGGCAACAAGGGCACATTGTTGACTCATATCCAGCTTCTTGTCCACTGTCACCCCTAGGTCCTTCTCTGCAGAACTGCTGCCTAGCCATTCGGTCCCTAGTCTGTAGCGGTGCATTAGATTCTTCCGTCCTAAGTGCAGGACTCTGCACTTGTCCTTGTTGAACCTCATCAGATTTCTTTTGGCCCAATCCTTCAATTTGTCTAGGTCCCTCTGTATCCTATCCCTACCCTCCAGCGTATCTACCACTCCTCCCAGTTTAGTGTCATCCACAAACTTGCTGAGGGTGCAATCCACACCATCCTCCAGATCATTAATGAAGATATTGAACAAAACCAGCCCCAGGACCGACCCTTGGGGCACTCTGCTAGATACCAGCAGCCAACTAGACATGGAGCCATTGATCACTACCCGTTGACCCCGACAATCTAGCCAACTTTCTACCCACCTTGTAGTGCATCCATCCAGCCCATACTTCTTTAACTTGCTGACAAGAATACTGTGGGAGACCGTGTCAAAAGCTTTGCTAAAGTTGAGGAATAACACGTCCACTACTTTCCCTTCATCCACAGAACCAGTTATCTCATTATAGAAGGCAATTAGATTAGTCAGGCATGACTTTCCCTTGGTGAATCCATGCTGACTGTTCCTGATCACTTTCATCTCGTCTAAGTGCTTCAGAATTGATTCCTTGAGGACATGCTCCATGATTTTTTCTGGGGACTGAATGAGGCTGACCGGCCTGTAGTTCCCAGGATCCTCCTTCTTCACTTTTTTAAAGATTGGCACTACATTAGCCTTTTTCCAGTCTTCCGGGACTTCCCCCAATCGCCATGAGTTTTCAAAGATAATGGCCAATGGCTCTGCAATCACATCCGCCAATTCCTTTAGCACTCTCGGATACAACGCATCCGGCCCCATGGACTTGTGCACGTCCATTTTTTCTAAATAGTCCCGAACCACTTCTTCCTTCACAGAAGGACATTGATTTTTTCTTGCAAATTTAATTTGGAATATGCCATTTTGATAGTTGCCATTGTTTAAGTATCTCCATTAATGAGTCCAGCATGAACCTGATAGTGCAAAGTGTCTTAAATTCTGGAGGGCATATGCAAGGAGATGGTAAAGCCAAGCAGTTCCTTTATCACATTTTCTTTCTTCCAGCTAGCATCCTTTTGTTTCTCCTAGATTCAGTTGAAACTAGGTCTTCTTCACCCAGACCCCCATTTCTATCATGAACAATGATAAGTGGGGTAACCCACTGCCTGCAGTGAATGGGAAAGATACATAGAGAGGAATATCACTGGGATATTTCTAAGTATTACAATCAATATGGTTAGTTAATTACATTGTATTACAGAAAAACACCTTTTTTGGTTTTGGCATTACAACGAGCTTTAGTCACAAGGAATATTTAAAAAAAAAATCTTTCCTAAAGACTTTTGGACTTGGGTTTAGTACAAGGTAGCTATGGACATTATGTGGAGTTGAGATTCTATTCATTGGCTGCCACCTTAAAATCTGTGTACATTGAAATGCACTACCTATTTTAAAATATGCATTTTCAATTACAGCTGAAGCTTTAAGTGACCTCAAGGACTCACATTTCTGAGAGAATGAATTCCAAAACATGGCCAAAAGCTGTTGTGGCAAGATTTCATGGTTCCCCCAGTGCACAGTCTCATTAGTTGTGGGTCTACCAGACTTTCCAAATACTAGCACCATGTGTGAAAAATTAAGAGATTTCAGGATATATATTTTATGTGGGAAATGGTCATTTGTTGTGATTAGATCTAGTGCTGAGCCAGTACCTAAACTGACTTTTGCTTTCTGTGTGCAAAACTAACAAAATTAATCTCCGTGGCTTCTGCTATTTCTTCTTAAGATCCAAATTCTGGTCTCAATTGTTTCAGATTTACACAGATTTTAACAAAGAGCAGCATCTGACCCTAAATATTTATAAAGAAACTATATTGAGGATTCAATTATAACTTTAAATTGAGTTGTTCTCGTAGGATTCATACAAGGTTCATGTGCTTGGCAACATTCAGGGCACACCCGGAGTGTTGTGCTGGACCTGTGCGCACACAGCTCCTCTCAAGGGCATCAACCTTGGAATCTCGCCAAGATGACATGAACCGTGGGAAGCCTCTCAGGACTGGGCTCAAGGCCCGAGAGCAAGGAATGAGGTAGATAGAAATTGGTAAATAAGAATGTTAAACAAAGCCAGTGTATTCCTTTTATCTGTTGGAGAATGTAATGCGCGGGGGGAGAGAGAGAATAAAGGAGAGGGTGGAAAGCTGACAGGCAGAAGCCTGTTAGCAGACCAGCCGCTTGCTTGCTAAAAGCTGTGTTCCGTCTTGTCATTGAACCGCCACAACTGGCGCCCAAACGTGGGGCCCTCAGCACTCACCTCACCCGGCAAGGGTTTCAGACGTGTCACTCATCCGCTTTGTGGATCCCGGTGAGTATTTTTCATTGTGGTAAGTATGGGAAGCTCCCTCTCTGCTTTGCAAGTGCAACACCGTAATGAGCTACAGTATTTGTTGCGTAAGGCTCAGCATGACTGCCCCGCTCGAGAACTCACTCTCCTGTTACAGGAGGTGAGTGCCCAGTGCCCGTGGTACCCTGAAGCCGGAACCCTTAAGCTAGCGGACTGGGAGCGGCTGGGCCAGACATTGCACAAAGAGCCTCGGGCGCCCATGCAGGCTTTACATGCCTGGCACCTCTGCCGCGACGCGATACAGCGTGTCGCCTCGGACAGGCCCTCCCTCGCGAGGCTGGTGATCTCGCCACGCCCGTCCGCTCCTGCAGCCATCCCCCCTCCTAGCGATGCGACACAGTGTGTCGCCTTGGAAAGGCCCTCTCCCGCGCCAACAGAGGGGCTGCCGATCCCGCCACCCCCGTCCGCTCCTGCAACCATCCCTCCCCCTGCTTCGCCCCCAGTGCCTCTATTACCACCGCCCCCCTGGCCTTCCCTACCGGAGCCGGTGTGTGATCACCCTCCCCCCGTGGGGCCCCATGCTCCGGGGCCCCCTGGGGGGTCGTCTGTGTCTGCTCAGGGGCTTTCGCTGGTGCAACAAATGGTTCAAGCAGCGAAGACTCGCTCAGATATTACAGCAGAGGAGCTGGCTGATCTGGTCTCAGTTTGTCCGGTGACCTGGCAGGATGATGGCCAGGGCAACCAGGTTGCAAGCTGGGTCAGTTTGCCTTACTCGGTGATCAGAGAGGTAAAGAAAGCGATTCGCGAGTTTGGCCTCACTAGCACTTATGTACGTGGTCTCATTGAAGGGCTAGGTACTGGGTACACCCTGATCCCTGAAGATTGGAAGGCGCTGTTGCGCATGATGCTGACACCCAGTCAGTATGTTATTTGGCTTAGTGAGTATCGGCAGATGGCGGAACGCCAAGCCCAGGTATATAAAGAGCAAGGTGTCATTTATGAGCAGTTGGCAGGGGAGGGCCAGTTTGCTACTGTTCAGCTGCAGTCTCAACTCCCTCAGGCCGTCTTCCCCATTATTTCCACCTGCGCCCAGCATGCCTTCTGGAAGGTCCCGGATTCGGGCAGGCCTACTAAAAGCTTTGCCAGTATCCGTCAGGGTGCATCAGAGTCCTTTACGGATTTTACCAACAGATTGCAGGAGGCTATCCTCCGACAGGTGGATAACCCTGCGGCAGCTCAGGAGATCCTGTTAAAAATGGCGGTTGAAAATGCGAACGAGGATTGCCGCCGTGCTCTCCAGGCTGCACAAGCCTCTGGAATTCTAGAGCTGTTGGACATGCTGCGGGCATGCCAAAACATCGGAACTCAAGCACATAAAGCTGGGGTTCTGGCCGCCACCCTGCGGAAAAGCGGGAAGGAGGGGAAGCGTTGTTACCGCTGTGGTAAGGAGGGTCACTTTCAGCCGGAGTGCCGCTCATCGACGGCGCCCGCTCGCCCCTCAAAGAAGTGCCCCAAGTGTCGGAAGGGCTATCATTGGGCTAATCAGTGTCGTAGCAGGTCGGGAAACCGCACGACGGGTCCCCCCCGAACCCAGGGCCAAACAGGGGTGTTCCCCACTCAGACAACTGTTCCTCTGCCTTACAATCCATAGACTCCATGAGGGCGGTGACTGCCGGAAGTGCAGGGCTTGATTTGATTATGCAGGAGGATGCTGATTTTCAGTTGCCAGGGGAGGTCTGCGCCATACCTACGCAGGTGACGGGACCTCTCCCTGACGGATTTGTGGGTCTGATTCTCCCTCGCTCACAGGCTGGGAAACAGGGTTTTTTTGTTATCCCAGGGGTCATTGATGCCAATTACACCAGCGTTATTAAGGTTCAGGTATGGACCCATCTTCCGCAGTCGCTCCCGCGTGGACGGTCAATTCCACAATTGATTTTAATCCCCTATCAAGTGCCAGCTGCAGAGGATCGAACCCGGGGCGGAGGCGGCTTTGGATCGACGCTGTCTCAGTTGCCGTCTCACAACACGTCCTCTCCACTTGTTGCTCTAACAATATCGGTCCGCCCCTCGAAACCTCAGTTAACACTTCTTTTAAATAATGTTCCTTTTACAGGGCTGGTGGACACTGGAGCTGACGTTACGATGATTCGTGATCCGGAGTGGCCGGTCGGTTGGCCAACAGTTCCTTCTAAAGAGTTGTGGGGGATCGGGAGTAGCAAACCCGGGTGCCAAAGTTTGTCTTGGGTCACGGTCTCTAAACTAGGAGGCCGTGCCCTTGCTACAATCCGCCCTTTTGTACTTCCTGTCCACCTCAATATTTGGGGCCATGATTTACTTACAAAGCTGGACACCACCCTCGATATTAATATATAATGGCCCAAAATCCTCCCTCACCTACCTTGCCATCCGCATTACCATTGGTATGGCAATCCTTAGATCCCGTATGGATTGACCAGTGGCCCCTCCCTCTAGAAAAGCTGAAAGCGCTTCATTCACTTGTACAACAATATTTGCATGCACAGCGCTTGGAGAGCTTTACTAGTCCTTGGAACTAGCTGCTGTTATTTTGGCCTTTTCAACTTTTTGCTGATTGTCCCTTTAATTTGATTGTGGACACACACTATGTTTATTAGGTAATTGATCATTTACCCCTTGCCCTCATTACCCCTCAGGTCGATGCGGACCTTCTTCGCCTGTTTTTATACTTACAGTATCTCCTCACCACTCATAATTTCCCTTATTTTGTTGCTCATATTTGCAGTCATACCCCTCTGCCTGGGCTACTCATTGAAGACAATGCGCGCGCCGATCGCGCGTTACGTGGTCAGGTAAATTCCCTTTTTTCTGACCCCATTGAAAGCCATTCCTTTTTTCATCAGTCTGCCTCTGTTTTGGCCCGACAGTTTCACATTCCTGCTGATCATGCACGTTCTATTGTTCGTTCCTGCCCCCACTGTGCCGCTGCTGCCCCTACATTTTCTTATGCCGTTAACCCCAGAGGTACCGCAGCGAATCAGATGTGGCAAATGGATGTCACTCACGTGCCACAATTCCGCCCCTATTCGTTTTTACATGCTTTCATTGATATCAATTCGGGATTCCTTTGGGCGACCCCACAGCGTGGGGTAGCCACTCCCAAAGTTATTCACCATTTGCTAGCCTGTTTTGCTGTTATGGGTCACCCGAGCCAGATAAAAATGGATAATGCCCCAGCCTATTGCTCCACAGCCTTCTCCACCTTTTGTGCCCAATGGGACGTCCGTCTCAAACACGGGATCCCTTATAATTCCACAGGCCAAGCTATTGTTGAACGTGCAAATCGCACGCTAAAAACCTTGCTCGACAAACAATTAAAACAAGGGGAGCTGCGTCTCCGAACCTTAGGAGACATTCAGCAACAATTGCATATCCTTTTGTTTACTTTAAATAATTTAACGCTGAACACAGATCAGCAGACCCCCGCGGATCGGCATTTTCACAAATCCGAGGTACTGGAAAGACTGCGTGTCTATTACTGTCAGCTGCCCGATCCGCAATGGTTGGGCCCAGTACCTTTAATTACTTGGGGTCAGGGATATGCTGCTGTGTCTCTCCCTGCAGGACCGTTGTGGGTTCCGGCCCGGTGTGTGCGACCGGCACTGAAACAGCATGGCATGGCACCAAGGGCTGTCGAACCCCATACCGGAGTTTCAGCTGACCTTGGAGGAGAATGCGGTGCCTCCCAGGTCGACAACAACGGGACGGAGACGGAGGAGACGTAGCATCCCAAGCCAGCCCGTGACATGGGGAGCAGTAAAAGCATTGGTCGCCGCAGCTCAGCAAAGACTGGCAGCAAACCAACAGCCAGAGACTCCTGAGACTTTGTTTGTGGCAATTCTCGCCCAAATTATTGCTAATTCTGTATTGATTGTATGCCTTTTGTGCCTGCTATTTCCTGGAGGGGTTGACTCGGGAGCGCTTCCTCCATTACGGGCCCGAATGACATATAACCTATGGGAAAGATTGGCTTCAATAGCAAATGTTACCCACTTTTGTTTATTTGATTTTGTAGCAGCTGAAGAATTGTTAGGTACGTGCCTTATTCCAGTATGTCATCACCCTGAGGAAATTGGGAATGAGATGATGCTCGCTGCTTACGCGAACCTCTCTTCCCAGTACTCTAGCATGGCTAATTGGGGCCTGGCCAATCACACTTTATCTTCTTAAGCTTATTTTTTGCTGTTGCTGTGTGCAATGTATTTCCTTTTTGTTAAGGCTTTGTCGAGACCCGCCCTGGCAGGATCCACGAGTTATGACCTTGTCTGTCCGGGAGTTAATTGGCTTGCAAAAGCAAATTGATGGCTACCATGAGATGGCCGAGCACAAATAAACAAAAAAGGAGGGGATGTAGGATTCATACAAGGTTCATGCACTTGGCAACATTCAGGGCACACCCGGAGTGTTGTGCTGGACCTGTGCACACACAGCTCCTCTCAAGGGCATCAATCTTGGAATCTTGCCAAGATGACATGAACCGTGGGAAGCCTCTCAGGACTGGGCTCAAGGCCCGAGAGCAAGGAATGCGGTAGATAGAAATTGGTAAATAAGAATGTTAAACAAAGCCAGTGTATTCCTTTTATCTGTTGGAGAATGTAATGTGAGGGGGGAGAGAGAGAATAAAGGAGAGGGTGGAAAGCTGACAGGCAGAAGCCTGTTAGCAGACCAGCCGCTTGCTTGCTAAAAGCTGTGTTCCGTCTTGTCATTGAACCGCCACATGTTCTCTGCAGCTTGTCTCTTAAAGCCAGATTTACCCTACAGAAATCAACATAGGTTTTGCTCTTGATTTTAGTGGAAGTAAGGTAAAGCCATTGTTGCTCAGAATTATTTGTATTTAGCATCAAGCCTACTCCAAGTAGTTAAAAACACTGAAGTTACAGAGGCTTTCTGCTTTTTATTTGATATGGCTGATAAAAAATGCTAACGTATTAGGAAGTGTAAATAGGCACATGACAGATAGACATGTTTGGAGGGCTGGTGCAAGGATGTTTCGCGCCCTAGGCGAAACTTCCACCTTGCGCCGCCCCCCTCCCCTGAGCCTTGTGGCAGCTCCCTGCCCCCCCCCAAGGCGCCCCCCACTACAGCAGCTCCCTGCTGCCGCCCCCCCAACCCTCGGCCCAGGGAGCCGTGTGGCAGCTCCCCACCCCAGCTCACCTCTGCTCCGCCTCCTCCCCAAGCACGCTGCTGCCGCTCCACTTCTCCCACCTCCCAGGCTTGAGGCGCCAATCAGCTGTTTGGCGCCACAAGCCTGGGAGGGAGACAAGCAGAGCGGGGTGGCGTGCTCAGGGGAGGAGGTGGAGCAAAGGTGAGCTGGGTCAGGGAGCGGTTCCCCTGCGCGGCACTGCCCCCCCTCCCCCGTTACTTGCTGCAGGCGGCCCTCCCTGCACCCCCCTGCCCCAGCTCACCTCCGCTCCACCACTTCCCAGGAGTGCGCTTTTGGCAGCCCCCAACCACTTGGCGCCCTAGGCAACCGCCTAGTTCACCTAGTGGTTGCACCAGCCCTGCATGTTTGAGACACACACAGAATTGTTTAGAAAAATCAGATATCAGCACAGAAATACACCATTTATTAACCTGGAGGATTCATTCTCTGTTCACAGCTACAATCAGTGTGAGTGAGAGAAATGGTGGCCTCAAAGAAAACTAAGATATCATGTCACAAACACACATAATGGGAGAAAAATGGAAAGGTCTGAAATTTCAAATTACTTTGAATCCTTTCAAAAAAGTTCTCAGTGAGAGAAAATTTGTTTTAAAAATAATTTGTTTTATTTTATCTGATAATTTACTTCAAATGCAAGAAAAAATAATCACTGGATAATTAGTTTACAGTTGGCAATATGAAAAGAGAAATCAGCCAGATTTCAACCAGTGAAATACTCGAGAGTTTCATTCTGAAGTCCAATCTCTTTGACCTTGCATGTCTCACCTGAGGGTCCTGCTACTTTTTAAATCCTAACACACTATTATGAGACATCTCTCTCTCTTCAGGCCAAACTCTGCCTACAGATACAGCGTTCTTGACAAACTGACTCAAGGCCGTGCATATTTACTCAAGAGCAGAAGTTTGCTTTTCAGTTGTGCTTTCTTGTCTATGGATTTCCTGTGTAGAAACCATTTATCCTTCCTCTTTCTCCCCACTCCCACCCAAAAATCAGGAATTTTCCTATGTTTTTGGACTGCTTCCTCTACTCAAACTCAGTCACATTTTCTCCAGCCAGCCCCTCCCTTTGTGATGATTAGCCCCAGATAGTGAAAGAATTCTGTGTTGTCTTTGGGGACAATTGGACAGAGATATTGTTACATTATCATGATTTTATCCTGCACCCAGTGAAAACTATGGCAAAACTCCTTTTGATATCCTTGTGGTATGCCTGGCAAAGTTCCTTCACTTTCATACAGTTCTCTTTTGTACCCTTTTGCCTGCATCCCCCACGGCCTCTTCTCCCCACTTGCCCAGGGGATCTAATACCTCCTGTGTACTCCAGGCAAAAGCACATCTTGTGTGTGGTGCCAGCATGGGCAGTTGGTCAGTTGCACACAACAAGGGTGAGCTTCTAGGTGTGCTCCCCAAGATGGGCAATCAAGAAAAGGCAGTTAAAAATGCACAGGGGGCATTAAAGGGGTGGGAGTGGCTTCCAGTCTGTGACCCCTGGGCACGAGATTTTACAACTCTGTCCAGAGTGGTCACAGGTCCCAAGGAATGGAAAATTCCGGGACAGCAGCTGTTAGGGTTGACACAGGTCACGCAGTGTCCACACTCGCACTGCATTGACCCCAGTAGGACAACCATAGCTCGATATCATTAGGTAGGATGGTTTTACTGTGCCACTGTAAGGGGACTTATGTCATCCAAAGACAAATTTGAGTATAGACTAGGGTTGTTAAGCATTTAAAAAAATTAATTGCAATTAATCACACTTTTAAGCAATAATAGAATACCATTTATTTAAATATTTTTGGATGTTTTCTACATTTTCAAATACATTTATTTCAATTACAACACAGAATACAAAGTGTACAGTGCTCACTTTATATTTATTTTTGATTACAAATATTTGCACTGTAAAAACAAAAGAAATAATATTTTTCAATTCACCTAGTACAAGTACTATAGTTTGGTCTCTTTATCATGAAAGTTGAACTTACAAATGTAGAATTATGTACAAAAAAACCTGCATTCAAAAATAAAACAATGTAAAACTTTAGCGCCTACAAGTCCAATCAGTCCTACTGCTTGTTCAGCCAATCGCTCAGACAAACAAGTTTGTTTACATTTGAAGAAGATAATGCTGCCTGCTTCTTGTTTACAATGTCACCTGAAAGGGGGAATGGGCATTTTCATGGCACTGTTATAGCCGATGTCACAAGGTATTTACATGACAGATGCGCTAAGTACTCATATGACCTTGATGCTTCAACCACCATTCCAGAGGACATGCGTCCATAGTGATGATGGGTTCTGCTCGATAATGATCCAAGCAGTGCTGACTGACACATGTTCATTTTCATTATCTGAGTCAGATGCCACCAGCAGAAGGTTGATTTTCTTTTTTGGTGGTTTGGGTTCTGTAGGTTCCGAATCAGAGTGTTGTTCTTTTCAGACTTCTGAAAGCATGCTCCATGCCTCATCCCTCTCAGATTTTGGATGGCACTTCAGATTCTTAAACCTTGAGTTGAGTGCTGTAGCTATCTTTAGAAATTTCACATTGGTATCTTCTTTGCATTTTGTCAAATTTGCAGCAAAAGTGTTCTTAAAATTAACAACATGTGCTAGGTCATCATCTGAGACTCCTATAACATGAAATATATGGCAGAATTCGGATAAAACAGAGCAGGAGATGTACAATTATCCCCCAAGAAGTTCAGTCACAAATTTAATTAACACATTATTTTTTTAACAAGCGTAATCAGCATGGAAGCATGTCCTCTGGAATGATGGCCGAAGCATGAAGAAGCATATGAATCTTTAGTGCATCTGGCAGGTAAATATCTTGTGACATCAGCTATAACAGTGCCATGCAAACACCTCTTCTCATTTTCAGGTGACATGGTAATTAAGAAGTGGGCAGCAATATCTCCTGTAAATGTAAACAAACTTGTTCCTCTTAGCGATTGGCTGAACAAGAAGTAGGCCTGAGTGGACATGTAGGCTCTAAAGTTTTACGTTATTTTGGTTTTGAGCGCAGATATGTAACAAAAAAATCTACATTTGTAAGTTGCACTTTCATGATAGAGGTTGCACTACAGTACTTGTAGGAGGTGAATTGAAAAATACCATTCCTTTTGTTTATTGTTTTTACAGTGCAAATATTTGTAATAAAAATAATATAAAATGAGCAGTGTACACTTTGTATTCTGTGTTGCAATTGAAATTGATATATCTGAAAATGTAGAAAAAATCCAAATATATTTAATAAATTTTGATTGGTATTCTATTGTTTAACAGTGCAATTAATTGCAAATAATTTTTTAAATCACAATACATTTTTTTTTAGTTAATCATGTGAGTTAACTTCAGTTAATTGACAGCCCTAGTATAGGCATATTGAGAAACAGGTTGATGCAAAGTGACTTAAGTCACTTTTGAAAATAGCACTTAGGCACTTTTGAAAATTTTATCTCTGGCCTACTATAATCCTTAGGATTGAAAGGAATTTATAAGGGAATGTATTGGCCATTCCTTTACATTGCTACAGCATTGATTCCATTACTCTTAAATTATCGTTAAACGTTTTTGGTACATGTTTATTGTACAGTGGTCACACTTCTTCTACTATCTGTTTCAAATTCCTTGGGAATAAGTGATAAGTCTCAAAATGGGTATGAATTGCTAGTATACAGTGAGCCCTAGCCTATATACGTCATAGATAACATTGCTCATTTTTCTGTTACTGCACGGCAAGCCAGGGTGTGCATCTACAGTGCACAAGCTTGTTCCACAGTAATGTCCTGTGTGCACACTTCTGCTAAGCAGTGAAAGTCCTGGAGTGCAGCTTAGCCTGCTGTGCTTTGAAGTAATAGTACAGTAACTCCATGCAACTTTCATTGCACATGGGACCTTACTGAACAGCAAGTTGGTGCACTGTAGATTGACACCCTGGCTTACTTCACAGTAAGTCACCCTGTAGGCAACGCCTGAGACTTTCAAAGGCAGAACACCCATAACATGCAATCTTGCTGTCATGTAAACCACATTAATTTGGATAGATTGGATAGAGGTTTTTAAACCTCTGACACCTCATTTAAATGGAGCAGCAGTATTACCCTTTTTTAAAGGCCTATAAATTAATTAAAAGCCCCCAAGTACTTTTATTAAAATCTGACTCTAAACTGTAAAACTGTTATAAAAATACTAGGAAGACATTGCATCATCTTTCTTAAGTATGTTTCACAGTTCAATTTTTCAACATAATGGACAAAAGTCAGGCCTGCATAAGTAGATGTAACTTCAGTTGGCTTTAACTGGGATACATGGGTTAAGAACCAGTAATTAATTTGGCATAATAACTTTGGGAACTGGTAGTTTAGCAGTTAGTCTATAGGCTTATTATCTTAAAAGCAAAATGTATTTGACCTCAGATATTTGCAAATGTTAATTCTGTAGGAAAATTCTAAAAACTACAAACCATTTTCAAGTAAAATTTAGTACAGTTCCTGTTCAAATATCATCCCTCAAGCATACAAAACGAATTCTTCTTCTACTTTGTTCACCTCCTTAGGGTTACATAAATTCACAGCAATATATTAAGTGTTTATCTATAACTCACACATTGCAAGGGGGGTAAAAGCATCCTGCCAGTTGTCATAGTACTCTTCATTAAACAGGTATTTTCTAGATTCAGATTTGCTTCTGTTTATTCTCCATTGTATTCTTAATGCCATGCTTGATACAGCTCCCACAATGCTCCCAATCCCACTCCCACTCCACCTCCCAAGCTTGGCCAAAGGTTAATCACACAAAAAACCCTGCTGCTATACATATTGCAGCTCATAATCTTTTAGCAGTTTTGGTTTCCTAGAACTTTTTTTTGCAACTTATTAATCAAAACAACCCAGCTGCACTTTCCAGACTTTCCAGATATAATTATTAATCTTACAAAAGATGACTGAATTTTTAATAAGGAGTTTTTATATTGCACAAGTGAATTACTAGCACAGGCAAAGCAGAGATACAACTGAATTTTGGATTCAGAAGGTAAAGTCTGGTCTGTCATCTGCTTGAATATATCAAACCTTAGCAAGAATACCTATAGGGTGTAAATAAAGCATGCTTTTCCTTTACAATGGCTCAGAAAAAACAGAGCAGAAATTTTTATGAAAATATTATTTAAATTGGCTATTATGTCTGAGCAAAATGTTTCCCTATGCCTCAAAATTGTTTTCATGTGCATAATGGGGAACATGACTCACCCATTCCCCCAAGAAACACAGGAGAGGAGGAGATATTAATCCGTCAGAAATCTTCGTCTGCCAGAGGTGAAATTTGTGAACTTGTGTCTGTGTAAATTTATGCATTTTGAATGTGACTTTGTGCAAATGGAACGCATTAAGCATAGTCTCATCTCTTCTTCAAAGATCATGGTGACAGTCTTACAATGTTATTCTTTTTTGTATCACAAAAATATCTGCTAACGTAACTCACAGGTAGAGCTAGGTAGAAAATGTTTTTCTCATCTCAAGAAAATTTTTGAGATTTCACAAATATTTGTCTTTTTCCCCTGAGATGAAACCCAGGCATATTTTACCAAAAATGAGAGAGACCCTAGAATGACCTCACTGCCAGGCCCAGCTCCAGCGTTTTTGCCACCCCAAGAGGCAAAAACAACAAAACTTGCCGCTGAACGGGGAGGCTGAATCCTGCCCGCCGAACACAGAGGCGGAGTGATGGTGTGACCAAAGAACCGTCGTGTCTCCGACGCCGAATTGCCGCCTAATGCGAAATGTCGAATTGGTTCACTGGTGCCTGGAGCCAGCCCTACTCACTGTACAGAAAGCTGTGAGGTCTGTTGTCTGGCTTGTTGGAAAAGGTGTGTGCCCCTGTAAGGGTTAGAGAGCCACAGAGTGACTTTCTGCTGCAGAGGCAGACCAGGTTAGCATGGGAAAACTGATCCATCCCTCGTAGAAAGAGAGGGGGAACTATATAAGTCCATGCTGAAGCAGGAAAAACCCTCTTTTAGCTGGACCAGGTTCTGAAAGGCCTGTCGCCAATACGGCCCTTTTCAAAGGGACATGTGCGACAGTACATGGTGTCCTTAGGAACCTGTTGACTGGTGTCCTCAACCATGTCCACTTGCCTATCAGTCCTTGCATTTGTCAGTAGGCTGAACGGTTACCCAGATCCTTGTAGCAGTATTTTATTTAGGTTTCCAGCAGGATGGTCTCGAAACACCAGCCCTTGGGAGGATACATGTCATCCCATGACTGTTAATATAGTTAGGGGTCTTGTGTGGATCCTGGAACTCATATATTGTTGTACATAATAGGTGGCCTTGTTCAGCATGGCATTCTGGTAGCAATTTTTTTTGTGGGGGGGGACTTTTAGGATCAACAAGCCAGTACATGGGTCCTGTAGAGATTCTTATGGAAGAAGAATCTGACAAGGTTGGGGGTCCCAGCACATGAATTTGGTTCCAACTCACCCAGGATTGGGGTGAAAACAGCAGTGGTCCAGGTGGGTATGGGGGCAAGGCAATTCAGGCAACTGGGTGTTGGCATTCTGAAGCATGCACAGTATACATGAGACCCCAGGTGGGGAATCAGTGTTACTTTTCCTTTGGGTTTTTATCCAGATGCTGGCAGACAGGTGAGGCAGATGGTAGTATGGATCTGCAGGCACAGCATTGTTTACTGGGTTTATACGTGGGCTTTCACATTGTCTGGAGGTTCTCAGCTGGGCCTCAGTGGAGAAGCAATTCTTAGCTGGCATGGGAGGAGTGACATGTGATGGGACAAGTTCATGTCTCTTCTACACACTGTAGGGGCCCAGATATAATTGTAGTTAGCCTTGGGGAAAATTATTTGGAAGTGAGTAAAGGGCTAGACAATGATCAGAGCTAAGCGGAACCTGGGGAAGATGCTGAAACTTTTCCCAGAATAAAAAAATGGCATGGTTGGACATGCTGCAACACAGGGTGTGGCAGGGAGCTGTGAAAACCCCATAGGTTGACAACATGAGGAGATATGTGAATAGGCAGGTGGACAAATTCATGGATGTCATAGTGGGGTCAGTAATTTTGCATCCAGACATAGCATATACGGCACCAGAATTATTCAGGGAGGATGGAGTCCACTGTCAGACTTGGGAGCTGAAATGTTTTTGACCAATATTAAAGGGGGCATTAGGAGATGTCTGGGAACCTGGCTATGTATGGGGGGAGACAGCTAAGCTAATTACTGGTGCCTCCTTGTAGCAAATGTCCAGTGCAGGTAGTTGATAGCGAAGGGATACAGTGATAAGATAAAATGAATTGGTCAAGGATTTAAAGAACGTATTATTTAAAGGAGTGGAAACAGAGAGGGTTCAGGGCTCTATGACAGGTATGGCAGGGGGCCAACCCCTGTTCCTTTATAGCCCCCCTACAACCCTCATTCAAGGGGCTGGGGACAGTGAGATCCCAGCAGCAGGATGGGTAAGGGGGAGGGGTGATGGAAGTCCCCCGATATATATATTGAAATGAGTATGGAATTACCTGAACTGTGCACCCCCAGGCATTTAAGAATAAAGTTGTGGCCTAATTAAACCACACCCAGTGTCTCCTGTCCTTATGCCATCACAGTTGTACAATAGTCCAGTGAGTAGGGCATTCACCTAGGATATAGGAGATCTGCTTCAAATCAGGCAGAACAAGGACTTGAACCTAGGTTACCCACTTCCCAAAGGAGTCCCTTAATCACTGGGCTATGTTGGGGCTCTTGGGGATGCTCTTTGTTCTTGCATCTCTGATTTTTAACCAGAAACTACATCCTGGATCTGAGAAACTTTCACTGAAACTGATCTATTCCCACAAAACGTTTCAGTTTCAACAAATTGGCATTTTCTGACCAAAAAAACAAACTTTAATCAAAAATTCCCACCCGCTCTACTCTTCTTTTCATAAGTGGCCTCTTATGTTGCTCTGTCATGTTGAGTTGTATGATATTGAAATCAGTATTTGCAAGCACAATAACTTTCATGTAAAACTGTTCACAAGAAAATACTTGGGCAAACAAAAGTGTGTCTCCAATTTTAGGAGTTAGAATAGGGTCCTTTTAAAAACAATGCACAGTTGATCATTACCCATTATGAAAAACAGATTGCAATAGCAAGATCAATAGCCTACTAATCTTCTTGACGCAATAATTAATACAGGGAGTAAGGTTCAATTAAGATTGTATTTGAGATCAGAGTTGATATGGCATCATCCAGTGGTATGTGTGTGTGTGTGCATACATGCGACTGTGCACAACTCCTTGATAGTTGTGTGCTGTTGGTATGAGGACTTTTCAAAATTTGGTCATTGACACAAAAGAACATACATCTTGACAATCTTCTCAGTTCCATTTTTATTTTGAAATATTTTAAAAAGGAAACTTTAAGTGGTATTGCAAAATTTTCAGAGATTTCAGTTCTTTTGCATCCTGAATCCACAAACCCAAGTAGTCAAAATTAATTATTTAAAGCAGGGAAGTTCTTTACAGAGCCCTGTACAACAATTTCCAGAATTAATGTCGTGTGATGGGGGGTCCTGTTTGTTGAGCGGAGCCACCCCCGTTGGCCCAGTGCGGGGTTGGTACACCGAATCACACAGTCGTCTGAACTCCCTGTGGGATCAAATACTTGCAACAATGTGGTCTCAGGATTCCTGGTGGGGTCAAGCAAATATCAACCTGTTGCCCACAGGCAGGGTAGGACAAGCAGTCTGTAGCCTCCAAGCCTCCTGGCTGGGGCAATGGTTACAATTAGGGTTTCTGACCTTCCGGTTGTGACAGGTTGGATCACAGAAACCCCCTGGGAGCTGCCACCTGATGTGCCAAGACTACTTTGGCCCTTGCTTTCCTGCCCTGCCAGCTTAGGACTTCAGTGCCCTGCCTGGTTTGAGCCAGACCCACTAGCCTGCTGCAAACCCAGACCCAGGTCTGAACCATGTCCCCTAACAGCTGTGGACTTAACTGAAAGCAGCATACAGAAGTGTTCCTGTCTTCAGCATTCAGATGCCCAACTCCCAATGGGGTCCAAACCCTAAATAAATCCGTTTTACCCTGTATAAACCTTATACAGGGTAAACTCGTAAATTGTTCGCCCTCTATAACACTGATAGAGAGATATGCACAGCTGTTTGCCCCCACAAGTATTAATACATACTCTGGGTTAATTAATAAGTAAAAAGATTTTATTAAATACAGAAGGTAGGATTTAAGTGGTTCCAAGTAGTCATAGCCAGAACAAAGTGAATTACCAAGCAAAATGAAATAGAACACTCAAGTCTATGTCTAATCAAGCAAAATATAGAAAAAAACCTCACCAGTTCTCTTTTACAGCTCTCTTTTACAGACTAGCCTCCTTCTAGTTTGGGTCCAGCAAGCACTCACACCCCCTGTAATTACTGTCCTTTGCTCCAGTTTCTTTAAGGTATCCTTGGGGGTGGAGAGGCTATCTCCTTAGCCAGCTGAAGGCAAAATGGAGGGGTCTCCCATGGGCTTAAATAGACTTTCTCTTGTGGGTGGAGACCCCCTCCTCTCTCCTATGCAAAGTCCAGCTCCAAGATGGAGTTCTGGAGTCACCTGGGCAAGTCATATGTCCATGCATGACTAACAGTTTTTACAGGCAGAAGCCATTGCCCACATGGTATCTTGAATGTCTCCAGGAAAGTTTCTTATGTGGATTGGAGCATTCCAAGATCCATTGTACTTTAAGTGCTTCTTATTTGCACATTCCTTTCTCAAGAAGCTGACCAAATGCTTTACAAAGATTACTTAAAAATCAAGCCAGTACACAGCCAATATTCATAACTTCAAATACAAAAATGACACACATACAAATAGGATTAATAGATTTAGTAGATCATAACCTCTACAGAGATATGTTACATGGCATATGTAGCATAAAACATATTCTAGTTATGTCATATATACATTCATAAGCATATCTCCATAAAGCCTTATGGGGGGCACCGTCACACTGGGCAAGGCAAAACAAATAGTCAGTCTATAGCCCCTAGGTGGGACTGAACAACCAAGCAGTCTAGGACCTCTGAGCATCCTAGCTGGGTCAAGAAAACAGCAACTGGGGGGTTCTAACCCTCTTGGCAGGGCATAACAAGCAATAGAGAAAACAAGTAATAAATGAGCCTCCTGGATGGGGCAGGCAAACAGCAACTGTGGGTCTGACCCTCTCGGCAGAGCGGAAAAAACAGTCAATTTGAAGCCCCCAGACAGGGCAGAGCAGAACAACCAAACTGTCTATGGCCCCTGAGCCTCCTGGCTGGGGAAGGCAAACAAACAGTAACTGGGGGTTCTGACTCTCTGGGCAAGGCAGAACAAATAGTCAGTTTGTAGCCCCCAGGCAGGGCAGAGCAAACAAATGGTCTATGGCCCCTGAGCCTCTTGGCTGGGGCAGGCAAACAAAGATTAGCCAAAGTGACAAGTGGGGTGGGGTGGGGGAACCTGGGCCCTCCCTGCTCCACCAGGTTCCAACCCAGGGCCCTGTGAAGTGGGGGGATTCACCATTAAGGGTTTAAGCACTGACTTCCACTACATTCCCTGGGTCATTTCCTACTGCAAGGTGCATTTTAGGCATCTCCCTGGCTGGCAGCCGTTCGACATCCCCATCAATCTCTGCAGTCATCTGGTTGTCCGCAACGTAGTCCAGGTCCATAGTTCCTACCACTTGGAGAGTCTCAGGCATCTCTGCAGGAACTTGCAACACATATCCTTCCTTCTTCTCAGCCAGCCCAGACTGAACTGGACTTCCTTGTTTTATCTATCCCCTCCTAAATACAACCACTGATGTGTGGTTACTGTTTATGTAAAACAACCAATGAACAGATAAAGAACATACCTACATGTGGGCTAAACCACCGAAGATTTAATTGCATTGATCAAATCAAATGTACTGACTGTACTATAGTTGCAGTAAGTTGTGGACAAGCAAAGGATGGAGGCCCCAAAAGAGAGAGAGAGAGAACTAAAATAACCGACTTTTATGAATAACTTTTGGATGTTGATCAAATGAAAATGCTTTGGTCACAAATACTGCTCAACTGTACACCACACAACAGTAAAATATCACAAGGATAGTCTAGTCAAATTTTTAAAATGTTATTCAATGGAGAAACCATCACCTATGATTTGCATTGAGTTTTGAGTGGAAGGAATGTGTTGGCATCATTTCTGGAAGCTGAATTGTTTTTATAAGCCTTCCAATAACTCAGCCAGTTGAATATCAGAAGAATAATAGATACACACATATTCATATCCTACCCAGCTATGGTTTAAATGATGCTGAATGAAAATATCTGCCAACTGCATCAAAAAGAGACGAAAGCTCAGTTAACTTTCAGCATGATATTCTTGTAAAATTTCACCCCTGGTGGCTCATGTAAAGAAAGAAAACACTAAATCATTACAACAAAATGCGTGAATGTAAGCTAACTTGTATGTCGTTTTTTTAAATGTAGGCCAGTGTGAATCTTCTGGCTGTGAAGTCTGATCATTGAGGGCAACAAAGATCACTGAAAGTCTGTGGGGCTATGCCAATTTACACCATTTGAGAATCAGGCCCAACAAGTATTATTCTAAATTGAATTTAAAAGATTATAATTTAGAGTGATCGAAGAATGGATGGCAAGTATGAAGATAGCCACTCTATATATGTTTGATATGTATATATCCGCAATGCAAGTCACCTTTTTTGTGATACAGCAATGCACTAAAGAGGTACTTATAGAAAAATAAATGAATGCCTTCATTTTTGTGCCTACTGTTTGGTAAATGATTCCTATAATATTTCCAATTCTGCCTCAGGAATTGCTATGAGGTTTCTATCAAGGTATCTCTCAACTGTAATGTAATACTGATCTCTTTTTTAAGAAATGTTTGTCCACTTGAAATTGAATAATTTAATATAGTATATCCTTTATGGCATTTAGAAAATGCAGAATGACTTGAGGCAGGAAACAAATGTACCTTTCAGACATGAACTTTACTGCTAGTAATTTATAAACCAAATTATGGGCAGGAAAACATGAGATTGTTTAATCTGTTTCTGGTCTGTCTTGTCTTATCTCAAGTGAGAGGAATTATTTAGGTAAACCAGGTGTGGAATTTGATGGTATTGAATTCACTAATCATCATCACCATTCTATTTGCAGCTATTCCTCATTTTAAAATAAATCACTTCACTGCTCAGAAGAGACATGGCCAAAGTGGTGGCTGTGTCGGTAGCTCATATTGCAGCAGTGGTTAGTGGTACTATAGGAGAAATCTCAGATGCTGTTAGTGGTGGATGCTGAACCCCTGTCTCTAACCACTGTGATGCACAAATATGACCTATCAGCATCAACAAACTCTTCTTGCAGTATACCTGGTATAGCCCACACAACTCAGGTCCTTTTTATTAAATTCTGATTACAGCTGGGGACTATTAACTTCCATGGCCAATTGTCAGTCAGCCTCTACTACTAGTGCCTCTGTAGACTACAATGGATACAGAGTTTGATGACTCAGAAGATGAAGCACACTGTCATTTCTGATTAAAGACACCAATTCCTAATCCTGGTATTGTTTAAAATACATAATTAGTTGCATGTACAGTAGAACCTCAGAGTTAAGAACACCAGAGTTACAAACTGACCAGTCAACCACCTCATCTGGAAATAGAAGTACGCAATTAGACAACAGCAGAGAGAGAGAGAGAAAAAAAAGCAAATACACTACAGTGCTGTGTTAAACAGAAATGCCTAAAAAAGTTTCAGGGAAAGTTTTAAAAAAAGGATTTGACAAGGTAAGGAAACTGTTTCATTTAAATTAAGATGATAAAAACAGCATTTTTCTTCTGAACAGGAAAGTTTCAAAACTGTATTAAATTAATGTTCAGCTTGTAAACTTTTGAAAGAAAAACCATAACATTTTGTTCAGAGTTGCGAACATTTCAGACTTACAAACAACCTCCATTTCTGAGGTGTTCATAATTCTGAGATTCTACTGTATTTAATGGCAACTTGTCTGCAGACCACTTTTTAACGGCCTTCTATCCACTCTGATGTTTGAGGTTCACACAACCCTTTTATTTACAGCAGTAAGTGAGGCGCTAATGAGGCTACATTGTGGGATATATCACAGATAGTAGATGACTTCAGGGAACTTGGAAGCATGCTGAAAAAGCATACCCAAGAGATCTTTTTCTGAGGTCTTTCCTGTTCCACTGCCGGGTTTTGGTTTTGTGGAACCCTGGTTCACCTTTACTGGGGAGAGAATGTTGTATAGTTTGGATGGCTTCCACTTCAGTAGGAGGAGAACCAATCTTCTTGGGGCCAGGCTGGCCAGAGTAGTCAAGAGGGTGTTAAAGTAATAACAAAAGGAGAAGGTAAAAAGAGGGGATGATATAAGCATTCAGCACAAAATCAAGATGTTCAGAACACAATTGATCAAGAAACCAAAGGACATGAAGAGAAGAAACTCTTGAATTGCCTATACACAAATGCTATGACCCTGGGTGACAATCAACAGGAATTGGATTTACTTATTTATGATCATAAACTTGATCTAGTTGTATAATACTGTAACCTGGTCGGATGATTCCCTTGAAACCTGGTAGCATGATTCCCATGACTGAAATGTTAAAACCAAAGGTTATAACCTATTTAGGAAAGATTGCTTGAGCAAAGGGGGAGGAGAGGAGTGGCACTCTATGTCGAAAATGGCATTACCTGTTCCCAAGTCACTGATAACACAGAAGAAAATTATATTGAATGCTTATGGATCAATGTCCTAACAGATGAAGCACAAGATGGAATATTAGTTGGTGTCAGCCCACTAAATCACACTAGGGAAGAGGATGGCAGGCTCCTTACACACCTAGCTATAATGTGCAGGGGGAAAAAGCTGTGTGATCACAGGGGATTTCAATTTCAGTAACATGCTGGAGATTTCATGCTGCCAGTACTGAAACATTTTTGGAATGTCTAAATATTATAGATGACAGTTTTCTAACTGAACAAGTGTTGCAGCAATATGGGGGAATTCTATATTAGACCTTTTCTTAACAAATAAAGAGAAACTGATCACAGAACTAAAAATTAATAGTACCTTTGGTACTTCTTTATTGTTTATCTGTATGGTCTCTGTCTGATTCTTTAATTGTTTCTGTCTGTTAACTAATTTTGCAAAATTTAAATCAACTAAGGTGCTGGAGTATGATTGGTTAAAGAATTGTTTCATAATGTTCTAGGATTGGTTAAAGAATTGTTTTGTGATAGTCTAGGATTGATGAAAGATACTATTTTGTAGCACTTTAGTTTAAAATGATTGGTTAAGGTATAGCTAAGTAGGACCCAAGTTTTAACTATATAAACTGGGATCCAAAAAGGAAGTTCTTTGGAACCTAATTCCAGGACAGAGCCCAAGATCAGAGCTGCCAGATCTCAACACCCTACCGACCAGACTGTATAGAAGCTGGAGCCTCAGACAACCTGATCCTCACTGGCCACGAGGAAAAGTTTGTCTGCCTGATTGGGAGTGGTGAGCATTGTATTCTTAGCGTGTGTATTCTGCTTTGGTAACTGTAAATAAATAGAGGTTAAGAATATTATCGTGTAAGGTTCATTTACTGGTAGAAGGTCCTGCAAACCCACAGAAGGTTAAGCCCTGAGCCCAGGACAGGTAAGGATGGGTGTCTTATGCCATGAGCCCAGGATGGGAAAGGGTGGGGTGCCTAAATTAACCAGTTTATGCCTTGAGCCCATGGAAGGGTAAAGGTGGGGTGCCCTAGATTGTGTGGGTAACAAAGTAGGAGTAGAGAGGTTGTTTTACCTTTGTATTTGGCACTGGTGTGACCACTGGTGGAATAATTAGTTCAATTCTAGTGTCCACAATTCAAGAATGATGTTGATAAATTGGAGAGGGTTCAAAGAAGAGCCACAAGAATGATTAAAGGATTAGAAAACTTGCCTTACAGTGATTGAGCTCCTTGAATCTACTATTCATCTTAACAATGAGAAGGTTAAGAGGTGACTTGATTACAGTCTGCAAGCACCTACATGGGGAACAAATATTTAATAAGGGGTTCTTCAGTCTTGCATAGAAAGGTATAACATGATCCAATGGCTGAAAGTTTAAACTAGACAAATTCAAATTGGAAATAAAGTGTAAATATTTAACAAGGAGAGTAATTAATCGTTGGAACAATTTACCAAGAGTCATGGTGGATTCTTCATTACTGACCATTTTTAAATTAAGATTGGATTTTTTTTTATAAAGATATGCTCAAGGAATTATTATAGGGAAGTTCTAGGGCCTCTGTTATACAAGAGGACAGACTAGATGACCACAGTGGTCCTTTCTGGCCTTGGAATCTATGAATCTAGGCTATTTTAGAAGTTAATCTCACCTCACATTGTTCCCTGTCCCCCATTTTAAACTATAATAATTTTATTAACATACTTTATACATTTTGTCTCCTCACCAAATTAATTTGAAACTGTTTGGTCTTCTTCTTTTATTTTTTTTTAACTTATTTCGAGTCCTATCAGCACCCGGTGGGTGACAATGATGTCAAAATAAAGATAGCAACCCTCTTACGTGCCCAGCACTTGTTGTTATTTTGAAGCTATCACATGTATTGCTAGGCAGTTCTTTGATTTACCTATGACAACAACCATCTTGGAGTTGTGCATTGTCCCTACAAATTTCCAGAAACATAAAAAATACTGAATGCCTGTGGCTGGGTTTTAAGTGACTGTGATTCTCTATGATTAAATACAGTCTCTCTTTCAAAAGTATAGGGACAAGTGTGTATTTTGCTTCCCTTTCTTCTGTAGTTTTATTTATTTATGTTTTATTATTGCATTTTCCTCTCTCTCTATAGCCCCCTATTCCTGATATATGGTGGTCTATCCGTTAATCCTCCACTGGTTTTCTCTATAACCTATTTTGCAGTAATCTGTTGGTGGAGTCTAAAGGCATTTTTCAAACTAGTTCATCTTCTGAGTCATCAGATTCTGTGTCCTGCACACATGTTGGTTTATAAGGATTCCAAAAAGTGTACAGACATGCAGTTTGCTAACCCAGCATACTATGCTTGCGGTAAGTATACTTTCTTCACACACACAGCTTCTTGACTTGCTACCACAAATATTATTTACAAACAACAGGCAATACCTGACTATGGAATTGTTTCTAGCTATAATCTCGTGAAAAAGGAAGCAGCTGTATGCCTCAGTATCATTTGGTATTAAAGAGAAGAAGAGAGAATTCTTGGCTGCAGTCACTTTTTCTTGGCTATTTACTTTGTGAAACATCTGGGCTCAACAGCTACACGATACCTAAATGACATCTACCCTCCTGGGAAAGTGGCTAATTTGCTGTTCGGTCTTTGTTTTATTTATTAAACAAATACTTAGGTTGTCCTGGGAACAGCAAAACTTTTTTACTCTATAACTATGTATGTTAAGCAATATTACAATTATCTTCAACATTATTATCATGATGCTTCAGGAGCAAATAAGTCATTTGTCCCAAGATACTGACCATTTTCTCCCCCAGTCCATCAATCCTTTTTATGATGAAAAACATGATTCTCCCTTTCAAACTCTCAATTATCACCTTCCCATGCATGGTTTTGGCAGGAGGGCATTCTGCCGTTTGTCTCTCTTTTCCATTCTCACTCTACCATTTAACAAATAAGGTCCCAATCATGAAAATGACTCCTGTGCCTGCATGGAGCTCTGTTAAAGTCCTGTGCACTTCCCCTTCAAAGGTCTGTGCTGGGGTGGGGTGACTTCCCATGTGGAATCGTTTTCAGACTTGGAGCCTAAGAGTGAGACCCTTTGTAACCACCAGATTTTGGACTCTAGCAAAAACTAAATTCAAAAGATTTTTTTTTCAATTGTTGCAAGTGCCAGTTTAAAAATGTAAACTGCCGCTAAGTGAAGAGAAATAGCCTCATGAGACTACCTCCCATACAGGGCCCTGTCCAGTTGATGTAGAGCTATTACAATTGCTCTTCACCAGCCATGCTCCCAGCCTTCAGTATAGATGGCAAACTGCAGAAGGGGGATGTCTGCAGGGCACTGCTCCATGGGCATCCTGTTTCCTGTTTCCCAGGGTCCATGGGAAAATAAAGTGTGAGCTAGAGCAGCCCTGATGCTTCTTTAACTTACAAATTGAAGACAGCCTGGCCCCAGAACACAAGGGGTACAATCCTGGCCTCAGTAACATGAATGGGACCAAGATTTCACCCTGAGAGTCTAAAAGTGGCTTAAGGCTACCTTTGCCTTACCTACTCCTCTCCTTGGTCCAAGTGCAGGAATAGAGTAACTGAGAACCAGACCTTTTAAATCCATGCAGTGTTGTATTGTCAATAAGATAAATCTTACAATGTTTTCTGGTAAAACTATCCAACAAACATTTTTGATTTGGGCTATTTTACTTACTCTGGCAAAATGAATGCAATATAATTGCTCAAGTTCATAATATCTCTTCTTCTGAGGAACATATAGTCCTCATCTTTTAGATTCTACAAAGAGAATTAGTTCCCTTTTCATTTACATTAACCTCAAAATTAGAAGTAATTAAAATGGAGCCAAGAAACTTGAGACTGAGAAATGTTTTGCACAGCCTTTGTAATTTCTTGCTTGACTGATTTAACAGGGTTTCTTATCTCTGTCGTTTCTGCAGTTCCTTAAAGAACAGTGTCCCATGTTTGGTTGTAGACACCATAGATCTGAAGGGAAATGATCACAATGCGCTGCTTAAAACCATGATAACTAGTTTTATGCATGAGTCAAAGTCTTCAAGTTGTATTTTCCTGAAAAGCTGATACTTTCATTTGCTGATTATGTATATTTAAGTTTCAGAGTGGTAGCTGTGTTAGTCTGTATCAGCAAAAACAACGAGGAGTACTTGTGGCACCTTTGAGACTAACAAATTTATTTGGGCATAAGCTTTCATGGGCTAGAACCCACTTCATCAGCTGTATGGAGTGAAAATACAGGAGCAGGTATAAATACATGAAAGGATGGGGGTTGCTTTACTAAGTGTGAGCTCAGTCTAACGAGATAAATCAATTAACAGCAGGATACCAAGGGAGGAAAAATAACTTTTGAAGTGGTAAGAGAGTGACCCATTACAGACAGTTGACAAGAAGGTGTGAGTAACACTAGGGAGAAATTAGTATTGGGGAAATTAAGTTTAGGTTTTGTAATGACCCAACCACTCCCAGTCCCTATTCAGGCCCAATTTGATGGTATCCAGTTTGCAAATTAATTCCAGTTCTGCAGCTTCACGATTTTTTGAAGTTTTTTTGTTGAAGAATTGCCACTTTTAGGTCTGTTATTGAGTGAGCAGAGAGATTGAAGTGTTCTCCTACTGGTTTTTGAATGTTATGATTCCTGATGTCAGATTTGTGTCCATTTATTCTTTTGCGCAGAGACTGTCTGGTTTGGCCAATGTACGTGGCAGAGGGGCATTGCTGGCGCATGATGGAAAATATCACATTGGTAGATGTGCAGGTGAATGAGCCCTTGATGGTGTGACTGATGTGGTTAGGTCCTATGATGGTGTCCCTTGAATAAATATGTGGACAGAGTTGGCACCGGGGTTTGTAGCAGAGTTTGGTTCCTGGGTTGGTGTTTTTGTTGTGTGGTGTGTAGTTGCTGGTGAGTATTTGCTTCAGGTTGGGGGACTGTCTGTAAGCGAGGACTGGCCTGTCTCCCAAGGTCTGTGAGAGTGAGGGATCATCCTTCAGGATAGGTTGTAGATCCTTGATGATGCGCTGGAGAGGTTTTAGTTGAGGGCTGTAGGTGACGGCTAGAGCAACCCCCATCTTTTCATGTATTTATACCTGCTCCTATATTTTCACTCCATGCATCTGATGAAGTGGGTTCTAGCCCACGGAAGCTTATACCCAAATAAATTTGTTAGTCTCAAAGGTGCCACAAGGAGTCCTTGTATATTTAAGTGTTATTTCTGCTTATATAAATATACAAGAAAATCACCTTTCCGTTATCTATCAACCATTAGCCTTCTCAGTTATGTAAAAAAGAGAATAGTAAACAAATAAAATAAAATTTATGAAGGACATATTCTTGGCTACAAGAGCTTGACTTCATTGGTGGATGATGTACTTTTTTCTGTCATTTCTCAGAAGAGTCATGCTTAACCTTCTTCTGTTTGAAATTAGTTACATTACAAGGGCCAAGGCACCTGTGTTGCAGTTCCACAGGATTTTCAACATATATAAGATGAACAGCATCTTCTTAAAAAATTATAATTATCCCAAAGGGCAGCTATGTATCTTGTGGATTGGCTCCCTTATTAGAGATGAAGAGTCAGTTTTAAGTGTTAGGTGTGCTGGGTTGGAATTAACAGAACTGACAGTTATAGCATGAACTTTTTGATATCCAGGATAATCAGATATACTTCCTGTCCTCTATTTACTTACCAAAAACCTATTCCCCAGCATTAATAGCTGGAAGTTACTTCAGTAAAAAGATTTTGCAGCAATTAGACCTATTCCAGTAAAGAAACAAAACAAAACAAATAGATGGTTTAATTTAATTGAAGGTGTTATTTAAGAGCATTAGTGCAGGGATCACTGCAGTGTATTCTAGTGTGCAGTTTTTACTGAGGCTAGTCAATATTTAGGGTCAACAGTATAGGTATGTGAGTTATGTGGCTGATGGAAACAGAAACTCTGGCTCCCTCTTTAGACAAAAAAAGAAAATTGAAAAGAGTTTACATGCAAGCAGGTTTAATTTGCATATTTATTACGTGCCTCAATGTAATTTCATGTAGTATTTCAAATTGTATTATTGAGAGTTTTTTATTGTATTGTATTGGGAGAGTTTTTTAATATATATTTTTGTATGTCTTCAAGTTCTGCTCTTAGAAATTATGTTAACTTTGAGATATACTAAATACGTGGACAATATATGAGAAGATTATACCATGATTCACCCTGATCTGATAATGAGTTCTATCTGTGCAGAGGTGCCCAAAGTGGGCAAAGAAAGACTGAGGAATCGGTCAGTAGGGTTTTCAACTGGAACACCCGGTCATAAAGGGACCCTGGAGGTTCCAGTCAGAACCGCCAGCCTGGCCGCTAAAAGTCTAGTCAGCAGTGCAGCGGCACTAAGGCAGGTTAGTCCCTACCTGTCCTAGTTGCACCCCGGAAGTGGCCAGCACTGCATTCGCCTCAAATAACAGGCAATGGGAGCTCGGGGTGGTGGTGCCTGCAGGTGCAGCAGCGCGTGGAGCCTCCTGGCCCCCCTGCCTAGGACCTGGATCAAACACTCTAGCCCTGCCCCAAGGCCCTACAGTGAGGCCGCCCGGGAGCCACCGGAGGTAAGCCCGTGCGCCAACCCTGCACTGCAATCCCCTGCCCCAACCCTGTGCCCCAATCCCCTGACCCAGCCCTGAGCCCCCCCTGCACCCCTCCTCCCTGGCCCCACCCCAGAGCCAACACCCCCAACGCAGAGCCCTCACCTCCCCTGCACCCCAACCCCCTCCCCCAGCCCAGAGCCCCCTCCTGCACCCTGAATCCCTCATTTCTGGCCCCATCCCAGAGCCTGCACCTCCAGTTAGATCCCTCACCCCCTCCCACATCCCAACCCCCTGCCCCAGGCCAGTGAAAGTGAGTGAGGGTGAGGGAGAGCGAGCCACTGACAGAGGGGGAATGTAGTGGCAGAGGGCAGGGCCTTGGGGCAGGGCTAGAGTGTTTGATTTTGTGTGACTAGGAAGTTGGCAACCCTAGCTATCAGGGGTGTGCTTCTTTGTTGTGGTGAAAGAGGTGCCATCAAAGAGACCTGCAATCCTTCAGGGGTTATACTGGTGGATCAGAGCTGACTTGGTCAGGTGATGATAGCTGAGTAGGCTGGAGATGGCAGTCCTGGACCAGAGCTAAGTTTATGCTTCAAAATTCATTCAAGACCACTCAAGTGAAATACGTTTAAAATAGTCTTGGCTGGATAAATGACTTGGACCCAAATGGGGGCTTTTAGAGACTAGCCCAAATAGGGGTAGGAAGCTCAATTTATGCATCAGGAAAACCCAATCTCTCTAGAGTGGCTCAATGCACATGAGGGCTGCACTATGCCTTGGGATTCAGCCTAAGGTGTAGCTGTCCCACTCCAGTGTATGTGAAAGAAATGGAGCTATGTGGCCACCTTTTGCATTCCTTGGGACACTGTGTACCTCAGGGACCACACTCAAGGGGCCCCCATGTGCTCATGCAAGCACAGGGATTACAATTCTGACAGGCATGCCTCACGCGGTGGGGGATGATGTGGGACATTGTGTCTGTTTTACTTTCACACATGCAGGATCACTAAATGAACTTCAGCTTGAAACAAGATGGAACTCTTCAATACATACTTCACATACTTAAGACTGGTGCCAAAATGACCTCTACACCCTACCAAGAAACTGCAAAGGAGATGGCAATTGTTGTGGTGGGATTTTAAAGCTATAATCTGCCCCCTTATCTAATGATAACCTCTTAGAAAAGGCAGGACAACATTTGGGAAGTCAAGGAGTCAAGGGAAGTCAGCTGAGCTGAATGAATTACTGATCTTTCAGTTTGAGGACTGAACCAAGGGGAAAAAACTTAGTTTAGTTCAAACAGAAACATTTTTTCTTTTGGGGGAAGGGGTGGTCAGTTGGGTTCATGTTTTTTTAAACCAAAATTTCTAAATGAAACAGTGTTTCAACATTAAAAGCTGAAGCTTTACAAAATGGTTGAAACAAAACATTTTGAAACCACTTTTCAATATTTTTTTCATTTTTTCCAGCAGAAACTATTTGCCACATTTGACCATGGATATTTTAGTGCCCCCCAAAAATGCATTTGTGTGGCAAATTTACTACTCCCTGATAAATATTTGCCCAACTCTAGTGATCAGCACTTTGCAGGTTGAAGTAGTTTATTAAAACCTGCTGTGCCCAGAACCTCCAGGAATTGCTGTAAGAGTGAACAATTTAATCACATTGGTAGGAAAGGCACCTAGATAATATATCATCATTTTCAATCTTTGCTGTCAGCCTGGACAATTGATTATTTTCTTATATGCACAGCTTTCAAAACTCACTTTTGATGAGCTCTTTATTAAGAAGAATTTATTCATTCTTCTACTTGCCATCTTTATATTGATAATAAAATATGTGATAGCTATTTATTGGCACTCAGTATCTTAAGCCAGAAAGAAAGGCTTTTACAAGCTACCCAGAACCCAAGGAATCAATGGAAGTTGGCAGAAACTAGCTTCTTCAATGTTTAAGACACTTTAAGAGTATTTTGGCAACATTTCATAGATGAGATCAGTTTTTTTGTACTGTACATTCACTTTAGAAGTTGTTTTCTTAAGTACACAAAAGGGTGAGAATGTTGTCAGTAGTTTACTGCACATAGTGATGACATGGTATGCAGGACAAACTGAGATGAACAAAACGTGATGTACAATTTAAAAGGTCTTGATCCCAACAGGAGACATGGGTCAGAAGTTTAGAAAAGAAAATACAGGGGGGCAGATCCTCAGCTGATTTAAATCTGCAGAACTCCACAGGCTTGAAATTAAAATCTGACCTGGCATGCCTTAGTTATCTGGGAAATAGAAATCAAATGAGGTGAAATGATAATCAAGAAGACAGGACCCAGAAGTAAAAGATGCATGGGTTTCATTCTGTACAGAATTACTAAAATAAATGTATGGCTTTGAAAGAGTTGTGTTAGTATCTCCCACAAAGTCACAAAATGGCATGCTTGCAAGCTTGATACAGCTATAGATGAGCTTAAAGTACAGGAGTAGATTCTCAGTTGCTATGTTGGTAAAACTCCCACTGATTTCAGAATTAGGCCTCTTGTCTATGTGCTGGTGCCAAGATCTTTTGACTTGGTCTCAAAGGCGCAGTCCCCAATACCCCAAACTGTATTAAGGGCTGAGATTCCTAGACCACTGTGAAGCCCTTGTTGTTATGCACAGCCAGTTGGAACCAGACACAGAATAAAGCAGATTTGTCATACACCCCTAAAGCACAGAGTGATCATTAAAAACCACATGGCAAAACTCCTATTATTTCCAATGGAACTAGGATCCAGCTAATACAGAAAATAGTTAATGTTAAGCATTTCATCAGCTCAGATAATGGCCATCAGGATAAATATAAATAACATGTAATGATGATGACAGAATCTCATGTCGAGATCAACATATAAGGATTCATCAAACAATATAGATAAACACACGTCTGTTAGGTCAGACCCATGAGAGAACCACAAACATGGTTACATGTGGGACAGACACATACAACCACATTGCAAGCTGTTGTATCCTTGCCTTGCACTACTCACTTTTTCCACATAAGGTGTTAATATACCTTGATTCAGAGCAGTTAACAGTGACATGGCAAATCTGCCACCACCTTGCTCTGTTCCTTCCCAGTTGCTGGGGTCAGCTTGACATGCTTTCACGTTTGATTTCATTTGTACTGGCCACCAAGTGAAGCATGAAAAAGGTGCCTTCCTTTAACTGACCATAAAATATCATCAAGGATTCTGGAGTTGGCCATATGAATGAAATACTCAGACCAACACAGCAGAGCTTTTGAGTGTGCTTTGAATGCCAGACATCTGATAATGATTAAGGTTTTTGATTTTGGGAATCTTGTCCCACCATTTGACTCTGCAAAGGGACCAAAGACAGAGCACATGGAACCGATCAAAATTTTGTATTATGGCCATGATATGTTGTCCGTATCTCACTGCTGGGATTCCCTCTAAGACCTTTTCCACTCAGCTTATCCAGGGCACCTTGTCCAGTTCTGAGAAAACACTTCATTCAGTTCTCTGAGATCCAAAAAACTCAGTTTGATTTCAGATTTCATCACTTTTCACGTTCCTTTATTTGCATACAGCAAAGCTACGCTTGGTTGGTCAGACTCAGACTTGGTAGATATGAGGGCATACCACACATCCAAAATTAACCAGAAAACTTCTTCCCTTATATACATGTACACATTACATTGCACCACACTTTTTAGGATTGGCTTGGTTATTTTACAGGAACTAATCTCTGTGCAGCATGCTCACTCCATGTGCTGTTCACACAGAACCTGATACTTACATTCCAGGTTTATCTTATTCATTGTCCCTAGCATCCAGGTGTTCCTGCTTATCTGAGCTAGCACAGACAACTATACTCCAGCACACTGCTTGTTAAGCCTCTATTTATGACTTAACCTACCATTCACCCTCCCAGTCATGCCTACTAAGAAATGTCAAGCGAGGCCTTCGCTTACAACCATATAGAAATGTTGCAATCACAACTGCCAGGTAGACATTTAACTTTAGTGCTTATTTTGACACCCCTACTATTCCACTGGCATAACACAAACTGTAAGAATGGAAGAATATAAAAAAGCAGAAAATATTACTATGAAAATGTTTCTTACACATTACCAGCACTGAACAGAGATGAGCTAGTAAGAATTTATCAAGGTAATCATTAGTAGCAATCAGCTCCGAGAAAGAAGAAAGTAGAAACTCCAAAATCACATACTGTGAAGCCAACTGATGGAACAGAGAAACCACAGTGAGCTTTCAAATGGAGACTACCTACAGAGAGGAGTTGTTACAGCTAAAGAAGAGGTAGGAAATTGTCAGCTTTGAAGAGGAATCGAAAACCAAAAGAAAATAACGAACAAGAACAGGGTTACAGAGTCATTTAAAATCTAAACGTTTGTTCAATTGAAATACAGTATATTACAAACATACAGTAAACTGTAACCAATATTCTGGTATAGCACAGACCTGAAATGTTACTAGATTGACTGGATTTCACTTTGCATACAACTTCAAACTAAATATGTTCTATACATTAAGGACCTAATCTGGGATTTTGGTGGGATTAAGGATATCAAAATAGAAACATACGACTCTAATGGACCTCCTAGATCAGCGACTCCAGTCCCCTGCTACATCAGACAACTGTGTCACATAATCCCATTCATAAATGTATCAGCTCCATCATAAAACTAGTAATGTTTCTTGCCCCCACTACCCTTATTGGAAGACTGTTCCAGAACTTCACTCTTCTGATTTTGAGAAACCTTATTCCAATGCCCAGCCTAAATATATTCATGACCAGTTTATGCCCATTTATTCTTGTCCTTTTATTTAAATAGCTCTGTTTTCTCTCCCTGGTGTTTAACCCCCGTTCCTCCTCACCTCCCACCCACACCCTCTGAAAAAATGCTACTCGTATGTTTATAGAGTGCATATTCCCACTCAACCTTCATTTTTCTAGACTAAACACATCAGGCATTTACAGTCTCCTTTCATAAAATAGGGCCCCCATACCCTGATCATCCCAGTAATCCTTCTGTGTACATGTTCAAGGCCGAATTCATTTTTCTTGAACATGGTACACAGTATTCCAGATGGACTAATTGGTGGCTCATAGTCACCCTGTGATCACTTAACACAGCCTTGTCTTTTCTCTCCTCTATTGTTTCCAACAGATCAGCCCTCCACTTATAGCAGACATGTTTGTTATTAATCCCTATGTGCTTGACCTTGCATGTTGTACTACTAAATTTAATCCATTTCTATTATTTCAGTCCTCAGGGTCATCCAATTTTGCCTGTGTATATTCTATATCCAAATTTTGTGCCAGCCCATTTCATTGTCACTCTTCTATTTTTTGTGCCAAGGTCATTAATGAAAATACTAAATAAGAATGGTCCAAAGATCAAGCCTTGAGGAACTATCCCGCCTCCCCCAGCCTGACAGTTCTCCTTTCAGTACAACCTGTTGTCATCTCCCCTTTAGCTAGTTTCTTACCCACTTTACAATTCTTATACTAATTCCTATCTTCTACAGCTTCTCAATAAATCATTTCCATATAGTACCATATCAAATGCCTTACTAAAATCCAGGTTAGTCTGGCACACTCTTCCTTTTGGTAAATCCATGCTGCATTTTATCCCATTTGCCACTGCTCCCCAGTCTTTATTCTTTCCTTCAGTGTTTCTTATAAAGTATTGCATGCTATTGAGGTTAAACTAATGGGTCTGTGGTTTCCTGGATCACTTTTTCCCTTTCTTAAATATACATACTATGTTTGCTGTCCTCCAGTCACACAGGACCTATCCCTGATTTGATAGAGTTATTAAAAATTCTTGCTACTAGACTAGTAATTTCACATGCCAGTTCTTTTGGTATTCTGGGATGGAGATTATCCATTCCTCTTGACTTGAATGCACTAATTTCTGAGTTTTGCTTCTACCAAGAATGTGGTCATTTCCATTTCTATACATGCATTCTGACTAGCCATCCTGCCTTTGCCTCTATATTCTACTTTATCATCCATATTGAAAACTCAGGCAAAGTATTAATTTAGATTTTGAGCCATACCTGGATTATTCTTAATCTCTATTTCATCCTCACCACTCCATAGCACCCCCTCCCACTTCTTTTCTTGTTTTCTATTTACGTATATGCCTAAAGATCCTTTACTATTTGTTTTAATTTCCTTTCCAAGGTGTAACTCAATTTGACTTTTAGCAATTCTCACTTTACCGCTACACTTTCTTACCTCCAACAGAAGGCTTTCTTTGCTTATTAATCCATTTTCTCATTCCTTGAAGGCTGTGTGCTTATTCCTAATATCCTTATTGAAGTTATTATTCATTCAGTTAGGTCTGGAACCCTTCCCTACACATTTTTACCTCTTTCTTGGGATGCAAATTCCAGATAGTTTTTGTACCTTTGACAAAGAAATGTCAAGTCTTCTCTACATTTAGGTCCATGAGCTCTTTGGATGAGTTGGCTTCACTAATTAGTTCCCTTAATTTCTCAATCTCCCTTTTGCAGCTGAAAAGATTTGACCTTTAATGTATGCACTGGGTAATTAAAATGTAAATAACATTGTACTAGTACACATAATATATTTCAAATACAAATGTCTTATCTAAATTTCAGATCCCAGAACAATGTATGTGGTGTGAAATAATATGTAGTATACATTACTAACATTAAATATCGGAGACCAGATTATCTGTCAGGTACAGCAAGAGGTGAGTGGCGGTGGTAAGAGATCTGGTCATGGCTCACTCATTCTCTTCTTCACCTTGGACATAGGTCCATACTGGAGGGCTACTGTAACATCAGCTAGCTAGATGCTTATGGGAGAATCTTCATGTGACCACAACTGAAGCAGGCCAAACCAACTCTTCACCCACAGCATGCTCCTGGCATTCCTCCTGTACCAGAGACTGTGGGGATGGTGGCATAAGTGCTGCATACATTAGCTCTATGCTCACTGGGGACTCCACTCCTGTGGAGAATCTTCAGGTAGGGCGCATGGAGCCAGTCTGTGCTCTCTTTCACCACCTTAGTGTCATAAAAAGGAACAGAGTGGAACAGGAAATGTCCCCCGGACATAGCAATTTAATTGCATATATTGTAAGTTTTAGAAGGGGACTGCAGAAGGTTTTCTCTGTGAGAAGAAGCTAAGGAATGCATATCAAGTGAAACTCAGTTATATACATCCATTTTTTCCTGGTTGCTGATGGACTGAGACAAGTTGATTAATTTGTTAGAGATATGATATCAGACTAAGAAGAGACTTTGGACTGAACTGCACAGTTGTCATATTCAAGTATCGTATCATTGTCTATACGTCTTCACTAAAAAGTAATTTGTCACTATGTAAATCAAGAGATAATTTCTCAGTTCAAAAGAAAAGTGATAGGCTATTGTTATGGGCAAGATAATGGAGTGGCTGATACAGGATTCAGTTAATAAAGAATTAAAGGAGGGTAATGTAACTGATGCCAATCAACATGGGTTTATGGAAAATGGATCCTGTCAAACTAATTTGATATCTTTTTTGATGAGATTACAGCCACACAATATTTTGATTAAAAAGCTAGTACAATATAAAATTAACAAGACGCACATTAAATCAATTAAAAACTGGCTAACTGATATGTCTCAAAATGTAATTGTAAATAGGGAATCATTGTTAGGGGGCTTATTCCTTCACCCACTTCCTTTCCTGGTCCTTCTCGCATGAACAGAGAGCAAGAATACCCGAAGTCCAAAGGTGCAAACAATTCAATGTTTATTGAGGTGAACTTCCAGCAAGCATGATTCCAGTTTCCTTCCTTAGTGTCCCCCTTCCCAGCTCTGACACCACAGAGCCTTACACCTGTGTCCTTGTTCCCATTCCTGCCCTTAGCCAAACATGATTCCAATTTCCTTACCCCCATTCCCTGTTCCCATTTCCCCCTTTAGCAAAACATGATTCCAATTTCCTTACCCCCATTCCCTGTTCCCTGTTCCCATTTCCCCCTTTAGCAAATGATTCCAATTTCCCCACCCCCATTCCCTGTTCCCATTTCTGCCCTTCACACACACACACCCACTCACTTCCTGACTGACTGCAGGCTATATAGTAAAACTTGAGTTCTGCTTTGCTATACCTTAACCAATCATTCCCCTGAAATTTAACTAACCAATCCTAACATATTGTAACATGATTATGTAACCAATTATATCCCACCACCTTAATTAGTTTACACCCAGCAAAATTAATTATAACAGCAGACAGAAACAACCACAGAACCAGACAGAGATTATACAGACAAACAATAGCAAAGTGGGAACTATAAAGACAAAACAATACAGAAGTGAGGATTTCACATCCCAGCTATTGATAAGTGAGTTCTTGCCAGGATACTATCAAACTAAGTTTTCTTTTACATCTTCTAGGCACTTCCCTTTCTCTGGAGGTGATAGGCATTATCAGGACAGGAGTGTATTCCTAACAGCCCAATAGCACCTTCTTTCAATGTGACTAGTTTGGAATGTGAGGATGTGATCGGTCGCTTCCCAGCTTATGGCTGCCTCTGTTGCTTAGCCAAAGGCCTTAGCCTAAGAACAGGGCCTCAGACTGTCACAGTAAGAGAAGGACCTTACACTAGCAAACAGTGATTTTGATTCTTTCTTTTATACCTCTATAACTAGCCAAGTGATAAGAATACACCTAAATTCTTAGAGTACAGGCCTTTACCGACAGGCCTGAATATCTATATCCTAACAATCATCATTAAGGACATGTGTTTCCAGTGAGATCCTGCAAGGATCAGTTCTTGACTCTACACTTTTTAACATTTTGTTTTATCAAAGATGTGGAAGAAACATAGAAATGTCACTGATAAAGTCTGCAGATGACACAAAAATTGGGGCAGTGGAAAATAATGAAGGGACAGGTCATTGATACAGGGGGATATGAATCATGTGGTGAAATTGGCACAAGCAAACACTATGCATTTTAATATGACTAAATGTATATGTATATACCCAGGAACAAAGAATGTAGGCATATTTACAGGTTGGGGGATTCTATTCTGGGAAGCAGTGACTCTGAAAAAGATATGGGGGTTGTGGTGGATAATCAGCTGACCATGAGCCCCCTTGTGACACTGTGGCCAAAAGAGCTATTGTGATTCTAGGATGCATAAACGTGGGAATCATGAGTAGGAGTAAAGAAATTATTTTACCCTTTTATTTGGCTCTGTTGTGACTGCTGCTGGAAGTCTGGTGTCCACAATTCAAGAAGGATGTTGATACACTGGAGACGCTTCAAAGAAGAGCCACAAGAATGATTAAACGAGTAAAGTGTAACTGGGTATACTAGCCCATTGAGCCTTGAGGGGGCCAGAAGACCGCATTCCAGGAACATTGGAACAAACAAAGGCACAGGAATGGCCAAAGCCAGAAAAGAGGAAGCAGTACGAGGGAATTAGTAATTGGATGGATACAATCCAGGACACGATCCCTTTAAGAGCCTAGGATCAAAAGCTCTGTAGTTTAGAGTGGGGCAGGGCTCAGCCTCTCGCCCTGCCAATCAGGAGGAGCTCTCTGAAGGATGGCAATATATATGCTGCCTCCTCCCTGAGAACCAGGATGATGATGACAGGAGAAAGAAGCCTAAGCCAGAAGGCTGAGCTCCAGACAGAAATGGCTGGGAGTGACAATTCTGTGAAGAGCAGTGTCTGAAAGAAGAGCCAGAGCTGAATATGATTCTTTGTGTTACGATGATGGACTTTATTTCTGGGACTTTGAGAATTATTTTTGAACTGTTTCAGTTATTAAATCAGCCCCAGAGTAGCGGTGGTGGTAGCCATAAGTGAGTCTGTGGGAGGAGGGAACAGTTATATAGGGCTCTGAAGGAGGGACACAAGGGCAGATCATTACAGGACCAGCTCAGGGCATGGGGAGATGCTCAGGATACAGTTGCCATCCTACAATTAGAAAACATGCCTTATAGTAATAGACTCAAGGAAATCAATCTATTTAATTTAACAAAGAGAAGGTTAAGGGGTGACTTGATTACAGACTGAAAGTGCTTATATGAAGAAGAAATATTTATAATGAGCTCTTCAATCTGGCAGAGAAAGGAATAACACAATCCAATGGCTGGAAGAAGCAAGACAAATTCAGACCGGAAATAAGGTGTAAATTTTTAATGGTGAGGGTAGTTGACCATTGGAACAATTTACCTAGGGCCATGGTGGATTCTCCTTCACTGACAATTTTTAAATCAAGATTTGATTTTTTCCCTTAAAAGATATGTTCTGAGTTATTTTGGGAAGTTCTATGTCCTGTGTTATACAGATGGTCAGACTATATAGACAATGGTCCTTTCTGGCCTTGGAATCTATCAATAGTTTGAGAATGAAATCTCTAAGACTACATTGTCAAAAATTCCTTAAACTTGTCCACAAAAATTGTGAATGTTCATTCATTTACACACACACACACACACACACACGCACACACACACACAGAGTCCATCATTGTACATGCCAATGCCTGTTTGAGTACTTGAACAGAGGATATAATAAAAAAGCAGATGTGCCTGCAAACAGTACTACATATACATACCAGTTTAGAGGATTCGAGAATATAGCCACAACTATTGGCATCTTCCAAAGTCACGTTTTTTAAGTCGTAAAATAGTTCTTCATGTTTTGGCAATGAAACAATCAAAGGTTACTGCACTTTCAATAAAGGCTAAAAGATTTCTGTCTGTGTGACTTAGATAAGAGTTTTTCCTCATCATAACTCAGAGAGAGGACATGCAGGGCAGGGCCAATTTCTGGCCTTTCAGTTACACCAGTGTAACACTGAAGTAAATCCACTGAAGACAAACTTGCACCAGCATAACAAGAAGCATATGTTGGTCCTCTATGAAATTAAGACAAAAATAAAAAAGGTTTCATTGTAGAATGTTGTGTGTATTGATATAGAAGCTCATGGGAGGTTTAGATACACCCTTAGTCTTAACGTTCAAGGCATTTTACTTTCTGGCAATGCATACTCAATGCACACTTGACTGATCGATTACACTGGAGCAGCAGGGGGTGATGGATCAGTCAACAGCATTCATATCAAAATAAGCCTGCATCAAATTGACTAAGCTGGCAGTCATATTTTGTCTAAACTAATGGGAAGTCTAAATATTTATATGTTTATTGGTTACCAGCATGGTGCAACCAAACCAAACCAAATAAACAAAAAAAGGCAGCACTGGTCCTTTTACATTTTAATCATTTTTCAGTATGCAGGGACTTTAGTCTCTTCTGTGATGCCTATGAAGGGGAAATAGAATCTGTCAGTCATTAAAATGAAAGGCATATAGTGCTGTGGCTGTCTGGAGATGAAATTGGATTTCTGAATCTGGGTCCTCCTGATTCTTTTTTTATTCCACAAAGCAAATTGCTTTGCCATAACTTCAGCATTAAACAGGAAAGGCTTCAGCTGGCATTGGTAGTACTAAAAGCTTATTAAGAGCCATACACTGTATTCTCTACTGAACAATATGTTTTGGAAGACCAGCTCTTGTAAAATGCAGAATTCATTTTCCAAAGTTTTTTATGCAATTTTATTTGTGTTCATTTACTGTTTCTTCTTCTTTCTCCCCTGTGTTTTCCTCTACCCCTTTTTCATTGTGTTCTTGTCCAGACATCATACTTTTCACATTTTTATTGACAGTGCTATAGTTTTATTTGAGACAAAGAAGACCATAACAGCAAATGGCTGCATTTCTGATGGGAACTCAGCAAAAGACCTTTAAGCACAAAAAATGATATAACCCTTGGATCCATTTCACCTAACACTCTGAGGAGGTATTTCAAGCCCATTGAACACCTTAGCATTTGCTTAGTACAGTACATCTATCTGATAAACTAACAGATCTCCTTTCTCTTGCATTATAACATAATTGCACTATGAATTTATATATTCAAGTATAGCTGTCTACATTTTAGTGATAGGAATTATATTCATATACTCCAACTCAAAACATGAAGTAATATTTTCTATAAGAAGAAGCTTTAGCATGGAGCAATATTGTCAGTATTTGCAGTTCATATCTTTTAGTAAAAACACTGATCTTTTTTTATTAAAATCCTTATTCTAGCTGTTATTATTTATTAATGCAACACCTAAACTGAGCTATCTTTGAAAATACTCATTTTCACAGGAGGCAATAAAAGATTTTATTGCTTCTTAACTCAAGAGTTTAGAATGTTTGCCACAGTTCACCTACAGTACATGCTAAGAAAGGAAAAACCCTTCAGACAGGCAAAGCAATTGTATGGGCCCAAACAGTTTATTCACTTTGGGTGTGAATTTATATGAAGTTGCCAGGATTGTCAGGAAGAGAGGGGGAAAAAAAAGAATATCAAGCAGTTGCTTAGTAGTTCTTTTTAAAGCAGTATGAGGTAATCTCATATGGATACATTCTCTCTTCTAGTTCACTCCCACAACTCGCCTTCCCAACAGTGTTTGAAAAAAATCTAACATCAGATATGAGATATTCCAAAGATATCTGTTAAGAAACTTGCTGTATTGAATTTATGACTGGTATAAGAATTAAACCCCAAAAAGAGCTTCTGGCAGTTACTTTATCAATCTAAATTTAAATGTGTGTTACTTGAGTCTCCTGTACTTTGAATCCCATAGCCTTGTCACAGTTTACTGTGCCTTGCTAATTGAGTTCTAATAACCGATGCAGCAAATATACCTGTGCTTTCCTGTCTTCATTTCCTGTCTTTTTAAATCTTTATTTCTAATCAACTAATTGTCGTTTTCCAAAGTATGGAGCTACAAAAAGGTGTTCAAATACTTTGCATAAAGCTGGAAGACACAGCTGGTACTGGTTCTCCATTTCCAAGCTTCATATACCAGACATTGCAAAAATTAAAGAATAACTAGGGTTGTATTAAATATTCACAAAAAAAATTAAAAAATATTGACATTTGAGAGTGTCACATTTGGCTGGGATTTTATAAAATTTGGAAAAAATTTGAATTTTGGATTTGAATTTTGAATTTGGAAAAAAAAATCGAAAATTCAAATAGCAAATTCAAATTGAACTATGTGAAATTTCATGTCTGGCATTTTTAATGTGAAACCACAATTTTGTATTCTGCTCTACTCAGCATTGCTTTACATGTTCATGTAGTTATTTTTGGCCACATTTTTTAAAGGCATAGACAAACTGGAGAGAGTTCAAAACTGAACTTCAGAAATATCTAAAGATTGGGGGAAATAAGACGAATTAGGGAAGCTTGAGAACTGGGCATGTTGGAGGTGTAATCCTGTGAGACGCTGGATATTTCCTGTCAAGATAAGTGCCAATTGCCAAATGAACTGAAAGGCCCCAGTGGTAGAATCAAACATGAGACTTGGATGGGAGAAGCACAACAGAATGTCTGGAAGGGTAGGTTGGCACAGGTAAAAAATTGTAAACTTTTTCATAGAGTCAGCGAATCCCTTGCTTTTCCACCTGAAGAAGGAACGTACTGAGGTCTTTCTAGGTAAAGTATGCATCCGATGAAGTGAGCTGTAGCTCACGAAAGCTTATGCTCAAATAAATTGGTTAGTCTCTAAGGTGCCACAAGTCCTCCTTTTCTTTTTTCTAGGTAAAGTCACCAGTCAGGTAAGTCTAGGGCTAGAATAGTGGGCCAGGGTAATATATTTTGCACAGCCCAGAAATTCCAGTCACAAAATTCTATCACACATCTCCTTAATTCACAAGCCTCACCTATCCTTGAATCACATGAAGTAGGTGCTCTGAGCCAAGTAAAGCCTTCATTTTGAGAACAATCATTAATTCAAACATAGTAGATTCAAATTCTCCCTTCCCCTTTTGTCTGGAACATGCTTCCTCCCCTTGCATATCATACAATCTCACTCTCCTCCATCAAATCCTTGCAACAAACTCATTTTTACCACTGAACTACCTGAACCTTTTCAGGCGCTCTCTCCAGGTTTCTGTCTATCTGTGTGAGCATCAGCCTGTCCTCCTAGAAGACAGCTGCTGACAAATGCATCCCCTTTGCAGGAATCAAAACACTAACTGTTTGTAGTCCTTTAATCTTGCAGGTCCCAGCATTGCGAAACAAGATTCACAGCATGTTGAAGACAAGTGACAGGATCTTTGAAGCTAATAGCTGGGCCCCATGATCTTTCTAGCGTGCACCTAGAAGTTCATATCTGAAAGCCGTTGTTTTGCTTCCCTATTTGTTCTTTTTGCCATCCCTATTAAGTTAGAACAAAACACATTCACTCAGGAAAGTCTTATAACACCCATATAAGTGATACAGTCTCTCTCAAAAACTAGTTTATTAACTCATAGCAGCTCCGACAACATTCATAACATGGTTACAGGCCAGCTCCACATCTGTCACAGCTACTACTCCTATGCTTCTGCACCCCCTGTCCCCCACCACATACTGGCACAAAGCAGAACCTTTCTTTTGCTAGTCAGATTGCTCTTTTTTCAGCCTATTATTTGAGGTAGAAATAAAGCAGGAAATTCTTGAATGTTTAAATAAAAAAAAAACTCTTATAAATAAAAAATCACACCTCATATTCTGGAACACTGGTACTGTAGGAATTCCTCTGTAGCTTGCAGTAAGATTATTTTCTAGGTGAGCCAGAAAGAAAGAAAACATCTGAGAGAAATACTTGGGCCTAATTGTATAGGAAAGAGAACGACATTTAGACATTGGGAAGAAGAGACATTTAGCTTTCAGTGCTAGAAAAAAAATGAACACCCCGCATCTGCTTTTCCTGAACAGCTCACATTTCTTCTTAGAATGTGAGCACACAAACTTGTTGCAATGAAATTTAGATTAATGGGATCATTTCTACATATATCAGGCTGATGGATTTCTGTGGCTGACCTGATAGCTCTTTTAAAGGGAGGCACGCATTGTATCTTAGGGCACCTCTTACGTTTTTGTCTTTAGTGCCATGATAATCCTTAACACATGGGGGAGTTTTCTATTTAAGGAGTATTTCATATTTAAATTATCCTCTAATTTGCTAAATAATTATACAAGGCATTTTTCTCATTATGTGTACCAGATCCTATTATAAATCGAAAATAACTCTTTAGTGGGTTTTTTTTATGAACCTCATCAATTTTTCTCTCCCTCTTGCCATTCAAGAGATTTCTTCTTTTTACAGGGCCTAATCTAAATCCCACTGAAGTCAACAGAAAGTCTCCAACTGACTTCAAATACAACAGGCCCATATTTAATTATGCTGTTGTTTGAGATGCAGGAAGTAGAGCTGATTCTCACAAGATTTCACATTTTAAAGCTTCATGTGGTCTGGACTAGCTTTGGACAGCAATTTAAAACTATCCATACTTGACCTACCCCTCTGATCCTTCTCAGATTTGTCCATCACTGGTATTTCTACCACAAAGCTACCTTTTCAGGGTTCAGCATTTCTTTGTTGTAAAACCAACTAGAACCTGACACATATAAGGTTGTAGCCCCAGAGTTTTGAAAGAAACTGAGGTAGAAGTTTGAAAATAGTAAAGACCGTACAACTTAATGGGATTAGGAGGTTTAGTTGTGCCATGATTCAAAACTGGGTTTGGGAAACAAAATTAGGTCTGTGATGCAATTCAACCATTTAAAATAGTATATAAATATAATTTACAGCATTACTTAATTAGCTAATAGCTAGTGACTACCTCTGACTGCCAGAAGCTGGGACTGGATGGCAGGGGAGGGATCACTTGCTAAATTGCCCTGTTCTGTTCATTACCTCTGAAGCATCTGGCACCAGCCCCTGTCAGAAGATAGACTGGATGGGCTTGCTAGACCATTGGTCTGACCTAGTACAACCATTCTTAAGTACCTACTTTAATGAGGGGCCAACTGTTTTATAATAAAATAAAAAGCTGTCCTGAAACATCACACAAAATATAAACTAACCCAAGCCTAAAAATAAATTGTGAAAGTTTAACTTTAGTTTTTTTAACCTCTTTTAATCATTATTTACACTTTTCTCTGCCCTCCCAAAGTTCAGCAGGAGTGAGATTTTCAAAGTCACATGAGAAATGTTTTGCCTTTTTCCTATTGGATCTGGTCTGCTGGCAATTGCATACAAATCCTTTTAGGTGGCTTTGAAACTCTGACTCTATGTGTCCGGTACCGGTTGGCTCCTGAAAGTGCAAGTTACATAATGGTATGAGAGAAGCTATTCTGACTATAGCTAGACTAGATCTGAGAAAAACATGATCGGTTGATTCACAGAAACCATCTCATTACATAGCTTGCCGAAATTTACACTACAGGCATGTGATGACTAAATTTTTTTGAAAGGACATTAAACTAGCAATAGCCAAGCAAGCACCCAGGGACATAAGACCTGTTTTAGCATTTTTGTATGTAACCTACTAGGGTAAGACCTAGTTACAAAAAAACTTCTAATCACATTTTATACATTAGTAAGGAGGCAGGCCTAAAATGAGTGTGCATTTGTTCACCTACTTTGACACAGGCAATTACTATGACTGCATGTGCAACCTGCGTGATTGTGTGTGCAAATGGCTAGCTAGGCACCTACTTAGCCCTTTGTATTCAAAACACCAGAGCTGTTCCCACACCTGAAGCATTAAAATGATCATGTAAATGAATTAGTACATAAAATACTGCATATGTGATAGTCCAGCTTTGAGCATAAAATTATTTTCTAACAGGAAAAACACAATTAGTTATAAGAATTAGTAGAGAAATGTACTATACACTTACCCTTAGAATGGACTCTTTTTTTAAAAAATGGGCAACAATCAGCAAAGTACTTAAAAACATGCTTAACTTTATAGTTAAGTGCATTCACTTACGCATGTTAACTTAACCAGTGATTTCAACAGGACTTTAGTATTTGCTTTAGTGTGGTACTGAATAACGGAATTTCTTATACAGGACACTTCTCTGGATAGTCAATATAGTTAAAAATATAGTGCAAATCTCAATTGAAATGGTGCTCTTTTTTCTCAAAATTCTGCTTACGCTGAACTGCGTGTAATAGACATTGCCTATTTCCTTTAATGGAAATGTTTTAAAAGGAAGCATGTAAGATTTATGTCACTGTTGGATTTAATGTTGAAATATACATAATCTTCAAGTGCATTACTTCTGTGATGCCAGATGAATACCAGAGACATATTTTTTCTACAAGATGTTTGGATTTTGTCAAACTAGTATAATCTAAATATTAATGAAATGAAAATATTTAACACAGCTTGACAGTCTGTATAAGAAAAAAATGCCATTACAGAGAAGAATTCTAGGAAAAGTGCTCAAGGCAGCTGGCTAATCTGGGTAGACTGTCAGTTAGAGCTGCAGTGAAGTTGATCGCCTTTTGACAACCTTGGTGAAGACCCTCATCATTTTTACACATTAGATTCTGCAGTAACTGCCATTTTCTCATCGCTTTCACTTTTCATCAAATATCTGATGCTATGCTAACTTCAGACACATTTTCTAGAACTCTTTCATCTTCAAGTGCTATGAAAAGGTTATTAAACTCTTTGTTTTAAAGATAGAAAGATATTACTAGCATGTCTTTACGGCCAAATGTCTCATTATCCCTTGATCCACCTACAACCTTTATCTCCATCTTTTTTCTTTGTTTCATTCTGATTTATTGAAGTCATCACTAAACTACCATATGTTGACAATAGAAAAAAAGCATCTCTGCAGTCGATCTGCTTCAGTTGTTCTTCCTGCCTCCCTTTCCATCACTGTATTATCAGGTACTATCTCCAGTGGATTTTTTCCTAACACATGCAAAACTTTTATTTCTCAGCTATTACACCCTACCTGAATCCTATGCGGGAGGCTTTCAGCCCATACCAGGCAAGATACTGGAGAAAACAATTTCTTATTTATTTCTTTTATTTTCTCTCTTAATGACTATTCTTCATTGTAATTTACCACTCCAACAATCCTTGTCATCTGCAAACTTTATCACAGCCATGAACTATATTTTCTTCCAGATTATTGATCAAAATATTGAATAGCACTGAATTGAGAACGGCTCCCTGAAATATGCTACTACAAACATCCTCACTACTTGATCATTTTAGATTACTATGTTTTGAGATCTACCAGATAGCCAGCCTCTAATCCATTAAATATGGGCCACGTTTTTTTTTAACAGTGATAGTTTTGTTTTTTACAGTCCAGGTCAAATGCCTTACCGAAGTCCAAGTATATTACGCCAACGGAGTTACCTTTATCAATGAGACCTGTAAGGTTGTCAAAGAACAATACCAAATTTGGTTGAAGAGATCTATTTTCCATGGTGTACAAGATTCCCTGAGGTTCCCAGCTGGAGGGAGAGCGCGCACACTGTGACTGCAAGCAACAGCAAGCAGCAGTGCTCCTCTGGAATAGGTCAGACGCCGTGAGTGTGCTCAATTCCCTGCTTCCTAGCAACATCCCACTGCTTAGGGCACCTCACTGCTGAGCCAACCAATGCAAACATAATTAAATGTAAATATGTGGCAAGCCCCATATAGGTGCTACTGAGAGACCGCTTTAGGTGACAGAATGAATCTTTTTGTCATGGTATAAAAGGTGATGGACCATTAAACTGCAATAGTAAAGACATGGAGCAATATACCATGCAGATTGCAACATTGTACACTCTGGCTATTCACTCTGAACAGTTACTGAACCACGCAGATGTAAAGAAATCAAAGCTTTTAATATAAGTATTTCTGAATGGAGTTAAAAAAAGATGCAGTATTGACTGATTGAAAAATGAGACCTTTTATATAGCTCATGTAGAATTCCCATAATCATAGAACTTAATACACAGTGTTGCTTATAACAGTCTATTGAAAGATGCTAGTGAATATGATGACCATAAGAATACAAGATGGCACCCATGGATCTGAAAATGATGCCAGTTTCTATGTGCAGTACTTGTGGGAAAGGATCTGTCCTCTATTCAAGATCATGACTTAAATAGCTCTGTGGGTAGATAGGGTTCTCACCCTGTTCTAAAAAAAAGAGCAAACACATTCTGTATAAAGTCCAAACTTACCCCTCCCTTGGGTTGGGTTGGATTTACTAACCTGGTAAATTCTAATAAAATAACACATATGCCATGCTTGGGTGTCCCTAAGCTTCCTCCCATAAGCTTAGATCCTTCTGCACAGTGAATCACTTCTACCTCCGTTATGTCCAGGGTGGAAATATTGAGTAGCATGTACCAGCACGCATAAGTCATCATCTTCATGCAGGGGTTCCAAAACCTGCTAGCAGAGCATTTCAGCAGAAGGAAGAGCTCTTGCCATTTTGCTACAGGCTCCTGCTACATTAATGGGAACTAAGGCCCAGACTCTCCTCTGTAATATGGCCACTTTGCACTGCACCAGCCGTGGATTTTTAGAGCAACGGTTTTAGTTCACTGGCTTTATGCCACTAGGATAAAGAGATATGGTGGTGGTACAAAAGGAATAGAATGGCTGCGATGTCCATGTGAGGGACCTGGCCAGGAAGGTGATATGTGGCCATGATGGCACTAACTCCCTATATAATAGTTTATCTTTGGTAAGTTTAATGTCATATTTTCAAATATATGTCAATGGTGCCCAGAGCTTTGGATGGATTCTCTTTGGTGACAAGTTTCTTTAGATCAAAATATAAATAAATAAATAAATAAATAAATATTGGCACCTTAAGGCTGCTGGCAGAACTAAGATCAGCCTTTAGGGTACACCAGGAAGTAGTCCAGAAACAGATGGATCAAGATCAGGAGTCACAAGGCCACCTTGCACATCCCCTCCTAAACTGCACTTTCAGGGCCTCAGCAAAAAGTAGCTTCCAGCTGAAAAAATGCATGGATTTCTTACTGGCTCAGCCAAGTGGGGCCTACTTGTTTGGACCTAGGAAATTATTATTTTGAGGTAAAATACAGGGCATCTACAGAGCAAGTGTAGCCAAAGGACAGTGATTCAACTAGTTACTTGAAATCAGTCTGTCTGGTCAGCATTTGAAGTGCACTTTTCAAGTAGAAATTAGATCCTTTGTGAGAGATCTGTGTGAATATTTGCAGCAAGATTGTATATTTTGAAACAAAGTGAAATATTTAGAAGAAATGTTCAGGATTTGATTCTAATTGGTAACAAATTTTATTAATGTACTTGTTTAGTGCCATTGGTGGTTGTAGAACTATCTGGCTGGTTGTAGAAACATCCAGCTATTGTGCTTATCATAGAACTTCAAGAGGCCTCGAGAGGTCATCTAGTCCAGTGCCCTGCAGTCTCAAACTGCCTCTACACCTTTTCTGGTGCCAAAAGACTCCACACTTTCTCTGGTGTTCCCAGTTGCTCTATTCCCAGCTGCCAAAACTTCCAGCATCTCCCCAGGGAACATCTGCAGAGCCATTAGGCATCAATTATTTAACAAATTACTGCACATAAAAAAATGAACATTTGAGAAGAGGACAAAATAAAATAAATTTTATATGAGAATAAATAGCACAGTAGCTATTGACTGCTACTGACATCTTCATATTTAATACACCCATCCGTAATTTAGCTGAAGCTGCTCAAATCACCATAGTATCCAGAGGCCTTTCTACAGCAGCTATAGAGTGTCAAAGCCTTGGCTATCACTAAGCCTTGTGAAAGAGGTGCATTTATCCAAGAGACGAGGGAGGGAGGCTCTTTGATGCACAAGGAGGGGGAAGTGCTCCAAACTTCAGAGGGGCATTTCAATGGGAGGTTTGTGTGGACCATCGGCAGGGCAGTTAATATATGTAAATGCAAAGAATTATATCAGAAAAAGTACATTTTCTAATTTCACAAGTGGAATCTTTTTAAAAGGATGATAAAGTAGCTGTCAAGCAGGCCTTTCTAATATGCAAATGAATAGTATGAATATGCATATGTGTAAATAAGCACTCTATGTAAGAATAATAAGAAAGAGCACTCTTAGCTGATTAGAAGTTGATGGAAGAATGGTCTGAATATGTTTGTCTGAGAGTGACTATCAACTCTCAAAAAGAAAAGGAGTACTTGTGGCACCTTAGAGACTAACCAACCAAATAAATTGGTTAGTCTCTAAGGTGCCACAAGTACTCCTTTTCTTTTTGCAAATACAGACTAATACGGCTGTTACTCTGAAACCTATCAACTCTCAGATGGACTAATTTAAGCAAGAACTGGGGTGAAGAAGAGTCATTGTTCTAGGAGAAATCGCACACGACTATTTTAAATTCATTAAGACTTGAAAATAAAACTTCTCTAATGGATGGTGGATGGGTTGAATCCTTTAAGAGGTCATACAGTGAATTGAAATTTCCTGGTAGTAAAGCAGGTTAAATTTCACTGTTCATGAAGGGGTGGATTAAAATTACAGCTGCTGTAGGTAAGAACAACTGATCACAAGACTGACAAAGAAAGAGAAAAAGAGGTAAGGCAAGTAGGAAGAGACAAAAGATTATAAATAGGATGGTGATCATTTTTTTCTCCATGTCCACTGAAGGTAGGACAAGAAGTAATGTGCTTAATCTGAAGAAAGAGAGATATTAGGTAAGATGTTAGGAAAAATGTTCTAACTGTGAGGGTAGTTAAATTCTGGAGTAGGTTTCCAAGTGAGGTTGTGGAATCCCCATCATTGGAGATTTTTAAGAATAGGTTGGACAAAGACCTGTGATGGATGTCCTAGGTTTACTTGGTCCTGCCTGAGCTCAGGGGACTGGACTTGATACCTTCTCAAGGTGCCTTCCAGCCCAACATTTCTATGATTTTATGATTCTATAAGAGTGTATGAAATGATTTTTATGATATTATGTTGTTTTGTTAAACATAAGCCAATATAACATTTTAAATCATTATTTATTTGTGGAACACCAAGAGTTTGTCCTGTGCTGCACAATACATACAAGCTTCGAAAGGGGAGAGAGTTTCAGTACTTAGAAGGACTCATGTGAATGTAGAAGTTGCCTATGCAATACTTTCCTTCCCCCTCCCCATCTAATTCATGCACAGGTCAGATTGTGAATGAAAAAAAAAAAAAGGTTTGACTGAAACTCATCGTAGAGTGATACCCCAAAAGGGAAATCTGGCAACACAAATAATATGGGTCCCACTTCCACATCAGGTGAACTCAAGAAAATGTATCTTCAGATCTCACTGTTGCTCTTGTATCTAGTGTTCTTGGGGAATCATATATCTTTAGAATGGTTACTGAACACCAATCTGAATATTTTATGGCCTATCTCTCTTTCTGCTTTTTTTTTCATTGAACTGATTCATGAAAAATCCTTGGCCTATAAAGCTAATAAGAGCTAAAGACTGTAATATAGGTGGTAACACAGGATGACAGAAATTAGAAGCAGAAAAGATTTATTGAGTCATCTTATTTATCCCTGTCCTATTCAGGTGGTATTTATATTTAAATTTAAGAATCCAGAAAAAAATTATAATGGAAATAAATTGTCTAAAAGATTTATTATCTTTGAAAACTCTTGGAGGAATGTAGTAGGGCAAACACATTACATTTCTTTAAAAAGGGAACAAACGGTATCTGGTGAATTATAGCCCAATCATCTTAACTTTGATACTTGGAAAGATACTGGAACAAATTATTAAACAATCAGTTTGTAAGCACCTGGAAGATAATGGGGTTATAAGGAATAATCAACATGGATTTGTCAAGAACAAATTATGCCAAATCAACCTAATTTCCTTCTTTGAAAGGGATACTGGCTTTGTGGATGGGTGGGGGAGAAGCAGTTGACATGATCTATCTGGATTTTAGTAAGGCATTTCACACCGTCCCATGTGACATTTTCATAAGCAAACTAGGGAAATGTGGCCTAGATTAAATTGTGGTCTGTAAGATGGGTGCAAAACTGGTTGAAAGACTGTACTCTTAGAGTAGTTATTGATGGTTTGCTGTCAAAATGGGAGTACATATCAAGTTGGGTCCCTCAGGGTTCTGTTCTGGGTCTGGTACTATTCAATATTTTCATTAATGACTTAGACAATGGAGTGGAGAATAAGCTTATAAAATTTGCAGAAGACACCAAGATTGGGTTATTAGAACTTTGGAGAATAGTATTAGCATTGAAACAACCTTGTCAAATTGGAGGATAATTGATTTGAAATCAACAAGATGAAATTCAATAAAGAAATTTAAAAAAATCAAATGCACAACTACAAAATGGAGAATAACTGGCTAGGCAGTAGTACTGCTGGAAAGAATGTCGGCATTACACTGGATCACAAACTGAAAATGTGAGTCAACAATACAATACAATTGCAAAAAAGTCTAATATCATTCTGGGATGTATTAATGTGGTGTTGTATGTAAAACATGAGAGGTAATTTGCTGCTTTACTAGGCACTGGTGAGGCATCAGCAGGAGTTCTGTTTCCAGTCTTCAGTGACACACTTTTAAGAAAGATGTGGACAGATTGGAGAGAGTCCAGAGGAAAGCAAAAAAAAAAAATGATAAAATAGAATACCTGACCTATAAGGAACGGTTAAAAAAACTGGTCATGTTTACTCTTGAGAAAAGAAGATTGACTGGGGACTCATCAGGTCTTAAAATATTTTAAGGGCTGCTATAGAGAATGATTATCAATTGTTCTCTATGTCCACTGCAACAGAAGATTTAGGTTTGACATTAAGAAAAACTTTTCAACTGTAAGGATAGTTAATTTCTGGAATAGGCTTCCAAGGGAAGTTGTGGAATCCTGTCATTGGGACAGGGATGACAAACACCTATCAGGGATGGTCTATGTGCTGCCTCAGTGCAGGGGACTGAACTAGATGACTTCGCAAGATTCCTTCCAACCCTTCATTTCTATATGCTATAGTACATGATCTGTTTTAGGAAGGGAAGAAAGAGGAGCAACAACATCACAAAAGCAAGGAGTGAATGCATGAGAACTGAGATATTTTCTGTATTTTCATGATGCTTTTCTAGTTTACTGAATCCTTCACCAGTAAAGGATTGCCAGATTTTGTGATTTTCTGTGCAGAATAACTCATGTGCAGGACCCTTTTACCCCACTCTTCACCTTTGATCAGGGACCCCGCACACACACATACACACACGCACACGGCTCTGCATTTCTACTATTATCTTTGGCCTCCCACTGTTTCACCATCCCCATTGCAACCTCACATGATGTTCCTTAGCTTCAGGTGAATCCACTTCATGTTGTAGATGCATATGGAAACCAAGAGATGAAGTCAAATTGAAAATTTTCACAATGAAAGAGAAGATTGATCATTTATGCTCTTTTGCAACTCAGAGGTACTGGACTCAGGTGGAAATATAATGTGGCATAGCACTGAGTCTGGTATATGCATGTGACGCAAGCCCCCCCCAAAAAACAGGGTCTTACATGGACACAGACCTAATGCTACTACTTGTAGCACTAGGAATAGGAAGATATTGGTAATTGTGGCTGAGCTGAGCATAGCAGCAGTCTGTGGGATGATTAATAGACTGGCAGCAGCATCGTAAGAGCAGTCAAAGAGGAAGAAGGCTGATAACATTTTTTCTGTTTTATAATATTCAGCCAGAATAAACTGAGCATTACACCCCTTCAGCTATGCAATCACTCAGGATTCAATGAAGGACTGTTGTTTGCATGCGTATGTATATTTGGCCACTGTGCATGCATGATATTTTTTCTCTTTCCCAGTGTGAGCAACAAACTGAGTCCAGACTTTTCAGCACCCTAAAGCGGGTCATATTTTTTAACCATACTTTACTACACGCACACAGAGAACAATTTTAAAATTGTACAGCTGGAAAAACATCCTTCCTGACTTAAAGCTGTGTACCTCAATGAGAACCCACGCATCCAGGCTAGTATCCCAAGATCATGCTAAGGAATGTCTGTCATTGCCACGTCTATATTAGTCAGAATTTGGGCCCTTCTGTGCTGCTTTTTATAATTTAGAAGGTTTTTGTTGACTTGTTTAAGGTCAGTTTTCTAAAACACTTTTGACATTGGATATGAAATATACTATACAAGTGTCAGTTATAATATTTGTTAGTGGGTAATAGAAATATTAATCCAATTGAACATAGAACTGGGGAGCTGCTAGTTGGCTGAGAATGTTATGTCACTACCGGAAATTAATTCCTGGCACTTAGATAATATGGTGATAGGTCCTCTAGATATATATAGATCACATAAACATGAGCTAGAATACATAGCTGTAGTGTTTTGAAAAGCATTTCCATGTCAGATTGATTGGAGATAAGATGTAACACTTGTTATTAACTGCACAAAACACTTTGGTCAGTCTAACTCTGCTCAGCTTTTGAAACCATTCACACGGGGCATGCTCAGAGGCATAACTCAGCTATTAGCATAGTTTCTCTTATGCAAGCATTATGTCTTCTCATTTGTATAGTCACTGCAATGGTAGTAATTTGATACCTTTATTTAGACCGAAATTTTAGATAGTCAGAATTATGCTGGCTGAACATTGTTAGGATATAGATATTCAGGCCTGTCTGTAAAGGCCTATACTCTAAGAATGTAGGTATATGTTTATCATTTAGCTAGTAATAGAGGTATACAAGAAAGAATCTGTGTTAGGGCCTTCTCTCACTGTGACAGTCTGAGGCCCTGTTCTTAGGCCAATGCCTTTGGCTAAGCAGCAGAGGCAGCCATAAGCTGGGAAGAGAATGGTCACATCCTCACATTCCAAACTAGTCAATATGGGGCTGTTAGGAAGGTGATCCGATCTATCACCTCCAGAGAAAGGGAAGAGCCTAGAAGATGTAAAAGGAAATTTAGGTTGATAGTTTTCTGTCTGGTAAGAACTCACATCAATAGACACAGCTGGAAAACCCTTATGTCTTTATAGATGTAGTTGTGAAATCCTCACTTCTGTATTGTTTTGCCATTATAGTTCCCATTTTGCTATTGTTTATTTGCATGGTCTCTGTCTGGTTCTGTGATTGTTTCTGGCTGCTGTATAATTAATTTTGCTGGGTGTAAACTAATTAAGGTGGTGGGATATGATTGGTTAGCTAATCATGTTACAATATGTTAGGATTGGTTAGGTAAATTTCAGTAGAATGATTGGTTAAGGTGTAGCTAAGAATATTACTATATAAATTAGGGGCAAACAGGAAGTAAGTTGGGATTCAAAAATAAGGAAAAAGGAACTTGGATTTAAGCTTGCTGGAAGTTCACCCCAATAAACATCAAATTGTTTGCACCTTCGGACTTCGGGTATTGTTGCTCTCTGTTCATGCGAGAAGGACCAGGGAAGTGGGAGAGTGAAGGAATAAGCTCTCTAACAAACATATGTACCATTACTCCCTAGCAGCTGGCCTTCAGGAGAGAGTGAGACCTATCTTAGCTATATTAGTTGTGTGAAACTCAGTTCAGTAGACTGGATGTTCAGTGGATTCCAATTTCTTTTTGTTCATTCTGTGCCTAACTCTTGTGCTTCACTTTCAGTTTGGAGCTCGAATAAACTTAGAACACAGATAAAAAACTCAGCCACAATTGCCAAGATTTGCCTGTTTTCAGGTTGAAACCATCCATGCAAAACACACATTTTTTCCTGCTTCTGTTTAAAATCATTCTTCAAAACCATGCAAAGGAAAAGGGCTCACTTTCACTTGAGAGTTCCACAGATATTAGTAAATACAGACTAACACGGCTGCTACTCTGAAACCTGACCTGAGTTCTGAGTTGACAGCACCGCTATTCTCCCTGTTAATTAGGCCAATAACCTTGATACCACTTTGATTCATTTCTATGCTTGCTCAGCACATATCGTGTATTATAGTATATCTAAGATCCAGAGGTTTTTTCCCCTTTGTCTATGTTTCTAAAAGTCTAGGAAAGTAATTTAATTCTATCCAAATCAGACAGCTAGTTGAAATGGTATACAGTAGCAGGGCAGTATACTAGTGTTACAGATCCAGTTGAGTATACCCAACTAGCCACCCACCAGACTGCCACGGAGGGACTCATCCACTGCATCCCCATGTGTTTTAAGCCTCCAGAGCCTGAATGGAGTCCAGCCATTGCCCCAGCGGGGTTCTTGGTACCCTTTTGGGGTGCACCTTTTCCTGAGAACTGGAGCCCACTATCCAGCTGCCTTGTTTCTCCTAGGTGCAGTGCTGAGCCTTCGGACTCCCCTGTCACTTCCACACATCATCTCTCAGAACTCCAACCCAGGGTTTATAGTTTAACTCTCTTCAGAGGTTTGCAGTAATTGTAAAGCATTTAACACTGAGAGACACTGCCAAAAGTCTAACATAATTGCTCTTTTCCTTAAACATATAAAGCACAAGACAGTACAGGTCAAATAGAACACAACAAACATCCTATGTAATATCCCTTCATCATTCACATGACAGAGGGGGACCATATATGTTCAAGAAACAGGGAGGGTGCCCTACCCCATGAGGCTGCTACATACTGGGTTGTGTCTCCCTCTTGAAGACTTATTACCCAGCTTCTGTGAATTTCTGCTCTCCTGTCCTGAGTTTATAAACTCCCACACTTCCTGTATCTGGCTTTCTGTTTTGTCTGTTGATAACTTTCCACTCTCTAACCTACTTCACTCTCTTGTCTGGAGGGAGGAGGGATCTTATTGCATCTTGAGCAAATCTGCTTAGCATTTCTATTCTCCATTCAAAGTACCATTGTTAATGTTAAGTATTCCCCCATTGTCTTCAGTCTGAGGAAGACATGCTTTCATGCTAGAGAAACATAGTGGTTACGCGTACAAAGACACTTTAATGATGCAGCAGTTTTCACAGTAACACTTGATAATATCAACCAGCATTCATAAATTCTTAAGACACATTCCTAGATCGCCACAACTAGATTGCTAGGTATTATTCAGTAGCCTCCAGAAACACATGAAACACAGAGAGAGCAATGGCAGAACAGTATCTGGAGCTATAAAGGCACTAGAAAGGTTTTAAATTGTGGTTTTGGTGCCACTGGGAAGCCCAGATCACACGCAGTCTGCACTTATAAAACAAAATACTACAGTATTTTGCACGTAGAGTCCAAAATGCTGTAGTTACAAAATTGGAAACTTTCTAATATATATATATATATATATATATATATATATATATATATATATATATATATATATATATATATATATATATATATATATATTAAGGTAAGGAATTACACTTTCCACCAGCCAGATATGGACTTAGGGGCCTTTAGAAGAACAAGAAGATCAATAATGAGTTGCTTTGGCCCGCTTACTACCATCCTTCCAGAGTTTTTTGTTTGTTTGTTTTTTTCCTTCTTCAGGCCTGGAACTATATAAATTGTATCATGTAGGCCAGGTTCCCTCTAGCTTTCCACAGCTCTAGTAAAACAGTTCTCCAGGTGAAACACCTGTTTTGTGATTCTGCTCTAAATTTCCAACAAAACCAGAGACTATTTCACATTTATGCCATAACAAATTGAAAAATTTAGATTTTTTCCCTTTGGTTCCCAGTGAGCACATCCATTACAGAGGTCACTGCACAGACTTAAATGATCTGTTCAGAACCTCATGCCTGATTCAAAGCCCACTGAAATCAGCAGTAGTCTAGAACAAATGGAATTTGTTAACATGTCTCTAGCAGGGCTGCACCTTTCCCCATTGTTATTAATTGCCTTCTCATTGCCATCCTTTGCCATTAGGATTAGCTCTTTCTAGGAGATTACAGGATTGCACTCTAAATAATTTTCATTTTATATGCAATATTCAGGCAACCCTATCACTGCAGATCTAATGAATTCTTTACCTTAATTATTTCAGGATAAAGTGTTGTTTATGTCTCCATCTCAGGGTTCTGCATAAATGTAAAACAAATTTTATTAATATAGACAAAGAAGATGTGAACATTCAAAGAAAGGTTTACCTGAAAATGTGTAACCTCAGCTATTGAATTCTATGTTATCATAAATGATCCTGCATAATTGCTTGATTTAAATTAAATCACACTTTACTCATTTAACAGTGAATAACAATGATTTTGACAACTGAAATCCTTTACACAATACATGGCTAATGTAGTTTTCTCAGTGGTACTTGAATTTCAAGAACTTTGGAAGCTTACTTTAGGGAACCACCTAAATAGTCAGAATCTTACATAGATTATTTGAGTCCTTTGATTCAGCTTAATTGTACTGGGAATCTCATGAGGACCTCATGGTATTTTTTTCTTCTGGGTGGGCTAGAAATACTTTATGAATGACTTTCCTTGTACCGTTTTGGTAGCTCAGCTAAAATCAGAAAGTTCAGAATATTACAAAAGTGAAAAATAATTTATTTTTTAAATAGCTATCCGAATTTTTTCAAATTTTACAAGAGATTTTTCTCATGTTTCCTTTGGTTTTGGGGCACTGAGATACTATGAAGATAAATGTCAATGTAAGAACTAAGATACATAGATGATTGGACTGCAGGGAGACATGAAGTTATTGGGTCAGAACTAACTTTCCCATTTCTAACCTATTAACCTGCCACTTAACATTTCATGCCAGCCTAATTGCCTTCTCCCCATGGGTGTCAGTTCCATATACTGTAAGGTACTGAGAAATATTTATTAGGTAACAGAACAATATGTGCTATAGGAAAGTTTATTGGGTTTAGGAGTCATAATCAACCATATCCTGATGAGTAATAAGAAAGTAGATGTTAGTGAGGGGGTGATGGAGAGATAGCTATATTTAGTGGTGGAATCTTGATGAATACATGGGATTCCGATTTATTTTCTATTCCCCAGAAATGTTTACATTTTTCTGCATATTTGCACAACAGGACAGAATCAGCACAAATCATCATTTGAAGGAAAAGTCTCCGGCACATCAGAAATGAGCTCTCAATTCATTCACAGCAGACATATAATGGTATAAGTGTAATACCATTCAAATTGTGAAAACAAACTCAACATCCCTGTTATTCAGATGGGGCTAGTTTAACTGCATGTGGCCTGGAGCTACCAGATGCACAAGGAGAGCAAGAAGGCTGCTACATCCCTTCATGAGCAAGAATATACTTTTCCATATGCAGCCAGCCATGGTGCTGCCTTTGCCTCTTACTGCTATCCACCTGTATTGAATTACGGAGGGAGCAGGCCTTGTATTTCCAGGGACTGGAATTCGTCTGGGCCTTACATGTGTTGCACAAGGGGAAAAGGAGGTTCCCCACTCCCTCCCCACTCACTGTGCACCCACCAAGCAGAATATGACCGTAAATTTTGTCTTGCCCTTAAATAGGCATATCTAGAAAGGCCAAAGTTCAGCCCTGGTGTGAGTGAGCATAACTCCATTGATTTTCACCAGGGTTAAACTTGGCACACACTATCTCTATTATGGTGGGGTAAAAGCTAAGGGAGACCTTGAATGGATCAGAGCTGGTGTGGAACTTCTGTTTCATGGAGGCAAGTCATAAACAAGAGTCACAGGCACCTTTGCGCCCTCTCCAAGCGGCAGAACATCACTCTGCTGTGTTTCTCTTCTTTACAATAGAGAAGGAGGTCTGAGGGTACCATCAGAATGGGGCCAACAGTTTTGACAGCCCTAAATCCCATGCATAGAGAGCATGAAGATGCCTAAGATAGCACTGTAGCCTATGGCCTGTAGTAGTGGCATCAGAGCAGTTGGGTAGCTGCACAGTACCTAGTAGTTAGCAAAGGAAGTGAAAGGATTCCTTCTTTCTCTTAGATCACCTGTGCAAAAAATATTTACTCAGCTCTTCAGGAGTTGGTAAGTATGAATGTTGCTTCTGCAGAAGGAATCTAAGTTGATCTGCAACAAGACAACTGTATTAGAAGTATTTTGTGCATTGTAAATGCTGATTCTGCTTCTGATTTCCAATTGCCTGGTGGGAGGGATGTATTTGCACATTATATACTGTTCTTTATATCATCTATGGTTAATTAATGCCCTGCATGTATCCACTGAGGGGCTGCCAGATACCATAGGTTTTTTCCATACTTGCAGAACTAGCACAAACACAATTCTCTCTCTCTCTCAGATCATGTCATAGCACACATTCAATCCTTTAAACAGATCTCTGAATTCACCAAGGTCTTTCAATTCCCCTCTTCTCATCACTTATTAAGTTTTGCACTGGCAGGAATTTGGGTAGTCCCAGAAGCCCTTCTCTGCTTGCTTCTTAAACATTGTTAAAGAGTATCGGTTGCAAATATGCCAGTCTTTTTATTTTTCTTACATACTATTCATTTGAAGGGAAGACTTTGCTCCCAGCCCATATTCTCCTACCTTTGTTCCTTTCCATTTTGTTCCTCTCAGAATGACAGTCCCAAAGCCCCATGTCTATTTGTAATTCTCCTTCTAACACAAAAGGAGAAACAGGAAACATTTGCTCATTTTCTCTTCAATTCCAATAAAAAGAATGAGTGAGAATCCAAGTAGTGCAGGATTGAGAGGACTTGACAAAACATTAAGTACCAGGCATGAGCAAAGGTTTTCTTTCTCCACTTCCTGCTAACCTGCCAGAGGAATCACATGCTAACGGATGTGGTAGAAGATGATCCTTTCCTTTACTCCCACTCTTTTGGTCTGAATGATCTATTAACATTTAGCCAAACGGAAAATGGATGTACAAGAACAGTTGTGGGAACCCGCTGAGAGGCACAGTAACCATGTCTTTGAGATGATTAACACAGAATTTGCAGCTTGAAATGTGTCTTAGTTTGCAACTAATCCAAAATGCCCTCACCAAGAATGGTCAGAATATAAATACTGTGAAATCACTTTGTAGATTAAGAACACACTGTTAGTCTATCATGTAGTTCAAGATAGCAGCTAAGAGAAACTGCATGAAAATCTGCTTGAGGGTCAGGATAAGAGATTATTCCTCTTACAGTATTCATTTCCAAAGACATCAGTGTCACAGGACATGCTCCCTTGCTTCTGTTTTCTTCTACAGATTACTCTGACACCTCCAGTACGTATTGCTATACAGTTTTTATAGCACTCCACCTTTACCAATTATGACAGAGTGCCATAATGTACCAATGCTATTTTCAGTGTTATTCAGCTTCAACCACCTCTTCTCTCAGAAGGGGAATGGGGATGGAGGGTGGGGAAGAAATCAATCTCTCCACTTGGAGATTTCCCTTGCTCTGGCACTGCTAGCTAGCTAGCCAGCCAGCCAGCCACTCTCTTCCTCATCACTTCTTTCCTGTGTACATTTCTACTTTCCCAGTTAATGGGCTAATTAACTCTTCAGCTCTCCTCAGCCAGGATGATCTGGTAACTCTCCTTGCCTCAGTCAGACCCTCTCCGAAAGAACTAATTGGAGTTACGGGGACCAGAGTGGTGGTTCAGCTGCTGGTTCTCAGCACTCTATCACATACGTCCCCCATTCCTTGATGAAAAAAAAAAAAATTCCTTACCTCTACCCTCTCTCCTTTACCAAGGTGCTTCTTTCTGTGTGTCTTTATTTGCCTCCAGGATGGTCCTTTAGGGTCCCCCCCCACACACACACACCACTTACAGGGTCTAACAAATCTCTACCAGCAAAAATCACATTTGGTGGAAGGAGTTCACCATGTCCTCACATCAGGGGCAACCTGGGGTCCCACTCTCTCCCCCTTTTGTTGTGGCAGCGTCTCTGGCATTGCCCTGCATACTCCTGGTTGCCCAGGGTCTCTGGTTCTCTCTCAGTCCGACTGTTTTCAGGGGAACTAATTGGAAATACAGGGACCAGAATGCTGGTTCACCTGCTGATTCTCAGCACTATGTTACAATCCTCAGCATCACTCTCGTCTCTTTATAAAGAGTCCAGAAAAAATAGTGGCACTTTCTACTTGAGAAAATGACACTCTGGCCGTTATGATTATTTCTGCCTTCAATGTAATTCAATTCTATTGTAAAGAAGATCAGTGGATTGTCCTAGTAGCATGCGTTCCAGCCAAGGATTTTAAATCATGTTGTTAATATTAATGAATTAAGCCTCCAATACTACCACTGTGAAATAGGCAAGTATTGTTATCCTCATTATACAGATGGGGAAATGAGGCATGAAGAGGTTAAGTGAGGTAAGCCTAAAATCATGCAAGAAGTCTAAGGGAGAATGTAGAATAGAAGATCTGCTGCCTCTTTGTACTCTCCTTTGACCACAAGACCCACACAAGCCCCTCCCACACAAGCCACACAAGTCAGGGACTGGAAATCAATTCAAGTCCTTTCCTTCCCGTGGATCTGACTGTGGGAAGGTTTGAAATACAAAGCTAGTGATTAATCAGTAGTTAACCTAATTTTAGGGACTAAATTTAAGCAATATTTGCTCATTGAAAGTGTCTTGTTCAAGCTGTCAGACACAGATAAGACTATTAACTGAGTATGTACAGGTTTCAGAGTAGCAGCCGTGTTAGTCTGTATTCGCAAAAAGAACAGGAGTACTTGTGGCACCTTAGAGACTAACCAATTTATTTGAGCATAAGCTTTCGTGAGCTACAGCTCTAAGGTGCCACAGGTACTCCTTTTCTTTTTGAGTATGTACAGAATATCGCCCTAACTGTGATTAGTAAGTATATGCTAGAAGTCATGATCACGTCATATGAGCCTAAAGATTCCGTGATGGATTACTCTGGAGGGCATTTTGCAAAAGTATCTGATATCACATATCAGAAAGGTTAAAGATCATGTAGCTCCTATACTGAATCTAACTCATGTGGGAGTTCATCACCAAATTAAGCTCAGGGACTGTAGCTTCTCATGTATGTTACATACATGCTTTTTGGTTATGCACACCACCTACACTGAGCAATGCTACTGTTAACTTCTGCATAGATTTTTTTCTACTATAAGGACTCACAAACATATATTATTAAATAGGAACAACACTTTATGTCTAAGCCTTTTGTGATAGTCTCTTCTTTGATGATGGGAGAATAACTTTTGCTTTTTCATTTTAGCATATTTTATAACCCTATTCCTCCCCGCATCAGGTCTCTGAACCATTTGCATGCCTCAAACCTATGTGATCTAACTCATGAATGTGTCAAACATTTTTTTTAATGCTAGCAGAAAACCAATTTTGTTATTCCGAACTCATTTTTGTTACAGGGAACGTTGATGTATGTTGTATCACAGAAGGTGGAACACAACCTTAGCAATATCAGAATGGAGAGAACCCTACTTTTATTTACCTGACCTCCCCTTATGAGAGTTACTGAAGGTGGCTTCCTAAACCACTTTCATAAATTCAGACCTAGCTTACTTAATTTTCTAAAACCAGCCATTAGTCCTCAGTAGTGAACTACCAAAATAACTGGAGAGCCGTTAGCTGCAGCACCTGGGTCCCAGCAGCAGGGGAGAAGGAGAAAGAACATGGTCTTTCTTAATATTCTTTATCTAAATATCAGCCGTGGAAGCTGCTAGTATCCTTGGACAGGAGACAGACAAAGGCATGGAAAGGATGGCAGGAAACGAAACAAGGAAGAAGGTGGTGTAACTCTTAAGATGGATGCTGTGAAAGGGGGTAAAACTAAAAACAGTTAACATTTATCAAGGAGCGTTTAAAACCAGTTTGTGTCAGGGAGCACGTAGATACTGGTAAGCTTTATAACGTACAAGTTCCTGACTCAGAAAATTTCAAATAAATAACACTGCCAAATATCACAGGTGTACAGCACATTAGCTGGGGGGGGGGGAAGGACTGTGAGAAATGTAATAGCAATTCTGTCCATAATATATTCATTTCTACTGCTTAGGCATCTGGTATACATACATATTATTTTCCTAGTAGCCAAAACACTCAACATTTATCACTTAAAATAGGAAACATTAACAAGGCACTACTGTATGAGGTGGGATTAGAAAGGCATTGAGTTGTATCAGTATATACCATATGTGAAAATTATGAGTATTGCATTGAGCACATATAGAGAGTTAGAGTTTCTTATGTTTCCCCATCTCTTCCTCTATCTATTCTATTCTATCTAGATGCTTGGATTGGATAGCCCTCATAACTATAGTGTCCAAACATCTCGCAATTATTAAAGAGTTCTTTTTTTCCTCACCCCATCCCTGTGAGGTAGGAAGGTATTATCTCCTTTTTCTACATGGGGAATGAGGCAAAGGGCACATTACATGGTTTTCCCAATGCCGCACAGAAAGTCTGTGACTGAGCCAGGTCTCCCACAACCCAGTTCACTGCCCTACCCACTCTCTCTCTAAATTACCTACATCAAGGGTCGGCAACCTTCAGCACGTGGCTCATCAGGATAGTCTGCTGGTGTGCTGCGAGACATTTTGTTTATGTTGACTGTCACCAGGCACAGACCCCACAGCTCCCAGTGGCACCGGTTTGCTGCTGCTTCCACAGCTCCCACTGGCCAGGAACGGCAATCCGTAGCCACTGGGAGCTGTGGGGGGCTGTGCCTGTGGACGGTCAATATAAACAAAATGTCTCACTGCCCACCAGTGGAATACCCTGATGGGCCACATGTCGAAGGTTGCCAACCCCTGACCTACATACTTATTTGGCTCCTTCATCCCCATGGGCCAGATTCTGACATCCTGGAAAATAGCACTTTACTCCACACTTAGCCCCACCCGACTCCAAGAATATGCCTCCATCAGAGCAGTAGGTTTCACCTATTCTAAAAGATCTGCTGTAGGAATTGTTTTGGGGAAGTGCCATGGCCTGTGTTATACATGAGATCAGACTAGATTATCACAATGGTCTCTTCTGGCCTAGGAATCTATGAATTAGTAGCAGTGGCTCATTTAATAAATTGTATCAAGCCAAATTAAAAATAAAAATTCAGTGAAACAGTAAGCCAGTCTGTACTCATTTTATTCAAAAAGGGCCAAATTCTGCCCCTTCATTGATAGATTTACCCACTGGAACAGATCTGGTTCTGCTACAGAAAGAGGAGCAAGGTTAGAGACCGATTGGTTTATTGCGGGCAAGATTTTGGGTCTCTGTACAACCTGTGCAATTCTTCTGTAGGGGACTTCCTCTCCTCAATACTTGTAAAAAGTTTATAGTTACACTTTGATACACTCATGAAACACACGAATGTGTATGAGTGTACATCAGGGGCTTGAGAATGCACATAGCTTACGGTGTGCATGCAACCCTCACTTATTCAAACGTATTGTGGTTTTTTTTAATGCAATTCATGCACTTTAGCACATGGAAATTTGGGCCAAGCTGCTTTGTGGGTATGGACAGTGGTGGGTTTTGCAGGTGGATCCATAACAATGCAAATCTACTGCCCATTCCCCTTCCAAGAGAATTAGCTGTAAGGAGGCTACTCTACTCCTGTCACTCAACTAGTGGAAACATAATGGTTCTACTAATATTACACAGCCTGCAGAGTCAAATTTCTTCTCCTGCTATTTGTCTGGAGATCCCCAGCATAGAGCCTGATCACTCAGGATTCTTCCTGGGTTCCAAAATATTTTTCATTATCATTACACTTGTAGAAATTGATAGAAAAATCTCAATGCACTGTCTATTTTATTCACACATAGACCTATTTATCATGTTTGCATAGCAAACACAAGCTATAGAATGAAAGGAAAATGGTGGTAGCACTCTACTGGCCTAGTTTTCCTTTCCTATTGCACTAATTGTATGCCAGTGCAACTTCAGGGTAAATCAGGTCCTGTTCCTCCATGCAGGAGCCCTGACTTCCATTTCCTACCCCCTTTTTTTTTTGTTCTTTCAGCCCTGGGGATGAGTGTGGTATAAGAATCTAAAGAGTATGGACTAAGTGTGTTGGCGTGAGTAGATTTTTCCAGAAAGTCCATAAACAGTGGTGGGAGAATCTGAAAAGAATGGAAGGTTGAGGTGACTTTGGATAGGTATCTTAAAGTATGACCATTCATCTGAACTGACCAAGCTGGAAATGTAGCAGAAACAGGCTGTCATGAGAAGCATGGACAACTAAAAACTGAAACCAAAGTAAAGATAACTATTTCACACCCAAAAAAATCAAGATAAGTTTTAGGTAAAGTTTTGGCACTGTTCCTGTTGTATCCAAACCAGTTTTCCTATGCCTAATACAAAGAAGTTGAACTGAATACACTGAAAAATCTCACACTTTGATTCTTCATCTATTTTTTTGAGTTAGTCATTAGATGAAAAAATTGAAGTTCACCTGAAGTCCGGATCCATAGCCCTCTGAAGTCAGTAAGAATCACACTGACTTCAATAGTCTTGGGATCCAGTCCTAAATCCTGCAGAAACAACTACACCTGAATGGTAACAAAACAGCATGATTCGCGTTCTGATGTCCTAAGAACATAAGAACAGCCATACTGGGTCAGACCAAAGGTCCATCTAGCCCAGTATCCTGTCTTCCAACAGTGGCCAATGCCAGGTGCTCCAGAGGGAATCAACAGAACAGGCAATCATCAAGTGATCCATCCCCTGTCGCCCATTCCCAGCTTCTGGCAAACAGAGGCTAGGGACACCATCCCAGCCAATCCTGGCTAATAGCCATTGATGGACCTATGCTCCATGAACTTATTTAGTTCTCGTGTCTGATTTTCTTTGGATTTTTAGAAAAATCTATTACAATTAAATAAGCAAGTAAATTAATTTAATAAAATAAAGGCTGTATGGCATAGGGCTCCATGAGAATAAATCTGACTTTGCCCTTTTCTTCTAGTTTGACCACATAATTAAGTTAGTAACATTGCTTTTGTCCACATTAATTAACTGCATCTTCATCAGACATGTGAACATCTCATTTCTGTATGCCATTATGCTTCCTCCACTTTACAGCATACAAAACAGGCTTCAAATATTGAATGGATAAGTACAATATATTGCATGTCAGTAAGTAGCATATATCATTGCCTTAATTGAATACAAAACCACCCTACATTAATGAATAATTTTGAATGAAAATTTACATGTGCCAAAGTACGAAATTCAAAACTGATTCTTAGTTCCAAAGCAGACCATAAATCTGCCTCTGTAAACATGTTGCATGTAATATTTGTGTTATTATATGTGGTGTTAACTTTAATCCCATTCTATATATACCTACATGCCAGATCTTCACTTGGTGTAAATCAGTTTAACTCCACTGAAGTCAGTGGAGCTCCCGGGATCAATACCTGCAGAAGATCTGATCCATATGATAAAATTACAGTTGCAGTGAGAACCATAACCTTGAAATTCCAAACTTTTTTCCTCTGTGAAATCTCAATCATAATGTCAAAAATGGGATTTGATTTTAATCATATTCTTGGCTTTGTTTTATTTATTTTAAATTAATGAAAAAATTAAAACAATAAATATGGCATGTGGTTAAATGACCTAAATCACGAAATCTAACGATCGTTTACATTTTCTAAAATGCCTATGTCCCATATTCAAAAATGGTTTTGGTGCTTTGGAGTGTAAGTCTCCCTGAAAGTCATTTAGGTGCTTTAGAATATTTTACTCCCTCCTCTCTCTACGCCCCCCCCCTCCCCCCGCATTATACATGTTGGGAGTGTGCAAACCAGAGTAGACCCAACCATATTGGATTTGAATTTGAAAGCACTAGAATCTAGCAAAAATTACCAGAAGATGGTCCATTCCAGTGACATCATAAATATAAGAATCTCAGGCCCAGAAGTCATGAAATTTGAAACATAACAAGACAGAAGCAAGCAGAGCATATCTTTAAATCCTTTGACTTTACTGAAGACAATTGCAAAGATGGCTATGTTTGAAGCATACTTTATACCTCTGAGAAATGTGGTATATGAAAGAGCATTAAAGGATCTTATGATAAACACCTCTGGTTTGTAGAAGCAAGTTCTGTGACCAGTCCATACCTGGTAGAGGAACATGACATGGTGTCAGCAATAAACTCAGAACAGGAACAGAAAGAAAACAGCAGCAACAGTTACAGATGAAGAAACATAGCAACAAAGTTTCCAGACAGAAAGAACATCCACAAAAATTACAGGATCTCATCAACATGCAACTCTTCAATATCCCAAAGAACTTCAGCTTGGACAAACCTTCACAATGGACAGACTGGAAGCCGTATTTTGCAAGATTTCGTATTGCAAACAAACTCCACAAAGAAACTGGAGATATACAAGCATCTTCTTTATGGTATGGGGAAACAATCAGAGGATATCTTTAAATCCTTTGACTTCATTGAAGATAGTCACAAAGATGACTATGAATGGATTCTGGCTATGCTTGATGCATTCTTTATACCACAGAGAAATGTGGTTTGTGAAAGAACATTAAAGGATCTTATGATGAACACATCTGGTGTGTATAAGCAAGCTCTGTGACCAGTCTATATCTCGTGCAGAAGTACATGACAGTGACCACACCGCAGCCCAGCAGAATGGTACCAGACCTATTGGGCTCCTCTGATTAAGGATAAGTGAATTAATTCAGTATATTAAAAAACAAACAAACAAAATCCTTCCTTTCAGAATTTTTCTTACTTCAAGAACTGAATTTGTATGGAATCTTTTTTAGAAAAATATTAGGAAAGTGGTTCTTTGTTCATTTATTGGATTATAATTTGCACAGACCTACGTATTTTCAAATTCTACCTTAGGCTGGAACCATGAGTGCTAAAATACACTAAGAAAGATTGTTCTTGTGGTATTCAGGGCCTGGCCCATCCCTGTGTCAAAAGTGTCACAGTCCTTGCAGGATTTCTATTCCAGTTTGCCAGATTTCAGAGTTGGAAATAAGCATATGAATGTTAGGGTTCTCAAATTAATCTGTACTCTGAGCTATTTGCGATTTGTCTATCACTGTATTGCCACCATACATAAAGTAGGAGAAAAATTCAGGGGGACTTTGTAGGACAGCTAAGTTCCTGAGCCTTGTGGGGATATCTAGATACATTCTTAAGCATACATGCATGTGTCTAGATAGCCACACTTGTTAGGCACTTAAATTGACAAGGAAATTATGTGCATGCAATTTTTAGCCAATTAATTTTAAAATTTGGCAGACTGTGAATAGATAACTTTGGGATTCATGCTGCCAGGAACATAGTGCTCCTACAAGGTGCAGAGTAACCTTAACTGCCATTGAAGTCAGTAGGAATTGAGGATGATCACAATTTCCAGGAAAGCTCAGCAATTTCCAAGATCAGGCCCTAAATACTGTCCATGCCACATCTGGGGCTAGATTGTGGCACTATGCCTCAAACTTCTGTTGGGCCAATGAGGAATTGCACTGCCACTTCAGGAGTTACATAGGTGTAACAACTATAAAAACAGGATCAGAATAAGGCCCTTTGTTGATACTCTTACAGGATGTGTGATGGAAAAGTACAACCCCGCACTTCTGTCTGAAAATATTTTGCCTATTATTGATATAAGAAAAAGTTAAGATTACTAGAACTGAGAAAGAGAGAAAAAATCCACCTTATTTTTTACAGATTGTTGCTTTGGTGCTTTTGACAGCATTTTGGGGATAGTCAGATTCGTGGTTTCTCTAATATAATCAGTCAGTGCATTAGATTTACCTGTAATTTTGATGACTACTTTACTCAGTGAAAGGGAAGAAAAAAATTAAAAACCACAAAAACTGGACAAGGGCCTCAGGTATAGCATCTTGAAAGTACTTAAAACTTGTATAGTTTTCAAGTTGACAGGGTCCCTTTAAGATATTGCTAAGAGAAAAGACTGTGTTAACTGATCTATAACACCAGAAATAGTGGTATCATTAGACTGTTCATCATAGACTAATTTCCAAAGCCCAATTACTCTTTTATCCTCCTCTTCAGTTGCTTTGAAACCAATGGAAGCAAATCAAATTATTCCATTTCAGTGTTCACTAATATCAAAAAGTAGTTTATCCTTGAAATCCAGGAAAGCGCGTTATTGCTTACAAAGTCAAACCGCTCATACTTGTGGGCTCATATCTTCTGGGAGACAGGCACAGTTTCATTTCTCAGCAGACAGCTAAAATTGCCCTGGATGATGCTAAACATGTGCTTTTATTAAACCTATCGCTGCTATTATGGCCTTTGATGCTACGTATTTGTTGAACAGCGTGAAACTACCAAATGATGCAATTTACTCCCTCCATTTTTTATTGTTCTTATATGTCATGAAAGTAATGTTTTGTCTGAACTCCCATTAGAAACTCCTTTGTTCCTGAGGAGTTATTTATAGCTTGACCATAATAACTCAGTCTGGGCTGAAGCATGGCATACAAAACCTTAGCTGGGGGTAATTTTTTTTTAAACAAAAGTATAATAATAAAAAACATGAAAACCCTGTGTTTAAAACAACAAGCTCCTAACATTAGCAGCACAGCCACTGTGTAAATGATTTCACTTGTCACAATATTGACCTTCTCAATCTTTATTTGAAAGATACAGATGAAAATTGTAGAACAAACAGACCTGTTTGCATTTTTGTCTTCACTGAGCCTACCTCTGCCCTAACCTGTGGGAAAGGGTCAGCGGGACTGTGAGGGCTCCTCTGTTTAGGAATTTACTCCCCGCCTTTTGTTCCCAATAATCTGAATGTATTGACACTGCAAAGCCCATTTATTTGGTCTGCAACACATTTTGGTTTGTGAAGGAGGAAGCTTTGGGTGAGGATATGGAATTTTATTTAGGGGATTAGGATTTTGATGTGTGAGCTCTTTGGGACCAGGCCTGTCTTTTTCTTTCATGTCTGTACAGTGTAGGGTGACTAGGTGTCCAGTTTTCGACCCAGTCCAAAAGGGATCCTGGCCACTCCAGTCAGCACCGCTGACCGGGCTGTTGACTGTCCAGTTGGCGTTGCAAGGCTGTGGGGCTGGCAGGCTCCCTATTAGCCTCCGTGCTGCGTGGCTACCGGGAAGCAGCTGGCATGTCCCCACTCTGGCTCCTACGCATAGGGGCAGCCAGGGAGCGCCGCACGCTGCCCCCATTCCAAGCACCTCCCCTGCAGCTCCCATTGTCTGGGAACCACAGCCAATGGGAGCTGTGGGGGCGGCGCCTGCAGACGGGGCACAGCGCAGAGCTGCCTGGCCACACATGTTGGAGCCAGGGGGGACATGCCGGCTGCTTCCCGGGAACCACATGGCACGGAGGCTAGCAGGGAGCCTGCCAGTCCCACAGCCTGGCACCGCCAACTGGAAAAGGGGGCAGGGCATGGGGGGGCCTCGGAGGAGGGGCAGGGCAGGGGGTGGGGTAAGGGGGTTTGGTTTTTTGCAAGTAGAAAGTTGGCAACCCTTGTACAGTGCCTAGCACCCAGGGGCCCCAATTTCCAGCTGGAGTTTTTCAGATTTATCTCAATACAAATAATTCAGGGCATGGGAGCTGGGGTGAGGATATCTCTCAGCTTTGAGCACAAGTGTTTTATGTGCAGAGAATAGGTAGTTTTTTTGCTACAGATCTTTGTATTTTCACTGGATTTTGTTTCTCAAGACTGGTGAAGAGAGCCTCCAGCCTGGGATCAGCCTCTTTCAATGTGTCATATGCTGGAAGTGAAATAAAGAAATAAACAAACTAATAACCGTGGAGACTGAGAAGGGTAAAAGTAAAGAACTGAAAATTATGAGGGAGCAGAGCTGCAAATACATTGTAAATTAGTTCCAGTGAGTCCAGAATAGAAAGACACAGTAAATGTAGGGAGAAATAGAAGTGAAAATTAATGTCATTTGTAGCTAAAGCAAACTGAGGTGAGATTCGAGGAGAGGATAAGTTATACATAGCTTGGAAGGACAGAGACAGATGAGGTTGACAAATGAAAGACACCCCTAATGTCAAGAAGTGTGGGAACTGTCAATGAGGAGTCCAAGACTGAGGTGAGTGAGTGGCTGGGGGAGTAGGTGAATACATATAGGATCAAGAAGGTCAGACATTTTAGGATGTGAATTTTTTATGCATGTACATCACCCACCAGGACCCAATGGACTGTAGCTGCTCTGAAAAAGTAAACCTGTAATTTAATACTGAGTAAATATTGTACATTTTAAAAACATTGATGTCTTTGTTACACTGTACTCTGTAATGGGTGGGAAGGACTAAAGCACAAAGAAGATAGCATTTTAGATTTTATTTGCAATTGATTTTTGGTACTAAACAACTTAAAGTTATATAAACTGCAGAAAGTGGAAATATAATAATAATAATTAATAATAGCCCAAATCAAATAACCTACATAAATGTACAGAGACCTAAGAGTACAAAAGAGGGAATCTAACTAGGTTTTAGATTTCAGTGGTGAGGAATATGTCGGGAAGGTTTTGTGACATAAATTAGATGCTGCATCTGCTAAGACCTTGTTGTAAGTCCATGTGCAGTGCCAGGTTTTTATATTGTTTCCCTATGCTCGGGAAGAACTCCCATGGAAATCAGGATTGAGCTGCAGAATAAAGCTTTAACTGTTGACTATTGAAACCAGCTCAGGACAGAACTCCCTGGCTCTGGGTAGAGTTAACACTGTCACCAAGCATCTAAGTTGTGGTTAAGGTGGGGGTCTTCAAATAGGCTAAAATATGCATTGTTCATAAAAAAAAAGAAAAAGTAGTATTGGATCAATATTCACACAAAACTGTCACAGGCAAGAGTCTCAGAAAGCCACATTTTGCCCTTGAGATGCAGGAGCTTGGGGGAGTTGATTTTAAAGGCAAAAGAAAATAATACTGATTCTATGGCTGGTCTTTTTTTTTTTTCCAATGAAACTATTTTTTGACAGAAAATTCAGCTTTGAATTAAATGATTTTTTTTTCAGAAAAAGGGTCTGCTTTCTGGGGAAAGTTTTGATAGTCCACTGAACAAATAAAAATTGGAATATTTCAGCCCCAAACCAAATAGCTTCTATTATAAATGACATTGTGTGGCTCATTGCAGTTGTAGTCCTGGTTCCTTTATTTCTCAAAGAGAAGGAAATGGAAGCTAGCATCTTACATTCATTTCTCACTCCCTTTGTGTTGCTGGACGTGATTCACAAAGTTCAGGGAAACAGTGAATTGGGACAAAGAGCCTTCTCTTCCTGTCCTAAACTGTGAGTAGTGTTGCTCAATGTAAAACAACATGCTGCATTTCACCTTTGATGCATATGCAGTTCATCCATGGATAACATAGTTTGTAAAGCACTTTGGGCTCCTTTGGTATGAAATGTGTTCAGTATCACTCTAAGGTGTTCATATTAATAACACCTAAAACAGAAATCCTAAGGCAATACTCTGTTAATTTCTAACGTTCATATAGAGCCATTATCTCACAAATCATGAGGCAAGGAGAAAGACGTACAATGGGATTAATGAATTAAGAGTAGTCTCTGCAAGTGCAGTATTATTTTTATTTTATTTTTACTGAATATTAACTAGTCAAGTGTCTTCTGGGATTGTATAAGTTATTTTTCTGTGCTCTTCACATACATAGAGGCACGCAGATGTTCCTTTGTCTTTTCCTCTTTGCAATATGAACCAACATAAATATAGCTGCTACAGATTACAGCAACAATTTGAGGTAGCATAAAGCTGCTTGAGGTAGTATAAAGCTGCAGACTTTTCAGTCCAAGTGGTCCATGACAGTAGATAGAAGGTTCAAATTTCTACAAATACCTTTACTTGTGGTGCAGTTGCTCTTGTTGTTCAGAAATTATAGAGCTAAACATGACACCCCTAACAATTTGGCTGTGATTCTGAGCCCAGAACTAGTATTGAAAACTCTGAGTGTATTCTGGACTCTCTTCTAACCATGAAAAAGTTTCAATCCCTTCAGTGCCATCTGTGTCAAGTCTGTTAAGTTATAATTATCCAGGATCTAAACAATGGAATTAGTACATATCAGCCTTTTATTTCTTTTTTGTCTTGAGGGGGAATCTCCTTTCTAATGTAAGTCTTCAGAAACTGGAAGCAGAGATTCCAAAATTTTAAAGGGCAATTTGTTTTTCTTTCAGTTACTGATCAAACTAAGGTGATTGTTAATTGCACAGTTGTGGAAACAACAGCAGATATAGTTGTCACCCAGATACTAATGTATTTCCTTCCTTTTTTCTTTTCCTGTCTTCCACTATCCTGAGATTATTTTGGTCTCCAGCCCTGCACCCTAGGCTTCTTCCATAGCTTCCTTGCATGTCCCTTCTTTTCGATCCCTCCTTTCCTCTAACTCAGGCCCTCTTTGTTGATCCTTCTTCCAGCACTGGTCTCCTATTCCATTCATTTATCTTTGCTGTTTCTAGTCTGGGCCCACCATCTCTGCAGAGAGGAGGCCCCCTCACCCCAATCCTTCTCCTTTCCTCCTATCATTGATCCTCCAGTACCCACCTCAAAATGAACTGTTGGAGCAGCTGTAGGGATGGAGAAGGAGCTTGTCAAGCCACTTCAAACTCCCCAGCTTTTAGCTTCATTGGGAGAGAGCCGAGCAAGGGCAGAGCAAAGCTCAGCAGGACTCTTTTTTCCTTCCCCTTTCGCAGTCCTGCAGACTAATGGTGGGATGAGAGATCTGAGATCATGCCCCTCTTCCCCACCCAACCTCCCTGGAGCTACTTGATGCACACGGCAGTCCCCTACAGCAAAAGGAGTGCAGGATCTACAACTGTGAGAGGCACTTCCACAAATGTGCAAAGGAGCAGCCAGTAGCTTCTTATGTGCCCCTCTGCCCTTTTCCAGGGTTTTCCCACAGTCTGAACATGCCTCAGGTGCAAGGTACTCAAACACATGTGCTCTGGCAGAGAGAGAGGCATTGAGTTAACCTTGTTTTAGGCTGAGATGCTGGAAAAAATTACCTTAGCTCTCATCTCACATAACCCCTAAAATTGCTACTTAAGTATGTAATAACACCTCCCAGGGTCTCTGCTTCTCCACGTTGAGTATAAATGGTTCTTTAGAAATACTTTGACCCCAAACTATCTCAAACTGTTGAAACTGAAGGCTGAAAACATGCCCAGCATCCATCGAAGGGATCTAGAATGCCTGTCTAGAAGAAGCAAAGTTTTGGGGAATATGCCTGTATGGTGTTTGCTCATTATCAAATCTAGCAGCCCTTTTCAGATATCTGCTGGCTAAAACATAACAGACACTAAAATTACCACCTTTATCCCAGAGCCTTTATTCCTCAGCTCTGCAGTGTTCTTCTGGAGCCTGATCCTCCAAATAATCACTCCAAAGTATAAATAGCCCCATTTCTCAGCTTTCCTTTTGCTTCACGTATAGGAAATATTTTGCACTGTCAATAGCTCTATTTACCTTTATTTTACAAAATGTAATTAAAGTAGGATTGACCAGTTATACCTCCACTAATATTGGAAAGTGTTCTTGAGTCTTTCAATTATTTATAGACTGCTATCGTGTCATCCTTTAACAATCTATGCACATTTAGCTCTTTCAATCTTTCTTTGAGAGGTTTCATTGAGAGGCTTTCCTCCTGCCCTGTAACCATTTTTGTGCCTCATATTTCTACCCTTCCTTCAATTATTCAATGCCTTTCCAGTAATCACACGCCCAGTACTGAATGCAGTATTCCAGAAACAGATGCGCCAAAGCCATGTAGTCTCCAGTTCAACAGGTACTTAAGCACATAAGTAACTTTAAGCACATGTGAAATCCTGTTGTCTCAGTGGGACTATTCACAGGCTTAAAGTTATGCAGCTTGCTAACACTGTTGATGTGGGGCTAGGAAGAGGTACTGTGAAGCTTTCTGCTTAATGACATGCTTCTACATATGAAATCCAAATGGCATTTTCTTTTTTCACAGCAATATTACACTTCAAACGCCTAATAGTAACCACTGTCACCCGCCATAATCATCTTTCAGCATTGCTGCTTTCCAGATTATTTTCCTTCCATTGAATATATCCAGGTTGTAGATTATTTCCCAACATATTTCTTTCTTGCATTTTTCCAAGCTGAATCTCATTTTGTTGTATTCTACCTGTTTCTAATCTCTCTAGTCTCCTTTGTATTACTGATCTATTTTCACTACTATTTTCAACTATTTCCAATTTATCATCAATTACAAATTTCATTTACTCTCTCTCCTACCTCATTAATGATGTTAAATAAGTTTATCTTAATGCTGATTTCTGCAGCACTCTAATATAATCTCCCACCTTCTCGCTGCATTGCTGTTTATCATTACTCTTTGTTTAGAGCTCTTCAGTGAGTTTTAAGTCTGTATGGCAGTACTCATATTCCAGCCAAATGCATTTTAAGTGGGAGATTTTGTGAGACACTGCATCACGTACTTCACTGAAATCCAAATGTATCTACTGCTTTCTTCTCCTCATCATCATTGTATTCTATTTCCTTTTTAGTTCTCTCTCTTTGTGTTCATCTCATTTAGTCTCTCTTGTTCGCTAAGTATTTCCCATTTACTGTTCAAAGGGTAATTTCTATAAAATGTAGTATACAAGTCAACACACGCACAAGCACAGGTATATACCTTCATTTGAAACTGTTTGTTTTTCTGCCTTTAAATGAATCTGAAGTAACAAACATATTACACTTTTTTAAGTTTCATAAATGTTAGAACATTGGAAACGTCTATCTTGGAGGCTTCAGTGCCCCCTAGTGTACTACAATTAACATTTTCTCTTTTCAAAATTCACTACTTCTAATTACATACAAGCTAAACCACCCAAAATGTTTGTTCTGTGAGCTGAACAAATGTCCAGGTGGAACCAGGGCATAACAGCAATCTTATGGCACACATGCCCACACCCACACATGTAGTGCAAACTTACTTGGCAACTTCCCAAATTTGATTTCTGAGTATCAGGGCAGCCATGACAAATTTACCCTCAATACACAATGCATAGAGATTGGTGGTCTGTTATTGGTATGGGTGGGAGAAGTAGACGGGTGCCTGACAGAGCCATGCAACTGGCTTTCTGTGTCCCTGTTGGCATCCCAGTTCCTGGGCGCAAGTTCTGCACTATCATAAGAATTGCAAGAATTTTATTTTAGAATATGTTTGGAAGGGATAAGAGGCAGGAGAAAACTCAGATTAATATGAGTAAGAAAGCAGAAGATAATATGGAAGGAAGGAAAGACAATGAATGGGAAAAGGGGGAACGAAACATGGAAAGGGCAGCGTGACACTAAGCAATCTTGTTTTCACACCTGACACACTATTATAACAATCTTTATGCAAAATATGTCTTGTGAGGTATCAATTGGAAACTAACAACTCACAGGCCATTAATAATCTTGTGTGATGTATATACATGATGGGTATTAAGAGTGATGGGCATATGCTGGAATCATAACTATAATGTGTTCAAGTCAGGCATGTTAGGGGGAGTTGGTAAACAGGTCTGCTCAGTCAAAGAAATGTGTATTTGAGCCTCTAACCAACCCAATTTTCTGGCAAAGACACTGAAGGTCCATTTTTATGTATTAGGTAAACAAAGCTATTAAGTGAACAAGTGGGGGAAGAAAGCGCATGGAGCTTCATTTACTATTGGACTCCGTGTTGCCTTCCTTAGAACTTGAATAAACTTTACTTTAAGGGCTAATCTTCTGAAAAATCCATTTCAAAGGTTGACTGGTCTATAAAGACAGGGGGTCTGAACCTCAAATGACAAGAAATTGAATCAAATGACTGTATACAATATTACTGTGTGTAGTGTGAGGTCTCTTCTGAAAGCTAATGGCACACTGGTGATTAATATCATTGTGAATTGCATGTATTAACACTATGTAAGCAATTATGGATACTCAGTGATATTAGGCTGTACAGTCTGGCCAGGCAGTATGGGGGGCAGCTATTTACCTGTCTCCTATGTAAATTAATCATTATGGAATCACAGCAATGGAAGCCCCATTTACAGGGGCTGGGAAGTCCACAGGAAGGGGAGAACATCATGAAGTTAGCTTCCTGGTGGGCACAGTAAGCTGAGCACACAGGAGGGCTTCCTGGCTCCTGAAGCAAGGTCATTGACTTTGTGAGATACATGCAAGGCCAGAATCCATCGTTGGTGTTCATCACTCGACAGATACAAGAGGCCAGAGTTCTTGCAAGCTGAGAAAGATGGGTCCTTCATCCAAGGGGTGTGTGGGAGGGTTGAAGTGTCTGGAGCTGAATATAGGTGAGAAAGCTGCTTAGGCAAAGATCTTTCACCTAAGAAGACAAGGGAAGCAAGCACCTTGTACTTTCATGGAAGGTCCGGACTGAGAGAAAGTTAGCCATGATTGGGGCAAAGAATGACTGGTGAGAGAAACCATCTTGAACAAAGCCTGTATCTTATTAGATTAAGTTTTAGACTTTTAGGTGTGTTTTCACTTTTATTTGCTTGTAACTCTTTCTAACTTTATTGCTTTTATTTAGTGTCACTTCATAGAATCATAGAGTTTAAGGTTAGAAGGGATCATTATGATCGTCTAGTCTGACCTCCTGCACAAAGCAGGCCACAGAATCTCACCCAGCCGCTCCTGTAACAAACCCCTAACCTATGTCTCAGCTATTGGAGTCCTCAAATCATGGTTTAAAGACTTCAAGGTACAGAGAATCCTCCAGCAAGTGACCTGTGCCCCATGCTGCAGAGGAAGGCAAAAAAAACCCAGGGCCTCTGCCAATCTGCCCTAGAAGAAAATTCCTTCCCAACCCCAAATATGGTGATCAGCTAAACCCTGAGCATGTGGGCAAGACTCACCAGCCAGACACCCAGGAAAGAATTCTCTGTAGTAACTCAGATCCCACCTTATCTAACATCCCATCATAGGCCATTGGGCATATCTACTGCTAATAGTCGAAGATCAATTAATTGCCAAAATTAGGCTATCCATCATATCATCCCCTCCATAAACGTATCAAGCTTAGTCTTGAAGCCAGATATGTCTTTTGCCCCCACTGCTCCCCTCGGAAGGCTGTTCCAGAACGTCACTCCTCTGATGGCTAGAAACCTTCATCTAATTTCAAGTCTAAACTTCCTGATGGCCAGTTTATATTCATTTGTTCTTGTGTCCACATTGGTACTGAGCTTAAATAATTCCTCTCCCTCTGTCGTACTTATTCCTCTGATATATTTATAGAGAGCAATCATATCTCCCCTCAGCCTTCTTTTGGTTAGGCTAAACAAGCCAAGCTCTTTGAGTCTCCTTTCATAAGACAGGTTTTCCATTCCTCGGATCATCCAAGTAGCCCTTCTCTGTACCTTTTCAAGTTTGAATTCATCCTTCTTAAACACGGGAGACCAGAACTGCACACAGTATTCCAGATGAGCTCTCACCAGTGCCTTGTATAATGGTACTAACACCTCCTCATCTCTACTGGAAATACCTCGCCTGATGCATTCCAAGACCGCATTAGCTTTTTTCACAGCCATATCACATTGGCGGCTCATAGTCATCCTGTGATCAACCAATACTCCGAGGTCCTTCTCCTCCTCTGTTACTTCCAAGTGATGTGTCCCCAGTTTATAAAAAAAATTATTGTTATTAATCCCTAAATGCATGACCTTGCACTTTTCACTATTAAATTTCATCCTATTACTATTACTCCAGTTTACAAGGTCATCCAGATCTTCCTGTATGATATCCTGGTCCTTCTCTGTATTGGGAATACCTCCCAGGTTTGTGTCATCTGCAAACTTTATTAGCACATTCCCACTTTTTGTGCCAAGGTCAGTAATAAAAAGATTAAATAAGATTGGTCCCCGATCCCTGAGGAACTCCACTAGTAACCTCCTTCCAGCTTGACAGTTCACCTTTCAGTGTGATCCATTGTAGTCTCCCCTTTAACCAGTTCCTTATCCACCTTTCAATTTTCATACTGATCCCCATCTTTTCCAATTTAGCTAATAATTCCGCATGTGAAACTATATCAAATGCCTTACTGAAGGTAAATTAGATCTACTGTGTTTCCTTTGTCTAAAAAATCTGTTACCTTCTCAAAGAAGGAGATCAGGTTGGTTTGGCACGATCTACCTTTTGTAAAACCATGTTGTATTTTGTCCCAATTACCATTGACCTCAATGTTCTTAACAACTTTCTCCTTCAAATTTTTTTCCAAGACCTTGCATACTACAGATGTCAATCTAACAGGCCTGTAGTTACTAGGTTCACTTTTTTTTCCTTTCTTAAAAATAGGAACTATGTTAGCAATTCTCCAGTCATATGGTACAACCCCTGAGTTTAACCTATGTCCTATTGTTAATAAGTATATTTTACTATAAACCAACTTAGTGTGGTATTTCCAGGGAAGGGTATATTCACCCCAATTAGGTTAATAAGGTGTGATGTGGTTTTGTATCTTAAAAGGAACAAACAAAGCTTATTATTTCTCAGAACTGTCCAGGAGAAGGCTGGACATTTCAGAGTACATGGGTTTGTATATATCCTGGATGGGGAGTGTGTTCGCGTCACCCTGCAAGTAGCAACCAAAGCTGGTGGAAGCCAGAGTGAGGCTGTAGACAAGCTGCAGGGGTCAAAGCTGCTGAACCAGGGCTGTCTAGCACACAGACAATCAGAATGTGACTAAGTTGGTTGTGAGCAGCCCAAGTTAGGGACTACAACATCAAAACTTTGTAAGGCACCCACGGTTACAGGGCAGGTGGTGACACAACATCTCACTGGTCTGGACTTCACCCCAAAACTATGGGGTGAAGTCTGGCAGAAAACTACACTAGAAGGGGAGAAACTGGAAGGACAAAGTGCTGGGACAGAAAGAAAGAGAAATGAGTACCTGATAACTAGCGTGACTAAGTTCCATTCAAACCTTGTGGGATAGGTTCCAATTTCCAGAATGAGACACTATCCTGTCCACACGCCATCTAAAACCTGTATCCCCACTCTAAACACCTCTTCCCCTTCCCCCCCCCCCCCACCCCCGTCATACTCTTTAGAAGGACTATCATCCCCGGTACCATATGCAGTGTGGGAGGACAGGCTGATTATCATGGAAGACCCTATAGGATAGAAGGACAGTGACCTGATCAGACAGCCATCAGGAAGGTACCATGAGGGAGAGAGGTAAACTGCTGAGACCCTTGTAGACTTCCCACAAATAAACAGAAATACACTCTTACCGAAAAGTCATATAGGATTCAACAGAAAATTAATAGGGTTTGGTAGACAATATTTAAAAAACCCTTTAGATATAAATAGTAATTTTTTCTTTATGTATTCTACAAGAGGGTTTAATAATTTTGTGTATCTCAGGAAGAGAAAGAACAAAACTATCATGAAAATTTCCGTAATTTTGGCATCTAGCTGAATTTGTGAATTTTGCTGAATACAGTTGTAGTTTGTAAAGCCAAATTATAGGTTGTAGTGTACTCTATACATATCTGTTTGACTTAAGGTTCATACTGCTGCTCATCAATATTTTATCTGAGCCTTACTTTCAATGTAAGATTTTACCTTCAAAGTAAATTCTAATGGACTTCATGGAGTCTCTGTCACTTCTCCCTTTTTCAGATTAAAAAAACTCTACTTGGGGTAGAGGTTTTGCTGTTTTAGATTTGATTGATTTTTTTTTCTTTTTACAATTGGATTTATTTATTTGTTTTGTTGTTTTTTGTTTTGAGGTTTTTGCCTCGAAGGTTTTTGCCAAACCTGATATTAGTTTTCTAAGTGTATTCCCAAACACTCCCTTGATCTTCTTACTTCTTTTGTTCAACCAAATTGTCTTTTCAGAATGAAAAAGTTTTCATCATGACAAAAATGTGTTATAATGTTTAGAATAAGTTGAAATGGCTTTCAGCCTAGAAGTTAGATTTATAGTATAGAGTTATAGTAACTAGTATACAGCTTACATATAGCACGTAAACCCTTTAAACATTGATTTTTCTAATGAATTATACAATTCAAAAGCATAAACAATTTTAACGCAGTGCCTTAGCTGGTGTAAATCAGTGTAGTCCATTGATTTTGACGGTTCTATCTCAGTTCACTCCAGCAGAGGACCTGGCCTTGTCTGCAGTGTCCCCTAGTGTGCAATAATTATATCAAGTTGAGTTTTATTGACTAGATGGATAGACTATCTATCTAATATAAGACATAATTCGTGTCCTATATTTATCTGGGGCTCATTTTGTAATGCTGGGATGGTGCTGAAGTGAAGAATTATGATATGGGCTATGCTGTGTAAATGCAATCAGAAAACAGAAAACAAAATTGTTGCTATTGTACAGTGTGTTGCCTGCATAGAATACAATTCTTCAGTTGTGGTAAGTTATCATAGCTTCATTACAGTCAATTTACCCAGCTGAGGATCTGCCCCTTAAGAAATTAAGGGAAAGTTTAGTTTTTAATAACTGTATTAGTCCTAGATTTTCAAGTCAATGCACTGACACTCACTCAGCTTCATATCAGCAATAAACATAGCTGTTGTGTATAGCAATAACTAGAGTTGTGTGTAATCATAAGTGTACTATCAGCAACTTAAATATACACACGTAATCATTCTTCAAGCCTATTGCCAAAATTCATGCTAAAGAGCTCTTCTGACCTTATAACATCCAGTGTGTGGCAGAGAAAAATATGTTTCCATCTTGTTTTTCTGTATTTTTTTTTAAAGTTTTATTTTCAGTTCTTCATTGTTAATGCTTATTCATGGCATGCAACTTAACTCAATTAAGCTTCCCTGAGTACCATCTGATGGATAGAGTTGCTGTTTTTGCAAGAGTTTGTGCCAGAAAAAACATCTGGCTTTAAATGACAGTGAATTAGGCCAACTCTCTGATCTGAATCCTTGGAAGCTAGAACATACAGCATGCTAACTTTTTCCTTTTATGTATGTAGTGCCACAGAAATCTTGGTTTATTATTTGCCTTAGGAAACCTATCAAAGTGTAAACAAAAAGTGTAAAATGAAAAAAAACCATTCAAATATCAAAAAAAGCTCTTTATAACACAGTGGTGACATGCATCATTTATGGTGTTACCATAAAATACTGTATGGTATATTGAAGAAACAAAATGGTAACCATGTGGTAACTCTAGTGGAAACAATGATAACTATGCAGTAATTTAAGTAAGCACTGCTGCATTTACGTTCCAGTAAAGTGGTCAAATGCTTGAGTCCCTCATGCATCACTAAACAGGGAAGCTGCCTGTCACAGCAGCAACTTTGAGGGGAAAAGATTATTTTTCTATAATTTATAAGATTTTAAGTCAAGTGCTTTGTACAAAAATAAATGCATTATGTTGTATGGTGCTATAAAGAGATTACTAGGGGATGGACTACAGCAGTTTTCTCACTTTTTCCCCTCTTGTGAATCCATATTCAGCTGCTCACAAATGGGCCTCAGAAGAAACTCCACAATCATTTTGCACTAGTTCCTGAGGTGCTGTAGGAATTAATACAATTAGGGCAATCTTGCCTTCTGAGGAAGAGCACTTAAAGAAATCTCCTTCAGTGCAATATTGCAGAGAGGGAATGCAGTACATTCATAACCTCCATGCATAACTGCTGGGAACCCAATTTTGGGGGTCAGAATCCTTAGACTGAAAACAACTGTATTAAAAGATATGTGACAAATGTGAAAAAGAAAAGGAGACCCTATTTTAGAAACTGACTTCTGAAAAATACACTGTGGTGTTACAATGACCCTCTGTTACTTCTACAGCTTTTCAGAGCACCTGGGTCAACCCGCCTTTTCTTGCCTTGCTGAGGGCTGGCTGGGAATTATGGAATTCTCCTAATATTTTCGCAGTTTCTGTTCTTAGCCATGAATATTAGTGCAAACGCCTTTCTTTTGCTAATTTGGAATTAACAGTTCTGGTATTTTCTGCAAATTAGAAATTAAAACAAACAAAAAATCCAAATATTTCAGGACCTCAAAATCTTCATTTGCGTTTGACTCTGAAAAAGTACAAAGACACAGACACAAGTTTTATTAGTTCTGCAACTGTGGTATTTATATGTTCTTGGTCACATATGTGTTAGTTTGTGTAACTTGATTAAATAAATTATTTTGAAAGAGATCACGGAACATGTTAGAACAACCTTTACACCATGTTCTCTTTCAGAAAGGAAACTTTCCAATGCTAAATGCATATTATAGGGCACTGGAGGTTTGCTCCCAAAAGCTGCCAAGTATAAAAATGGAACCTAATCTTAAGAAAAGGTAAAATGAGAATTCCCTAACTTTATAAATATTATGCAGTATTGCTAGGAAATTGCAAAAAAAGATTTCAAGACAACAATAATAGAGCCATCATTATATAATCTTCATTTTGTGAAGTAAAAATTTGCCAAGGAATAAATCAAATAACCCTGTCAAGAAATGAGAGCTAACATCCCAAAAATCATTCAGAAATGTCTGCCAATATAGCCTTATAAACAATCCAGTTTCTGTTTCTAACATTTCATGTATATGCTTTTTGTCCACAGCATGGTATTAAGTTTTTAAAGCAAAACATTTTAATTTGGGAGACTGTGTACAGAGCTGCTGGGCTATAAAAAACAGTTCAGAATCTCAAGCCAAATCTCTTTCTTCCACAGGCAGAAAGGCCAAAATATTTAGATTGCCTTCCTTAATTTTAGATTCTCTGACAAAGCTCCATGTCACAGAACAGCTGTCTGCCTATGCTAGAAGTGGTGGGTCTAGTGCCAGTCTGATTTCCACTGGAGTAAACTGAAAGTGGAATTTTAAGAATGTAAAACCTATGTGAGATCAGAGCCAGGCTCCTTCTGGACTCGGGACTATAAAGATCAGGTCTAAACCGATTTGTTTAATTTTCTCTCTCTGAATATGGGAAAAATGAGAGAATGGCTAACGCTATGTTTAAGCCACTCCCACAATATTGCCCAGTGATATAAACTGGAAGGGAAGCAACAGTCAGGAGCTAGCATCCGTTCAGGATGGCATATTGTGCTAGGACATAAAATGAGCTCATTATAATAGACCTGGATAAACACTTCTAAAGTATTTTCCAGATATTTGTTCAGATTTTTTACTGAATTTGCTTTGGCCATCCTTGCCTATCACGCCCACTTTTTGCAAACATTGGAGCAGTCACTTTTCACTGGCCAGAAAGTTCAGAGAAAGCACAGGTTAGAGGTGTATGAGCATTCACAGAAATGTGCGTGTTCTAGTGCTTGAAGGGGTTGTGAGCTCATCCAATCAAGAACAAGAATATGCCTCTCATCTGATTCCTCACAGAATTTGAATATCACATATTCCCTGCAGGCTGTTCAAGACCAGGGATGGAGGCACATGGCACCCCATGTTGGCAAGCAGGAGCAGAGGTGACTGGCTGTGCAAGGGAGAATACAGCACACCCTAATAAGGGGTGCAGTGTGAGGAGAAATGGTCCCAGCACAGCCTTTGCTTGTAGCAGCTGTGTACCGCTGCTTACCAGGGGCTCTGTCTAAATGGCACGGCAATCCTCTGTGTCTGAAAAGATCAAAGTTACACTTTTTTTTATACAATTCTGTTTAACAGTAGACCAAGATTATGGTCTTGGTGCTAAAACTACTTATAATGTAATTTGAATGTAATGCATATCCATAATCTCTCAGCTCTGTAATTTTGTGGCAAGTCTGTATCATACATATGTGTCATAAATACACTTGAAAAGAAAGTAGTATTTTCTAAAATGAATGTGGGAACAGAAACTGCCAAACCAAACACATTTTTCTCTCTTATTGTATTCGGATTTATCCATCATCCTACGGAATTAAACTTCCACATGTGTGATTTTTACTCTGTTTTCTGCACTTATTGGAGCAATGTAAATATGGGATTTTGATATGCAATTTGTTTATATTATAACACAGCTACTTTTCAGTACATGGTATGGTTCAGTTGATGCTTGTGTATTGCCATTAAAGTCAATGGCAGAATCCTGAGGAGACATAAGTCAGCTTTGTTGGAGGTATGCTACCTACTCCCTTCACCTTGGCATACAGATGAAATCAAGAAAAAGAAAAGGAAGGTTGAATAGTTCCCAAACTTGTTAAGAGTTCATCAACCCTTTCAGGAGGGACCTTTTATTAACCCTTTCCTTCAGTGGTTCTTTTTCTTCTCTATGTAACATATTAGACACAAGAGGCCAGATACTGAGTTCAGCTGCATTGGTCTAAGACTGCAGTGGGAGTGATAAATTCAGTGGAGTGATTCCAGATATATAAAAGTGTTAATGAGATCAGAATCTGACCCAGAGGGCAGGCATTTGGCTTCCCTCTTTGTAGGTGCTATGACTCAAACTGCTATCACGGATTGTTGCAGTATCTGCACTGGGATGTGGAGAGAGAGACACATACATTTCTGATAATAAATACCTGATAGTGAGATACTTAAATCACAGCAACTTGGCCTTCCCTCTTTAACTGCATTTTAAGAAGTGCTGATGTTGAAATTTTACAAACTAGAGCGTAAGCTAGACTTGAAAGGTCAAATACATCCCTTACTTATACCCATGAAGTCCAGTGAAATAAGAAGGGTATAAATGAGGATAGAATTTTGGCTAAGAGGTACTAGAAATCAGAGTGAGTGGGAGTGAAGAAAACTTCATATTACTTCATAAACTGTTTGAAAAGATCCATTTTCTCCCTATTATTCTTACACAGAAAAATCTTGAAGCTTCTAGTTAGCTGCAAATACAGTCAAGGAGAACATATGTAACCAGTAATGAAATGTCAGCAGTGGGAATTTTAAAAGAATGTATTTTTAATAAAATATTCATTTATGACTTTAAGTAAATTACATACAGACAAATGTCTGAAAAGAAGATCAAAAAGTGAAACCAAAAACAAAAGAACAAATAATATCATTAACACAGCCTAGCATTAACCATGTTTTCTGTTGTCCACAAATTCTTTGACATGTGTTTTCTCTTAAATAGAGCTGGGTAAAATTCAGAGGCCCCAGTTCCTCCAGATTCCAATCACTCTTGAGTTCCCCACTTACCTCCTGGCAAGCAAAGAATTCTTTACTGAAGAAAGACATGGGGAACAAGTCTTCCAAAGAAACAGCAGGATATTCCTGCTAGGGGAGGCCATTTCATCCAAAAGTCCCCCAGCAGCCAAGTGGATGAGGTTCCACTAGAAGTAAGACTTCAGAGGGCAGCCTTTCCTATAAGTCTTCCCTCCATGGGGTTGCTCATTTACTCTAGAGATGAAGTCCTTCACCTCATGTTATATTTTAATGTCTTTCCCTGAAGGGCAAGGGAATGTGCTGGGACCTATGCAATAATGTGTAGGAGGCAGCTGGTCAGCACAGGGCTTGTTGTTGAGACTTTAGACTTTAAAGGGGTCCCCACAGACCACAAATCGAATAAGTTGACAAGCCTTTCTAACTTGTTTTGCAGAGACTCAAAGGCTTATTTGATGATTTGATGAACCTCTGGATCAATGGCCTAGATAAGGCTATGTATTTCTTCCAAGTTTCATTTGTAAGATTCACCCCTCCTTTAAATGATCACAAGTAACAAAGTCATAAACAGTGATCCCATTCCCTATTGCCACAAAATCAGGATCAGCTCCATTTTCCATACACATGATAAGGATATAACACCATCAAAAAAGGTAAGATTTTATTGATGTACAATATTCAGACTCCCTTTGTAGTTACCACAAAACATGGAGTATCTTCAACTTTTAACATGATCTATGGTATTGTAATAAAGGGAAAATAGCAAAAACTAAAAGGGAAAGCATAGAGACAAAAGAGATTAAGGTGTATATGAAAACAAGGGGAAGAAAATCAAGACCATCTGCAATTCAGAGTGCCTTTGTAGTCACACATTTTTTAAATAGATTTAGCTGCTGAGTGTCTCCAATCTACATTCAAGTAAAAGGGAATAGATACCCCTTACATTTGGAATACTTTCCACAAATTAAGTCCTCACTTTTGTAAAACCCCAATGTAGCAAAGTGTTTAAGCTCACACCTAAATTCATCCCTGTTCAGCAACACACATACATATATACTAAACTTTAAGCATATGCATAAGTCCCATTGAAGTCAATGATACTTAAGCATGTGTCTAAAGTAAACCATGTTTCAGAGTAACAGCCATGTTAGTCTGTATTCGCAAAAAGAAAAGGAGTACTTGTGGCACCTTAGAGACTAACCAATTTATTTGAGCATAAGCTTTCGTGAGCTACAGCTCACTTCATCGGATGCATACTGTGGAAAGCGTAGAAGATCTTTTTATACACACAAAGCATGAAAAAATACCTCCCCCCACCCCACTCTCCTGCTGGTAATAGCTTATCTAAAGTGACCACTCTCCTTACAATGTGTATGATAATCAAGGTGGGCCATTTCCAGCACAAATCCAGGGTTTAACAAGAACGTCTGGGGGGGGGGAAGGTAGGAAAAAACAAGGGGAAATAGGTTACCTTGCATAATGACTTAGCCATTTCCAGTCTCTATTCAAGCCTAAGTTAATTGTATCCAATTTGCAAATGAATTCCAATTCAGCAGTCTCTCGCTGGAGTCTGGATTTGAAGTTTTTTGTTGTAATATCGCAACTTTCATGTCTGTAATCGCGTGACCAGAGAGATTGAAGTGTTCTCCGACTGGTTTATGAATGTTATAATTCTTGATATCTGATTTGTGTCCATTTATTCTTTTACGTAGAGACTGTCCAGTTTGATCAATGTACATGGCAGAGGGGCATTGCTGGCACATGATGGCATATATCACATTGGTGGATGTGCAGGTGAACGAGCCTCTGATAGTGTGGCTGATGTTATTAGGCCCTGTGATGGTGTCCCCTGAATAGATATGTGGGCACAGTTGGCAACAGGCTTTGTTGCAAGGATAGGTTCCTGGGTTAGTGGTTCTGTTGTGTGGTATGTGGTTGCTGGTGAGTATTTGCTTCAGGTTGGGGGGCTGTCTGTAGGCAAGGACTGGCCTGTCTCCCAAGCTTTGTGAGAGTGTTGGATCATCCTTCAGGATAGGTTGTAGATCCTTAATAATGCGCTGGAGGGGTTTTAGTTGGGGGCTGAAGGTGACGGCTAGTGGCGTTCTGTTATTTTCTTTGTTAGGCCTGTCCTGTAGTAGGTGACTTCTGGGAACTCTTCTGGCTCTATCAATCTGTTTCTTCACTTCCGCAGGTGGGTATTGTAGTTGTAAGAATGCTTGAGAGAGATCTCGTAGGTGTTTGTCTCTGTCTGAGGGGTTGGAGCAAATGCGGTTGTAGAGCTTGTGGGTTTGGGGGGGGCGGGGAGAGAAAACCTGGATTTGTGCTGGAAATGGCCCAACTTGATTATCATACACATTGTAAGGAGAGTGGTCACTTTAGATAAGTTATTACCAGCAGGAGAGTGGGGTGGGGGGAGGTATTTTTTCACGCTTTGTGTGTATAAAAAGATCTTCTACACTTTCCACAGTATGCATCCGATGAAGTGAGCTGTAGCTCATGAAAGCTTATGCTCAAATAAATTGGTTAGCCTCTAAGGTGCCACAAGTACTCCTTTTCTTTTTGAAAGTAAAGCATGATACTTAAGCATGTTCTTAGTATGTTGACTGTGGTTAGACAGGTGAATCAGGGCCTAAAACCACTACCTTCTTTGAATCCCTGCAAGATGTCAGCCAAACAGTGAAGACTAGCTGGTTCAGAAGTTGGAAATATTTATATTATTTTGGAACCATCGAGGTATGCAGAGAGCTGACCACTTAACTGCAAGATTACATTGTCATTGCCATCCTTCTCCCTCTTAACTCCACCCCATTCTGTTTGTCACACTCAAATGCTGTATCTTGTTACAAATTAGACAGTAAGATATTTTGGTAGAAAAATGTGTCTATTCTTGTTTATACAACACCTAGCACAATGTCATCCTAAACCTTTAGGTTCTATGATAGTACAAATATTTATGGGACATAGTACCATTGAAGAGCTGCTAAGCAACTCACTGGTTTGGTCCCTCTGGTTCCATAAAATCAAAAAAAAAAAAGCTTTCTATCTTCTGTTCAATCTGTCAATATTAGGCTTGTATGCTAAAGCCATCCTCTTGTACAGTCATATCTGACAAGACAGATTCTCCTTCCATCCTTTCAGTAGAGGGGGACATGGATCTTTTTGGTGCCTGAGGATAATTCTTTGATAATCATTAACCAAGTCTTAAACCAACTTCTCTCTTTTTTTCGAAGTATAGACATGAAATGAGATGTGACAAGGGGACACAATGTACATTCAACATTTCAAAGTGAAGCTCGATTTAAAAAGAAATATGAGTGTAGCTGAAAGATTAGTAAAAGAAAATACTCTTTCCGTGTCCACTGGCAGGTCATTCACCTGTGGATTATAATTTTGTTTGCATTTTCCAATATTCCCATCTCTCTGAGCATAAGAGCTTTATCCTGTCTGAGAATGCTGGAAAAAGCTTTGAACTTTCTAGTTCAGCTTTACATTCATGAATTTTCTCAGTAGAAGTTTTAATTTGTCCTCCAATCATTAAAATTTAGGGTAATGTTTTCAAAAATATCGAAGTGAAAATTTCATAGAATTATAGAATATCAGGGTTGGATGGGACCTCAGGAGGCCATCTAGTCCAACCCCCTGCTCAAAGCAGGACCAATCCCCAACTAAATCATCACAGCCAGGGCTTTGTCAAGCCTGACCTTAAAAACCTTGAAGGAAGAAGATTCCACCACCTACCTAGGTAACCCATTCCCATGCTTCACGACCCTCCTAGTGAAAAAGATGTTCCTAATATCCAACCTAAACCTCCCCCACTGCAATTTGAGACCATTACTCCTTGTTCTGTCTTCTGCTACCAATGAGAACAGTCTAGATCCATCTTCTCTAGAACCTCCATTCAGATAGTTGAAAGCAGCTATCAAATCCCCCCTCATTCTTCTCCTCTGCAGACTAAATAATCCCAGTTCCCTCAGCCTCTCTTCATAAGTCATGTGCTCCAGCCCCCTAATCATTTTTGTTGCCCTCTGCTGGACTTTTTCCAATTTTTCCACATCCTTCTTGTGGTGTGGGGCTCAAAACTGGACACAGTATTCCAGATGAGACTCCACAATGCCAAATAGAGGGGAATGATCATGTTCCTTGATCTGCTGGCAATTCTCCTACTTATACAACCCAAAATGCCATTAGCCTTCTTGGCAACAAGGGCACACTGACTCATATCCAGCTTCTCATCCACTGTAACCCCTAGGTCCTTTTCTGCAGAACTGCTGACTAGCCATTCGGTCCCTAGTCTGTAGCAGTGCATGGGATACTTCTGTCGTAAGTGCAGGACTCTTCACTTGTCCTTGTTGAACCTCATCAGATTTCTTTTGGCCCAATCCTCTAATTTGTCTCGGTCCCTCTGTATCCTATCCCTACCCTCCAGTGTATCTACTCCTCCTCCCAGTTTAGTGTCATCAGCAAACTTGCTGAGGGTGCAATCTACGCCATCCTCCAGATCATTAGTGAAGATATGGAACAAAACCAGCCCCAGGACCAAACCTTGGGGCACTCCGCTTGATACTGGCTGTCAAGTAGACATGGATCCATTGATCACTACCGGTTGAGCCCGATGATGTAGCCAGCTTTCTATCACCTTATAGTCCATTCATCCAGCCCATACTACTTTAACTTGCTGGCAAGAATACTGTGGGAGACTGTATCAAAAGCTTTGCTAAAGTCAAGGAATAACACGTCCACTGCTTTCCTAGAGCCAGAGGATCCACAGAGCCAGTTATCTCATTATAGAAAGCAATTAGGTTAGTCAGGCATGACTTGCCCTTGGTGAATCCATGCTGATTGTTCCTGATCACTTTCCTCTCCTCTAAGTGCTTCAAAATTGATACCTTGAGGACCTGCTCCATGATTTTTCCAGGGACTAAGGTGAGGCGTAGTTCCCCGGATCCTCCTTCTTCCCTTTTTTAAAGATGGGCACTACATTAGCCTTTTTCCAGTCATCCGGGACCTCCCCGATCACCATGAGTTTTCAAAGATAATGGCCAATGGATCTGCAATCACATCTGCCAACTACTTTATCACCCTCAGATGCAACGCGTCCGGCCCCATGGACTTGTGCTCATCCAGCTTTTCTAAATAGTCTTGAACCACTTCTTTCTCCACAGAGGACTGGTCACCTCCTCCCCATACTGTGCTGCCCAGTGCAGTAATCTGGGAGCTGACCTTGTTCGTAAAGACCTTGTTCTGAACTCTAGGATACAGATGTGGGGACCTCCATGAAAACCTCCTAAGCTTATTTTTACCAGCTTAGGTTAAAACTTCTCCAAGGTACAAACTATTTTCCTTTTCCCCTTGCACTTTATTGCTGCCACCACAAAGTGTCTAATAGATATATAACCAGGAAAGAGCCCACCTGGAAATGTCTTTCGCCCCAAAATCCTCCCCAAACCCTACACCTCCTTTCCTGGGGAAGGCTTGATAAAAATCCTCACAATTTGCATAGGTGAACACAGACCCAAACCCTTGGATCTTAAGAACAAGGAAAAAGCAATGAGGTTCTTAAAAGAAGAATTTTAATAGAAGAAAAAGTAAAAGAATCACCTCTATAAAATCAGGATGGTAAATACCTTGCAGGATAATCAGATTCAAAACATAGAGAATCCCTCTAGGCAAAACCTTAAGTTACAAAAAGACACAAAAACAGGAATATCCATTCCATTCAGCACAGCTTATTTTCTCAGCCATTTAAACAAAACAGAATCTAACGCATATCTAGCTAGATTACTTACTAAGTTCTAAGACTCCATTCCTGTTCTGTTCCCGGCACAAGCCTCACACAGACAGAGGGAACCTTTGTTCCCCCCCAGCTTTGAAAGTACCTTGTCTCCTCATTGGTCATTTTGGTCAGGTGCCAGCGAGGTTATCCTAGCTTCTTAACCCTTTACAGGTGAAAGGGTTTTTCCTCTGGCCAGGAGGGATTTTAAAGGTGTTTACCGTTCCCTTTATTTTTAGAACACCTACATTAGGCATCTCATCTGCCAGGAAAACAATAAACTCACTCAGTGTTGGCAGTGGCTTATTAAAATAGAGACATTTATTGAGAATACAATGAACAAGAAGTCAAATAAAGAGATGCTAGCAGGGGCCTATTGTCAGAGTTGCTGCTGTGGGTAATACTAAGGCAATAGTGAATCTGCATCCAATTACAAGATCTCTCCAGCTCCACAATTCCAATAAAAATAAAAAAGTAATTTAAAATCCCATCCCCTCAAAATCTATGTCTGTTAATGGGAGAAGAAATGTCTATAGGGTGTTTCTGCCGACGTGCACGGGCTGAAATTGTGGAAAAGCAGCATCACTTGCCCCATAAGCTCAGCCGTGCAGAACACAATGCCATCCACAGCCTCAGAAACAACTCTGACATCATATTCAAAAAGGCTGACAAAGGAGGTGCTGTTGTCATCATGAATAGGTCGGAATATGAATAAGAGGCTGCTCGGCAGCTCCCCAACACCACTTTCTACAAGCCATTACCCTCTGATCCCACTGAGGGTTACCAAACGAAACTACAGCATTTGCTCAAGAAACTCCCTGAAAAAGCACAAGAACAAATCCGCACAGATACACCCCTGGAACCCCAACCTGGGGTATTCTATCTGCTACCCAAGATCCATAAACCTGGAAATCCTGGGCGCCCCATCATCTCAGGCATTGGCACCCTGACAGCAGGATTGTCTGGCTATGTAAACTCCCTCCTCAGGCCCTATGCTACCAGCACTCCCAGCTATCTTCGAGACACCACTGACTTCCTGAGGAAACTACCATTCATCAGTGATCTTCCTGATAACACCATCCTGGCCACTATGGATGTAGAAGCCCTCTACACCAACATTCCACACAAAGATGGACTACAAGACATCAGGAACACTATCCCCGATAATGTCACGGCAAACCTGGTGGCTGAACTTTGTGACTTTGTCCTCACCCATAACTATTTCACATTTGGGGAAAATTTATACCTTCAAATCAGCGGCACTGCTATGGGTACCCGCATGGCCCCACAGTATGCCAACATTTTTATGGCTGACTTAGAACAACGCTTCCTCAGCTCTCGTCCCCTAATGCCCCTACTCTACTTGCGCTATATTGATGACATCTTCATCATCTGGACCCATGGAAAAGAAGCCCTTGAGGAATTCCACCATGATTTCAACAATTTCCATCCCACCATCAACCTCAGCCTGGACCAGTCCACACAAGAGATCCACTTCCTGGACACTACAGTGCTAATAAGCGATGGTCACATAAACACTACCCTATACCGGAAACGTACTGACCACTATTCCTACCTACATGCCTCCAGCTTTCACCCAGACCACACCACACCATTGTCTACAGCCAAGCTCTACGATACAACTGCATTTGCTCCAACCCCTCAGACAGAGACAAACACCTACAAGATCTCTATCAAGCATTCTTACAACTACAATACCCACCTGCTGAATTGAAGAAACAGATTGACAGAGCCAGAAGAGTACCCAGAAGTCACCTACTACAGGACAGGCCTAGCAAAGAAAATAACAGAACGCCACTAGCCACCACCTTCAGCCCCCAACTAAAACCTCTCCAACGCATTATCAAGGATCTACAACCTATCCTGAAGGACGACCCATCACTCTCACAAATTTTGGGAGACAGGCCAGTCTTTGCCTACAGACAGCCCCCCAACCTGAAGCAAATACTCACCAGCAACCACACACCACACAACAGAACCACTAACCCAGGAACCTATCCTTGCAACAAAGCCCGTTGCCAACTGTGCCCACATATCTATTCAGGGGACACCATCATAGGGCCTAATCACATCAGCCACACTATCAGAGGCTCGTTCACCTGCACATCCACCAATGTGATATATGCCATCATGTGCCAGCAATGCCCCTCTGCCATGTACATTGGTCAAACTGGACAGTCTCTACGTAAAAGAATAAATGGACACAAATCAGATGTCAAGAATTGTAACATTCATAAAGCAGTCGGAGAACACTTCAATCTCTCTGGTCACGCGATTTCTGATCTCAAATTGACTATCCTTCAATAAAAAAACTTCGAAAACAGACTCCGAGAGACTGCTGAATTGGAATTAATTTGCAAATTGGATAGAATTAACTTAGGCTTGAATAGAGACTGGGAGTGGTTGAGTCATTATATTAAGTAAAACTATTTTCCCTTGTTTGTTCCTCCCTCCCTCCCCCCCCCCCCCCCCCCCGCCCCCTGTTCCTCAGACGTTCTTGTTAACTCCTGGAAATGTGCTGGAAATGGCCCACCTTGATTATCACGTTAAAAGGTTTTCTCTCCCCCCACCCCACTCTCCTGCTGGTAATAGCTCATCTTAAGTGATCACTCTCCTTACAATGTGTATTTTTTCATGGTCTGTGTGTATATAAAATCTCCTCACTGTACTTTCCACTTTATGCATCCGATGAAGTGAGCTGTAGCTCACGAAAGCTTATGCTCAAATAAATTGGTTAGTCTCTAAGGTGCCACAAGTACTCCTTTTCTATAGGGTGGTCATTCACTGATTAATTTTTCCTCACATAATCACCACTGAGAGCATAAAAACAATCCACATAAACGTATCCATGTTCCATATACCATTACAAGTAAGTTAACACTCTTCATTCTGCCTCATTAAACATTTTGGTAATAAATATTAGCAAGTGAAACATTCAAATTCTACCCTCAGCTAATCCACTGAAACATAAGAGGAGCAACTCCAGTGAGTGACATGTAATTATTGTAGTTTTACTCTTGAAAACTGATTGCTGAAATTGACCAAGGATCTTTGAAAAAAAAATTGTTATTTCATTTAGACTCTTCTGTAAAGATGAAATGTTATCTGATATGCTAGTGATTCAACCTAATGAAGACTCCCAAAGCTATTCATATTGTCTCATGTTTATAACTTCAATGCTGGCAGTACTCTAGTTCCTCTGATTTGTCACAAACTTTTATCCTGAATTAAACCAGGATAAGCAAATGTTTATTAAAATTTTGAATATGAAAAAAATGAATGACTAAAAGATGCAATGTTTAAGAGAAAACAATGTCACAGACTTCAAGAAGTCCTACAGCAAGACTGAATATTGTAACAGCTGCACATTTTGACTATATCTTTTGAAATCCTATTCTTTTTGTACTGAAATGAAATTACTGGTATGAGAATTGTCATATATACACTGGAAACTGAAGTCCACATAACAAGTCCTGCATAAGCAGCAACAAAGCAAACTTTTCCATGCTGCGCCTCACAATTGTAGCTAAATCTTGACTTTAGGCATACATGTTTCCATTTTCTGGTTTTGGCCATGAAAGGAAATTAAAGTACAATGTAACTTCAAGGCAAGAATCTTAAGCAAATTCTGACTAGGACCAAAATACTGTAGGACCTTGCAAATTCTCATCTTGCAAGTCTAATTATCACAAATCTTGGTTCTCTGACTCTCCTTATCACCACTGATTTAACAGCAGAGGACTAAACCATTCACTTAAGAACTGCACACAGAAGGAAGGAAAACTATGCCATTACCAGCCAAAGGAAGCAACCATGTATGGAATGTTGAAGATGTGTAAAAATGGCAGCATCCCCTTTTTGCTCCAGCAAAGCTCCTGCAGAATTTGGAGGTCCTCAGTTTTTGTGTGTGGAAGGAAGCTGGGCCAGAGGGGTAGCTATTCTCTGCAGCCATATCCCTCTCAAAACCCAAGAAGATTGACTATGCAGGTTCTTATACAGAAACCTGCTCTATAATATGACCTTTTAACTGAGGGAAAGTGGTTGGAATCAGCTCTCATGGGACTGACGAAGGGGCAGGAGACCACGCCAGGTTTACAGACTTCCTCGCTGTACTCCTAGTGGATTTTGAGGCACTGCCCCTGGGTGATCCACAAGAGAGGGTGGGGAGGAATACTCCACTACCTTTCCCTAAAGAACACTGGTGTTCAAATTTGTTGAGTTGCCTGTTGTTTCCATGGATTGTTCCTGAAGAAAGGATGACTTTCATGAGTTCTTTAGTGAGGCTTCATAATAATATGGCTTAATTTCTTGAACTATGTTTATTGGTATACTAATGAAGCAATAGTTCAACATAAAATTGAACTGCTCTTCTCAAAATAAAAGAGAAAAGTATCTTTTGAGATATGCTTGATATTACCAACCCTAAGCATTCAAAAATCATGAATCAAGCCACAAAATCATGAGATTTTAAAATATAATAAATGTTGGGTTCCTTCCATTTGCTTTTTGGTATTTTAATTTTTAGTTTCTGATTTTCTTTTGTTTTGAGATTTCCCCCCCCCCAACTGCGAGATCTAGAAATGTAATCATATGTCGCCTGATGCCAAGAGTTTAAGAAAAACACCAAATATCGCAAGACTCGCAATAAAATCATGAGACTTCGCAACAAGTATATGGTATCTTGGATATTGCTCTTACTGATTGGAAAATGTTAGTAATCTGTAATGGTCTATGTGAATTATCAATGGCCTACTGTATCACAAGAAGAGTTAAAAATGTCCCTGGTAACATTTCCAGTCCAACTGGAAGACATAATTACTGGCAAACTGATGAGAATGGAAATTTCTTTCCCAATTTCGATATTAAGATGTTCCGATAAGTTTTGAAAAGCACAAGAATATCTGGATTCTTCCATGTACTGAATCTTCTGAGGTCCATCCCTCACTATTGTCAATTCATGTCAGATGTGATGGAGGTTTTCGCAGTGTGGATATCTGCATGCTAAGACCACCGGCTCATTCCTCAGAGGACTAAGAACAGCTTTCAAAGAGTAACTTTCTGTCACTAATGACTTTGACCAGATTTGAACCACTGACCTAAAGAAAAAAGTTTCAATATACCATCTGAGCCATTATGTTCCCCTGTGTCTTATGCAAGCTTAAGAAATAGGAAAGGAAAGTTCCTAAAGCAATCAACCAAAATAAGTTTGTTTTTCCCCAATGCTGTATGGTCATTACTGTGGAATTTGACTTTTTCCAGTTGCGTTATTCCCTGACAGGTAAAAATGTAGGAATAAATTTTATGTGAGATCAAGGAGTATGCCTAAAATAAAGGTTTGGTAACAATCCATACTATTTCTTGTGCTTTCAAAATAACAAAACTCTTTTGCCTCTAACATTCCAGGAACTATTTGTGCTTGCCCTGAATGACAATTACATCTTGAAGTGTTCTGGTACTTTACAAAAGCTCCTGCTGCAACACAGCAAATAGAAATTTGAGGATGAAAAAACAGTTATTTCACAAGAGATTAGCCACAGAAAAGTCTCAGTGTATGTGTTGCATGTTTTCAATTATCAGAGAGTCTGGGTATCAACTCATTGTTCCTGGCTTTGCTCAAGAACATTTTATGATGCTTCTTTGTTTTCAGTTGATAAGATAGCAGCTTGTTCATTCTTGTGGCTTTGGGAACAATTCCACTGACTACCTCATCTGTATTAATGCATTTGTCATGGAGAGAAATTGTACAAATTAGTTCACTTATTAACCAGGCTTTCATTCTTTTTCATGAATGTAATACAGATCATAGCATTTAAGAGGTATATTACAATCAGGAAAAATATTAACACAAAATAAAATCAGGACAGTTTTAAGCAATAGTGATGTGTCAGGAAATATAAAGTTATCTGTGTTGGGGAGATACCACCAATGCCCAGAAATACACTAGGAATATTTCCATCTTTGAATGTGGAGGATTTTTATTACTTTGTTCCCTTTTGGAAAATATTTGTATTTATATACCTATTTCTTCACTTCTATTAGACATACAGGATTCCAGAACTATTTACACATAATGATTTTGGTAAGATTGATATCAATACCTACAGGAAATATATACAAAATTTTGATTCTCAGAATGCTGCAGAGTTAAACTAAGTTTGGCAAATAAAATGTTTGACAGCTGAGTTTAGGTGAAATCATGGCAACATGGTTTGGGTCCGTGGTGCCCAGCCTTATTATGCAGGATGTCCACATAAACCGAAGCACAACCTGGTGTGGGCCAAACAGATTCTACACATTTTAATAATATTTAAAATCAGCTATATGGATTTATATTTTAAGTTCAGCTTGTTTTGGGTATATTTAGATGGGTTATTTCTATGTACATTATTGTCTATTTACACACTTGTGTAAACAAATATGGTATGAATCAGCCATTAGCATATTCTGTTGAAGCAGGCCATGAGTCTTAGGTTGGGCACCCTTTGTTAGGGTTAATCACAGGTGTAGCTTCCCAGAGGTCATACCAAGGCAATATTATAACCTGTGGCTTGAGTCCAGTGAAACCAAAGATCTTCACAGCCCTTTATCAATATTGTCATATCACTATTTGAACAACAATAAAATTGTCAAGCCTTTAGATGCATCTTAAAATCAGAGTTTTTAAACAACATAAGAAGTTGAAGTTATGGATCATGTTTATTTTGCTTGTTTGAATAAGAAAATAATGTTATCATTTAGCTTATGAAAAACGGAAAGCAGAACCAAAATGAAGTCTAATTAAGACTGCAGTTAAATATTTCATTGACTAAAAGCCTTCAAACAAAACAAAACAAAATGCCTGCTGCAGAGAGCTGATTAAGTAACAAAGAACTTCACTGACAATCAAGCTAAGCTAGGCTGGAGAACACTTGAGCAACACACGCACACACCCCTCTGCCTCCTTGAGCCATGTAAGGAACATCCATAATAAAACCAGGACTCTTTTATTGAATATTTATTTTATGTGCAGATTTTAAGTACCCATTCTTTGCTCTTGGTGGTTTAACTTAATTAAAGTATGCAATACAAAGAATACAATCAACAGAACACTTTTAAGCAAAATATACAAATTTTAATACAAAATATATGATGTTCTTTCAAAAAAAGCATCCTGTCCCAGGGCTCTACTCACCTGGTGTGGAGAAGGCACTCCCACTTGCCCAGTGTGGGGTTGATACATGTCACACAGTTGTTGAGACTTCCATCTAAGTCAGAGAAACACAATCACTGTTTGTCATAATCACTAAGTCAGACAAACACAAACTGCACTGTTCTGATGAGGAACTATGGCAGAGAGGTTAAGTGACTTGCTTAAGGCTGCAGAGTGACCATCTTAGAGGTCAGGAGTTCCTGACACTAAAACCTATCCACTCAGTTAAGCAGACATTAATTGTGGGTGCACACTGCTTAATTTGATAAAATTAGAAATGGACCCTATATATTCCCAAGTGCCTGCCCTGGGCTATCCTACCCTGCATCACCCAATAGCTCTTACAACACAAACCACATAGTTGGCACTGCTCTGGCCCTTGGTGCTTGTGTAGCTCTGATGTAAAAAGGCTATATCTAATAACATTCAAGTATATACAATAGAATTAAAGTGAGTGTATTTTGCCAAGAATATCAGTTTTCTCTTTTTTTTAAGCCACCATTGTGAAATATCTCTTTAAATATTAGTTTACCTCTGTGGGGCTTGGATATAACAGAATGTGAACAAAAGTGTCACTTCTTTACCCATTTGTACTATGAGCTATTAGACTGCACTACCTGTCATTACAAAAACTTGGTCCAAACAGGTGGCTGAACTCTGAGCAGTGTACACAACCTTTAAGCTTTGCTTAGAACAATGTCAATCATTTTCAGGAAGCTTTGAGGTTCAGTAACAAAAAGCCGATATATAAAACATGACACTAAATTACAGTATTAGACTAAAATTGTATAATACCCTGTAAACAGCAGCAAAAACCGTTGCAATGTACCACCATTTGCACTCTCTGTGAGTGCAAATGAAAGAATTTGTGCTTTGGAACCCCTGTTGGGGCAACTCCATTGAAGCATCCATTTATGAACATAAACAGCTTTTTGAAACATTTGTTTTTGCAGTGTGAATGCATTAACAAGCTAATTTAGCATAATATTGAAATGTAATAAACAGCTTGACCCCTTTCAAGATCAATTATTTTCACAAAATAGGTTTCCAGCTTCAGCATGTTGGCAGAATGTCAACATCTAAACAAAACAATTGGCACATCATGAGGATATCTGTTTTATATTTTGAAGCATTTCATCACAGCATCGTTGAACTGAATTGAATTAATATTTGTATTTCAGAAAGCTGGATATAAATATGGATGCATAAAATGTTCCCCTAAAACAGAACATAAGAACTCAGCCTTTGGAATCCGTACAATCATATTTGGGAATAAAAGACAGGCTATTGAATAGTTGTGTCATTGAGCTCAGTTCTGACATTTCAGATGCATACTTTATTTTGTAGAGGAAGCAAATAAGCCAGGTGCTGTAGACCCATCAACTCTTTTTCCAGAAAAGGAACACATAACAGTTACATTGTATAGAAAAGATGGTTCCACTGATGGATCATGATCAATTAACTTTTTTTCCACAAGAGGAAAGGAGGAATAATATTGGTCATTATGCATTTGCTAAGTGACTTCAGTCTATTTATGAGTGATACACCATCCAATCCACAGACTTGCATTCTTGGTTTTGCCATTCTTTTATAAAAATTTCTGTCAAGTCCACAGGAATATAGGTGCTAATATGAGACTTTGTAACAAAAGGAAATTAATCTTTCCACAATCTAATATGAACAGAAAAGTTTCCATTATGTTTTGGGGTTTGTGAGGTTTTATGGTACTTTATAAATTCTCTATGTACTGGAAGGTCAAACGCAGCAGTTTTGTGCTTGTGCATGAGAACCAGAAAGAGAAACGGACTATAAAGAGAGAAGGAAATTGACCGGTTTAATGTAACTGTCCAAGCTGAAGTGAAGTGTACAAAGCAAATGTCACAGTGGAGCTATGAGCAACTGTACTTACATTATTTATGAATAATTTGGTGAATTAGAGACAGGGGCTGTTACACTGTGTCCAGGTATTGATTCCTCTGCTTCTCCTTCTGCCTTGTACAGTAGTTCTATCCTTTAATTCCTTGCCCAAAAGAAATGTAATTCAGTGATACAAATTTCAGCAGCAGGTCCCGCCATCTCCGATGTAAAGTGTTCATGAACAATTGCACAAATCTTTATGAATAACCAAATACAGAAGCATAACATTTTGGAGTAACATTTTGGGGAGAGTATGTGACTGCACTTTTCTCCAAAGACTAAACAAAAAACCCTCGCTGCAGACATTGATAGAGGTGATTGAATTATATTTACAAATACGTTATCCAATGAGCTGAGAGATTTTTCTGTTTGTGAAACATTGTCACAAAGATACTTTTTGCAAGATACTGATCTGCAAATAACTTTATTTTGGGTAAATGACTTATGCAAACTGATTTCACTGTAACTATTCATTATTAATTTTTCAGTGTTTGTGACTGGTTATTTGAGTCATGAGGTGTTGTTGTTTCTTCACCCTCATTAGATCCCTTAAACATTTTACACAATGGAATAATAGATTATAGTAATGAATAGTGATAAATATGCTTGTCCGTGTAGAGATACCTTGCTTGCCAAGGATCTGGATATCCATTTGAAGAGAAGCCATTCTCCAAACCTTCATAAGGAGGATGCAAACCAAACAGCTGTTTAGCCTTCATGACAATCCATAGGCTTATATTTATGTTAATGGATAATTTACAAACTATGAACAGTGAACAAACTATTTTTTAAAAATCCATAAGGTCTCCATGAACAATTCACAACAGCTAAGTTTGTCAAATAAACTGCTCCTAAAAATGTTTGTCTTGCCTCTAACAGTATATGTGGCAAAAAGACAAACTGCATTTTTAAAATTTATTTTATGCTTCAGGATCTTAAGATATTATTAGAAATACAATTAAAGAATATATGTTTTTCTTGGAAGGTTTCCCTTAACATTTTAATAGGATTTTATTTATCTTGTGTGTGGTTAGTAGGTTGGAATGGGGACATAATTAAATATAACCAGACCAAGGTAGTTACAAACCTTAGTGTGGTTCTGCCCTGTAAAGTGACTTTATGGAAAAGACAAGATGGGATTCCATGTTTGTCACCCAATCATTTCCATATCTCATCTGCCCTATCTAAATGTAAAATATATTAGTATTTTTTTTCTAATTGCCAGCCTTTCAAACTCATTCTAGAAGTGAAGCTGGGTTTTCTCTGACCCATACATCTCCAACAAATGCTACAATTTGAATGTAGTTAGTGATAGAGCTGATGATGTGCCAGCTCACTTTCTCAGAGCTGTATTGGTTCTGTGGTACAACAAAAAATACAAGTAGTAACAATTTACTTTAGTAGACAGGCAGTGATGTCTAATGAATAAAGTGCTATACTGGGACTCACAAGGCCTGGGTTTCATGCTCAGATCTTCTATATAACCTTGAGCTAGTCATTTCGCCTCTCTGTGCCTCAGTTTCCCCATCTGTAAAATAGGAAGGCTTGCCAGTTATGTGAAACATAAATGGAGCACAGATTGCATAAAAATGGGTTCTGAAGTTGCTAGAAATATTCTAGTTATATGCATCTGTTTCACTCCAATATTAATATCTCCAGAAATAAATTAGAATAAATTAAAGCTGAATATTTTTTTCTTCTAAATTACAATCTAAATCTGACTGAGAAGGAAGAATCACCCAAATAGCTAATCATCTAGACATGAAGTCAATTAATGGAAATAACACAATTTGAGGACAGCTAATGTGTGCAGACATGAACAATTTCCCCCTATTTGCAAAGGCTCTGATATGGAAGTTGCTAGGACAAACCACAGTCATGGTAATTTCAAACTCTATAGAAAAAATTTGATGATATAATGAGGAAACTCTAAAATCTTCTAATTAGAAATGATTTAAAACAGACAGAATATTGTGCTGATGAGGAGTGAGAAGACAAAACAGAAGACAAAGTGACAGATGGCAACATTGATTATATTACAAATAGCAACAGACTGAGGTCACATTCTAAGCCATTCTTTACACCCAGATTCTTCATCACTAGGCTAAAAGACATTCCTCACGCCTTTAAGCACCCCACCAAAAGAACTAAAAAGCAGAGATTATTTCAATATCATTACTAGTTTCCTCTGTATTTTGGGATTAATTGGCTCTTCATGCTATGGCACCAGCCAGGACCGTCCCTAGAGGGGTGCGGGGCCTGGGGCAGAAGTGACAAATCTGTCACTTCTGGGACTGACCCGTCACTTCTGGGACCAACAGCACCGGCTAATCGCACCAGCCCACAGGGCCCCCCAAAGCATGGGGCCCGGAGCGGTCGCCCCGATTCACCGTACCAAAGGAATGGCTCTGGTACCAGCAGATAATGAGGACAGACACAGATGCATCCGATGAAGTGAGCTGTAGCTCACGAAAGCTTATGCTCAAATAAATTGGTTAGTCTCTAAGGTGCCACAAGTACTCCTTTTCTTTTTGAGAGATAGGAAGATTAGCAGAGAGGTAGTTTATGTGATCTCAGTTATACTGATAGCATTCTTGCCAGATAAACTGGATCAACACATGGTGCATTGATAAAAGGTAATATATTTTATTGAACCGACTTCTGTTGGTGAGAGAGAAAGCTTGTGTCTCTCACCCACAGAAGTTGGTCCAATAAAAGATATTACCTCACACACCTGTCTATCTAAAATCCTGGGACCCACACCACTTCAACTAGATTGCACGGATCAACACGACACATATTTTTCAGATGACAGCAGTCAAGCAGATGTTGACATTAAAAACTCTCATCAGCATGTGGCTATTTATTAAAAATGTTGAGTTTTGATATGATAAATGCTTTATCATATTTAATCAATATGGATTCATTACAAAGGACCAGACAGTGTGGAGCTGCAATTCTCTTTGGGGTAGTGGGTAGGACTCAGGAAAAGATTGTACCTCAGAGATGTGCAATTCCTTCTCAAAATTCCTGGCTCACATGGAGTTTGCACTGGCTGCCGCATCCTTAGGGTGCCTTGGAGTGCATAGAGTGTGCATTAAGAGCATGAGCATAGGGAAGAAGTTGTGGCTAGCCCTTATGCAAGGTGTGAAAAAAGAAGGGGTGGTTCTTTGGAAGTGTGTCTGCCTCTGTTACAATTCCAGCACACATTCTGGTCCTCAGAGAATAGGATTCTTTGAAATTTCAGTACTGAGCCAGCTCATAAACTCAGAGCAGCCAGGCAGAGTGGAGAATCAATATAACATGCATGAGTACACGCATCTGTGACTAAAACAAAACTAGTGGCCTGGAATTGTTTTGGGTGGATTTCTCAGTCTACCAGCTGAGCTGTTATCACAGTAGCATTTCATTGTTGGAGGGTTGAGAATTTTCCAATATATGGAGGAAATTTAACAATAAATAAATAAATACATACATACATGCATAAATAAAATGTGTGGGTATTGTTTTTTTTTTTAAAAAAAGGGGAGAGGACCATAATTTGGAACCTGGCAATTCTGATCGATTTCCTTTCAAACAGCCCTTCCTGACTTCCACATCTTGCTGCTTTGCTATACCTGCTTTCCGTTTACTTTCACTTAGTTTTCACCACTCTGCTGAATTCCTATAAATTTCAAATACTTCTTTTGGGATTACACTTAAACCCTGCTTGTCAGTGTCATGTTGTTAAAGGCTTTATTGCAAACAAAAAGAATCAGTGTGAAGCCTTTACTGACTTACTTATAAAATGAGGAGCTATTGAGAATACAACCAAATCCTCACCACAAGAATCCTCATGTTACAGTATTCCTCCCACAGTTAGGCAAGGTGCACAATCAAGGCTGTTCTCACTTGTGTCTTAACATGATAAACCTACAGCATTTTGCAATGTAAAAATGTAATTCCTTCCTTACTAATCTCATGTGTGATTGGTTCAGTCACAGAGACCCCCTTGGGGCTGTCACCTGATATGCTGAGATTACCTCTGAGCCCATTTTCCCTGGCAGGGTTCTGGGAGTCCCAAGCTGTCTTGTTGAGCCAGACACGCTAGCCTGCTGCAACATAGACCCAGGGTCCGGGCCATGTCCTCCAAAACTGCAGGCTTTAACTGAAAACCAGTCAGCAGGTTACTTGTCTCCAGCATCCAGATACTCAGTTCCCAATGGGATCCAAACCCGAAATCAATCCATTTTACTCTGTATAAAGGTTATACAGAGTAAACTTATAAATTGTCCACCTTTTCTAACACTGATAGAGAGATATGCACAGCTCTTTGCTCCCCAGGTATTAATCACTTACTGTGAGTTCATTAATAAACAAAAGTAATTTTATTAAGTATAAAAAGTAGGATTTAAGTGGTTTCAAATAACAACAGACAGAACAATGTAAATCACTAAGCAAAATAAAGCAAAAACATGCAAGTCTAAGCCTATTACATTAAGAAACTGATTACAGGTAATAGCTCACCCTCAGAGATATTACAATAAGCTTCTTTCACAGACTAGACTCCTTCCTAGTCTGGGCCCAAACCTTTCCCCGGTGCAGTCCTTGTTAGTTCCAGCATCATTTCAGGTGGTAACTAGGGCTTTTCTCATGACTGGCCACCCCTTTGTCCTGCTCCACCCCCTTTTATAGCTTTGGCACAAGGAGGGAATATTTTGTCTCTCTAGGTCCCCACCTCTCCTTCTAAATGGAAAAGTACCAGATTTAAGATGGATTCTAGTATCAGGTGACATGGTCACATGTCACTGTAAGACCCAAGCCTCCATTCTTCCTGGGATGGCCCACATATACACATGAATGTTTGCAAGTAAACAGAGCCATTTACAGTTCATTGATTCTGAAGCACCCTTAATGGCTTCCACTTAATATGGTTACATCAGTAATACAAGTTTATACCTTATTCTTCTCACTTCAGACATAGAAATAATACATGCAAACAAATAGGATGAATACACTTTGTAGATTATAAGCTTTGTAATGATACCTTACAAGAAACCTTTTACATAAAGCATATTCCATTTACATCATATTCACATTCATAAGCATATTTTCATAAAGCATATGGAGTGCAACATCACATCATGTATATAGATTTGGACTTCTAATGTTCATGCCAGCTCATGGGAAGTTGTTGTATCTTCAGAGTGCCTGGTGCAATAGAATGCTAAACTGAATTACACTGTTCAGCTACATTGTGGCACTGTGTGTAAGATACTTTATTTAAGCAAACCTCAGTCATACCTGGCAGAGCATTAAAGGAACTTATGATGAACACATCTGGTGTGTATGTCACTTAGAAGGACGCTCTGTAGCCAGTCCATATCTGGTACAGGAACATGAAATAGTGTCAGAAGTAAACTAAGAACAGAAACAGTAGGAAAACAGCAACAAAGGTTTCAAATAGAAGGAACAAAGCAACACAGGTTGCAGGATCTCATCAACATAATGTCCCAGAGAACTTCAGCTTTGGCAAACCTTCATAATGGACAGACTGGAAGCAGCATTTTGCAAGATTTCACATTGCAAACGAACTCCACAAAGAAACTGGAGATATACAGGTATCTTCTTTTATTTTATGGTATGGGAAAGCAGGCAGAGCATGTCTTTAAATCCTTTGAATTTACTGAAGACAATCACAAAGATGACTATGAAAGGTTTTTGGCTATGCATGATTATACTTTGTACTCCAGAAGAGTATGGTTTATGAAAGAGCATGTTTTTGCCAGAGAATTCAAGAACAAGGGGGAAATGCTGAATACCAAAGACAGTGACTTGGGGAATGCAAAACATGAAAATATCAGATACAGGCTGGTTATTGGGTTTGCCGATAAAAAACTTTCACAGCAGCTCCAATAAAAACAGACCTACCCTACACATAGCTATTCAAATAGCAAAGCAACCTGAACTGGTGATACAGCAAAACGAAGAGCAACTGGACAAACTTGAAAAACAAGAAACTAGCTTAGAATCAATACAGAGGTTCAACACGATTGCTGATAATCATAATGATTAAACCCCAAGGCAAAGAGAGAGAACTTCCAGGCTAAGAGGAACAAATTCCAGAATACATGCACAAGGTATGGAAAAAGTCACACCCCAAGAGATGATGTATTTCTAGCCAGAGGTGCACGGTGTAACAAATGCATGATACATGGACATTTTACAGCTGTTTGCCACACCAAAATACTCAGGGAATTGTTCATATTATAGACAGTCATGAGCCATTGTTTCTGGGATCTATCACTTCCAGGTGATCCAGAGCCTCTCTGAAGAGTGAAATTGAATATTCAGGGCAAGACTATTGACTTTAAAATTGACTCATAAGCTAAAACTACAATTACCTTCAACCCCACCCAGAGCTCACACCATCTGACACAGCTTTGACTAGCCTTGGAGGTTTTCTGAACTGCATGGGCCAGTTCATCATAGAAACAACTTAGAAAAAGACAAAAATTATGCATTCAGAGTGTATGTGATCAAAGGACCCCAGATCAACAGCCTTCTCAGCTTCAGTGTGGCAGCCATAGTGGACCATTGTGAGAAAGGTGGAAGACTTCAATGGATTATTTGGTGATATTGGACTTTTGAAAGGAGATCCAGTACAAATATCCTTAAGAAACAATGCTGAATCATAGACTGTACATGCACCTCATAGAATTCCTACCTCATTGCTTCATAATGCAGAAACTGAGTTAAAGAGAATGAAGCAGATTTGCATAACTGAGAAAATCTGTGAGCCAACAGCAATATGTGTCCCAGTAGTATCAGTTATAAATAAAAATGAGGAAATAAATATCTGCGTGAATCTTAAAACACTTAATGAAGTTGTTCTGAGAGAAAAATGTAACCTCCGAACACTGGATGACTTCCTCCCACAGTACAAAGAGCTAGTATTATCCACACTAGATGCCTTGAGCACATTCTGGCAAATTCCATTAGTCAAAGAAAGTGCTAAACTGACTTTATTTGTTACATCTTTTGGGAGAGTTTACTTCTGAAGTTAATCTTTTGGGATTACCAGTGCACATGAAATTTTCCAAAGAAAGATGGCAGAACTGCTAACGAACACAAATGGAATTGTGTAGACAATATTCTGATATACCGGTCTTCACTGAAACCCTCAACAAAATTCTAAGCCTATCAGTGAGTCTGGACTGAAGCTAAAACAAGGAAAAATATGTTTTGTTTCTACCCCAAATCGAGTTTTTGGGACAGAAAATAAACAAAGATCGAATAAGTCCTAGCCCTGAGAAAATAAAAGCAATTTGAGAATTGAATGCACCAACTAATGTACCAAAACTGAAATGTATACTGGAGGCAGTAAAATACCTTGGTTGATACTTACGAGACCCTTCTACTGTGACAAAACCACTGAAAGAACTCTTGAAGTTCAACACTTCTTGTCTCTGGGGGTGATATCAGTAAATTGCCTTCAAAAAGGTAAAAAATTATTTCAGCAGATCCAGTTTTCAAGTACTATGATATGAACAAACCCACAGTAGTCAGTGTGGGTGAAAGCAGCTATGTCCTAGGTCAGTGGTGGGCAACCTGCGGTCTGTGGGCCACATGCGGCCCATAAGGGTAATCTGATTGTGGACCACGAAACATTTTGCTGACATTGACTGTCCGCAGGCACGGCCCCCTGCAGCTCCTGCTGGCCACGGTTCATCATTCCTGGCCAATGGAAGCTGAGGGAAGCGGTGGGTGAAAAGAATCATGGAATCTAGAAAGCTTTGTGGAAGAGAAGGAAGATTTGTGTTCTGTGATTTAAAAATATTATTTGCACCCCAACTTTGTATGGCAGACTCTTGACCCACTCTATATACTACATTGCTGGATGTGCAAAGAGGAGAGTATGTGTTTTGCTCTTTTAAAAACATCCTGTTTCCTACTTTTTGTTTTTAAAATATTTTAAAGAAGTGATAATGCAAATATCTTCTCTGAAACTGCTAAGGGCAAAGCAGGTTGATGCATTCCATAGAGTGGAGTAGTCTGCACACTTTCTCTATCTACCAGGAGCTTGAAGTAGGATTGTACTTGCTCCACAATCTAGTCCAGATCTTTTCAATTCAATAACTGCTTTAATGAAGAAAATCTACCTCCTGTCATGCAGTAGTCTAGCCAGTACTCAAGAAACAGTTACTTGATGCAACCAGCCTTGCTAACTATCTGTACTGTGTCCACTCTTCTCTTTGAGCAAGTCAGTCAAGAAACCAGTGAAGAATCTTCTCCAGTTCCCTGTGTCTACCAATATCCTGGAAGCCTCTCAACTGAGTGCCACAATATAGCACAGAGGTGGCACTGGTGATGCTGATGGATGATCTATATGCAGAGAGCAAACATCCGTACTCATACCACTAACTCTCTCCATGGTAATAGCTAGTGTTGCTCATGGAGAACTAATGTCTCCACTATAGAAAAACAGCATGGTGCAGCAGAAACACACTGAGTGGCATTCAGACTTTCCTCTCTGCCCAACCTCAAAAAGCAGTGATCAGGAATTGCTCCTATCACACCAGACAACTCACTTGTTTAGTTTAACAAGGGTCAGTCTTAAGCAACAAGTGCATTTTTCATGCAAATATCCCTGGTAATGAAAAATAAGGAAAGAAAAAAAACCCAGAAAATATGTCAGCAGATTTATCACAAAAATAGAAAGTTTTATTTCAAAACTCATCACTGCTGTGGGTACATGTGGGTTATTAAATTGCACTTGTTTTTCTTTGCTTTTGGCTCACAAAGCAGAAAGTCCTATTCTTTTCTCTATTCCTATTGTCTTGAACTGACATAGTAAGAGTGGCATGGTTTACAATAGTTTGGTATTAAGATAATAGGGTATGTATTATAAAACTAAAAATAAGTTTGTTAATTTAAAAAAAATGATATGCTTTATAATTTTTTCAGTTATTTTATCATTATTTTCAATGTGTCAAAGACTCTGAAATGGAAATACTTTCTCCGTGGAACGATCAGGCACAAACATACCATTTGTTCCCTAGCTAAATGCAATTTTTTTTTGGCCATGTTCTTCTTTGGATACTGTTACTTCTCAGATATAAATCCTCCTTGGGCCTCAGTCAGATGAAGTAATGTTCTAATAAATCAATCTAGTGGGATGCCTCGTCTGATTATCGTGATTCATCTTCTGTGCAACCTTCTGCTCTGTGTATGTAATAATATATCAGAGTGGGTAGCATTGTAAAAATCTGATTCTCATATAATTAGACATTATATAACAGATAAAATAGTCAGGGACCAAGCCTTCCATTGTATGTTACTGAAGCATGGGTAATTTGTGACCCATTGTATTCATCTGCCTCATTCCATTATCTTACTGATTATTATATAAAGAGCCATCAGTAATCAAAGCCTAAGGAGTTCAAGCAACTATGGCCTTGTCTATACTAAAAAAAGCTTTGCCAGTGTACCTCTACTGATATACCAGCAAACCCTCCTAGTGTAGACACAGCTGACACTGGTAAAAAAGAGTGATTTTGCAACTAACGCGTATATATCCGTTCCTCTAAGCAAAATAACCTTTGCTGGCAAAAGCACTTCCCCCCCCAGTATCACTATGTCTACACTATGGGTTTTGCCAATATAAACATGTTGTAAAAAATTACACCCCAACTGACATTGCTATCCCAGCATTTTTTTAAATGTAGATTTGGCCTACCTCTCCCACTATGGTTCTTCAAGGCCGTTGTTCTTCAAGGCTTAGGTATCCTTGGTCTCCATCCAGGCCCTTCTTAATTCAGGACGCCAAATATGGAACACCCGCCCTGAGGATTTCCACTGGCATAGGTACAGGAAAACTGAAATGATTAAGGAAAATAAGTGAGACACATACTCAGAGTTTAAAGAGACAGAACTGCTTGTCTGGAAGGTCCTAAGAACCTGAAACCATGCAGGAAACAAAGTACCTCATCAGCCAACTTTGTCATACAATTTTGAGGGTAAAACTACGAGCCAAAATTGAAGTAATTTTGCAGCTTGCAGTCTGACTGAAGATTATGGAAGCCTTGCTGCTGTTTTTTTTGTTTTCTTGGGCAGGAATATGTCCTGAACACTGGACTAGATGCTGCCGTAAGGAACTGAGATGCAGTATGGGCCTGTATCTGAGACATTACAGAACGATTACCAAGGATCATCCAGCCCGCTGACTACTACCCCATGCTGCTCATCCATGTGGGCACTAATGATACTGCGAGGTATGGCCCTGAGCATACCTCGCATAGAAGTGACTGCAGAGCTCTGGGAGTGAGGGTGAAGGAGTTGGGGGTGCAGGTGGTATTCTCATTCAACCTTCCTGTCAAGGGTAGGGGCCCAGGCAGAGACAGACACAGACAGGTGAAGCCTGGCTGCATGGATGGTGACACAAGGAGGGCTTCAGCTTCCTCAACCATATGATGCTGTGCTGAGAAGAAGGACTGCTGAGCAGAAATGGGATTCACCTATCAAGAAAGGGAAAAAGTATCTTCAGATACAGATTGGCTAACCTAATGAGGTGGGCTTTAAACTAGGCTTGATGGGGGCAGGAGACAAAAGCCCACAGGTAAGTCCATAACATGGAAACCTGGGTATATCAAAGGTGTATACATTTGCACTGAGTTTGAGATAGACCTGTTGAAAGTCTCTGGATAAAGAAGAAAGAGGTAAAAACAAGGTTGATGTCATGGGAGGGGTGTATCGTCTAATATAGACCACCCAACCAGAAAAAAAGGGTGGATGAGGCATTTTTTAAACTAACAAAATCATCCAAAGCACAGCACTTGGTGATGATGGGGGACTTCGACTACCCAGACATCTGTTGCGAAAATAATACAGCAGGGCACAGATTATCCAACAAGTTTTTGAATGCACTGGAGACTGTTGGGCCAGCTAGTAAGCTTAGAGGGGGCTAATGACCCACCAGAGTTTGGCAGAAAGCAGCACGGGGGGGGGGGGGGGGGGGGGGGGGGGGGGGGGGCGGGGGGGGCAAGGTGTCACACTCGCATACTCACGCTCCCAGGACAGGCACAGCACTGGAGATGTCAGGATCCTTCAAGTAAGTGTCCCACAGTGCAGAGATGGATGGTGTGATGAAGGTAAGTCTTCCCGAGGCACAATGGAATGCAACGCGGCGAACCACTGGCCAGGCGGTCCGGGCGAAGGGCCTTCACGGGAGGTACAAGCTTGTGAGTGCACTCCTGAGCACATGGCCCCTTCCCCTTTTAAGGACCTGCTCCTCATGGCCTGCAACTAGAGATGACTTGGCTGCGTCTGGTTGGTCACACTCCATCTCAGCCAGTGTCCATGCCGTGTCCATGCATTGGGTGTGTGAGTGCTGCCTAATTAGAGTCCCAGACACCTTGTCTACCTGGGAGCTCTTCTGATCTTCCAGCTGTTCAACCAGCCCATTCATCCCACAAGCATTCTAGGAGGGAGGGGGAAAGCCACTTCACAGGTATTCAAAGAGGAGAGGAGACAAAAGGAGAGGGGAGTGTAACAGACCTTTTGAGCATACAGGTTCTACATAGCATAGTCATACAGAGCATACAGTTCACTGCTGCTCCTACAACAGAGAAAAAAGTCTGTTGGAGAAACTGGAGAAAGTGACTAAGGGGAGAGACTGTTCTAAATGTGGTGGAATGCAGCTGGGTGCAGATGATCATGAAATAATAGAGTTCATGATTCTAAGAAATGGAAGCAGGGAAAAGAACAAAATAAAGGTAACAGAAGGCAGAATTTAGCAAACTCAGAAAATTGATTGGTAAGATCCCAGGGGAAGCAAGTCTAGGAGAAAAAAGAATTCAGGTGAGTTGGCAGTTATTTAAAGAGACATTATTAAGGGCACACAAATAAACTATCCTAATCCATAGGAGATATATGAATCATGGTAAGAGACGACTCTGGCTTAACCAGGAGATCTTCAAAAGAGTCATACAAAAGGTGAAAACAAGGTCAAGTTACAAAGGTTGAATATAAAAAATAAAACAAGCATAAAGGGACAAAATTAGAAAGGCAAAGGCACAAAATGAGATTAAACTAGCTAGGGACATAAAGGATGACATGAAAACATTTTACAAAATACATGAGAAGCAAGGGAAAGCAACAGGGCAGGCCCATTATTCAGTGAGGAAGGAAAGACAGTAACAGAAAATGCAGCAATCCCTGAAGTGTTAAATGCCTTTTTAATTTCAGTTTTCATCAGAAAGGTTATTAGTGATTGGATGAGTAACATATTGACCATCAGTGCAAATGGGGTAGGATCTGAGGCCAAAATAGGGAAAGAACAAGTTAAGAATTATTTAGACAAATTAGATGTCTTCAGGTCATCAGGGCTTGATGAAATACATTCTGGAATACTTAAGGAACTGGTTGAAGAGATCTCTGGCCCATTAGCAATTATCTCTGAGAACTCATGCGGGATGGGAGAGATCCCAGAGGATTGGAAAAAGACAAATATAGTACCTATCTATAAAAAGGGAAATAACAACAACACAGGGAATTATAGACCAGTTATCTTAATTTGGGTACCCGGAAAGATAGTGAAGCAAATAATCAAACAACTATTTTGTAAGCATAGAAGATAATAAGGTAATAAGCAAAAGTCAACATGGATTTGTCAAGAACAAATGTCAAACGAACCTAATATCTTCCTTTAACAGGGTAACAAGCCTTGTGGACAGGAGGGAAGCAGTACATGTGATATATCTAGACTTTAGTAAAGCTTTTGATACTGTCTCACGTGACTTTTTCATAAGTAAACTAGGGAAATATATCCTAGAGAAACCTACTATAAGATGGGTGCACAACTGGTTTGAAAACCATACTCAGACAGTAGTTATCACAGTCAAGCTGGTAGAGCAAATCAAGCGGAGTCCTGCAGAAATCTCTCCTGGGTTTGGTTTTATTCAATATATTCATAAATGATTTTTATAATGACATAAAGAGTACACTTATTAAGTTTGCAGGGAGGGGTTCCAAATGTTTTGGGTGACAGGATTAGTATTCAAAATGATCTTGACAAAGTGGAGACCTGGTCTGAAATGAATAGGATGAAATTCAATAAGGACAAATACAAAGTAGTATACTTAAGAAGCAATACTCAATTGTACAAATTTAAAATGGAAAAATGTAACACTGTTGCAAAAAAAGTGAACATCCTTTTGCGATGTTTTAGCAGGAGTGTTGTAAGCAAGACATAAGAAGTAATTTTTCTACTCTACTCAGCACTGATAAGGCCTCAACTGTGTCCAGTTCTGGGCACCACACTGTGGAAAGGTGGATAAATTGGAGAAAGTCCAGAGGAAAGCAACAAAAATGATTAAAGGTTTTGAAAACATGACCTTCAAGGAAAGATCAAAAAAATTGGATTTGTTTAGTTTGGAGGACAAATGACTAAGGGAGCAAGGGCGAGCGGGGGCATGATAAAAACCTTTAAGTACATAAAAGGTTGTTATAAAGAGTGGGGGGGATTGTTCTCCTTATCCACTGAGGACAGGACAAGAAATAAAGTTCTTAAATTTCAGCAAGGAAGATTTAGGTTAAACATTTGGAAAAACTTCTTAACTGTAAGGTTAGTTAAGCATTGGAACAAATTGCCTAGAGAGATTGTGAAATCTCCATCATTAGAGGTTTTTAAGAACAGGTTAGACGAACACCTATCAGGGATGATCTAGATAAAACTTAGTCTGGCCTCAGTGTAGGGAACTGAACTAGATTACCTATCGAGGTCCCTTTTATATTATTCTAAGGCTGTTTGTTAAGCTTTTCTTTGTGGATTGTGAGGTGCAGGTGCCAAAGGCTCTTCCTGTCTTAGGTAAAATTTCCTGCTAGATTTATTACAGCGGCAGTGAGAAACTTGAACATGGCAGTCAGAAAGCTGCCAGCGCTTTTCAGCTTGTATGAACTGGAGAATTTTAACATACTATCATTGAATCCTTTGCACTTCATAGCATGAAATACACTATGTTTCCACACACAAAAAATATTTCCAATGTCATACACCACAGTTAAAATTACTTTGTGCAAAGCTAACCACTGCATGCTCTCCAGCATGCCAGTCTGCACTGGTGCAGCACCAGTACGGACAGGATTGGGTAGTATAATAACCATATTGATGCAAATAGTCCTCCCCACTATTATTCCATAGTACACAGGTTACTGTTTAGATGGCCTGTCTGATTTACTGCTTCACATAACTGCACACAGGGCAAGTTTGTCAACAGCCAGTTACTAAAAATCAGGGATCCTAGAAATCCATTTGCTATGGGAAAAATGTGGAAGAATGCAGAATTTGCATTTTTACAGAGAATCTTTAGTTTTTACATTTTATGAAAAAATAAAAACATATATTAACTAAACTTTATTGAAAGTATCAGTCTCACTTATTCATCGTGCACAACCTCCCCATCCTGTGGTTGATTTTTGAATGTGCTTTTTATTTACATAGGTAAACATACTCCAATAAACTGCTTATGGCATATAGAGGTAACTCAGTGGCGTTAGGGGTTTGTGGTTTAATGCATCTCAAATTTCACTTTAGCTTCCATACCTTAATAATTAAAGTTATGAAAAGATGCTGAAAACTTAAATCACCCCTACAGATCATTTCACTAAGTTTGGCAAGGACAAATTTCACAGTAATGTGCTGTTCTGTACTGTATGCAGCAAGGCTGTAGATTATGTTTGAAGGCAGAAAATTCTAGAACAAATGCAAAGCGCTAAACATAAATGGAATGAAGAGAAACGAAAACAAGAGGCTGAAACAGCAGGGTATTGACAACAATAAAGAAACAGAGCACTGTGAATGGACCACTCCAGTGTTTAACAACTGTAAATATAGCAGTAAAACATTTTGTTCAACTTATACCTATTGTGCCTAGGGAAACTAAAGTTCAGTGTTGCATTTTAATCGCAGAAAAAAGTGGATTTTATGTTTCTTTTAATCAGAGAATTTAGGGTTTTTTTTATCACGGAAAACTAGGATCCCTGCTAGTAATACTGTACACACTGAAGACATCACTTACTCATTTTTTTTTTTTGCCAGCATCAACCTCTTCAGCAGCAATCTACTCTGTTCTTCACCGCTAGCATATCTCAGGGGAGATCTTCCTACTAATATGCTGCTGGCAGGCTAGAAGCGGCCGAGTGGTTACTGGTGACTAACTAGGGTAATGAGAAAATCCAGGCTCAGCTGAATCTGGTCATTGAGGACTTTATCTATAATAATGTATCAGCTGTAAAAATAGGAGAATTATTTTGCAATTACGAATTGGTTTCTATGGCCAAAGCATTCGCATTGCTATGTATCGGTTAGCCTATATGCCAGCCCAGGGCACCTAACTGGCATGTAGGTCTTTACTATCAGCTACCACATTTCAATCTATGTAATGCATATTTAACAATCACTTGCACATTTTGGTGATAGCAAGTTGTAAAAATATCACTGGCTGTGGGAGCTGGGGCAAGTTGGAGAGTGAATAGAAACGCTGGACTCATTGCTCTCCTATATTTTTCTATTATTACTCATAAAAGGTCTGAAATAAATAGGAGATTTTTTTATGAAATGTCCACATATGGCAAATGCACACACTCATAAGGTGTAATAATAATAATGTTTATGATTATAGTAATAATAATAATACATCTGGAAAAATCTGTGCAATAACCTTGTCTCAGAAATTATCAAGACCACTATCAAAACTGATAGGAAACCAGAGAAGAATAGCAGCAAGTTTTAGCTGTTTACTTAAACTGTTTTCCTCTCTGTAGAAACTACTGTGGGTTCCTACTGCTACCATATCATTACACAATAGTGAATATGTTACTGTAACAAAAAATGCAAAAGACGATAGGGTAAAATGCATATTTTAGCATCTTCTTTAAATTTTAAGAAAAAAAAGTCATAGTGACCAAAAATAAAAAATTGAGCCTGGAGGCATATAGCTGTGATGCTCAGCATTTCAATGCCTGTCTTCTAGAATAATCACTGGAATTCACAAAGCCTGAGTTAAGTACCGATGCTTGCTGTACAACAAAAGGGGAGAGACAAAAGCCAGCACAGTAGGCAGGGAGACGCTTAAGCTAGCTAATGGCAGATGCTGACAAGAGGGTTCTGTCCCTTCTTGGGACCTTGGGCATCTAATCTGGAGGAAGGTGCCTATCTCTGCTTGGTTTCTACACCCATTAAACCCTCTCCCAGAGACAGGCACCTAAGCCAGGGTTTGCAAGAAACACCAGAGAAGCAGGTGACACCAGCTACCTTATAATTCTTAGCTCAGGAGGGAGGGGTTCTCACACAGGATTTGAGAGGTCCAAGTTCAATTCCCTCTTTCTCAGGTAGGGAGACAGGAGTCTCATGCCTCTCAGCCAATTGTCCTAGCGCAACTGTGGGATATCCTGATATGGAGCTCTCTCAGTTGCTCCTGTTGAAGCTATTACATTTTGGATAAGTAATTAAAAACCCATTGGAGCAGGAGGACTGGACCTTGAGTCTCCCACCTCCCAGATGAATGCTCTAACCACCAGGCTACACAGTCATTCTCATGCTCTCACTCCGCTCCCTCCCACCCCCAACTACTTTTAAAAAAATATTTATTCCCAGTGGAACAGGAGAGATTGAGGGACCCTGTTAGGGGGCTTATTCCTTCACCCACTTACTTCCCTGGTCCTTCTCGCATGAACAGAGAGCAACAATACCCGAAGTCCAAAGGTGCAAACAATTCGATGTTTATTGGGGTGAACTTCCAGCAAGCATGATTCCAGTTTCCTTCCTTAGTATCCTCCTTCGCAGCTCTGACACCACAGAGCCTTACACCTGTGTCCCTGTTCCCATTCCCCCCTTTAGCAAAACATGATTGCAATTTCCTTACCCCTATTCCCTGTTCCCATCTCCCCTCTTTAGCAAAACATGATTCCAATTTCTCCACCACCATTCCCTGTTCCCATCTCACACCCCGCCCCCGCCCACTCACTTCCTCATTGACTACAGATTATATAGTAAAACTTGAGTTCTGCTTAGCTATACCTTAACCAATCATTTTCCTGAAATTTAACTAACCAATCCTAACATATTGTAACATGATGATGTAACCAATTATATCCCACCACCTTAATTAGTTTGCACCCAGCAAAATTAATTATACAGCAGACAGGAGCAATCACAGAACCAGACAGAGATTATACAGACAAACAATAGCAAAGTGGGAACTATAATGACAAAACAATACAGAAGTGAGGATTTCACATCCCAGTATTGATAAGTGAGTTCTTGCCAGACAGGATGCTGTTTCCTTTTACATTTTCTAGGCACTTCCATTTCTCTGGAGGTGATAGGCATTATCAGGACAGGATTGTATTCCTAACAGCCCAATAGCACCTTCTTTCAATGTGACTAGTTTGGAATGTGAGGATGTGACCGGTCACTTCCTAGCTTATGGCTGCCTCTGCTGCTTAGCCAAAGGCCTTAGCCTAAGCACAGGGCCTCAGACTGTCACAGTAAGAAAAGGCCCTTACACCGGCAGACAGTGATTTTGATTCTTTCTTTTATACCTCTAGAACTAGCCAAGTGATAAGAATACACCTAAATTCTTAAAGTACAGGCCTTTGCAGATAGGCCTGAATATCTATATCCTAACAGACCCCACATCAGAATATTGTCAGGGTTCAGGGCCTGCTGCAGAGTCAGTCTTCTGGCAACCCAACAAGTACATCTGGCCCACAGCAGGCTACCTGATTGACTACATCACCTCGCTGGTCAGGAAGGGCAGCTGCTTCTTGTCTTGCTCCTCTCCTGTTCCTGCTTCATTGCCCAGTTTTGCTCCTGGTTAATCCTTTCTACCTCCGCTTGTTCTTCATTCCAAATTCCTCAGCCTGACCATGGTTCTTGACTCTGGCTCTGACCCTTGGTGTAGCTACTGGTTTCTAATCCTGGCTCTAACCCTCAGCTTGGCTTCCTGACTTTGGTTCTGACCCTTGGCATGGCTGCAGGTTCCTGGTTCCAGCCTGACCCTTGAATTGGATTCACTTCCTGCCTCCTGCTCTGACCACTAGGTCTGACTCCTGCTCCAACTCGTAGGCCTAACTGCTCACAGCCCAGATCTCTATAGATCTACACAGCAAAGAAAAACCCGTGGCTGGCCTGTGCTAGCTGACTCAGACTTCTGGGCTCGGGCTGGAGCCCAAGTTGTGGACCCTCCCACAGCACAGAGTCTCAAAGCTCAGGCTCCAATCTGAGCCCAGAAGTCTATATCACAATGAAACAGCCTCACAGACATGGGTGGCACATGAACCGCCCATTCAGGCAGGCTAGTCCCCAGCCCTGCCCCTTTAACTCCCCCCTTCTTCTGCCCCCCTCGCCTCCTAGGCTGGACCAGCAGCTGGGGCCTGAGCAGCAGCCCTGGGCCATAGGATCAGCAGCCAGGGCCAGGTCACCTCCTGGGGCTGGATCAGTGGCTGCTGCTGCAGGAGCAATGGCCAGGACCAGGTGAGCCTCCAGGGCCAGAGCAGCAGCTGCTGGTGCCAGAGCAGGAGCAGTGGCTGGGGATGGGTCAAAGCTACAGAAGGAGCTGTGGGGCTGGAGTAGCAGGACTGGAGCAGTGGCTGGCAGTCAGCACCCAGGAGGGCGCTAACTGTTAGCACCCCTTAAGGTGTTTTTAGTAAACGTCCAGGAAAGGTCACAGACTTCCACGGATTTTTATTTATTGCCCATGACCTGTCTGTGATTTTTACTAAAAATACCAAGGACAAAATCTTAACTTTAACTATTGTATTCCAGTTAATACAGAGTATAACTTCAGTGATTCACACTAGAACCAAATCCTGGTCCTACCAAAGTTAATGTCTTGCAACTGGCTTCATTAATACCAGGATTTGCCCCCAAATGACTAGACAACTCAGTGCAAAGTAGGTCAGTTTTGTGACTGAGCAAGTAAGTAAAGAATCACTTCATTAGGACAATACATCACAAAATATACATTTAGTTTATTCTGGTAATTCTAGTTTAGTTTTCATTATTAATAAAACATCAAGAATGAACACTATGATAGTAATAATACAGTAATATAGCTTGTAAATGGACCTTACTAGTATCCTCACTGTAATGTTCTCTGCTATTTTATCTCTCATTATATGTAGGTAAATCTTTCCTGAGAATGGAGGAGAGAACATTGTTGTGTATGATAATTATAGCGTACGTGTATTAGTGAAGCTCTCATATGCAGTTATTTAACGTAACTTTAATCTACAATAACAAAGTAGCACTGTCAGTTGCAAGGTTTTATTTCCAGATGGTTGAACCCTTCATTGCTCTCTAGTGCATGTTAGCAGGAATAGATAGGAATTCATATGCAGATATCAACTGCAAATTTGACTGGATCATGTAGGTGTGAAACCACCTGTGATTAACATATTAAACTATTTCCAATCTTATTGTTGATCTAGACGATCATGAACAGTGCTCACATTGATATATTTTACTGTATTGGGAAGATAAAATGTTACTAGTCTAAGTAAGCAAAACAAGATTATGGAACTCTACATTTGCTGTTAGGATGTCCAAAGCAACACACAGTACACAAATTATTCTCCAAATATATTGAAGTGTCCTGAGCTGTTTGAATGTGAAAAAAACAAACAAACGTTAAATCCATTCCAATAGTAAACTTCCATTTAATCTTTCAAGACTTGATTAACCCCTATCTGAGCATGAACATAATTATTCTTCATGGGGAGACAATGATGTGAATGTAATTACAATCTGCCAGGTGCACTGAATTAGAGTAAATCAAAAGGCCTGAAATGTGCTTTTCTTTGACAATTAAACAAGAAAACAAATAACAGGATTTTGGTGCATTACTCTGTATATAGCATATCAATTGCATGGCACACTATCCATGCTTTGAAGCAAGAAGTATTTTCCCCATCCAACATATATCATTGGCTATGGATAGTATTGGATGATAAGGGCCTGTTTGGTGCTGGCTCTGTGTGTGTGTAGGAGAGGTGCAGAGGAAGTAGGAAGGATAAGAAATTTCACTGACATTTCACTGCAACAGTACAAACAGATGAGCGTAACTCTGTACCAGCATCAGACAGACAAAGAATTCCCTCATCGAGGATCTGATCCAAAGCCCATTAAGTCAGTGGGTGACTTTCCATTCATTTCAATACTTTTTGGATCAGAGCTATCGTTGGTTTGGGCAGAGAGTGTTATATAAATAATAGAGCTGGTCAGAGTACTTTTTCATGAAAAATTTGGCTTTTTGTTGAAAAATCAAAAATTTAAAATGTTGACAACCAAAATTTCAAGTCAGATATGCCACTGTAGTGCCTCACGGGAGTTGTAGTTTGGGTGCTTTGTGCCTCCATTCTCCTCTATGGGCTAGGCTTCCTGGCATGGAATGTATCTTCCATGCTGCAGCATGGTCCTTCCCCTTCCTGAGCTGCTTCAGTGCAACATGGGAGTATCTGGCTGTGGTGCCTCATGGGAGATGTAGTTCAACTGGAAAAGCTGGACTGAAGAGAAGAATTAGGGCATGAGGTACCCAAACCAAAATACAACTCCCATCATGCTCAATGGTAGCATGTCCAAATCAAAATATTCAGTATTCAGCCAACATTTTTTGGTTTGCGGATGAAAACTGAAAATGTTTTGGTTTTAGTTAAGATAGTTACTTGTGTTTTCAGTATATAACAGTCCTTTGATACACTTGTATTCAGTACTTTGTCTTTATATTCAGGAACTGGGTAGACACACTAGTGGCTTCCCTAGAGATTATCTATGAGATAAAAGAAAAAAACAAATCAAGCCACAGAGTATAGGAGGAGGAAAAAAGGAACACTAGCTACCCTATTCTCTTCAGGAGCTTACTACCCATCAAGGCCTAGGTGGAGCAACTCCTGTGAAGTAATGAGCATCCTCATCCACACACTTCACAGGATCAGACACTAACTGCACTTGCCTTTATACAGCAGCTAAAACCTAGGTTTAGCTTTTCTCTCACCCAAGGGTTATTTTAGCATTAATTGAAGCCTCACATTCCTCTTTCCTTGCTACTCTCTTGAATTTTACTTTATACTTTTTCTGAATACAAAAAAATTGGAGTGGAATAAATCCAGGTATCATCCTACTGAATACAAATGACAAGACACATCCACAATAAAAAAAGAACATAAGAATGTCCATACTGGATCAGACCAATGATCCATCTAGCTTAGTATCCCGTCTTCTGACAGTGGCCGTGCCAGATGTTCCAGAGGAAATGAACAGAACAGGACAATTTCAAATAACCCATCCCATGTTGTCCAGTCCTAGTTGCTAGCAGTTGGATGTTTAGGCACTCCTGGAGCATGGAGTTGCGTCCATGATTATCTTGGTTAACAGCCATGGATGACCTATCTTCTATGAAATTATGAAATTCTTTTTTGAACCCAGTTATATTTTTGGCCTTCACATCCCATGGCAATGAGTTCCATGGGTTGACTGTGCATTGTGTGAAGAAGCACTTCCTTTATTTGTTTTAAACCTGCTGACTATTAATTTCATTGAGTGACCCCCTAGTTCTTGTGTTACATATTGTCTGCAATCTTTCCCACCTCACCGTTTATCCCTTTTTTCCAGATCTTTTGTCAATATGTTGAACAGCACTGGTCCCTGTACAGATCCTTTGGGGACCCCACTACTTACCTCTCTTTCCTGTAAAAATTGATCATTTCTTCCTATCCTTTGTTTCCTGTCTTTTAACCAGTTACCGATCCATGAGAGGATCTTCCCTCTTATCTCATGACTGCTTACTTTGCTTAAGAACTTTTTGTGAGGGACCCTGTCAAAGGCTTTCTGAAAGTCCAAGTACACTATAACAACTGGATCACCCTTATCCACATGCTTGTTGACACACTCAGAGAATTCTAATAGATTGGTGAGGTATGATTTCCCTTTACAAAAAACAAGTTGACTCTTCCCCAACATATTGTATTTATCTCTGTGTCCGATAATTGTGTTCTTACTCCAGTTTCAACCAATTTGCCTGGTCCTGAAGTTAGGCTTACCAGTCTGTAATACCCAGGATCACCTCTGGAATCTTTTTTTAGAAAAATTGTTACATTTGCTATCCACCAATCATCTAGTAAAAAGATTGATTCATGTTAGGGGTTCCCAAACTTGGTTCATGGGTTGTTCAGGGTAAGCCCCTGGCAGGCCGTGAGATGCTTTGTTTACCTGAGCATCCATAGGTATGGCCGCCTGCAGCTCCCAGTGGCTGCGGTTCTTCATTCCTGGCCAATGGGAGCTGCGGGAAGCAGTCCCACCAGGGCCTTACCCTGAACAAGCCGCGAACCAAGTTTAGGAACCCCTGATTTAAGTGGTCGGTTACATACCACAGTTAGTAGTTCTGCACTTTCATATTTATGTTTCTTCAGAACTCTTGGGTGAATACCATTTGATTCTGGCGACTTATTACTATTTGATTTATCAATTTGTTCCAACACATCTCTACCAACAACATAAAAAAGAATGGCTTGGATGTGGGGATCTCCCCTACATCTTCTGCAATGACAATCAGTACAAAGGCCACAATGCCTTGTCTTTCTTGAGTGCTCCTTTAGTATCTCGATTGTCCAGTGGCCCCACTGATTGTTTGGCAGGTCACTTCTTATGTACTTTTAAAAAATTGCTGTTAGTTTTTGTGTCTTTATCCAGTTGCTCTTCAAATTCTTTCTTAATCTGCCTTGTTATATTTTTACACTTGACTTGCCAGAGTTTATGCTCCTTTCTATTTTCCTCACTTATAATTTGACTTCCAATTGTTAAAAGATGCCTTTCTACCTCTAACTGCTACTTTTATTCTGTTGTTTAGCCATGGTGGCATTTTTTTGGTCTTCTGACTGTTTATTTATTTATTTATTTGAAGTACACATTTAGTTTGAGCCTGTATAAAGGTACTCTGCAGTTTGTAGGCATTTCACCTTTGTGACTCTTCTTTTTAATTTTTGTTTATCTTCCTCCTTTTTAGTACAGTTCCCTTTTTGAAATTAAAGTCCACAGTAGTGGTTTCCTTTGGCATTTTTCTACCTATTAGGATGTTAAATTTAATTACATTATTGACATTACCAAGCAGTTCAGCTATATTCACCTCTTAGTTCAGATTCTGTGCTTCTCTTTGACTAAATCAAGAATTACCTCTCTCCTTGTTGGCTCCAGAAGAAGCTGCTCCAATAAGCAGTCATTTATGGTGTTTAGAAATTTTATCTCTGCATCCCTTCCTTGGGTGACATATACCTGGTCAATATGAGGGTAGTTGAAATCCTCCATTATTCTGTTTTCTGACTTTGTAACCTTTCTAATTCTCCCTGAGCATTTCAAAATCACTGTTGCCATCCTGGTCAGGTGATTAGTAGCATATTCCTACTTCTATACTCCCATTGTTCAATCATGGAATTTCTATCTAGAGAGTCTATGGTACATTTTGATTTATTTAGGATTTTTATTTTATTTGACTCTGCTTTCTTTCACATATAGTGCCACTCTCCTACCAGCTCGACCCCACTCTGTCATTCCTATATATTTTATACTGTGGTACTACTGTATCCCACTGATTATCCTCATTCCACCAAGTTTTATGATGCCTATTATATCAATATCTTCATTTAATGCCAGTCACTCGAGCTCCTTCATCTTAGTATTTAGACCTTTAGCATTTGTATATATCCATTTGTACACTTTGTCAACATTCATTTGTTTGCATTTGTGTTTCATATATGTGGGACTCTTTTATGTTTGACTGTTCCTCACTAGCTCTTACTTGTATTTTACCAATTTCTTTCTTATTCTCGTTACTAGGATATAGAGTTCCCACTTTAATAAATTCATCCCTAAGGGATGTCTCCATCCAAACTGTGCTTTTCCAAAACTGTTGCCTTTCCCCCAGGCCTTAATTTAAAAAATCCTCATGTTGAAAATAAAGGACCACATTACTGACTACCTATATATTGATTGACTACAGCAGGCTATGTCTAATCCAATTGCTGGTTTCTTAAAGTTTATTAGGTTTTGTTAATTGGTTGTCAGCCGCCAATTGTAGGCGATAAAGGACATTAGGAAGAACACATTGCTGTGCTGTTGAACATACATTACTAGATATATTCTGACAGTGCACTGATTTCAGTTGCAAGGCATCAGCACAGAGATTTGGAACAGCGGACCCACAGTGAAAGTCCTAACGTAAAGTAATTAAATCCTATATGTATCAAACTTTTTCACATTGTGATTATTGTCACCCAGAGTTCAGGTTGCCCACCACTTCTCATTATTACACACTTTTTTCAGTTGCTTATAGCTTTGCCAAACTTTACCCATTCAGCCTTGATTTTTTCAATGCTTGATGTCTGCCTCAGGCTGAAATGTTTTGGAAAGTTTCAGCTCAAACAGTTCAAGTATTTCTGAGAACAAGATCAAAGAAAAATATGTTGTTTTGCCTTATTAAAAAAAATCCTTGCAATCATTTTGTTGAGAAGGTCTAGCACATCCATGCTTTCTTTACATTTAGTAGGGGAGTCACCTTAGTTTCAGGGATGTGCTCTTTTCCATCCCAGGAAAATTGCCCTAAATTTGGACAAGTTATAAATCTGTGAAAAAAAACTACAGTTCTCACATGCTCAGTAGAGACTTTTTAGAATTTGGCAGCTAAAATCTCTGAAGATTCCTTTTACAGTGAGCATGTTCCATCCCTGGCCTACAGGAACTGTGCAGGGCTTTCCCTGAAATGCCCTCTAGCAGCAGAAGGCCATTACTGCACCAGAAACAAGAACTCAGAGCTCTGATCATATAATTAGAGATTCTATCATAGTGCATATGCACATGGAAAACCAAGTCTCAGTTCTCTGCACATTCCTCGATCCCCACTCTGGAGGCAGTGAGGCATTCAAACAACCAGAGGCTGCAAAGAATCTTAGGTGCCAGGTCACCAAAAGGAAACCGGACAACTCTCTCAGTGTGCATTTATAACTGCAGAACACTGATGAGGGAGGAATCGATAAACCATCTCATGGAGGAAAAGTCAAAAACAGCCTGCGATGTGCTGGGTGTTTGCGAAACATGACGAAAGAAGGAGATGGAGGGCAGCTGGAGGGATGGAAGTATGGTCATTCTAGGAAAGGGAGAAGGCGCGAGGACAGTTGGAGGAGTCGGATTCATCATAAACAAGGAATGGTCTTCGAAAATTGTCTCATGCCATTTGAAGTCATCGCATATCGAGGTTCTTTACCTCCGATTGATCCGATATAGTATCCTCAAAATCATCCAGATCTATGCTCCCACAAGTGCATGCAAAGATGATGATATGGAAGGATTCTATCAGGAACCAGAGGAAACCCTCTCTCAGAGTTCCACATATATGATTGTGATGGGAGATTTTAATTCCAAGGTTGGAAAAGGGAGAGAGGTCAAAAAGTTCATAGGAAGGTACAGTATCAGAGAACGAAACACGCAAGGAGAATGACTAGCTATATTGGCAGAGAGACGGAGAATGTTCATTGGTAACACCTGGTTCCGAAAGAAGGCCAACAGAAGATGGACCTGGATCACACCAAATGCAAAGACAAAAAATGAAATTGATTACTTTCTGATAGATAAAGGATGCATCGTGCAGGATATTTCAGTAGTGCCATCATTCAATATTGGTAGCGATCATCACCTACGGAGAGCCAGACTCACATTCATTGTGAAGGTGGAGAAAAAGGTGCTGTGTGTGGTGAACAGAAGGCACCAACCAATAGCTTTTGACAAGGCCATCATGAAGCAAAACATTTCTAGGGAAGATTGGAACCTCCTGGAAGACTGTGACGACAATTATGAGAACTTCAATAAGAGAATGAAACAGTGTGTGAAATCAGTTGAGCGTGAAAGACCAAGAAGAGCTAGCAGAAGAATCTCGGAGAATACAAACACTTTATTGGAGAAGAGGAGGAAAATTAAAAGAAATGCCAGCGACAGGCTTGTCTACTCTCTTCTCTGCAAGCTCATACGAATGAAGTTGAAGGAAGACTTTGAGAAATTTCGAACTGAAAAGCTCCTAAAGGCTGCTGAAGATCGTAAAAGTCTCAAAAAATGCCCACGGGAACTGGTGTTGTACAGGTCATCATTATCGGCTTTGAAGAACAGGGATGGAGAATCAGTAACCGATCGAACAGAGATGGAGGCAATCTGCAGGGTTTCTATACCCAGCTGTTTGCATCCCATCTAGATGTCCCAATGCCATCACTTCAACAAACCGATAAACACATACTCCCGGTTCTCATCAGCGAAGTCTGTCACGCAGTCCATCAAATGAAAGAGGGGAAGGCTCCAGGCAAGGATGGTCTGACAGCAGAAGTGCTTAAGGGAGGAGGTCAGGAACTTTGGAAAGCTCTTGCCCAAAGGTTCAGCTGCTACCTGGAAATCCAGAAGATACTGTCCAGTTGGGAAGAGTCCAGTACCATCTTGCTACATAGGAAAGGCGATCAAGAAAATCTAAAGAACTATCACCTGATCTGCCTTCTTTCGCTTATCTATAAGTTGTTCACTAAAATAATAACAAATCGACTGTCACAAAACCTGGATGAATAGCAACCTAGAGAGCAGGCTGGCTTTCAAAGGAATTACAGCATGATAGACCACTTCTTCACTCTTAACCAAGTTCAAGGGAATACAAGTTCCCTTTGTGCATTGCCTTTGTGGACTACGAGAAGGCATTCGACAGCATAGAGACTAACGCCATTCTTGAAGCTCTTTCAGAACAGGGCATTAATGCAAAATATATCACATTGCTAAAGGAAGTGAACTCTGGCTGCAACATGGACATATTTCTGTTCAATACTCCCCTCTGAATCCCCATCAAGAAAGGTGTGAAACAAGGAGATACAGTTTCACTAAAATTATTCACAGCCTGTCTTGAATTTGTTTTTTGACGAGCAGACTTAAAAGGCAGAATTAATATAAATGATGAGTGGCTAAACCATCTCAGGTTTGCAGATGATATTGTGCTAATAGCCAAAAATACAGCCCAGCTTGAGAGAATGCTTAAAGAACTGAGCGCGAAAAGTAGTCAAGTTGGATTAAAAATGAACCGGTCGAAAACAAAATACATGAGATCAGATGTTCTGCCAAGAACCCAAATAACTCTTGGAGGAGAGCAGATCCAAGAGGTTGATAAATACATTTATTTGGCCAGGAAGTCAACATGCGCCATGATCAGAAAGATGAATTGTCTCACAGAAAAAAAGCTGGATGGTGCGCATTCAATGATATCAAGGGCATCCTCCAAGGAAAAATCAGCAAAACAACTAGTGCAAATCTTTTTAACTCGACCGTGCTTCCGGCGATGTTATATGGCAGAGAAACATGGTTGCTGACAAAGATTGAAGAACATCAACTGTCTGTCACACAGGGGGCGATGGAACGAACATTTCTGGGCATTTCGCTCCACAGTCACATCCCCAACTAAATAATTAGGCAGCAGTCTGGAGTGCAAGACTTTGTTGTTGAAAGCAGGCTCAGCAAAAGGTGGTGGGCAGGACATGTGTCCTGACTCAGTGACAACAGATGGACCGCAGCTATATCCTAGTGGTATCCATGAGGACGGAAACAGCCATGCAGTTGGCCTCCAAAGAGGTGGGGTGATTTCCTAACAAGGAGATATGGACAAGCATGGTGAAGGATGGCCAGAGTGAGAGAAGATTGGAAGATATGTTGTGATTGGCTCAGTCTCAACTGATGAAGGACTGACAGTCTACGCAGCATATGCACAAGGGGGAAAATTAAAGTTGCATGGGCAATCTTAATTCTGGTATTCCCAATTTTTTGAGAGTTTGACTTTGCCACCTTAACATTACTTTAACACAGCTTATGTTATGTAATAATAAACATAATGATGTTTTTCACATGTGGTAGTGATACCCATGTACTAAAATGTGGAGCTATATGATAAATTTAATTTATGATGCAAATTTGTATAATCATTAGATCTAGTCATAGTTTTTATTTCAAATTCATTAATCTAATGTTCATCAATACATAGATGGTCCCCCTTTGAGCAACTATGTGGTATTTAAGAACAGAAATAACTAACAATCTGTCTTTTTTTTTCTCTTCCGAGTCTATAGACAAAATAGCTTAATTAGTTTAGTTTCCTTTTTCCCTTGTGTGTGTGTGTGTGTGTGTGTGTGTGTGTGTGTGTGTGTGTGTGTAAAGAACGTATGGAAGTGAAGCTAAGATGAATAAATAAGTTTTGCATTCAGTTCTGAAAATAGTTAGTTCAGTGGTCTCTCTTGCATGAGGGAGCTCTGTAGTATAGATCCCAATGCTGTGAAACTTTTGTCTCTGTGCATAACTAGAACTAGACTCACCCTATTGGTCCACAGTTTCATTATTCCACTGAACATAGTTGTAAGAGGCCATGGTCATTGAGGGAATGTCTATCTCCTAGATAGGTTGGGCAGCTCCTTCAGAGATCTTTGAATATCACAACCAACGCCTTAAAGAAGCAGCAGCTACCAGTTCCTTGAATTTTCACAAAATGCTCTGAACGTTTGATGAAGTTTGAAAATGTTTGCCTCTTTTGTTTATTAGTTTTAAATTTTCATGGCCTGTACTTTTATCTTACTGTATTTCCAGCATGATTTCTAGATCAGAGATGGTTTTAAACAATAAACTTTGGTAGCTAAAATCTCTGAAATTTCCATCTTAGATACTTCTCTGACCTGAACTTTAAACACATTGAAATTTCCCCATCATGCTAAGTTCTAAATTTCTTGCATGCTTTTTTCGTTGACCTTCCTATGATTAACCTCTCTATCTGATCTTTTCACTTACTTTCCAATTTTTCCAGAAGATAAGATCTTTTCCTCTTTCCTTTCATCATATTTTTTTTAAAAAAAAATTTAGAGCGCTCTCTCTCTCTCTCTCAAAAGGATAACAATAGAATCACAGAATGGAGGATACTTGGAATTCCTTTAGAAAGAGGGATATTTAAACAGTGCATTTACAAGAAAAACCTATTAATGTTGTTTAATTTCTTTCCAATTTTCCACTCTTCTCTCTCTCTCCCCACACTTTTTTTTAAAGTACAAATACAGGATCAGAACATCTGCTCAAAATGCCAAATTAATGGGACACATGATTCTTGTCAATGCAACGCCTACACTTAGGATTTTCAACATATGTTTGGCCAATGAGATATTAGTTGGAAAAGCTTATGTGTGATCTAATTTTCCATGTGTCCTGTCCAAAGCATTGCAGGGGTTTGACATTCAAATCTGTGGTTACTGATTAAATAGTCTTCTTTTGAACTTTCATGGGAAGGTTTTATGAGAATGAGAAGCTGAAGGGATTGATTAACTAACACTTTTCAAACTTTCCTTTATTTCCATTGTTTAGTAAATGCCCAAGAATATAGAGACTGTTTGCACTCAAATTAAAAGAGTCATGTGATGATTTAAGGGCAAGGAATATTAAAATTTTTTAAAGCATCTACTCTGTCATATTCATCTTTTAATACTCCCCCTATGATCTAAAAGGACATGAGCATCTGTGAGAAGTTTACTTGGCCTTGTTGGGAATTAAACAATGGGTAGACAGTCTGTTGTGTCACATATCATGTGATATTGGTTAAAGTTGCTCTGTGTTTATCAAGTACACAAGTATTTAGGATTTGGAATAGGGAGAAAAAGCAAATGATGTAGGAGCAGGATTTTATATTTGTACTATAAGAGTTAACGTATGTCTTGATTTCATCCTGCTAGCCCTCCCCATTTGAATAGCAGAAAGGAATGACCCTCTGGGACTATGAGATTCTGTTTTCCCATATGCATTACAATTAGGACCTGTTATAAAGTTTAGTTAATAAGAGACAGAATTTTGTATTGTGTCTATGTTAATTAGATTAAAGGAATGTTGAAGACCTGAGCACAATGTAAACTGTTTTTGACAACAAGATTTAGTGAAGTTTAATTTCTGTCTTCTCTGTGAGGGACTGTGTGAATGAGGAATGTATGCATCAGGAAAAGATAAGGTGTGAAGGCCATTGTTATAGCCAGATGGTCAAGGAACGAGGAGTGAAGAGACTTAACGACACCAGAAAATCATCAATGCACATCCATAATGAAGGAAGGGCAGATTGACGACCCGGAGGGGAAGGCTGGCACCCCTAAAGACAATTGATTAAATCAAAACCAGGACAGGATGACCCACTCAAAGGTGTTTTGAAATGTTAACACCAATCAAGGAATAACTGGTCAGAAACTGACACAGCAAAATCAATAGACTTCAACAGAGAAAAAAAGACTATAAGAACAGGGTGCTTGGGATGAGACTTTGGGTTCATCTTGCCACACTCCAGGAGCATCGGATCGCAACCGACAGAGCCTGCTCCCCTCTGCAACCAATCTGGCTGGCCACTAGATTGATCCAGACTCTGGACTGGTAACTATAAACATCAGCTGGCAGGACTGTGTTGCATGGTGTATGTGTGTGTGTGAGATTGAAAAGCATATGCTAACAGTTGCATTTACAATAAATGCGGCATTTTGCCTTATCCCTCCTGTAAGATCCTATTGGTATTATCTTATTAGTGTAACAATGAGGGTCAAGAGTATCAAAGTTGTTCTGTTCAAAGAGAATGTTAATGACACCTGTACAGTGTTTCATTATAAACTAATTCTGAACGCCAATTTACTGGAAAAAATCCTGCACTCTGACAAATAAACTCATATTACTGCTGAGTGCGATACTGGGTAATTTTTTTTCTTTTGTATTACTATTTTACAAAAATACTAATACACCCCCCACCCCCGAAACAAACACAAAATTTAAAAACCCTACAAGAAACAAAAAGCCATCACAAAAATGCTTTTAGATTTTTAAATATGGTCCCTTTATTTACTGTGAACTCAGAATACAAACATAGGTCTGAAAGAAGAAAGGGAAGCTTTTCAAATTCCGTGATACTAACCAGCTTACTCTGATAGGGCTGTCTTAGGGTGTTTTGTTTTGTGTTTGTTTGTTTTTTTTTGTTGTTGGTTTTTTCCTATTATTTGTTTTTACTTGAAAAGTTGTTAAAATAACCTGCTTCCCAGTACAATTGTTTCCATGAACCTGTCATGTTTCTTTAGATATTTTTGTACATCAACAATTTGTGTGAATCATTTTACTAAATGTTTTGCAGTTTTTGCATGCTCAAATTGTGTATGTTGTGAAATTTGACCGACTCACAAATTTTCTCAAGTCAAATTTTCTTGTGAAATCCACTTTCAGTTCAAAATTCTGAGTGGAAAAATACCATCTTTAGCAATTTTGGCCTGTAGAGAGAAGGCAGGGAGACAGAGCAATATATAGGTCCTTACATGTACACCATTAAGAATGGACATTTATCTTTATCATGCTCAAAATCTCCCACATTGTTGTCTGGTCAAAGTGAAAGTCCACACATCATCATCAACAACTGCTAGATAACGTTTTGACTAGGTACTTCCTCTGCTGCATCACTATTAGTTCAGTCCCACTCCTGCCACTATGAGCTTCTCTTCTTTTCCTTACCTCCAGAAACTATGGAGCTGTAGAAGACTGAAAAGTTAAGCCAAAAGACAGTGCATGGGACTTTAAAACTGAGGCTGACAGCAATATTGGTTATTGTTATGATGAGAAAGCGGATACATTAAGTGTATTGGAAGTACTTAAGATTATTATAATCAGTAAATTGTAAACACTTAGCAATGACAAAAAATATATAAGCCAGCAATAACACAGTCACACTACACATGAAAATATACTGTAAACCAGCCTCACTGTCACAAAATAATCAGTTTAGACATGGGGAACCTGAAAAGGCTCAAACTGTAGATTCTCATCCAAACCTCTGAGGACTGCCCTAGGACATGTGGATCTCTGTCCCCATGCAATCTCCATTTACCTGAAAGGCCTGTATCAACCCTTTCCTCAGCAACTAATATCATACCCACACTGGTCTTCCTCTTGAATGGAAAGGCTGGCCAGCCTATACCCTCATCTAGAAAAACCTTTTCAATTCTATATGGTCTTTGGTGCGTGCAATTATTACTAAGGTTATGTCTACACTGCAATTAAACACTCGTGGGAGGCCCATGCCAGTTGACTCAGGCTTGCGGGGCTCGGGCTAAGAGGTTGTATAGTTGTAGTGTAGATATTCAGGCTTGGGCTGGCACATGGGCTCTAGGACCCTAGGACCCTGAAAGGTGGGAGGGTTCCAGAGGTTGGGCTGCAGCCCAAGCCCAAATGTCTATACCTCAGTTAAACAGCCCTTTAGCCCGAGCTCCACAAGTCCAAGTTAGCTGGCACAGGCCAGTGTCGGTTGTTTAATTGCAGTTTAGATGTATCCTAAGTGGATGTCCCTCTCACACTCCCCTCCCCCTGCCACAGTTGGGATTCCCTCTGAGACCTCTTTCCACTCAGCTTTCCAAGAACTCAGCTTGACTCCAGCCTTCATCACTCATGTACCTTTGTTTGGGATACAGTAGTGCTACACTGAGTTGATCAGACTCAAACACAGGGGGGAAGGATGCAGGTTACATCACAGCTCCAAAGTGACACAGAAACCTCCCTTTATATACATTACACAACTCATTGCATTTACTATATATTGTATCACACATTTTTGGATAGCTTGGTTACTCTGCAGGAGCCAATTCCTCTGCAGCATGTGCTGTCCGGGCAATGTCCATGGTTCGACTTCCTCTTTACTCATCTCTACATTCTTAACTTATTTTGTCCCTTGTCATCTAGTTCACAGTAAATAATTCCCTGGGTGTTCTCCCTCTTATCTTAGCTCGGACATTCTGTCTTCTTAGCCTACTGATGTATTTACTCATCTTATTTAGCACAAACATTCTTTTTTTAACCTGATGATTTATTTACTTCCCTAATTCGGTGTGCTAATTAATTACTTATATTGGGACAGGCCTCAGCTACACCCACTACTGCCACTAACATTTATTTTTCCAAATGGTTCATTTGGACCACGCAAAATGCAGAGCTCATTCAGAGCACATGAGTTAAAATGGCTTTATCTGCTCACAAGGGCTAAGCCTAGCCTATCAAAGAACCAGAATCAATATTATGTAACTATTCTGAACAGTTTTGTGAACATTTCATTAATGTTTTGATTTAAAAATATTCTGCAAATATTTTTCTTGCATCTACATTTATGTTCTTATAATTTCTCCAGTATATTTATTATAACGAGGCATTTCCCATCTCATTATAATCTTCCATAATTTTACAAAAGTAATCAGAATGCCATCCTCTAGGCAGAAATTGTAGCATAAAATCTCCTCCTTTGTGCTCTGATAAACTTTGGGTTTACTCCACAGCAGAAGAGTGAAAGATTAGTGAATCTATTCACTAGTTGTCTTATTTAAATAAAAATGCTTCATTAGAACTATAAACCCAAGAAGGAGGTGGCATTGCTTGACAAACAAACTTCAGCTAAACTGTACTTTGGAGGAAATGTTTATATTTTGTTCCAGCATAACAGTGTTCAACTTGTGAAATTTAAAATAGGAAAGAGAGAATAGACATTTTAGAAAAGTCAGGATATAGTCTCTTGCAATGCGTTTTTTTAGACACATTTTGCTGCACTGTGGAACAAAAGTTGTGCTTCAGAAGGATTTTTAGGAGCACCCCAAAATAAGTAATCTCTAGCAAAGTTGATTTAGCAGTAGCCAAGAAAGCGATGAGCTTCATCAAAGGCAGAGATATCCCAATATTCTCTTTGATTTGGCAAGAAGATTACAACAAGCGGCCCCGGAGAGCCAGTTCTAGCACATCTATACCCTAGGCTAGATTTATCAGGGCTTGTCTTCAAGGTGCTTTAATTATCACCACAGGGGTGTAAATTTTAGTCCACACCAGCATCTCACGCACTAACTTGTGCATGTGGACCCTGCTGGTGCACCCTAAAAGTTCTTTAGAGCACATTAATGTAGTCACATTTCAAATAATACTATGTTATCATGCACTAGAGAATTTTAGTGCTCAGCAGCAGAATCCACATGAGCCAGGCCATTTACTGTGCAACATGCTAGTGCGCATTTCAATTTACGGACTAACTCACCATGCAGAAAAGCCCACAGTCATAGTCATTAAATAATTTACCTGTTTTAAAGTTTTATTTCTGAGACTTCCATTATTATCACTGTAATTTTTAGTGGAGACATTCACCTGAGAAAGGTCAGAGACCTCATGTAGTAATTCATAACATTTGGAGAAGAGATGATGTTGCACTGAAATTTCTGCATGGAGAAGTGTGCATTATTGTTTGTTTTCAATGTGAATATAGGTATTTTGCAGAAATCCAAAAGTCCTAGCACTCAAAATACAATGGCAAAATCTCTGGCACAAAATTTCATGACAACCCTTTTCACCCAGCTCTACTTACACACACTGAGTCAACAACAGACTCGTTGCTGTGGAAATATAATAAGAAAATACTTACCATTAGTGATGGTAACCTTCATTTTGTTCTGTCAGTCACATTCACCCAAATGTCTCATCATAGGAGGCTCATAACAGCTTGGGTGAGAGACAGGGTAGGACCTCTCACTCCCACGCCCTTGCTGCACACCCACATCAAGATTAGGTAAAATCTATCTCTTAATATGGGGACTTAGGTCTAGTTGCCATTATAACTGTACTGGAATAGCTACATCTGAAAAAACATTCCTGGCATGGACCCTGTTTCCACTGGCCAAAAAAATGTGCTTTTGCCAATACAGCTTATGCCAGTTAGGTAAGTAAATTCAGCTATACAGCAAAAGCATTTTTTGTGCTGATATAACTACATCTCATTATGATTTTTGCTAGCATGGAGTGTCACCAAAAAAATCACACACCCTAACTGACAGTTATACAGCAAAAATGTCTAGATCTGGCCTTATATAAGGTAAAATAAAGATAAAGAAAGAGTGAAATTCTGAGTCTTCTCATAAGAAAAGATTATATTCCAAAAGTGGGAGTATCCATTTCAGCGAGTTGGATTTTCAGGGTCAAAGAGGCTTACTTATTCCAAAAGCTGCAGTAGAGTATATATTTCCCTAGCTGAGATAGGATGGTTAATTAGAAGCATGCTTCTAAAACTATGGGGGTTTATCTTTCTTCCTCTATTTAACTCTGCACTGTCCACATTTAAAAAAAAATAGAACTGAAGGAGGAATTTATGATGAATAAATTGATTTGTTCCTATTAAATAGAAGGTATTATCTTAGGATGTGCTCTGTTGGCCAAAATTATTATATTTGACTTTTTTTCCATTCCCCCTTAAATTTTGCTTTGCAAAAGAAAATCCTCCAAAGGACATGTCTAACGACCTGCTACCCATCTCAAATCTTTAGAGCTGTTTCAACTCCCTTAGTGACCCTATTTAAGCAGCTTTTTAACTAGTGTCAGCTCCTGCAAACTGCAGTGAGGTGAAAGCAAAAACTGGCTGGCAGGTTTATTTGCACAGTAATGAGTTCTGTCTCCCAACCTGCATGAGACTGAGTGAGAAAGAGATTACCTCCCAATACTTCCTATTAACTGTGATTGACATACCCATAAGATACACGCTTATATTTCCAACCTTGTCCGTCCTCCACTCCCAGAACCCAGTGGCATTATATAAGTACTGAGAATTAGTGTAGTGAAATATTTCTATAAATATTGATAATGTAGCTTCCTGTGTCTCAACATTGTTGTTCTCTACTTATTATTTTTAATTTGCATGCTTGAAATCAGTACCTAATGGGTAAGCATGTATTATCATTTCAAAAGTGAAAACACTTCTCTGCTCCAAAATATATAGTTTTACTGCCCTGTTCAAATGGATAAATGAGCTTTTTAAATAATCCAAGCCAGCCATCTATCAGAATATTAGACAGTCATTAATTTACATCAGTGAGACAGGGAAAAAACTTAACCATTGCACTATTTTACACAACATAGTCTATGCTGAAATGGATTCAGTGGAATTAATGGTCTTGGTGAGATAGCTGTACTACAGAAACTACAACCCCCACCGTTGGCACCCTTGTTGGCAATTTCAGCTGAAAGGCCAAATACTGACTGGGCCCAGAGAGCAGTGGTCCCAGATACTTGGACAGGGTACTGGGGAGAAGTTTGCACTGCTGCAATCCATATCCTGTATGTTCTGTGGATTGAGGACCTCTTTTTTTTTAGCAATGACAATCCATTAACACTCAGGTGCAGTAAGATGTGCTGTATCAAAAGTTATGGGTATTGTAATGTGGGTTGGAATAAAAGGATAGGATCCTTAGAATGGAAGAGTTGGAGGATTGATCTGTATGTTCTTTTCAGCAATGGGGACAAGGGAAGAAATGGGTAGTAAATGTGAGACAGCTGCTTCAATTTATGGGCAGGTCACCTCAAGGCAGAAGAGTGAAAGCAAGAGATATCTGAAAGGCTGCTCTTTGCTTTGGAATGGAAGGTATGAAAAGGATAGCATTCATCAGTCCAAAGGTAGAAAAACCTGGGTCAGGAAAATACTTTATTCTGTGGGGGAGTATCCACCTGTGAGCCAGAGGCAGTGAGCAAGCAGCTGGATCTAGTTTTAAAGAATGTTGTTATGTGCCTAACTGGGATGGAATTGTAGAAGGGCTTAGTTCACCTGTGGGCTTTTCCTGAAATTATAAAAGCCTCACTTGGGGCACTTATAAGGACACAGAATTGGTGCTGGGGTAGGAGGTTGTGAAGGGAGGAATTCTCTAAAATCATTTTCTCTGGAGATGTTTTATGTAGCAGCACTTCTGTATAGAGAGCTATTCCCTTAGAAGTATTTTACCTTGCATTAGTTTTGTCTAGAGAAGCATTCCCTGGAGTCTTTTTATCCCCTCATGGGAGGGAATTTATTTATTATATATTTTTCTTAAGGTCTTTAAAGCTTACAACACTATTTTTGACTTAGAGCACACTTTATATCATTACCCAAAATAAATACTACAGCACAGAAAGCCCATAGTCGTGGGCCAGCCTAACTTTCCCCACAGTCTCTCCAAATTTTTCTTTTTGAATAAAAGAGAGTTAACTTTATATAATGCAAAGGACCGATATATTTTATTCCGTCTCTTGAGAGCCTGGACTCAGAGAGGGTAAATTAGGTCTTACAATGTAATGTGTCTGATACTGAAGTACTTCTTATCAAAAGCAATATAAATTGGCTTGCACACAAGGAAAAGCGTCTGAATCTGTTTGGAGGCTATTTTGGGCACCACATGAAACTAAGTGTTATAAATTTACAATATTTTGCTTAAACTCCCCAGAACTGGGTTCATAACATTTTCATTTGCATTTTGTTCATTCCACAGCGCAGTTGGTCAAATTTTAGGTGTTTTTGCTTAAGTTGTTTGGACTTGCCTACTGGTTGAGTGGCATTGCAACATGCTATTAAAAAGGGAACCCGACTTTCTAGAAGAGCTGGATTGTATCTCCTGGCCTGAAATAGAAGAGTATAGACTAGGTGCATTGGGGAAGTTGCACTTTCAGGTGTGGGGAAGAGCGCATGGCTTTTGTCACTTCCTGGCTGACTTAAAATCAATACTGGGCTCTGCAAGAAACCACATGTAGTTCTCTTTGTCCAGGGGAAAGTTAACATGGGATTGAATGAGGAGTCAGACAGTAAAGTTCCTCTGAATCTCCCCTCCCTGGTAGAACTAAAACCAAAAGAATACAAAATTTTGGTGTGAAATATGAATTAGCACAATGAGATGGGGAGGTGCACTTTCTACAAGTAAACACAAAGCACATTGAAGGAATTATAAGATTACTAGCAGCAGTTAGCCAATACATAGCACCTCTCATTTTCAAAGTGCCTTACATCCAATAGCTAATCAGACCTCATAACTTTGTGAGATAAGAAAGACTTATATCTCCCTCTTACGGATGAGAAACTTAGAGAGGTTAAGTGACTTGCCAAACGCACAGAGGGAAGAAATGCTAGCTGCAATTGGACCTTCTTTGTTCCAAGTTCTGGGCTCAGACGACAAGTACTCCTCTCTTCTAAATAAAAGGATTGCTTCTTTTTTAAGTATCAGGAACTTTTTCCTCTTTCTCAGTACTTCTCCCTGAGCTCTGCTAGAGCTACATTAGCTAATACATAGTTCTTCAGTAAGTGGGTACTACCACATTTGGAGGTTTTCCAAACCAAATTGGCCCATATTTATTGATGCTGGAAAATACACAATTTCCTATTGGCAAACACTGGCTTCCCTTAATATAATGCTTGTTTGTATTCTCTGAAGAATTTCTGTGTAAAATTTGATTAAGATAAGCTACTGGCAGATTTGACATGCTATAACAAGGAATTTTTTTTTCCTGCAAAAGCAACCCTTTTTATGTTGAACAAACAGACAAAGCCTCTGGAACCACATAACTGTGAAACAAATCACAGTGCAAAATGTTGCACCTTAACGTTAACCAAATAAGGTTAAAGTTGTTTTCATGTTCAAACTTTACTTCACTTTAGCTTTAATGAATATAAAAGATACCAGAACATACCAGCAAAATGTTTTTTCAGGTTATCTGATTTTTTTTTACAAGGCTCCAGCAAAGCATTAAACCTTTCTAATTCATATAATCAGGCCTATTCCAACTCACTGCATGTGCAAACCTTTTAGCAATTAAACTACACAGCATATATATTTAATCTATAAAAGCTCTCCTCACAGTGTCTCTGGGCATTGGATAATATAAATTAAATAAATACTTGAGAGACTTATTTCTACGAGGCCAGCCACAAACTTTAACCCATATCAAATACTCCTCTCTCATAATGTAATGATAGGGAGGGTAAGTGTCAGGTCAGAAGAACTAGTAAAATAAAGAATAATTAATTATCTTCTCTGTGTCTACCAATGAATATTATCATCTATGTATACATCTTTTAGGATGTAAGGTCTTTAAATGTGTCCCACATAGATTTGAATACAATGTTGGCACTTACATCTCTTGGTTGATGCTGCTAACAGAATCCAACCTTGCAAATGAGAGCCCTCAGGCAGGTGATTTAATTGCCCAATATCAACTTTGATGATCTCTCTAGGTGGAAAAAGCAGAATCACGCAAGTGATCCCATTTCCCCCAACCACAACAGGGAGGTGGGTCAGCAAAAATATAGAGTATTGAATGCTAACAAGTGTAAAGTGTAGTTGTAGCCAACTCAGTCCCAGGATGTTAGATAGACATATTAGAGAGACAAGATGGGTGAGGAAGAAGATATTACCTCACCCACATTGTCTCTCTAACAGGTGTAAGGTCATCAGCAAGGACACCTAACCTACATTCATTGTTACAGGGTGATCATCAGCCTGCAGGACTAATGCACTATCAATGCTGTAGCTAGGTCAAAAGGTAGTTTGTTAATTCTGATATTGTAAAGTCAATTTTTAAGACTCATATATCAGAAGATTGCTTATTTGCAAGATGTGATCTACAGGTCCAATTGAAATTCTAACTTCAGTGAAGTGTGACTGGATTTTCTCAGTTGCTGGATGTTTCAATTACACTCATGTTTATATATTTATGATTTAAGATGTCAGTGCTGCAGAGATATATACGGTCTTATTCTTAACTTGCCCACATCACAATTTAGTGCGATTTTATTTATGGCTAGTGATGGCTAGGTTAATAAATATACACCACATATCACTGCTACCAATTGACATTGCCAAATAACTTACAAATACGCTGTTTCAGAGAAAATGTCTTAGTATTTCCTTTTTTTTTTTTTTTTCTGGGGCACTGTTACTGGTTTTAGTTTACTTCTGCTGAGATTTTTTTTAAAATAAATGGTGCCGAAGGCATTCAGAATAGTAGATTGGTACCTCTTTATTGCCATATACCTAATTAAAAATATCTGTGCCTTAGGTAAAGAAGGTTACTTAATATTTGCAGTGGCTTTGCACTTCCTATAAAGAATGCCTAAGGTCTGTTGCAAATACTGAGTCATCCGCAGGTTCAGCCGATCGCTGCTCCCACTGGCCGCGGTTCACTGTTCCAGGCCAATGGGGGCTGCAGGAAGCGGTGGGCAGCACATCCCGCAGCCCCCATTGGCCTGGAACAGTGAAGCGCGGCCAGTGGGAGCAGCGATCGGCTGAACCTGTGGATTCTGCCGGTAAACAAACCGTCCCGGCCCACCAGTGGATTTCCCTGATGGGCTGCGTGCTAAAGGTTGCCAATCCCTGGTCTAGTTGTTACAGCAAGGAACTGGGCTACACAAAAGACTAATTAGTAGTCCCAACCCTGACAGTGAGGATTGAATTTTCAGTGCTAGATTTATGCTGGTTTAATGATAGTGCATGTAAATCAGGTATTGCCATGCAGTTGATTGATTAGTTACATAATTGGTCATTTCTGTGTAAAAAACCTTCATTTGCACATGAAATTGTGACATTTGGCTGAGCATAAAGGTACATGGAATTTTATGTATATAATTACTGTCTTTCTTTTCACTAATCCTAGGCCAGGTCACAGGAATCTGTCAACCTCAGTTTCTACATCTGTACAATAGAGGGAATAATACTTGCTCATCTACCTCACAAGAGTGTTGGGAAAACTTTTTGGATGATATAAAGCACTAAGTGCTAAATCCTATGCTGCTTTTCCCTTCAGCCATGTAGCACAGAGAGAGCTGGAGCACTTTTATTATCCACTCAGTTCAAGCCAAATTTGTCTGGAAGTCTGCAAAATCATACTTTCCAATTTCATGTTTTATTTTCCACTTGTGAAAAGTAGAAAAGGACTGACTTGACTGACACTTGAAATTGGGTTAAATCCATCCCAGTAAGTAGAGGATTAATTGTTAGACATTTTTTCCCCTGGTGTAAATATCTGATATGCTTCATTTCAGAAAAGCTATATAAACTTGGATGCTTGCCTTTGCCAGTATATCCAATGCAAATGAGGTGAGGACAGGAGTTGAGGACCATCACTGGTGTACTATAATATTTTATGGGTGTATTGAAATTTGGGACATATTTTCCTTGCCTTCATTTTGCTTAGTCTGAATAATTTATCCGTTGGGCCTGATCCTGTGAGGACATCATTATTTTATGTTCATTGTAGTAGAGCCAGAGGGCCCAATCGAGGATCAGGACACCATTTTTCAAGGCATTGCATATACATCAGACCCACAATGATAAAAAGACACCTAAGGTTGCCTCCAAAAGCAAGTTAAGACTTTTCCAGTTATTATTGGAACAAGTAAGACTGTGTATTTCCAGGCTAATAAAATTCAAAGTTACTCCAATGCACAATGCATAGATCCAAGAGGTCAGCAACATTTGTGTTACTGGGGGGAAAAATCCATTTTAGAATAGAATAGGACATTTTCCAACTAGCTGAACTTAATTTGATCTTTACGTTTCCTTGGCATCTTCTCCTCATTTTTCCCATTTGTATGTGTGCCAGTTTGAGGATAGTAAAATATAACAGCATAATTGTCTTTGGTATATACATTTTTGGTATATACTTGTCTGTTGTCTGAATTCTTCTGATGAGTATCTGATTAGAAAACAGTTGAATAAAAATATTCCAAAACTAAAAATTTCACACCACAGTTTACATCCAGTAATTACCAAAAAGGGAATTATTTAATGGTGATCTGGATGACTCTAGGATTAACTACCATATGTACATTGACATTAATACTGTGTGTTTTCTGGCTGAAATACAAATACCATCTTGAAGAGCACAAATCTGTAAGTTAACCATAAATTCAAGCAAGTTTCACAGCTTGCTGTATGCAAGAAATACATAAAAAACTGGGTAAACTTGCCCCTTACAGATTTTACAATGTTCAGTTCAGTGTCATGACATCAGAAGAAAAATCTTTTGAAATATGACAATTTAAATTTAACACAATTGAGCTAATATGAATCCACATTCAATCCACAGGGAATGAAAGTAAAGACCCAAAGACCCATGTGTTTGTGAGTTTCTAAAATTAATTTTAAAGGAATCCTATACAGCAGACTGACTAGTGAAAAAACCTGATTTATGAATTTATTCAGGAATCCAAGATAATAGTTTTATTTGCTATTCTTTATGGGCTCGTTTTACTCATGAGTCTTTAGACAACTACCAGGTGTATTTAAAAATGTTTATGAACATTGACATTTTAATGAATTATTCTTCTGAAAATTTGTACCGGATTTGTACCGGAATTTCAGTATTCATTTGTAGGTCTTGTTAATTGTCATTTGCCTGTTTAGACTTTCCAGTCATGCAGCAGAATGGATAACGTGACTTAAGTGACCAATTAGACTACATGAATAATGAGTAAGGCTGTGAGTCTGTCACAGAGGTTACAGATTCCATGACTTTCCAGGACATCCAGGACTTCTGCAGAGGCCACCCCTCCCCACCCCCAGCAGCAGTGAGACTCATGGATCCCCTGCCCCCCGTCAGCAGCAGCAGGGTTCCTGAGCAGTGCACCACCAGCCCCCCCCACAGCGCCCTAGGGCCCCCCCACAGAGCACCCACGGCGCTGATAGACCATTCCTGATTGGCAGTTTTCCTTTTATTTTTTATAATGATGCCTCGCTGGAAAGCAAGAATGGAGCTAGACACTATACAAATATAGAATAAGAGAGAGTCTTTGCTCCAAACAGCTCACAGCAAAGACAAAAGGTTAGGGGAAAGGGATAGAGTGAACAATGTGATGGCACCAAATGCCATACTACTTCCACAGTGTGTTTTGTTTTTTGCAGTGTTTTTTGTTTTGTTCTTTAGATTGGGGTTGTCAGCAGGGGGTTGGGAAGAGCTCAAGTAAACTGACAATCAGCACAAGTTTAGTTGTCTAGAGCTGAAACTGCAGAAAGCAGTCTGATGACATCCCCAGTCCCCATTGGACCCTGCTTGAACTGTTCTCTGCAGCTGCTGTGCTGACTTCACTCTGTGGCAGCTCTTCCCTGAAGTTTTTATTCCCCTCGCAAAGGCCACACATGGCTGGTGGGGCAATCTTAATGCCCCCGGAGGATGCAGGGGTTTCCCTTACACAAATCCAGATTTGCCTATCCAAAAAGCCTCGCTCTGAAAAACAAAGTTCTTGCAGCCTGTGAATAATCCCTAGAATGGATCTAATTATGTCACCTTAGTCCGCGAGATCGCTGTTCTCAGTACTAAGTGGGGATCATCTGCAGGGGGCTAAATGAGACATCAGAACTGCTTCCAAAGAAATGAAGCCTAAAGACTGCAATATTAATGTACCTGTTTCTTTGGCTTCAGAGTTACACCTACCATGTCCTGGCTACCATTATCAGCAATGGGATCATCATAATGAGGAACTGCTAGGAATGGCTTAAATCCCAGATTTATGTAGCATTTTATACAATATACTGTAAAACCATTCTGAGAAGTGGCACCTTGAAGGATTGTTTTTCCAGGAACAATGCAAGAATCATGGTGTTAAACTCTGCTCTGGGAAAAGTCATGAATATAACATTCTACAGACCAGGTTCAAAGATACCCAAAGTCTTGCAAAGAAGTAGCAAGGTTTCTTTTAAAAAGCAACTAGACCACTGATGGGTTCCTCGAAAGATAATGCTGTTCATTTCTTTTTGGCTGTTCATTTAGTCCCTTGTATGAGAGATTATGAGATTTCCTGCTCATCTGATTGCTGTTAGTTAAAACTGTAACTCAATAAATCTGTCTCAACCAAACGTATTTATCCAAACGTTGTCTGGATGTTTGAAACAGTCCTATTCCTGAACAAATCAGGGAAGCAGTGGAAATCTCACAAGGCAGACTGCTGTCCTGAGGTTTCCAACCCAATACTCAGCCAAAGAAATGTAGGTAAGATTAAAAGTTTATATTATGTTTCCAAGGTTATTTGATACCTTATCTGAACTCTGCTTTGACTGAGATGGAGAGCAATTGGTATCACTGTAAATTGTCTCTGAGCATATCTGTCTGCTTTGCCCACCCATTTTGAGACAAAGCAGCCTTCATGGGAACTAACACTTCTGAATTGTATTAGCCCTCAGACATGAAGCTGAGGTCCCTCTTGATGACATTAGCAAAACTCTGGTGGCTATTTGAAGAATTCTGGACTCTCAGGGAAGAGCTGCAAGTCAAGCATAAGTGTTCCTCTGCTCCACTCAAACCCACTTTTTTTTGAAGAAAAACCTTTTGACTGATATTTTTTAGACTTCAAGCAGAATCAAGGAACTCATCTTTACAAAAACAGCCAAGACAGTCATACTAGATCAATTGCAGTACCAGCACAGTGGCTTAATCAGAACAGGCAGGTAGCTAATCCCAAAGCCTTTACATGAGATCACATAGATAGGCCTCAGAAATTATCTGAAATACAGACTTTGGCAGTATGCGTGTGAGAAGCTTATAGACTCCATGTATCACACCACAAAGAGGTGAAACATAACAGGTCTGGTTTTATATTTGTGTTGGCTCTGGTAAAACAGAGACCCTGTTTAATCCAGATTTATCATTTGAAAGAAATAGCCTTAAAAGGGATCACATATGAGCCCTAGTTGTTAGTGCCATAATTTATAGGACTATTCTAAGTCTACCCATTAAAGCATCAGGTGATGTCTCCAATGCCACAAGAACATAACTGGCTACAATTAGTTATGAATGTTCTAGCCCAATACCTTTATGCGTTGCCAATGTTCTCCATTACTGAATGCCTGAAATGTAATTTTAGAGGATAACTCCTCATTGATTCAGTGGTTTTCCAGCAGCAAATAACCATTAGAGATTACAATGAAGTCTAAACTTCCAAAGCAGCCGGGATGCTGGCCAGGGATTTGCCCATAATATACAAGCATTTGCTAACTCTTACTGAATTAAAAGAAAAGCAAAAAGTGATTGTGGGAGGATTGATTTTAAACCCAGCCTGTCAGGATGTCTTCTTTATATGCTGTTAAAAAGAAATTGCAACACTAGGAACATTGCTGATTTGGTTAACAATGATCCTCAAACTTATCAACTTTCCATCCTCATAATGTGACTCTCTGCACTCATTAAATGGACTCTTGAATAACAATTATTTACACTGCCAGTTTATGGTCTTAAACTGCGGCAAGCAAGAGTGAATAATTAGCTCATTTTAAAGGAGAAACTGAGAATGGGCTCTTACTCTGTGAACATGTATTATTCATAGCAAAGCAAGAGATAGGAACTGAACCAAATGAATTTGTGAGATAAAAGGCTGCAACCTATAAGATCACATAATATCCAGTGGCATAGAAGAATCTTTGAGAAAGGGAAAAGAGTTATTTATATAATATAAAATATGTGGGACTTCAGGTTTCTCCAATAAATTCTGTGTTTAAATTTGTGCAGCAGGTGCCTAATTCAAAATCAATTTGAAGTCAATGGGAGTCTTTCACTTAACTTCAATGGACTTTGGACCAGGCTCCATGTTTGTCACTTAACCTCGCAGAGGCTCTGTAGGACTTCCAGTTTGTTCTTTTGATAGCTGCATTACTCCTTGCTGGTTATTTAAATTCAGCCATTTAATTTGCCAATTTTGAAATGCTTGGTGATAAATTACTCCCATTTTATCCACTAAATCTTGACTTTATGAAAAATTCATCCTTCCTCTTCTTTGGCCTCAGTAATAACTCAGCTGTTGGAGATTCACCTAGGCCATCTATTATTCATTCAAACTCTACTTCATTTTCTAGAGGGTGGGGTAGATACAAGAATGATGAATCACTCAGTAAACATCAAGGAAGTGTAGCTTCTGCAGTGCTTTTTGATTTTCTGATTGACACTACCACTTTCAGGGTGACTGAGTTTATTTCTTGCTCTTCTCAAGATTGATTGGTACTCAGCAAAGCATGCCCATTGATATCTAATATTGCTTTCCCTGACAACAGTGTGAATGAAAACTGACATGCTAACTCTTTGAACTCCACTGAGGATAAATGCCGTAAATTGTAAGCTTAAGGTAATGGTGGTACAAAATAAATGTTGTACTATCTTCTATGGATGCAATTGAGGTCTTTGAAAATAATCCAGCCCCCAAGATCAGGAAATTGGAGAATTTCAACCGTTTATTTTTCCCTCCTTTTTTAAAAAAGAAGTGAGGGCTGCAAATGTTTTCTGTAGAAGAAGACGTGATATGTTTTATAGTTTTTATTCTGACCTACTCCAATCAGTCAGCTGAATTCTCTACTGCTTTAAATAAAATATCAAAGTTTATAGAAGAATCTCTGGAAACAGTTTTCAGTAGGAATACTGAGAACCCCATTAATATAAATACAAGCATGTGCCATAACATTACAGGAAACACCTCAACTCAATATATATTGATAACACTTATTCCAATTAAGTTTTTCTAACAACAACAAAAAATTATTCTGGATAATGGGTTAAAATCAAGCTCAATTTGTTCCATATTTGAAATATAAATATTAATATGTATTCTCTTTAGGGTATTGGTGAATAGGATCCGATGTAACATTTAATAGTTACAAAAGTTACTTGGGTTTTCTTTCACCAAAATCCTGACTTTGGGGAGCAGGGAGGAGGAAATTACTGCATTTTTTAAATTAAGAAAAAACTTTGCATCATCTACAAGGACAGCTAAACTCAACCTTGAATAACGTCTCTGCTCTCAGTTCTTCCCGCACCTGAATCTTCTGCCAGCCTTCTAGCCTTAATAGTTGGTTTTCTGGCTCTCTCTCTACCGGTTGAGGGCCTGACATCATGCTGCTCCTACAAATGGAATGCTCTTCTTTGTTGTCATGGATACAGACAACAGATACTTTTTAATCCCTCAAGAGAACATGCATTTGGGGACTGGTTTTGCTACCTTCACCCCTCTTTGCAACCATGTTAACTCAACAGGCCCAAGTGCGTTTGGCACCTGTAAGCCCCATTTCCTCCAGGAGCACAGCATGTGACTATGACAGCAGGTGATCAAGTGACTAGTGCCCCTTTTGATCTGCAAAAACAACAAGGAGTCTGGTGGCACCTTAAAGACTAACAGATTTATTTGGGCATAAGCTTCTGTGGGTAAAAAAGTACTTCTTCCTCTGGATCTTTGTAATCAGCCAAAATTCAGGGTCTTGCAGGTAGCCTGCATTACGAGAAGAAATTGATGTTGGAATCAGGTATTTTTCATGTAATACTGGTTCAGAGAAACAGGACTCTGTGTACATTTGTTGTAAACAAACACCAGAAGACAGTTTCTTTGCTCGCTACTCCAAGCTTCTTTCCAGATGGCACTTAAGCCTAAAATTGCTTCTCTGGCTGTCCTTGGTTTTCTGCTGCTTCTCTTTCTGTGTTTCTGTGGTGTTTCTCTCCCAGCCTGGAGCACCCTCCTGCACCACAAACCGCTCATCCCCAGCCCCACCCAAGAGCCCGCACCCCCAGCCAGAGTCCTCACCCCTTCCCACATGCCAGTCTCGGAGAAGGGGCAGGGCAGGGGGTGGGGCAAGGGTGTTCGGTTTTGTGTGAGTAGAAGTTGGCAACCCTATTTTATGCCCTGGCCTAGAAGAATAAATCATGCTAGCCTGGAGCAAGGCAGGGACATTCCCCAATTAACAACTCCTCACCATTGTTTCCTTAATGACCCTTTTCTCTGTCATTGTTTCATTTTCTGTTTGCTCGCTCCTCCCTACCCCCAATGCCCAGTCTCCTTTTATTTAACTCCTATGAAGTCAGGCAGGATAATATCAAATATGTAAAATGGGGGCATATGATATTTATAAACACTAATACATATAACTCCCTCATTTTCCACATATATTTTCTGCTAAGCTTCTCATCTCTTCTCCTTCAAATGACTCAGTAAACCCCAGTATTTCCATGTATGCTTTCTGCAATTGTGCCATCACCATTGAGATCACTGAACCGTTCTCCTTTTTTGTCCCACCTGTGCTAGACAGATTCTTCTTGGGTCCCATTCTATCTTGTAAAGCTCCAAATTTGCCCTACATAAATGCTTATTAATAAGTAAAACAAATAAACTATCTCTAATATCCGTTGATCTTAAGTTGTTATCAGTGAACCAGTTCATATAAAATAAACACTGGCCTGAACCATGCCTCCACCCCACCTTTTTTTTTTTTTATTGGAACAGGTAAATTTATCAACTTCGAGGAAGTCACCAGCAGGACTCAAGCCATTCTCCTCAACCGCAAACATGCATCTTCCCCGTGATTCCTGAAATGATACCAAGTACAGCAAATCCAGCCGTCTGTCTTCTAAATCCAGTCCTAATCTTAGGGTGCTCTATGGTGCAATGAACCCTGATCAGGGAGACCTTGGAGACTACACAATATTTGATTGGAATAATAAAGCCCAATCGTATTCTTCAGAAAGCTCTGCACCAAGGTAAAGTAAACCTTACAAAATGCCATACTTACATCTGATAATGATATAAAAATGGAGTCCCAATTAGTTCAGAATGCTCACCAATGCAACAAGACATTTGAGCATTCCCAGTTGAGCAGTATCCTCTCCTCATCTTTGCTTGAAATAACATTTCTCTGCATGAAAGAAAGTATTGTTCATTATTTAATGTATGTCTGACATCCAGGATGAATTAATTAAATCAGAAAATTGGCACTGCAGTTTAAAATCCAGGCTAAACAGATAGTTAATAAAAAAAAGAGAACAGTTATCTCAACAGCCTTTGTAAAATAAGCAGATATAATAATATAATAAGATATTTTGGAAGATGGCACTAAAAAGAGTGAGAAGATGTGAATGTAACAACATTAAAACCATTTGCACATCTTGCTTAAATAAGACGATGTACGTATCAAATTACACAAATCAAACATTGATGTAGGGATGGAAGTGTCACACAAAAAGAGCTCTCCAAGTTTAACTGCTCAGAGCTAGACTATTCTGAGTTCACTTTGGCTCATGGTTCAGTAATTTGTTCTAACTTCAGATGGACAAAATCTGAATTCCAGTACTGAACCATAGTTAGATATCTGTAGATATTATAAGTGACTTAACAGCAGAGATGGTGCCTGGCTTCTCCCCACACTGAGTGATGCTACTCAAGCTGGGGGAAATAGGGATGGGAGAAGGATCTGGTCTTATGGTTGGATAAACTGTACCGTGTCCCTTTGCTGTGGAGAGATGAGGACTTGTGGTACTGATCTGAAACTTCAGGAAACAAAATAAAGTTTCTCTTTCTTTACCTGTCCATTCTGTCATTATTATGCTCACACCTGGACAGGATTTCCTGGTGATACTGGGGATGAAGGTAGGCAATTTTCCTAGTTATGTCTCCCTTTGCACAGAAACTCTGTACACTACTTAAGAACATGATCAATTTCTAGTTGAATGTCTCTAGCTGGATCTTGAGTTTCAACAGCCATGCAAATCTGCTGGGTTCACTTTCATAACTGACCAAACCTCTTCATTCAGCAGTATGTAGAGAGGTGACCATTAGCAGAATAGATTATGGGATCATTCCCCCGCATTCCTTGCGGCATAGGGACTGGAAAGCCACCACCCCTCTCTTCCATTCTGGTACCTTCAAAAAAGCTGTGTTCTCCAAATGTTGGCCAGACTTTAAAGAAGAAATTGCAGACCAATAATGTAGCTCCTGGAAGGAACTGCCAACCGCCACCCTCCTTGAGACACTGTGAACATTTTAAATTTTTAAAACATTAGTACATGTGTGTTACCATTAGTAGCCTCTGCTTCTTCCTCATGGGTTGCAACGGTAGTCTGAGAGTTTTAGCTCAGGAGGAGACTGTGTGAGAAGAATTTAACAAAACCAGTGTGTCACTTTAGTAAACAACACATGCATATGTATTTTTCACTTTATCCGTTGGAACTGACAATGATGGTGGATTCTCCAGCTCAGGTTCACAGTTGCAATGACTGGTTTCTTGAGACAATTTATGCAGGTGATTCACTCAAGGTGTTTTGACAGCTGTGTTCCTGATCACTTTCTGGAGTTCACAGGAGTCTTCCTAGGTAAGATTCAAAAGACAGGGTTAATAGGGTGCTTGTTAGTGGCAAGACTTTAGTTATTGATAAGCAGGGAGCGCTCTTGCTGGCTTGGCGACAGCAGTCCTGCTCACAGTCTTTCATCCAGACGTCTAGTTTCAGGGAGCAATATGATGAACAACAGAGAGCTTTTGGTACAATTTCTGCTGGTTACTCTTCTTGGCAAAGGTGCTGAGGGCCAATAAGAAAGTGACCCAGGCTTCTGGCAAAGTTTTGAAATGTCCAACCAGGATACGATTTCTGTCCCTTCCCATCACCAATGAGGAAAGGAGGCAGCTCTTTTATGGCTTCTTGCAACGTTTTCTGGAAATTTTCAGCATCTTTGTGCAAAACATGCTGTGCCACAGCAGATGCCACGACATGGTGGCTTAGCGCTAGCCAACAATCTGCTTCGACAAGTTATTTTTCTATGGACCCCTTTGTGATGTGATCTTTTGCACAACTTCCTGGTAGCTCCACAGACACTTCTAGCTGTCAGAGACGTCCGTGTTGAAGTTAGAACAAAGTCTCTTCACTCTCCTTGATTGTTCTGTCCTTGGTTAATAGTTCATCATACAGATATATATATAAAGTCATTTCTCATTTGCTTGATCAGTCATCAGTAGGAGATGATAATGAAATCATTCAAAACTCCTGTATACACCTTTGTACCAGTACTTTAATTCCCCACACTTCAGTGATAAAGTTAGTAAGATCACTTCATAAGCAGAACTCTCTCTGTAGCACTATCAATCAAATAGACAATCCGGCCTCATGGCCTTTATAACATTTTGGTTGATTCACCTTAAAGATTTGCACTTCACATTGGCTTCTTAACATAACATTTAAATGGTATCAGATTCTTTAATACAAAACAATATCTTGTTAGATGTCTCTTCAGCCACGGATCTGGCCATCCACCCACCAGGTTGTTATGAAGGACCCAAGCCTCTGGTCCCCCTGAGTGTTCTAAGCCTCCCAGCCCTTGAAGACAGTCCAGAGGCTGCCCAAATCTTGAGGTCCTACAGCACAGACCCCTCATCTAACACTTACCCTGAGAACTGGAATCCACTGTCCAGCCTAGCACTTCTGGGACCAATGCTGACCCTTCTGACTTTGCCATGCTCAAACATAGCTTCTCCCAGAACTCTGCCCCAAGTTGTGAACCTTTTGGTTTACTGTTTAATTCCCTCAGGAAACTCATGGCACTTGTGATGCATATAATACATTCAGAGATACTTTTCACAAGAGTCTAACACAATCGCTCATTTATTTCGTATTATTATTATTATTTAGTATTTATTATTAGTACATACTTCTTATACCAATGTTGGCACAGAGGGCAGAAACTAGACTCTCCCATCCCTCTCTGTCATGAGTTCTTGCTTCCATCTGCTCTGTGGTGTTCAGATAGACTGTTTTACCCTCTCTGCTAAGGGTTCTTCTTAAGGTTTCTCTCTCATTTCCTCGTGCCATTCAGTTTCCACTTGACAGCTTCATGTAGAAGTCTGTATGTTTGCATGCTCCAAATTTGTCCAGTGTTTCCTTCTGACTGTAGTGGAGACAAGCTACTGATTGATGATTTCTCTGATCTCTTTGTTGATGCTGAAGTCTGTCCACCCAATGCCCGGGATCTTTCATAGACCCTTATTTTCAAAGGTTTCTAGTTTTCTGTCTAAAGTTTTGGTAAATCTCTAGCTCTCACAGCTGTCATTTTAGCCCTGAGATTTTGTTTGAGTTGAAAATTCTCAGTTTTGTTTTGGTGCTGTATATCACTGATTTCTATACATTGTTGAATTTAGTGAATACTGTGAATGCATTATCTATCCTTGGTGTCATTTCTTTCTTCAGGTCTCCATTACCTAGCATGGTGCTGCCCAGGTAAATGAACTGTTCTACTTTCTTGATGTTTTTGCCTTCTAATATGATGTCACTGGTTAACGTTGGGATTCAAGGATGTTTGTTTTGGTATAACTGACTTTGAGCCCTGCTTGACCTGCTGTTTTTGCCAGTGTGTCTGTCTTGGTTTGTGGATTTCAGTTGTGTTGTTCAACAGTGTGATATCATCAGCAAAGTCTGTCTTTCAGGCATTTGTCATCTACTCGTGCTATGCCAGTATTTGTGTTGCTAATACACTTCTTCTTCATCTAGTCAATGGCAATGCCAAACAACAGTGGAGATTAGAATGCACCCGTTTCACGCTGATGTTCACATTGAAACACTTTGTGTCTGGTTGTTCACACTTACAGTGCACTTAACATTGTTGATGACTTTAGCTGGAATTCCCTAAAACTGAAGAATATGCCACAATGTGTGCCCTTGCAGTCTGTCAAATGCCTTTTGAAAATCAATGAAATGGATAATAAAGGAAGCCTGACATTCTGTACATTCTTCTATGATGGTCCTTAGTGTGAATATCAGATTTACATCGGAAATTTTGGGCCTGAGTCCAGCCAATTCTTGCTCTTTTACTTAATCATATAAAGCACAAGAGAGTATGGATCATACAAAATAATAAGCTTTACACTTGTTTCCCTGCCTCAGTTTCCTCACACTCCAGGGAATTCTTTGGGCTGGGGTCATGGGCCTTCTGAGAAGTTCCCAGTCCTTCTGTTGCAGATCACTGCTTGTGTGCTGAAACATGGGGTCGTTTCTTCCAACCTTTCTACTCTGCTCTTGCCCATTCCATCCCCTTCCCTCTCATGCCCCAGGCTCCTTCTTCCTCTATGGTTCTCCCATCTAGTTCCCCTGTGTCCATCCTTATTTAAACCCCTGCCTGGTCACCTGGCTTCCTCTGTCCTGTGTTTGATAACTTTCCATTGCTCCTACCTTCTCCCTTCTCTTCAGGTCTAATGAGGAAACTATCTTTTCCCAGGTGAACAAACCCATTTAGAGTCTCTATTGTGTATTCAAACACCAACATTAAGTACCTTCCCATTGTCTTCAAACTGAGGAAGGCATGCTTTTCAGGCTGATAAGATATGGTAGATACACATACTGAGAAGCATTCATGATACAGCAGTTTTCATAATAATACTTCATAATATCAACAGATAGATCCCCAGTCATCACACCTCAGTTAAAGATTATTATTTAAAATAGCCAACATGCTCCAAGCTTTTTGCACTATTTTATGATCAGGTTGCCTCGGCAATGAAACTTTCTAAAACTGTGAAAGGGTCTGTTGCAGAATGCTCTAATTTTAATTTTCTAATATAACTTCTTAAATCTTAATTAACACCTTTTTAGGTTTATTTTATCTATTAATAGCATTGTATCCTATGATACTGTATCAAATATTATAGTTTGCAGTACCATATCTCTATTATAAATGAATAGGCATAGAACCTATACAAGAGAAGAAAAAGGTAAAAGACAAAGTTACATTATAACTTATTGAGACCACGTGATTAAAGCTAGCTAGTTAACTGTTGTAGTTACTCAACCTACATCTCCTCTGTGTGAAACACAAGCTTGGATCTAAGTTATGCCAGGATTCTGGCCTGTGCATGGCTGTATGTAACATTGGTAACAAGTTCCATATTTTCTGTATTATGACACTACATAAAGGGTGATACTATTGCTTCCCAAGTGGGTAACAGCTGTAATTGTGTGCTTCCACATATTGGGCCAATCCATTAACATTCTTTCTATCCTAGTAGCATAATATGTCAATAGCTCAGCCCTGATTATGTTTGGTTTTGACCCTAATATGGGAACAACAACTGAGTGCTTGATGTGGCTGTACCCTTTATACCGCTGCCCATCCGTCCTTTTGATTGGTTTGCAACCTCACCATCTCCCGTCACCCAACCAGTACAAAGCTATTGCTGATGACCAATGTGTTTACTTCAGCTGCTGCAGTTTGGTGTCATGGGCCTGTAGGCCCCCTTCTTCTGGTGCTGCCTCTGTGCCCCCTTGGAAATACTCTTCTTCATGCCCCTCCTCCTCAAAGTCCTTTTCTGGATTCATGCAGTCCTCCAGGTTTGCTACATCAGATCTGGTCACTCCCCAGGAAATACCTGTGTCATGTAGTATGTAACACACCTGGACATAGCCTCTGCCTGGAGAACATAGTAATATCGCACCATAGTAATATTCCATGTGCTCACCAGAAGCTCAGTATGAGTGTGCCTAACGTTCCCTCATTGCTCAGAATTGAGGACCCTGTTGCATGGTTGTTACCAGTGCTGAATTCTGGAATAGGTGTAGGAGCCAGGATCTTCAGTGACCCTCTGTCACCTACACTATGAGTGATGGTAAATCACTGGTCCAGCCATACTAGTGTGGTTGTGTTGTTGGCATGACATCCTTTACAGGGAATTACTGAGGAGATTACCAGATCTGATGTGTCCTTTCAGGGAAGGTGAGGGAAGTCCAGAGCCAAACTACAATTAGAATATGTGGCAGGACCTGTGAAAGATGCCACTAACACTGGTGATTTGTGATCTGAAACTGCTAATCATGCTATTGTCCATAACCACATATACCAATGGCCTGATATTCCTGCAGGATATCAATATCTTGCCATGTGGAATACATGCTTTGCCATACCCTCCTCTCTCTGGCCTACAGGACCTCATCTAGGGATGTGGATGCAAAGGATTTACATAATGCCTGGGTTGTCACTGATGGCCTCTCACACAGACTTGGGTCAATGAGGTCAGGGCCATGTTAACTCCCATGTCTCCTCTGCATAGCCCACTCTGTCACCCTGGAGATCATTGCTGAAGTGTATAAAGGGCTCACGTCTCTATCTGTAGTCTTCAATCACTTGTTCTTCTCTGAGGACCATGAAGGTGTGGCCCTGCTACAGCACCCCAAACACAGGATTCATACACCTTCTGAACCCCAGAATCAGAGGCTGTGACTGCTGATGGCTCCCCCTGACCCTTTGCTTATCTTAGAGGCATCTATACACGAGCAGGGCAACCATGACTGAGTGTCCTGGTATGGCAGACACTGTGGAAAGTAGTTGCAGCCTTAACCACAGCTATTTGTGGGATGTTATGTCTCACTGCTTCTCTCTGTCTCTTCCCCTTTATCCCATGTCCTCCTGCTCCATTGGGCTGTTCGCACTCCATTGCAGCATGACCTCGAAGTTCACAGGAGGGACTCAGGACAACTATCTGATCATGAATTATTGATCCCACTGTTGTCCATGGAGTGAGTCATCAGAGCCAGGACTAATTGGTGTGCTGGCCCAGTGCCATGTACACAGAAATGACTGCAGGGGATTACAGCAAACAAAACAAAGTACAGCTCACAGGGGACAAAAATAGAATGCAAGCAACACCATGCCACAAGAAAGGGTAGAAAAGGCATACCAAAGAACACAGCCACCTCAGAATGGTGGCGGATGGCCTCTGGGCCAACAAGCATAGAAACCTCATCCCCATCACCCACAAATGGCAGGCAGAATGATCGTGGCCAACAAAAAACAGTCCAAAGATTAATGATCAGGCAACTCCTGTAACAGATGCTTCTGAGCTGCTCCTCTGCTTGCTTCATGTGGATATATTGGCCTGTCAGTTTCCTTGATCTCAACCACCAAGGCAGTGAGATCACCATAGGGCACAATACCTGTCTCTAGACTGCCTTTGTGGAGAAAACAAGGGTCCTGGCCACTGAATGCCATTGGTTTGTGGGTTTCCTGGAACTCAACCACCAATGCAGTGAGGGTACCACCTCTGGAGTACTTTCCTCTACATCACCTTTGCAGGGACACTGAGGGTGCCACTCACTGCCGTCAGACTATTGGCTATGTATCTTCTTGAGTATATGTGTGAGCAATGTCCCCTCCTGTTCCCCAAGCAGCAAGACACCTGGGCAGCAATCTGGTTGACTACTATGGCCATCAGCTGTGTGCTCTAGACAGCATATGACCTGGTCCACTGATTCCTTCTGGTTGCTGTGCAGTAGCCCATGTTACTCAAGAAGCATAGTCTCCAAGGCTGCAGAAACTGTGCCTGCAAGTCTGTGGCAAGCAACTGTTCCATCTCCAATCCACAAAGGTCATGAATGGTGCCTGAAAGTGTATGGCTTGCTCAGGGGAGGTCTTCCAGTTTTGAATACACCTCTGGTTGATGGGGATGAATGCTCAACAAGATTGGAGCCTTGTATGGGGTCAAGAGTAGGCACATGTAGACATGGAGGGTCTTCTCCACACCATTTGGGATAAAGGCACCGGAGGACAATGTCCTGTTCCCCTCTGTCACAGGGAAGAGGGACAGAAAATGAGACCAGCCCATTAGTGGTCTGAATATTACTGTCCACAATGGTGGAGGTTCCTCTCATGGAACACTCTGTTTGTTACATCCCACAGCAGCCTGGGCATATGTGCCTTCACTGATGGTATTCCTAAATGGTGTTGCATGGCCATGATGCACACCTGGATTGGCCCTGCTAGGTGGTAATTATGGAACAGCCTTAGGCTCCTACATTGAGGGATGTGCATGAGGTGGATAATTTTGTGGCTGAGTTGTATATTGGGATGTAATTGATCCAATGTCCTTACCATCCGTTCAGGCAAGGGAGTATCCAGCAGGAAATGAACCAAGGTGACTTGCAGGTAGGTCTGGGTGCCACCAATGATACTCAGGACAGGAGGTACAAGAGCTCTGATGTCTTGGTTGACTCCCAGACACAAGAATCATGCTAGTATTCTCTCCTGTTTGTTTGCTTGTTTGTTTTTCCAAATTTCTAAAAATGGCACATCATAGGCAAGGGACAATACCGTTCTCCAGTAAGGTTTTGGAACAAGGAGCTGAGTTCAACATGCTTCCTTCTGGGCATTTTGGAATCTGTGCAGCTCTTCCTGAATATATCCCTCAAGCTCAAATTGGGGATACTGAGTATGTCTAAAGATGGTAACAAGAGCACAGGGATAGGCCTTGTTGGACCTTTTACTCTGGAAGGGTTCCTTCATGCATTAGAGTGTGTGACTTAGTTTAAGGGCTGATCCACTGAACACCCACTTGACGAGGGCAGCAGCCAACAGGGAGCACCAAGAAAAGGAAAGAGTGCAGGTTCACACCCAAGCGACAGGAGGTGCTCACAAGAGCTGAGTGTCCCTTGTGACACAGACCATATAGTTGCTCTCTTCGGGGGTGGGCGTGTTCCCCTCCTGATCAGTGTGTGTAAAGTTACTCATATATTTTTGCAGGACTGAGGGCTTAATCACCTGCCTAAATAAATAGCCTTCATGCTTGCTATTTTCCAAGAAAGTGAATAATGATGTTGCATGTAGAGTTGTCTTGAAAATGTAGGAAAAAACCTGGGAAATTTTCAAAATTGTGTGTATATATATATATATATATATATATATATATATATATATATATATATATATATATATATATATTTTAATATTGACCACTCTATAAGCTGATTGAAAAATAGGGGGAAAAATCAAATTTTCAACCAACTCTAGTTACAAGTAAAAGGTTGGAACAATGAATGTCATCGCCAATCAAATTTGTTTTTCAAATTTATTGGTATAGAATGAGGATTCAAAGATGAAATTTTTCAATTTTCTGCAGACATCATTATATTAAATGTGGAGGGAGAAAAGATACAGTATTTTGATTGCATACATGAATGTGACTGCTCAGACAAAAAGCAGTGTATGGGGGTTTATTGCAGATAAGAGAAATTATATACAGTGTCAAGATCATCAAGTCTGCCAACATCTAAAGTAAGAATGTTTAGAAAGGTGAACTGCAGCATGTAGGATATCCAAGGGAGGTTTAGGGAGCCTGTCTACTGACTTCTTTGTGTGGTGAATTGATTAAACAGTTTGGGCTCAGCATGTTCATGTCAAAATTCAAATCTAAGTACAAAATTCATGTGATTTGCTTTGATCATGGTCTGGGCCAAGAACCTTTATTTTGTGCAAGTTCATAGAAACAAGTGGGTTCCAAATCAATTTATTAGATGGTCAGTTGTAATCATTCAAGCAGATGTAACCTTTTCCATGCTCTACAATAAGAAAAAGACTCTTCCCCCTTTTCTTTCCTCCACTACTAATTTGTCAACCTTCCAGGGTCAATGCCCATTCCAAGTATAGGAAGTACAGCAGTATAAAAATGCAATAAAATACATTGATATTTATTGTTACAGGCTCCCTATTTCAAGCACCGTCTAAGGAATATAGGTTACTTTAATTCCCTGTCTGTCATAAGAAAGCCCTGGGAATGAAGGAGGAGATTGAGTATCGCTGAGGTTGACTTATATCTGCTGGGGAACACACTGAAAGTACCTGAAGAGTTCAAGACTATGCCTGAAGCTATCTGTATTGTAAAGAACAATTTGGTACTGGAACAACTCCGTGTTGGCACGCTGTACAAATGACCTGAAAAAGATTAATGTGATTCTCTGTGTTGCATAAAGAGCTGGATATAGGAGCTCAGAATTTGCCTCACAAGAGTTCATCTTCCCTGACATCCAGAGCCAGATTGACTGACAGATCTGTACTTTCATTTTTTCTTACATGGGAGAGCAGGATGATAGGAAGCTTGGCAGTGGGGATGCAGTCTGTGGCGATTAAATGTTTAGCTAACTCTTGATAAAACTGCTAGTCTTCCACGATGTTTTAAAACTTCAATTTTGACCTCTGCAGAACCAGTAAGTTTAAAAGAATGAGTCATCCCATTTGGAAATTATTTCTTTCAAAAGAAATCAAACTGTAAACTGGCAACTGACAAAAAGGTGAGCTGCTGTTGCTTCTGTTGTTTCTGTTAATAACACACATTCATAAAAGCATTAACTGTCAAAGAATGGTAATGTGTCCCAAATATAGAATGAATGAATGAACACTGCCCCAAAGTGCATTCTATGCCTCACAGGAAGCGTGTAATAGCATGCTAGATTTCTCTGGACCATCTTTTTTATGCATGGAGGAAGAAATCTGTTGACTTTCCCCTGGGAAATTATTTTTAAAAAATGTTAGGAGGATGGTAGCAGGTGTCCTGGAGAGGAAAGAAGGTTCAGGACCTGTTCCTGAGGGCAGGGCATCTGAAATTGAAAAGGGGCCAAATCTGATTTGTACATATGATATAAAACTTAGTTCAGCAACATTTGAACTCCTTCCTACATACATCACTACCATTAAAAAAAAAGAATTGAGAGTAAAGTGGAAATGTGTATGCGTCTGTTAGAAATAAAGTCACGTTTGAGTGTAGTATGAAGATAGCACAGATAACATGGACATGTGTACTCTTCTTGCAGGACTGTGCGAAAGGCAGGATGTGGCAATGGCTTTCTATCTGCTGTTAACCAGTATAGCAATGGTTCCCAATCTTTTTGAGCTGAATCCTCCCATTCTCCAATCCACCTCCCAGTTCATGATAGCTCAGCTCCTGGGTCCCTCACATCCCTGACATTACTGCTGCATCTCACTCACACCTGTAAATGACATTGCAACGTCTGTACCTTTAAAGGGAATGAAAATTGGAATTCAGGATGGAATGGTTTATGGCACTTAGATGTCAGTCAATCTAGCAGAGAAACCAGGGAGTATGCAATTTCTCAGGATTTTAGGGCATGTCAAATTATATAAATTACAAAATAAATAAAAGCTACACTCGCTCTTTCCCATATTTAGAATGGGACAAACAAGTTAACTTTTACTATAATAGCTGCAATCCATCTTTAAGTAAATGAGAATTTAAAAGCTTGCAAAGCTGAGAGTTGAGACTGCATATTGAATATTTAAGTCACTATACATTGATGCAAGTAAACAGCTAACTATTCAATATGTACTTTATCTGAACATCAGAATTCCTCCTGCTGTTATAGCAACACTATACATTCTTCAGGAGGAGCAATCTAGATTTAGCAAAATCCGTATATTGATTTTTGCAAATAAATATAAATTCCAAATGAGATCAGTTTACCATTTTGCTCTTTGCCTATGTGGTGTTTTGGTTTTGCAAGTAAAAAACTAAACCTTCCGCTTGGTTTGGACTTGTGGCCTATGTAAATATTTTATATTGCACACACTTCTCATGATGATTTATGGCAAACCTGAATTAAAACTATGACATTTTCTATCTTAAATAATTCTTTCCCTGCTTCTCGGGGAAAGTGCTGCTTCTCAAGTGGGCAAATTTAAAAATGCAGCCCCAGTCTTGCCATTATACATATATAGACACACAGAGTAAAGGCATCACTAAAAGTTACCCAGCAGCGGTAGCTACTTCTACCAGTGGACTTCAAGCATTTGGGAGGTATTAAAGAAACTCTGTTATCAGCAAATGACTGACTGTGTGACTGTTCTTTAATGTTACTAGTGACCTTATAAAGTAGAAGGTGTTACAGCCTGCAGGAAGAATAACTTAACATATTCTGTTCAAAAGTTAGGTTTTCCCTCCATCTTTATACTCTATACATTATAAAAATCCTTTCTCGTGAGAATACATGAGATACACTTCAAGCAATAAGCTTAGAAAGTTTATGTTCCAGAGCAGGGCTTCTCAAACTTTTTCATAGTGTGGACCTGGAACAGACGATTCCAGAGACCACGTCCTCCCATTTGTGAAGCAGCTACAGCCGTTATTTAAATAGAATGTTTGTTTGTCTCTTCAATGTGATTTTAGAAGTGGAAAATGAGAGGAATCAGCACCATGTCACCAGTCAGCTTTCCACAGACTACACATCAGGGTGCTGTGGGCCAGAAGTGTTTCCACACATTACTGGGAAGAGGACCCTCTGTTATGTTTACAACTAAAACACATCTTCCATTAGTGTTAGAATGAGAAAGCTGTAAAAAGAAAAAAACACAGTGTTAAAGACACAATGATGTAATATAAACATTCACGGCTAAAGCATAAGTGGTTTGAAAGGTTATTTTGTAATGGGTAAGTTCCAAAATATGTGTATGTTTATCTGAAATGTTTTGAAATCTTTCTGCCTTTGACATCTTTTCTGTCTTCCATTTTCTTCTTCCTTGTATTTACAAATCATCTGAATCCTTTAAGCTCCTCCTTCAAAGTACAATGATTTCTCTAATTAATCCTCCATCTTGGCACGAGTGGTTTCCATTCTCATACATCTTCCTTCCCCCAGCCTGGAATCACAGAAGCACATACTACTTTTTCTAATAGTCCACCACATACCTGACACAATATCAGCTTCTCTGGCAGTCTCTATACAGCTCAAGTTGACTGATTACCATACATTGCAAGGGCTTTTCAAAGTCCATTCTGATTCCACACCCTGGTAAACTCCAGTGTATGTAGGATTTGAAAAGCACAGTTAGCTCAGCAGACTCTCAGATTATCTAAATCATGACTATGTAAAATATCAGGAAAGTGGGTGGGGGAGAGTGGTGTTCAACAAATACATCTGTTTGGAAAAGGGGATTATTTATATAAATAAACTTTTTTTCAACACTTGGGTTGAAATTTGGTCGAATTAATTTTTCTAAACCAGTTTACACTTTCCTGGTCATAATAGATTAATCTTGTTACAGTGCAATGAAGATAGAATACACCAATTGCAGGAATAAGGATTAAGAGATTTGTGCAGTTGATTATAACTTATTTGACAAAGGTTTTAGATGGAACAGATCTTGAAAGAGGAATTCCTAATAATCCCCTTAAAGTTAAAACTCAGCTTCTGCTTTTTCAGTTACTTTCTGTCTGGAAGATTTATTTTCCCAAACTTGTTTGGGTAACAGAACATTAGTTTAGCCACTCATAGTTGGCTTTGGGGTAACCCAAGAGGAACATTCCTGTGAAAAGAATTCTAAGACCAAGAAAGCCTGTGGAGAAGCTGCATCTTTAAACTTGAAAACTGAACACTTGAGACAGCATATTGTATATCAGTAGTATTCATCTTGAAAAGGTAAAGTAGAGGATTAAGTTCCAATTAATATGTATTTTGTGTTGCTGGGTTCAGATATTCAGTATTACATTCTTATTGCAAATCACTGTTTGAGGTCCAATTATTTTCTTTAAAAATAACAAAATATCAGTGTAGCTGTCGAAAGAAAATTATTATAAATTAATACTGTACCAAATTATTTTTAGATTGAAACTACACGGTTTTGTGTTCATGTTTAATTCTTCCTGTAGAAGGAAACATCCTCAGAGTTCAGTAAAAGCCTGAGCTGATCCCTGTACAATTCTTAACACAGGCATGTTAACATCTTCTTAGCATATGTGCAACGTGTCTCAGGCTGCACGTGACCAGGATTCATCACTGAATTTGGTCCTCTGGATGGATCATTAGCTTCTCCAGCTCGGGCTGGGTACTGATGGGCAGTGTGACATGGACACTGATCCAGGCCCCCCACATGCTGACTGAAACACCAAGAAGGTTTCAGAGTGATCTTTGTAAATTATTATAATAAAATAAAGCTACTCTCATAAAGAACTTTTCATTAGTGGCTTAAAAAGTGTGTCAGTATTATCCCCATTTCACAGACAGGGAAACTGAGGCACAAGGAAGGGAAGTTGTGATGGATTGACAAGGTCCTGTAATATCGTGAACAAACCTTATAGAATTAAGATAAACTTTACTGAATTAAGTTAAATCTTATTGAATTAGGGTTTACACCTTTGTAGTTCATTGTATTACAAATGCAAATGATTGTGCATTGTTGTGAGATTGTATAGGACTTCTTTGGTAGGAAGACAAGATTAATGCAATCTCTGGAAGGTATGAGGAAGCTCAAAGGTAGCTTTGGAACAATACTTGTAAAATAGATTTCCTTAGGAACTACCTTGATGTGAGGGAATGCAAATTCTCCTCTCTGAAGCCAACCTTTTGTAGACATGCACTGAGGGCAGAGAGAGACCCTTTGTATACTAACAACCTCCTTCTGGAAACTTCGGTTCAAAGACTCCTGAATTGTATAAATAGGAAACTGCACATGTTATGAGTGTGCTTGTTCTGAGCTGAAGTTCTGAAGAAAACTTGTAACGACCAAGATGCCCCTAGGGTAGAATGTTAAAAGATTGAACCTTCCAGAGTCCATATGAGAGTTGGGATGAACTTGAGTAAGCTTATTAGAATGTGAATAGGTTCTCTATTGTTTTTGATGTTTTGCTTAAGAGTAAATTAGGCTTCTTCAGAAAGAACTGTGTTGTACCTTATATGTGTAGCAACTGCACTGTTATCCATCTCTGAAGAGAAAGCAAGCAGGTGTCCCACAGCAGCTAGTCAGTGCTGGGAATGACACAGCAAAAGCAGGAACTCTCCAGCCTGGGAATACCCTGGTCAGAAGAGAGAGAGAGACTTGTGTCTCCACCCAAGAGAGACAACAGGTGGGCACCCTTGCGGGATCACGGAGAGGAAATATAGGTGCAGTTGCCCTGAACTGTGACAGAACTGACTTGCCCAAGATCACCCAGCAGGCCAATAGCAGAAACAGAACACAGGGCTCCTGAGTCCCAGCTCAGTGTTCTATCCACTAGTCTATACTGCCCCTCCTATCTCATACATCATAAATCTTGTATCAAACACAATACTCCTGAAAGAATACCTTTTAAAAAATTCTGCAGACTTGTTCTACTCAGGAATATTTCAGAAGGGGGTTAAAATATAGAAACTTGCACAAATTCAGAAATGCCTCAAATATGGGATTTGTTTTCTTAAGATGGTTGCCTCACCACTGCCACTTCTGATGTTAAATTGCTACACGTTAACAAAGTAGAGAGGTGAGTAGTCTCGCTTCACCCACATTATTTCTAGTAACATTTCCCTCAAATGAAGTACCAGAAAAGGTGCTGGTCATTACCATGACCTTTTATAAACTGTAGCTTTGTTGCCTGAAATATAGGAAAATATTGATTTTTTGTTCCCTTCTGAAGTATCCTTTCATACTTGCAATTACTTATGATTTCATGCCTTTCCTCCTTCACAAAAGTGAACTTTTTACTCTTTCTAAAATTTATTTTACTGCAGCAGGATTATATTAAAGGGAAGCTAATTTAAGGGATGTGCACAAAGCCCAGCTATGGATTTTTTTCCTCTTCCTCTGAATCATAGGGCAGATGCAAGATAGCAGACTTGATAGACCACTAGTTCTCCCTGTGAAATGGCAAATCTTATGTTCCTAAACCAGAGTAAGGAGAAGGCAGAAAGGGAAGTTTTTAAAGATCTTGTTAGATTTTTGATAGATCCAGTCTTCACTGGGCAACACTATTAGACTTGTTAATACTGTATTACTGTTCCATAGCTGGCATTCTATCATCTGTTGAAACTGCCTTCGAGCTCACGTCAGTGTTTCACTCCCAGACCAACTGTATAGCATCTGTAAATATATTGTGATATTGCATGGCTTGTCTTGGAATAAGTGATTTGAAGGTATTTCCAATTTAACAATCACTCTGGTGATAAGAAAAGGAGGACTTGTGGCACCTTAGAGACTAACCAATTTATTTGAGCATAAACTTTCGTGAGCTACAGCTCACTTCATCGGATGCATTCAGTGGAAAATACAGGGGGGAGATTTGTATACACAGAGAACATGAAACAATGGGTGTTACTGTAGCTCACGAAAGCTTATGCTCAAATAAATTGGTTAGTCTCTAAGGTGCCACAAGTACTCCTTTTCTTTTTGCGAATACAGACTAACACGGCTGTTACTCTGAAACTTTTTAGGTCTGTAATCGAGTGACCAAAGAGATTGAAGTGTTCTCCAACTGGTTTTTGAATGTTATAATTCTTGACATCTGATTTGTGTCCATTTATTCTTTTATGTAGAGACTGTCCAGTTTGGCCAATGTACATGGCAGAGGGGCCATTGCTGGCACATGATGGCATATATCACATTGGTAGATGCGCACGTAAACGAGCCTCTGATAGTGTGGCTGATGTGATTAGGCCCTATGATGGTGTCCCCTGAATAGATATGCGGACACAGCTGTCAATGGGTTTTGTTGCAAGGATAGGTTCCTGGGTTAATGGTTCTGTTGTGTGGTGTGTGGTTGCTGGTGAATATTTGCTTCAGGTTGGGGGGCTGTCTGTAAGCAAGGACTGGCCTGTCTCCCAAGATCTGTGAAAGTGATGAGTCATCCTTCAGGATAGGTTGTAGATCCTTGATGATGCATTGGAGAGGTTTTAGTTGGGGGCTGAAGGTGATGGCTAGTGGTGTTCTGTTATTTTCTTTGTTGGGTCTGTCCTGTAGTAGGTAACTTCTGGGTATTCTTCTGGCTCTGTCAATCTGTTTCTTCACTTCAGCAGGTGGGTATTGTAGTTGTAAGAATGCTTGATAGAGATCTTGTAGGTGTTTATCTCTGTCTGAGAGAGCAAATGCGGTTGTATCGTAGAGCTTGGCTGTAGACAATGGATTGTGTGGTGAGGTCTGGATGGAAGCTGGAGGCATGTAGGTAGGCATAGCAGTCAGTAGGTTTCTGGTATAGGGTGGTGGTTATGTGACCATCGCTTATTAGCACCGTAGTGTCCAGGAAGTGGATCTCTTGTGTGGACTGGTCCAGGCTGAGGTTGATGGTGAGATGGAAATTGTTGAAATCATGGTGGAATTCCTCAAGGGCTTCTTTTCCATGGGTCCAGATGATGAAAATGCCATCAATGTAGTGCAAGTAGAATAGGGGCATTAGGGGACAAGAGCTGAGGAAGTGTTGTTCTCAGACAGCCATAAAAATGTTGGCATACTGTGGGGCCATGCGGGTACCCATAGCAGTGCCGCTGATTTAAAGGTATACATTGTCCCCAAATGTGAAGTAGTTATGGATGAGGACAAAGTCACAAAGTTCAGCCACCAGGTTTGCCGTGACATTATAGGAGATACTGTTCCTGATGGCTTGTAGTCCATCTTTGTGTGGAATGTTGGTGTAGAGGGCTTCTACATCCATAGTGGCTAGGGTGGTGTTTTCAGGAAGATCACCGATGGATTGTTGTTTCTTCAGGAAGTCAGTGGTGTCTTGAAGATAGCTGGGATTGCTGGTAGTGTAGGGCCTGAGGAGGGAGTTGACATAGCCAGACAATCCTGCTGTCAGGATGCCAGTGCCTGAGATGATGGGGTGTCCAGGATTTCCAGGTTTATGGATCTTGGGTAGCAGATAGAATACCCCTGGTCGGGGTTCTAGGGGTGTGTCTGTGCAGATTTGTTCTTGTGCTTTTTCAGGGAGTTTCTTGAGCAAATGGTGTAGTTTCTTTTGGTAACCCTCAGTGGGATCAGAGGGTAATGGCTTGTAGAAAGTGGTGTTGGAGATCTGCCTAGCAGCCTCTTGTTCATATTCCTACATATTCATGATGACGACAGCACCTCCTTTGTCAGCCTTTTTGATTATGATGTCAGAGTTGTTTCTGAGGCTGTGGATGGCATTGTGTTCTGCATGACTGAGGTTATGGGGCAAGTGATGCTGCTTTTCCACAATTTCAGCCCATGCACGTTGGCGGAAGCACTCTTTGTAGAAGTCCAGTCTGTTGTTTCGACCTTCAGGAGGAGTCCACCCAGAATCCTTCTTTTTGTAGCCTTGGTAGGAAGGTCTCTGTGGGTTAGTACGTTGTTCAGAGGTGTGTTGGAAATATTCCTTGAGTCAGAGACATCAAAAATAGGATTCTAGGTCACCACAGAACTGTATCATGTTCGTGGGGGTGGAGGGGCAGAAGGAGAGGCCCCGAGGTGGGACAGATTCTTCTGCTGGGCTAAGAGTATAACTGGATAGATTAACAATATTGCTGGGTGGGTTAAGGGAACCACTGTTGTGGCTCCTTGTGGCATGTAGTAGTTAGATAGTTTAGTGTCCTTTTTCTTTTGTAGAGAAGCAAAGTGTGTGTTGTAAATGGCTTGTCTAGTTTTTGTAAAATCCAGCCACAAGGAAGTTTGTCTAGAAGGTTGTTTTTTTATGAGGGTATCTAGTTTTGAGAGCTCATTCTTAATCTTTCCCTGTTTGCTGTAAAGGACGTTGATCAGGTGTTTCTGCAGTTTCTTTGAGAGCGTGTGGCACAAGTTGTCAGCATAGTCTGTGTTTGTCAGACAGAGACAAACACCTACAAGATCTCTATCAAGCATTCTTACAACTACAATACCCACCTGCTGAAGTGAAGAAACAGATTGACAGAGCCAGAAGAGTACCCAGAAGTCACCTACTACAGGACAGGCCCAACAAATAACAGAACGCCACTAGCCATCACCTTCAGCCCCCAACTAAAACCTCTCCAACGCATCATCAAGGATCTACAACCTATCCTGAAGGACGACCCATCACTCTCACAGATCGAATGGACTGCAGGACAGGAGAGTGACACAGCTGACAGGGGTGAGTGTGACCAGCACCAGATGAAGGTTGCAGGGTGTGAAAGTGAGTCCCTGCTGTCCCATGCTGCAATGGGTGTCTCTGGGGGGACATCAATGGGGTTCAGGGAATTTGACCAATTTTCCTGTCAGGGGACCTAAGTGAAGGAGGGAAGGGAGGTCATTTACCCCTTCCCCCTGCAGGGTAGGAGAAACCAAACTTATTAGGGGGGGAGCAGAACTAGCAAATGGGCTATTGGGGGAGGGGGGGCGGCAGGGGGGACCTGGTGTCCTGGGAGCTGTGCTGAGGCTGTCTGTACACACACTTTCTACAGAAGCTAATAGCTTGTAACAGCTGTTTAATACTAACGTTCAGTTGTTGCAACAGCTGGGAGCTTCCATGGGTGGGCGGAGGTCTGGAAGTGGTAATAATGGAAACCTAGCATGGGCTTGAGTTTGGGAGTCAGGCCGGGTAGCCCCTTACTAGGGGGTGGAACCCCATAATGGGGGTGGGGGTGATTTATGGGCACCCTACAACTCCCCAATGATAGAAATGTGAATTTGTGGGTTAAAATTGTTGTCCTAGGGGCAGCTTGGGGGCAATAAGGCACTGAGATTTTCCCAGTAGTCAGTGACGAGTATGGTTATGCTGGGGTAGCTGATCTAATGGGAACTCACCTTCTGAGTACTACTAAAGATAAAATTTTGAGAGGTGACTCTGTAGACGTCACTGCTTCCCTGGGAGGTGCTGTCAGACAGTAAGCAGGGGCAGAACAAACAGGGCAATGAAATACCCAGGTGGCCAAGTGTGGCTAGAACATGGAAAAATTAGGAAGCTGCCTTCCTGATCTATATAGGTGTTATTGCAGAGTCTTACCCAGTCAGAAGCCTAGCATGGTTCAAATATTTGGATATAAATAGGTGTCCATATAAGACATTTGGGGCATGGCTTGATTTAACTTGGACAAACAGTTTAGGTTGAGGGTGGCAACACAAACCGGGATCCAGTGGGATATACCACATCATACGCTATGGTTAGAGTGGATGACGCCATGGAGGCCTGGTTTTCACACTGACAGTGGCCTGTTCATTCCGCCTCAAGCCTGAGGTTTGTAATGACATTTTCTGGGCATTGAAAGCAGTTGTTTTCATAGCATCTGCAAATGTAGGCATACTTACAAAATATGCTTTGGGCCCATACAGCCTGAAATTGCCACAGCAGTCAGGGACAGCTGCAGTGGGGAAATAAAGAGGGGGGAAAGTCAGGTACCGGCCACAGATTCACGGGGGGCAGGAACAGGGTCTGGGGGCCAAGGCACAGGAAAGGGTTGGGGGTGAGCTAAAAATGGGGGACTGAACAAGAGTTTTATGTCCAGTTAAGCTGGAAATAGTAAGGATGCTCCTTGCTAAGAAGCTAGATGGGCCATATTTCAGAGATGTGTTTACTGTTGGGTTTAGGATCCCCTTTATGGATCCCCTTCCATGGTTAGGTCTTGTGGCCCAGAGGTGCTGGTCTCCAAGTGTGATATCAAGTCTGATTTTTTACTGCTGCTAGTGCAACCTTCTGAGTTTAGCCTTTCGGGTTTCTTCTTCTGAAAGATAATTTTATTCTGATAAAACTATGCCTATTGGATATGCAATATCCTGTTCAGCATTTGAGAAATTTAGTACAATAATACACTGGGCAGTGATGTGGAAAGCTGATTTAAAGCAGGTGGTGCATTATTTAGATGGCTTTTTGTTTGCTGGCTGGGTGAATTCAGATGAATATGTCAACTTGGCTAAAAACCTGTTGGTACCCATCGCGGAGGAAAAAACAGAGGGGTCTTCCACTATGCTGATTTACCTGGGAATTGAGCTGTACACTGGAGGGTATATTATGACTCCCTCAGGGTAAGATGCAGGAGCTACTGGGTTGATTAGGGGAGGTAGAACAGCCAGGAAAGTTATACTCCATCTGCTGCAATCTATTAATGGGTATATTAACTTTGCCTGCCAGGTAGTAGCCCTGGTTGGGCATTCTGTGCTTGGCTTACAGCGGCCACCACGGGCATAGCTAGATCTAACCCTGTTATAGGAGTTACCAGAAAGATGAAGGAGGATCTGGGGAAGTAGGAGCAGTTTTCTAAGCCATTTTAATGGAGTTTTATTGTGGAGAATGGATACTTGAGACTAATTTAGAGATCCACTTGGATGCTTTGGGAGGTATGGATTTTGCAGCATTTTACCAAGGCAGGTGATATGCTCAGAACAGGCCCTCCACATGGATACAAAAAGAGATAGTGCAAGATACAACATTTCTGGAATTGTTTCCCATTTTGGCTGCAGTGGTCATTTGAGGAATGGAGTTTGCTAATGAAAGGCTGTGCTACTGGTGAGACAACATGGTGTTAGTACATGTTATCAGTCACCAGTCCTCCAGATCTCACAGTTATGAGGTTGGTAAATGCATTTGTACTCTTATATTTAAGCTTTAATATCTGTTTCTACTCCATACGCAAGCCTGGAGTTAATAATGGCATAGCAAACACATTATCTTGTTTTCAGGTGGACACATTCCGGGAGCTGGCACCAGGATCCATCAAGGAACCCAAACATATATCACTAGTGCTGTGGTACCTTGGCATATGATGGCTGTCACTGTAGCAATCATTGCAGAGCTATGAGAGAAGTTTTTAATGATTTTGTGCAGTTTTAGGAGCGGGAAGGCCTGTCACTGATATGGCCCATTATGGAGGAATGGGTGCTGCAGTACATGGTGTCATTAGCCGATGAGTTTGAATCTCCCTCCCCTTCCCCTTCTGCTACAAAACACCCACGTCTGCTGCTGTCATCCAGAAGGGCAGGGCTCTTTCCCCCCACACTTCCCTGTTCTCCCCAGTCTGCTACCACATGGAGCCATGAGAGAGCAGAGTTTGCTGGGTTGCTGTTCCTGCTGCTCCACCTGGTCCAGGTAAAAGAGGGCTTTTCCTACATCATTGTGCAGCTAAATAGTCCCCCCTCTCTTCCAGTCATGGCGGGAAGGAGGGTCAGTGTCCCCATGATGACCTGGTCTGAAGCTGCTGCAGCAAGTCACTCTGGCTCTCTAGCCCTTAAAGGGGCCATGCACTTTTTCCTACAAGCCAGATAATGGTCCCCACAGCTTACTATGCAGTGAGGTCATTCCTTGCAACTGTGTAGTTATGCAAGTCTAGTACCATCTTTGTTTCCTCCGAGATCTCTGTGTTTGATCTGCCAAGGTACTGAGTTCCCTCAATTCCCTTTCACTCTTTGAGAGTACAGGACTGAGCCTAGTGCTTGAAATTTTCTGACCAATTCTAATTGTGTCCTCTACGCTGATACTACCTATCTTTACTACTTATCCACACTAGTTCTGATTGCTGCAAATTTCCTCACTTGTTCACTTCAACTTTGCACCCTCCAGTTTTCACCACTCAACATTTTCCTTTGATTTATTGCCTTTTGAATGCCCAAACTACTCACTTGCCATTGTGATACCACAGCTTGAGCGTTGTATTACACGTCATTTGAAGGTACCCTTGAAAACCACTTGTACATTGCAAAGTGCCTGCATTCAAGATACAAACAAGCAAAGGTTTCAGCAACCAACATTTTGACACTTGGTTTTAACAAATGGTATGACAATGCATCAGGATGCCATAAGCTGCCTTTGCTTCCATGAGAGAACTATCATTGCCTACACACTACAGCTAACAGAGACCAGGTATAAATTGGAGGAAACAGCCCAAAGCTTTGGTAGATGAGTTTCAATCCACAGCAGATCACATTGTAAAATCACATCAATTCCAGATCACATTGTAAAATTCTCTTAAGTAAATCATTCTCCAGAGAACTGCAACTGAAGAAAGCCAGCAATTAAACAATAATAAACATGTTAAAAAAATTCATTTCTCATACTGAAGGCTCCTGTTGTTTTCAGTCATCTATGTACAAGTTCCCCGAATTCATGTTTGGTAATGCTTACTGTAAGGTTCTGTAAGGTTTCATATGATTTACTGAATGTTTTGCTATGTTTGTAGTTGATGTAAGGTTATGGGAATTCAAATCAAAGATGGAGTCTGAACATTCAAATGGGCGTTTGCCATGAAGGACAGCACTGACTCCATATTGGAACCCCATCTTCATGGACAGTCTTGCGCGAAAAGTAACTGACTGCAGGGTGGCCAGTTCTAACTGGCTCCACCACAGAATCTTCACGCCACCGAGGTTATAAATAGACTGCTCAAAATGGACATTCTTGCTGTACATTCAGGAGGCAGCCAAGAGCCGTATTGTTTGCGTGGGCGATGGACCAAGATTCATCATGGCAACAACATAGTCTTACCTGCCCCTTCCCTGTGGTATCCTGGTTCCTGATCCATCCTCCATCTGTGAGGTCCAGGAACCAGCACCATCGATCCAGGAACTCCTAGCTTGGACTGAGCTTGGACAGAGATAGTTGAAGGTCCTGGGTCCAACAATCTCAAGCTGTAAGCAAGGCAGTCACCTGTCCAGAAGTCGTCAGGCTGCAGTACAGTTTTTGGGGGTTTTATGTTTTATGTTAGGCTGTTACCAAGGGAGGAGTCATTTGGGAATCTGAGCTTCTGGCTCAACTGGAGAAGCAACCACATCTGCATGTTTGATATTGTTTATGTTTTTCCCCTGTTATCCCACACTTTGTTGTTTATCCCTAATAAACCTGTAGTTTGTTTTCAAAAAATATCTTTCTCTCTCGCTTTTCTATTTCACTGCGCGACACTGGTGGGAGGTGGGACTGATATTACTGCTCCACAGGTGATAGACCCTGTGTCCCAGACAAGAAACTGGGCCCTGTAAGCTAGGAGTAGATTCTTCCGTTTACAAAGGATCCTGTTTTTTTCTGTCATCTATGTACAAGTTCCTAAATATCATAACTTTATGAATGTGATAGACACACAGAGACAGTTTTAGCTGTTCAAAGGCCTTCTTTTAAAGAGACAGTGGCACCATGCTCCATGAGCTATACAGCCAGATGGTAAATCAGCAAGTCCATATGGCACGTCTTTTCAATGGCAGTCAGCTGATACATTGAGTCCATCATTGCAGTTGAGAGATGGAACTGTTACCCCACGAACAGACCCAGGGGTCTCAGAATACCCTTTCTATTGCTTAATTCTGAGTTCCCCAAATGTTAACCTTTTAATCTGTTCCTGTAATGTGAAGGGAGGGGGCCTTCCCTAAAGAAATTGCCTGGGCTTACCAAGGATCTCCCTATGCCCTTCAGAAACTCCCCAGAACAGACTATATGTGTTCCCCCCTGGGAGGACACGGATACAGCCGTCTGCTCAAAGGATTGACACACAGGCAATATTTTTTTCCAAAACAAAGTGTTTCCTTTGTTTAGTGTTGTGACGTTATTAATATGAACTGGGACCATATAGATCATTGTTGCAACCAAGGTCCTGTAGTGGCACCAAATCTTGTATAAAGGAGGTCAAATAAGGTGTCTAAGACAAGGTTATGGTTTTCTGGTTATGATTATGCTATCTGTATGCATGTATCATTTATAAGTATTGGCTCTATACTGTCTGTATTTCAAACTTGTGCTATGCTTCTGGGTGACACCCCAGACAAGTTGGTTACAGCTCAGCCTAGTCTGCTTGATGGCCCATTAAGGACCATCAGCTATACAATTGACTCACTGAGAGAAGGCATATACACATTGTGACTCAGTAAGGTATGCAGGGACATGCCTATGGACAGAACTTGGGGTTTTTTTTCTTGCCATGTGCTGGAATGATTGTCTTTGGAACAAAGAAAGAAAGGCCACATGACAAGAGACTATAAAAAGCTGCTGCAGCTCCTCCATTTTGTCTTCATTCCTGCTTCTTGCCTCTGGAGGAACTTTGCTACAAACTGAAGCTCTAATCAAAGGACTGAATGACCCATCCCAGTACTCCAGAGACTTAATTTGGACTTGCAGTTTATTCCATGACTGCTGCAAGCCTGAACCAAGAACTTTGCATTACTGTATGTAATTGATTCCATTTAACCAATTCTAGCTCTCATTTATATTTCTTTCTTTTTTATGAACAAACTTTTAGATCTTATCCACAAATCACGCTATTGCCAATCCTTTAGAATCTAAAATCTAACTTGTATATTGAGCTGGGTCTGGGGCTTGGTCCTTTGAGATCAGGAGAACCTTTCTTTCTTTTACTGGGGTATTGGTTTTCATAACCAGACATCCCCGTAATGAGTGGCACTGGTGATGATACTGGGAAACTGGAGTGTCTAAGGGAATTGCTTGTATGACTTGTGGTTAGCCAGTGGGGTAAAACCAAAGTCTTTTCTGTTTGGCTGGTTTGGTTTGCTTTGGTGTGCAGAGGAACCCCAGCCTTGGGCTGTAACTAAACAATTTGTCCTGAACCGGCACTCTTAGAAGTGTCCCACCAAAGCCAGCATCGTTACAAGTGTAACCAACCTTTCCTAATACAATTAATCTAAACCTAAATTAAAACATGAACATGAATCCCTTAGCACAGGTATACAAGCTAAAGTACCCAACACTGTAATGTTATACAGTTGGAACGGCTTAAGTGATCATGTTCTGCACATGGTGATCAATCATAGGCAGGACAATGACAGGAATTTTATTAAACCCTAAATTGTATACATAGTAACATAAACATACATACCACAGACACTCATCTTTATTGTCCCAAGCATACACATTAATTAACCCTATTTCTTTTCTATTTCGTATACTATAGCTAGCATGCTGTTGTCTTCTTTCTCTCTGCTCTAAGGATCTTTTTCTGCTCTGTCCCAGCAGCCCTGCAGTTGCTTCTGTTGCTTCTTCACTCTTTTAGGTTTCTTCTGATCTTTTACTGGTTCTCCTTCTTCTTCTTCGGCTCCTAACCTGACTGACTTTTCCTCTTAACTCTCTGCCTTTTGGCCTGTTCTGCTCGGTGGATAAGTATGCTAATGTTAGGATTGAAAAACAAGCCAATCACCTTTAAATTCTCTCTGGTCCATATTTATAGACCAATCATAACTGCTAAGTCTAACTGTCAATCAAAGCTGTTACACAACAAGCCTTAGTATTATGGGATGTTTACTATTATGTCCTGGGGGCCCTCACCTAGTTTTGGACTGAGTTTGCCTGACTGAGCCCTCCCTTTAGTTTTGGAGTGACCTCTACCTGACCTCAGTCCATATCTGTTTACCAACACACGAGGCATAGTCTAAACTGCCAATTCACTGTTCTTGGGTGTGTGCCAACATTGTACGCACACGTAAATTACTCAACTTTTAAACTATAAACCATCACCTTATTTCTTTAGTATATGCTTAATTGTTAACATAGGCACCTTAGTGTTGCCTGCCGCTGCCACCCCATTTCTTACCCAGTTAGTTAATTTTATTTCAGTTCTTCCTCTCTTTTCAGTTAATGGTGGCAAAGCAATGTTCTCAGTGCTGTGCTTAAGAAACAAAATAGAACAGCTCGAAAAAAAATGTGTTCAGAACTGGTACCCAGAAGAAAAAAAAGAAAAAGGAGTAGGAGAGAACAGAGACTGAAAAAGACACATAGAAAATTACATTAGTGGTAGGGTTGCCAACTGTCTAATTGCACAAACCCAAACACCATTGCCCTACCCTGCCTGAAGGCCACGCCCCTGTCCCGCCCCTTCTCCAAGGCCCCACTCCCTGTTCACTCCAGCCCCTCCCCCCCACTCTCCCTCCATCACTCGCTCTCCTCCACCTGTACTCACTTTAACTGTGCTGGGGCAGGGGGTTGGAGTGCAGAAGGGGGTGAGGGCTCTGGGAGGGAATTTGGGTGTGGGAGGGGATGAGGGGGCAGGCTCTGGGCAGGAGTTTGGATGCTGGGTTCAGGCTCTGGGCTGGGGCTGGGGCTGGGGCAGGGGCTTGGGGTGTGGGAGTAGGTGAGGGGGGCGGCGCTTACCTTGGGCTGCTTCCGAAAGTGACTAGCACATCCCTCTAGCAGTGGCTCCTAGCTGGGGGCGGCACGCGGGGGGTCTCCACTCGCTGTCCCTGCCTGCAGGCTCCGCCCCTGCAGCTTCCTTTGTCTGCAGTTCCCGGCCAATGGGAGCCGCAGAGTAGTGCTTGAGGTGGAAGCAGGGCGCGGAGACCCCCTGCCCACCTCCCAGAGGCTGCAGGTACATGCCGGCCACTTCTGGAAGTGGCTCGGGGCCAGGTAGGCAGGGAGCCTGCCTTAGCCCCTCTGTGCCACCAGACTTTTAGCACCTAAAATCACCTGGTTTGGCATCAGTAGCCTCCGGGAGATCGGGCCTGATTCCAGGAGATTCCCAGCGAAACCGGGAGGATTGGCAACCCTCATTAGTAGCACTCATCATGTTTAGCCTCAAGATCCTTGTTTCCTTCTTACTAGTATTACTGAGGAAAGTATAACCAAGCTTTCACTCACAATCTTTTTCATCTGAGCTATCCTTAAATAAACAGATTTATTCTAAATGGTATACAAACTTCAAAAAATTGTTCTATTGCAAAATGTTAAATACACAAAACTAAGCTGAATTTGAAACCATACAGCAACCAATCTCTAATCTTCAGACTTCTTTTGCAAGACTTTTAATAGAAGAAATATAAACACAGCATCAGTACAGAAAGCAAACAAGTCTTACTTGAAATAAACCCACAGCTAATCAAATAAATACAAATCACTTTTATAAATAAAAAATGAGATAGTACTGCTGTTTCTACTGAAAACTCATCTGACTGGTAAAAATGAAAGCTAGAACCCAATCCTGTTCCCACTGAACTCAAAAGGGAATTTTGCCTTTGAGTTCAATGGAAACATGATCCAGACCCTAGCTGGTATTTCCTCCACTGCCAAAGTATTTTATGTTTGACTATTGGTCTTCTCAACAGAGGCTGTTAGTTGAAGATGTTTTGCTGCTTAAGAAGTTTGAAAATGGCATAATAAAAACAGTCCCTAAAAATCCAACATTTTTTTGCAGTGGGAGGTTTTATTTTTAAAGAAAACACCTAACAAATGTGATAGATACATTACATTTAACAGAAAAGACATAAATTAATGTGTTTTCTGTTAAATGTAAGGAGAAGAAAATAGCAGTTTCTACCATTTGGTGTTTGCTGAAGTTTTGTCGTCTTTCTTTTGCTAATATGGTTAAAAAACAATAATTAAAACTCTTTATAAAGTCATTTGCACTCCCACTGTTTCCTCCTTCTAGACCTGAAAAGGTTTTCAAATAATTATCTGTTTGTGTGAAAGTCATTTAGCATCTGCATTTTTGTCTCTGATTTAATGGTGGGGAATGGAAATAAAGAGTACTGGTGGGGCCTTAAATAGCATTCCTCTTTGATGCATCTAAAACATGAGCCTGTTCTCTAACTTGGGGGTGGCGAAAGAGGGAGGAGGAAAGTACAATGTGCTTGGGACTTATCGATTATTGCATTTTTTGTGTTTATAAGGAAATATAAAATAAAATTCCAACAAGTCTGGATAATGACTGATGGACCCAATTTCACCATGGGGCTCCACACAAAGTTTTCATTAAATGACTATAAATTGCTTGCATCTGTTTTTTCCTCCTTGGGACATGTATGGTTTGGATAGAGGGAAGATGGTATTTACTGTCATTTAGAGGCTATAATTTTCCAAACTGAAGTATCTTCATTTAATGCAACATGAACCACGTCCTCCAGGGTCATTTTAAACAGATGTTCAAATGGCTTTAGATCTTTTCCAATTTAATTCAGTCTGATTTTTGGTGCAAGGTTTCTACTGATTAAAAACTGCCTTAGCATTTAGACATTATTACTATTGTTTTAAAACTGTCTGTCCCAACTGATTCAACACAGGCTTTGTACATCTGCTAAGACTCCTTTCATACAAAGATTTCTTTATGCACAATGATGACTATCTTTCTAGATTTCAGTTGAAAAATATAAAGCTATATGAGGTAAATGAATGCAACAAAGCCTTAAACTTTTGTTTGTGACTGTAACTTTTAATTCAAAAACATCCAAATCAGAATTCAAGTTTTTTTAAAGTTTATCTGACAGAGATTGTATGTTAGATATCAACTCGGAGGAAATGAGAATAAAGCCCCTTACCCAATAGTGACAGTAGAAACACAGATCGAGCATTTACTATTTGTCAATCTACCTTAGTGTTTTCTATAGCATCTCACCATAGAATTAAACACTTGCCGTATAAATTGGGTCTGTATGGAAAGGAACACTATTGTCTGCTTTCAGAGTAGCAGCCGTGTTAGTCTGTATTCACAAAAAGAAAAGGAGTACTTGTGGCACCTTAGAGACTAACCAATTTATTTGAGCATAAGCTTTCGTGAGCTACAGCTCACTTCATCGGATGCATATGTCTTCATATTGTCTGCGTATGTCATGGATGGAGATACAGTCTGTGGTGCAACTGTCTGCTATTGACCTTTGTTTGCTTCCGTTGCGAGAATGAGGCCCTGCTTGGTGATGTGCAAAGCAAACTGCGGAGAAGCTGCTGAGCAGGGGCCAGGGACTCACAGCAAGTTGCCCCATTAAGCAAAGGACGCTGGCCCATTCCGCATGAGCTGAAGCCTCTGCATTGCTTCCACTTTCAGCCCTACCCTAAATACCACAAGTTGCAGTAACCAGTTTGGAAGTGATAAATTGTAGGCAGTGGCGTCAGTGACATCTCATTACTTCTCCAAGTTTATGAGGTCACATCTCCTTTTCCTGGAGCCATGTTCTTCTTAGGCTCCCCACCAAATCCCTTTCACCACCTCTAGTAAGGTACATGTCTATCCACAATGCCTCTAACTTTTTCCCTTCTTTCTGTAGGTGTATATGCTGTCTTTCCATGCATCATGAGATCAGCAATTTCTTTGTCAGACCTTCCTCCCCCGCAAGCAATATATGAAATAGTTCAGGTAAAATACATTAATCCAAAACTTGTTTAAAACTTGAATCAAACCTTGAACTTCTGAGGTTTGAGGGGGGAAATGGCAAACTTAGTTTTTTAAAATAAAATATGATTTTCCCCTCATATTTTGAAGCAAATGAGCCAAAATATCATAAAACCCCAAAACCACTAAGGTTTTTCTAGCTCATATTAAACCGGCAGTTAATGAAATCTCACAAGAGAGACTAATCTTCTGAGCTATGCAGCCTACAGAGGTTTAAATAAATATAGACTAGGTATGAAATCCTAGCCCCCTTCAAGTTAATGGCAAAAATCCCATTGACTTTAATAAGGCTAGGATTTCTCCAAGAGGTGTGTGTAAACTGCACATTTTGAGATGCACCCATCGGTACCCATCCTTATGGCAAAATGATGGGATATATTTTCCTTGATGTGCATGCTTAACCTCTATTATTACTCTTTAGTTCAGAAAGACTGTTCACTCTCCAAGACTGTGGCTCATTCCCCTGATCCTGCAAACATTAATGTAATAATTTTACCTTCATGAGCAGTCCTCACACACGGACTGCCTGCTTGTGTATGTGGGTGGCAGATTATTCCGCATTTGCCTATCTTAGACCGTCCTCTGAATCATCTGCTACTAGCGACTTTTAGAAACAGGATACTGGACTAGATAGATCTTGGGTCTGGTCCAGCACGACAATTCTTATGTTCATATGGAGTAAAATTATCATCTGCATATATTGACATTCGCAGTTATGAGGCATGTGGGTGTATGTTTGTCATGACTGTCATTATGACACTTTTTAGGATTTCTCTGAATAAATCATGAACTTTGTAACATTGCCCAGACTTGTACCAAGCAAGACTTCTCCTATAACTTTACAAGTTTGTGGTATGTGTGTATTCAATATCGCAGAATATGGAAGGTTTTTTAATAGTTTAAAATATTTGATTGCAAAATAAAAACAATTTGATGAAAATAATTGGAGCTCATGATTACTATAAGTTTGTGATATTTGAATGTTTTTACTTTGACTTTTCCTATTTTTGCATGAAAAACAACCAGCCTTTTCCATAACCATTTATCCTTGCCCTTGCTAATGAGACTGCCAGTGTGCATGGTACTTGCAATGTAGAAAACTGTCCACTGGAAACTGGACAAAGAACACCAATTCTTTTTACACAAGGCACAGAACAGGCATCAGATGACAATGACTTTGTCATTACCAACCTGAGCTAGGTTCAGATCAATGATCTAAACCAAGTCAGATTTCTCTAAGACACCCATTCTCTTCCTAACAAATATTAACATTATTTAAATTAGTTCAGGACAGAACTGAAAACCTGCATAAAGAGGTACATTACGGAAAATGCAAATGTAAGACAAAGTTTTATAGCAGCTTAAGGTGTGATACATCTTGTACCAAGGAACTACATCTTGCAGGATTAGGGGAGACAGACTCAATAGTCAAATAGGCCTTTTCTGTCTCTTTACTACTATGATCCTGTTTCTAGCTACCAGACACTTTTAACTGAAATCCGGACTGTACTTCCTAACATTAATTTTGTTTCTCATGCTGGTCTGTTTGATTATAGAGAATTAGTGAAATGTTTATGGCTGATTAAAGTCTGTGTAAGTAATATTCCTTTCTCAGTAGTGTTATGTACAGTTATGCTACAAATAATCTTTTTTATATTAAAAACTAGCTAGTATTTTGGTACCACACAGAAGCACTGATATTATTCTTTGTATATAGTCTTTTGTGTCTTAATAGAATGTCATAACTCATCCCCAGTATCCATGTTCTTGTGATTTATAAATTTTGTGTGTTATGATATAATGCTAAGTGTGATTTAAACTATGCAATAGAAACCTTTGCTGAACAGGAATGTCACATATTCTTAAAATTCTTTCCCTAGTAGAGTCATTATTCATTCTAAACCTGCATAATAGCATCTTTGTTATGCAGAAGATAAAATATTTAGTTCTTCAGATGAAAACAAATATCACTCAGTCAGCATTTGTTCATCTTTTCTCATTTTCATGGAAAATATTAAATTCGAAAATAAATATTAATTGTCCTCTTAGAATTGAAAATGGTCGTATTCACTTGGATACATTTTACAAACATATTTCTTCCTGTGTGAATGTTGTGGTATGTGCCAGTTATTTCCCCCAAGACTCCTCTGTGAAGCATAAGTTCCATTTCAAAAGATGCTTTACAAAATACCAGACCATCTTTCTCATTCATTACCATCACCACTAGCAATCCCTATAGGACGTTTCCGAATAATTGAGTAATTTTGTGATGGTTTAAGATTTTCTCCAGCCAAAATGCTAATACAGAACAGTCTTTATGTTTTGCTTCAAATGCAGTAGAGAAGAGAATCTCAGTAGCGAAGGCAGGGATAAAAGAACACAGTGCACAGTGTTATTTCTAAGTTAGGAATGAATTTGAAATTGTTTGTCTATAAGCTTTCCAGTATATTTTTGCAACACACCATTCCACCAGCCTTTTTCCTCTTTTTTTAGGTTTATTCTATATTTTTTTATTCTTTTCCAGACAAGTTCTCATAAGATTCTATTATTCAGCTAGTAGTGCTCATATTTTGTGTTCACTTATGACAATTCATGATGTATTAATCTTGCTTTTCCAATACAGCTTTGCCAGTATTTTGGGGTTTTTTTGTTTGTTTGTTTCCTGTCACGATCCCGCAGCAGATAGGGACAGACTACAGAGCTTCTTTCTCAGCCAGATACACACCAGATGTGTTCAGTATAATATGCTTTAAAATGCTTTGCCTATGTTAGCTTATATAAGGTATTTTACACACACTACCTCCTAGTAGCTGAACAGTAAAATACAGTTTAGCATTCTATTACATTTCCCTTATGTTATATGAACTAAAGAAACTGCAATATGGACCCATGGGAAAGAAGCCCTTGAGGAATCCCACCAGGATTTCAACAATTTCCATCCCACCATCAACCTCAGCCTGGACCAGTACACACAACAGATCCACTTTCTGGACACTACAGTGCAAATAAGCGATGGTCACATAAACACCACCCTATACCGGAAACCTGCTGACTGCTATACTTACCTACATGCCTCCAGCTTTCATCCAGACCACACCACACAATCCATTGTCTACAGCCAAGCTCTACGATACAACCACATTTGCTCCTACCCCTCAGACAGAGACAAACACCTACAAGATCTCTATCAAGCATTCTTACAACTACAATACCCACCTGCTGAAGTGAAGAAACAGATTGACAGAGCCAGAAGAGTACCCAGAAGTCACCTACTACAGGACAGGCCCAACAAAGAAAGTAATAGATTGCCACTAGCCATCACCTTCAGCCCCCAACTAAAATCTCTCCAGCGCATCATCAAAGATCTACGACCTATCCTGAAGGATGATACCTCACTCTCACAGACCTTGGGAGACAGGCCAGTCCTCTCTTACAGACAGCCCCTCAACCTGAAGCAAATACTCACCAGCAACCACACCCCACACAACAGAACCACTAACAGGAACCTATCCCTGCAACAAACCTCATTGCCAACTCTGTTCACATATCTATTCAAGGGACACCATCATAGGACCTAACCACATCAGCCACACCATCAGGGGCTCATTCACCTGCACATCTACCAATGTGATATATACCACCATGTGCCACCAATGCCCCTCTGCCATGTACATTGGCCAAACCAGACAGTCTCTATGCAAAAGAATAAATGGACACAAATCAGACGTCAAGAATTATAACATTCAAAAACCAGCTGGAGAACACTTCAACCTCCCTGGACACTCAATAACAGACTTAAAAGTAACAATTCTTCAACAAAAAAATTTCAGAAACAGACTCCAATGAGAAACTGCAGAACTGGAATTAATTTGCACACTGGACACCATTAAATTAGGCCTGAATAAAGACTGGGAGTGGATGGGTCATTACACAAACTAAAAACCAATTTTCCCATGCTTATTTTCCCCCCTACTGTTACTCACACCTTCTTGTCAACTGCTTGAAATGGGCCACCCTGATTACCACTACAAAAGTGATTTTTCCACCTGCTGATAATAGCCCACTTTAATCGAATTGTCTCATTAGAATTGGTAAGGCAACCCTTATCTTTTCAGGTACTCTCTCTCTGACTCTCTCTCTCTCTCTCTGAGTGTGTGTGTGTGTATATATATATATATATATATATATATATATATATATATATGCATGGAGTGGAAAATACTGCATTTTCCACTCCATGCATCTGATGAAGTGGGTTTTAGCCCACAAAAGCTTATACCCAAATAAATTTGTTTGTCTCTAAGGTGCCACAAGTACTCCTTGTTGTTTTTGCAATATATTTGTAAACCCAAAAGTTTTTAAAGTTGTTTTCTGTGATTCATTTATAAATAGAACAAAAACTCCATATACTAACAAGCTGCTCCACCTTGTGTTTAGCTGTGACACTCTGACTACCTTTCCCAGACCTAAAGAGCTCTGTGTAGACACAAAAGCTTGTCTCTTCCACCTACAGAAGGTGGTCAAATAAAATATATTACTTCACCCACCTTGTGTCTCAAGGAAACAGTCAGTAATTTAAAATATCATTTAAAATTAATGAGCTAGATCATCAGCTGGCAAAAAAAAAAAGTCTTAATTTTCTTCAGTGGACCTTTGATGATTTACACTAGCTGAGGATCTATGTGTTGCATACTGCAGTTTTTTTAATAACAATGATACCCTTATACGCCCCCACCTATGTCTCAGGTTACATTACTCAAAGCACAATCAATTATTTCTCTAAAGGGCTGTAACTTGGGGACTGGTGCAGAGATTGACAAGTGAGGTAGTAAGGCTTAGCCATGACACCATTGTGTATAAGCAGCTTAGAAAATTCAAATAATAAAGTAGCTTGCTGGGAGTGGAGGGATTTTTGTTGTGTGGTTTCCTACCTCTGATGTCATTTTGATCAAATTTTGTCACCTCTCTTTTCAGTAGGGCAGAAACAGTGTGCTCCCATTCTGAGTTGAAAAGGAATTGTGGTTGTTCCCATGGGGTACAGGCTAGCAAAGCAGTTCCTTTGAATGTTGGGAATTTATAAGTTTGGATGCTCAGGTGCCACATGAGGTCTTTAACTTAAACACGCTTCCTTAAATGATTTCTTCCCAATTGAACGTGCAGTCTAATCCTGTATCTCTCACTTATCTGAGTATTCCTTACTATCCCAAAGAGTCACACTGAAACCAATGAAACTATTCATGTGAATAATAGCTGTAGGAGTCAGAGGCCTGTGGGAACTATGAATTGAGTGCATATAAATACAGGATCAAATGCTCCTCTCACTTGCACTGATACAACCCATATTGAAATCAATGGGGTGTAACTGAGAGGAGAATTTGGCCCATATTCTGAGTCAATTATTTAGGACTGTCTGATGCCATGGAGGAGCTCCCTACACTGGATAAACCAATTCTGAGGATCAACATTCCAACAAGTTGGAACCCACAGAAGCCCAGAAATGGGCAATAACGCTCCACCAAACTCAGTGGATTCTAAATATCTCTCTTGTCTGTGAAGTAGCCCCTAGCGCAGCCAGGAACAGCATGAACTGCTTGGATGAGGAATAGAGAGAGGAGATTAGGGGCTTATTGTGAGCTGCCGAAAGAACAGTTGCTTATTGTTAATTAGGAGGGGTTATTGTGAAGAGAATTCAAGTATTCCACCTTTCTCTTCCTTTTTCCTGGGAACAGTGAAAGTCTTCCAATGTTCCCTCTAATTTTTGACAGGCCATGTGTGCAAAAAATTTCTTCTGTGCAAATTTTTGACAGGCCGTGTGCACAAAAAATTTCTTCTGTGCAGATTTTTGACAGCCTGTGTGCGCAAAAAATTTCTTCTGTTCAAATTTTTGTGCTTCTGTTCAAATTTTTGTGCGGGCAGTGTTTCGCCGTGAGCGCAGGGTTTAGGATCTGTGTGCACGAGCACACGCGCACAGCTTAGAGGGAACAATGTCTTCAACCCAACAGTCCCTCTCCCCTTGCAAACACAATAACACAGTCTGGCTGCCTTACTGAGATCTTTAGTGTGGGTTGACAAATCTGATACACTAAACTGGACAGACATAAAACACCCGTAAATCACGATGTGAACATTACTCATTTGTTGGCTATACCAGTCATCCTATAATCAGTTAATAGTTATGTCAAGTCTTTTCTGTCTGTAACTCACTTAAGGCATAGTAACTCATTAAAATAAATCTGAATGTTTTAAGATTTCTTCTGGAATTAACCTGCAACTATACAGAAGGTAACTGAGGCTTGCTGTATGGCCTATTAATTATGATTTGGTTTTTGTAGGGGAGCAGTTCAAGGTGTCTTCTATTTGCCCACTAATCAACAAGTATATTAGCTTCAACAATAGTTTATCAAATAAATTGATTATTTCTATGTCCTGACCTGCTTTGAGGAAACTGACATTTCCAGACAGCCATGGTCAGAAACCAATTGTGAACATAACAACAGCCATATTGGGTCAGCCCAATACCCTCTCTTCTGACAGTGACCACTAACAGGTGTTTCAGAGGGAATGAACAGAACAGGCAATCACTGAAAGATTAAGTTATGAGTGATTCATCCCCTGTCATCGATTCCCAGCTTCTGGCAATGAAAGCTAGGGACACTCAGGACATGGTATTTCATCCCTAACCGTCTTGGCTAATAGCCATTGATGGACCTATCCTCCATGAACTTATCTAGTTCTTTTTTGAACCTTGTTATAATTTGAGTCTTCACAACACCACCTTGCAATGAGTTCCACAGGTTGGCTGTGTGTTGTGTGAAGAAATACTTCCTTTCATGGACTGGGTAGCTCTGACATCCCTCCAGAAAGCTAACACACGAAAGCACCCCTATTCAAGAAAATACTTTAGTGCTTTCCTGAATAGGAATGGGTGGTAAGCATGCACTTCCATACTTATCTGAACTTTAATAGTTGTCTCTAGAAATAGATCATAAATCCATGGAACATATTTCTGTAATGGCAACGCCTACATTCAAAAGTTTATGCACTCAGATGGTCAAATTGTACAATAGAGCTAGAACAATCCTTTCACATGATTTGGAGTATCCTAATTTTGATATAAAATATAGCATAAGCATTTATAAACTGGGAAATGTAGAGTGGAGTTCCTGTTCTTTTTACAGGACACAAGCAGAAAATCAGTTAAATAATTGCAGAGTGTTTGCATACAAAGTATTCTGGGCAAGGAGGGTAATCCGTTCCAGTTAAATTAGTTCAAATGCTCTGCCATTTGAAAATTGGATTAAGATAATTAAAGAAAATCTTAAGTTGCTTATGAAAACCTTGGATAGATGCATACATTCTTTCAGGATTTTGAGTTTTTTCCTAATCATGTTTGATTCCCCGGTTGCACGACACATTTTACTTACATACAGCAAGTGTCCGGTATTTCAGGTGTCCTTAGTTAATATTTCATGCTCAGTTAATATTTCCATGATGGTCAGTAATTAACACAAATGTTAATATCTTTCTGTTAAGCAGTCAAGATCTACCCAAGAAGTCTTGTACTATTTTTCTCATTTGGATTTTGGCTAACTTGAATAATTTCCTAACTACATGCCATCAGACAAACTATTTTCCAAACTTGGTCTGTGTTTCTTCTTTTGTTAATTTAATATGTATAATTGTAAATAGTTTGTATGTGGCAGCCTAAAATTATATTGTTTAGACTTTTATTCATAAGATTATTGAGTTCTATGTTAAGTACTGGTAACTTCTAGTCCAGACTCCTTTTTGCTGTGTGGAGAAGAAGATGAAAATGTGAAAAAATATGGATATGAGATCAAACTTGTTTACATCAGCTTCTTTTTTAGTAGTGATGTACCAAGCAAGAAATAATAGATTTGACAGCAAACTTTCAGGACTTTTGAATTATCCAGATATGAATTTTATGTATCTGATCTTTTCATATAATGGGCTCAATTGAACAAGCAAATTGTGGGAAAGATTACAGTCAGATTTGACCTTAATGTCAAAGCCCTATCTCTAACTTCTAGATTAATATAAACTGAAACAGGATGATTCACACACATTATACTGTTACAAATTCCTGGATCATAGATTCAGTTTCTGACTAATTCCATGTAACTCATTTATATTGACTGGTCCAATTGTGGTTTCTCTATACTTTCAGATGCCTTTTGGATATGCTTAGGCCTGGGATCGGCAACCTTTGACACGTGGCCCATCAGGGAAATCCGCTGGTGGGATGGGACAGTTTGTTTACCTGCAGCATCTCCACATTCGGCAGATCATAGCTCCCACTGGCCATGGTTCACCATTCCAGGCCAATGGGGGCTGCAGGAAGCGGCAGCCAGCACAGCCCTTGGCCCAAGTTGCTTCCTGCATCCCCCACTGGCCTGGAACAGTGAACCACAGCCAGTGGGAGCTGCGATCGGCCGAAACTGCGGACGCTGCAGGTAAACAAACCATCCCAGTCCGCCAGCAGATTTCCCTGACGGGCCACGTGCCAAAGATTGCCGATCCCTGGCTTAGACTATCCTCTGACCACTCTGTTTTTACCTTTAACTTCCGCAAGGCAGTTCTTCAACACATTACCTGGTGTGTATAAGCACTGTTGAGGCTCTGATGACATTCCTACATATATACTGATTTCAGAGGCTGTACTTCTAGGCATTAATAATTCAATATGCTCTTTGAGATGAGTCAGGTTAACTGAGTATATATTGTACCAATAGGACATAAAACTGCATTGTGTGCTAACACAACCTCTTTCCAAACTTGCACATCACCTTTCAGCTCCCTTAAATAGATGCTTCAACAAAATAACAAGTAATTCTAGAAATGATGTTAGGCATGAGAGATGGAACTCGTGCCACAGATAGAAGAAAGTTCTTTTTGATGAAATACCAAAAAGTGACCATTTTTTCTTGCACAAGACCCAGCAGTAGATTCCATTTTTACATCAGACCCCTCAATGTTTCACAAAAGCAATCTTATTACTATACAGTCCAAATGTAGGAATCTGCAGAAATTTTTCCCAAAGAAAGGGCTTTTAAACCAATCCAAAAACATAATGGACAATCAGTTTGTTCGATAGGGTGCTTCTTTTTTGTTTAATTACTTAGCTAGTCCCTGTGAATATATATATATAAAAACCAAAAGAAGTCAAGCCGGCTTGCCTTTGCCAGTTTAAACTTTAATTCTTAAAGTGGAATTTTCTTTTGACTTCTAAGCAAATGTTTATCATGTCAGGAGACACAAAAGGTCTAAAATCCAGAATATTTACCATTTTTGAAAGTTAATCTTTCTAGATTTACTTACATATCTACATGTACCATAGGGCTGTGAATTAAGCTAACATAAATAATATCTAATAAATCTGGGGGTTGACTAAACTTTAAAACAATCAGCTTCTTGAATGCGTGAATACATTGCTTTATGAATACATTTAGTGTACTCATTTATGAAGAAAGGAATTTACTTATTGCAACATTACATGGCAAGAAAGAGGTAGCAATAACAGATCATTTTCCTGCATTGATTTCATAGAATTATAGAATATCAGGGTTGGAAGGGACCTCAGGAGGTCATCTAGTCCAACTCCCTGCTCAAAGCAGGACCAATCCCCAACTAAATCATCCCATGACAGACTTATCTTGAATGACTAGATGACAGGACTGCTTAAATAAGTACTTCATTGTTGCTAAACTGAGCAGGTACATCTGGCAGAAAGGCACCCATTGTGCTGTTTAGAATATATTATGGCACATGGGCCTGATTCTCCTCTTACTACAGAACTCGGTGCTTAAGGAATTAAACCAGTGTAAAACCAGGGAAAGTAAGAAGAGAATGAAGACAAGTAGGTCCTTATACTATTTCAAATAGGGTGTCAATTTAAAGCAGCAGCATACTAATGAACAGGTAAATGAAAGGGAACCAATTCACAAGTGCCAGAGCTGCCTGGTAGAATCATGGGAAGCCACACTGCTCATGGGTCTCAGTAAATGATTTGTGGGGAAAGGGAAAGAGGGAGCATGAGAGAAAGCAAAGAGGACTCTACTGTGACTGGGCAAGATAATGCCCCGAAGAAAAAAAACAAAATCCCCTTGGTGTCTTCTAGCAAAGAACACTGGAAATAATTTAGACCCGAGGAATGAGGATGATTTATGATTTTATAACAATAATCATCTATGCATTTCTGTACACAGTACTGCTGACTTCTTCTTCTTTAACAAAATTAGCAGCACTTTTCTAGAACAAAAAGTGCATGAAGCATTATACTGAAATGCTCTAGCACTGCTCCTTACAATTCTAGTAACAAACTTATACTTTTACTACTGATAAACCCTTCAGAACATTTTTTAAATGTCTCCCAGATCATGGGCCTAAAGAAAGTTTATTTAAGGTTACATTAATCTTCTCTCATATCTACCCCTCAGACCCTTACTTTCTGTTGCTCTTTTCTGAACTGTCGTCAATTTGTCTACACCTTTTTGGCCCCAAAGTAAATAGAATACTTCAGGTGAGGTCTCATCAGAATCATACAGACAGCAGCTTTAACATGGCTTCTTTGTTATATGATGCTGCCTGTACTCTTTCAATGAGCCCCAGGATACAAAATCATCCATTTATTTAATTCAGTTTATCTAGTCTGTCTTTGCAGAATGAAATTATATCAGCATCCTAATAATAATATGTGAGTAGCCATAATTAGAGAAATTTCCAGCACCTTATCTGCTTTGGAGAAACAGCTCTGAGGTCATAGGGGTCAATCAAAGCCCTCCGTTCCCTCCAGCCGCCCCACCAAATGCAAAGAAACCCTCTGAGGGAACTAGGTCCAGCGGCTTACCACATGGGGAACAGCAGCAACTGGGAATAGCCTTCCCAGCCTCCTGATAGTATCACTTACTCAACCCTGAAATCCGGACCCTGGATTTCTTTCTTATTTACTGTGTTCTTACTGGTTGTTGTTTTTCCTTTTCATTTCACCCCTCCGGTACCACTACAATTCTTCAGCTACTCAGCCTCACTTTCCTTGGCTACTGGACTTCTTATCCTTATCTCACCTTTCCTCTCTCTACTTTCTTCCATATTTTGTTCAACATCTTTATTAATGATCTGGACGATGGGATAGATTGCACCCTCAGCAAGTTCTCAGATGACACTAAGCTGTGGGGAGAAGTAGATGCGCTGGAGGGTACGAATAGGATCCAGAGTGACCTAGACAAATTGGAAGATTGAGCCAAAAGAAATCTGATGAGGTTCAACAAGGACAAGTGCTGAGTCCTGCACTTAGGATGGAAGAATCCCATTCACCGCTACAGGCTGGGGACCGACTGGCTAAGCAGCTGTTCTGCAGAAGAGGACCTGGAGATTACAGTGGACAAGAAGCTGGATATGAGTCAGCAGTGTGCCCTTGTTGTCAAGAAGGCTAACGGCATATTGGGCTGCATTAGTAGGAGCATTGCCAGCAGATCGAGGGAAGTGATTATTCCCCTCTATTTGGCACTGGGGAGGCCACATCTGGAGTATTGCACCCAGTTTTGGGCCCCCTAATATAGAAAGGATGTGGACAAATTGGAGAGAGTCAGACAGAAGGCAATGAAAATGATCAGAGGGCTGGGGCACATGACTTATGAGTAGAGGCTGAGAGAACTGGGCTTGTTTAGTCTCCAGAAGAGAATAGTGAGGGGGGATTTGATAGCAGTCTTCAATTACCTGAAGGGGTGTTCCGAAAAGGATGGAGCTCGGCTGTTCTCAGTGGTGGCAGATGACAGAACAAGGAGCAATGGTCTCAAGTTGCAGTGGGGGTGGTCTAGACTGGATATCAGGAAACACTATTTCAGTAGGAGGGTGGTGAAGCACTGGAATGGGTTGCTTAGGGAGGTGGTGGAATCTCCATCCTTAGAGGTTTTTAAGGTCAGGCTTGACAAAGCCCTGGCTGGGATGATTTAGTTGGGGTTGGTCCTGCTTTGAGCAGGGGGTTGGACTAGATGACCTCCTGAGGTCTCTTCCATCCCTAATGTTCTAAGATTCTATGAATTTTCCTCTTTCTTTCTCCTCTCTTCTCCCTGTCTCACACAATGCCTTACTTTCCCACAGTACAATGCCAAGTGCTCCCCACCCTTGTCAGACTGAAAACTCTTGGGGCAGGCACTGTTTCCTTCTGTGTTTGATATAGGGCCTAGCACAATGGGGCTATTGCTCTGTTTTTTCAGTGTTACCGATATGCGGTGTGAGGCAGTGCCAAGTCTACGTCCATTGTGTACAAAAAATATATCACAGATCATTCAAAAGTTCAACGTGGCTTTAAGTGGAATATCCTTTTAACAAATTTTTGAAGATATTATACCATAAACAAGTCCTTCTATCTGAGAGTGCCTCTGGGGGATCCCTTTCTTACCCCTTCTCTAGCTCCCTGCAAGCTCGGTTTTTCCTTGAACTCCCAAAGAAGGCTTTTATTACTGCAAGCAAAGCCCAAACAGCCCATACATCAACTAAGCCTCTCTTATTACTTCACCCCAATTAGGCCCAACAACTTCTCTTATAAAACTTGACCCAGCTGATCTCTCAGCTTCTCTGGCTCATAGGCAGCTATTCAGCTTCGCTGCAATATAAAAATAATGAAATTTAGAGACATCCATACTAAGTCACTATAATAGCCGTATTCAAATTTTGCCAAGAAAACAAGCCTCTAAACAACTTGAGGGAATAGTGAAATAGAATGTGGATACATTGTATAAAACACTGTAGAATACCAGATAAGTAGTATGGAACTTTAACTAGACCAGATCTCAGCTGGTTTCAACTGGCATAGCCTCACTGAAGTCAATGGAATTTAACAATGCAAGATATATAATTTTCTATTATGATTAAATTCACATAAAACAGTTGACAACTAACTCCAATGTCCTTCAAAAATGTGGCAATAAGTAACCAGAGAATGTGATATTAGGAACAGTTTCTGTAGAAGGGTCTTCATTAACATGTTTAACAAGCAACAAAAAATAATAAACAAACCCATCCCTGTCTGTTACTCTGGTTGCGCCTCTTCACCAGCCTCTCTTGATGCCATATCACAATGGAAATTCATGTCTAATTTGTTGTCCTTTGTTAACCTGGTATTCCTTTTACCATTAGAAATAGGCGTTCAGAGATAATGATTAGCGAAGAGACCAAAAGTATAAAAACTGTTTAATTTAGAGAGGAGATGAATAACGGGGGAGGAAATAATGGTGTTGTTGAAAATAATGAATGTATAGAGGATGTAAATCAAGGAGTCCTATTTACCTTTTCTCACAATACAATTGAAAGGGAAGAAATTTAAAAGTTGATAAGGAAATATTATTTTACACAATGTATAATTACACTGTGGAAGTCATTCCCCCAAGATATTGACTGACAGAGGTCGTAATAGTATACAAAAAAGTATTAGGTTTCAGAGTAGTAGCCGTGTTAGTCTGTATCAGCAAAAAGAACAGGAGTCCCTGTGGCACCTTAGAGACTAACAAATTTATTTGAGCATAAGCTTTCGTGGGCTAAAACCCACTTCATCGGATGCATGCAGTGGAAAATACAGTAGGGAGATTTTTATATATATATGTATATATATACACACACACAGAGAGAACATGAAAAAATGGGTGTTGCCATACTAACTATAATGAGAGTAATCAGTTAAGGTGAGCTATTATCAGCAGCAGAAAAAAAAAACTTCTGTAGTGATAATCAGGATGGCCCATTTCCAACAGTTGACAAGAAGGTGTGAGTAACAGTAGGGGGAAAATAAGCATGGGGAAATAATTTTACTTTTTGTAATGACCCATCCACTCCCAGTCTTTATTCGAGCCTAATTTTATGGTGTCCAGTTTGCAAATTAATTCCAATTCAGCAGTTTCTCATTGGAGTCTGTTTTTGAAGTTTTTTTGTTGTAGTATTGCCACTTTTAAGTCTGTTATTGAGTGTCCAGGGAGGTTGACATGTTCTCCAACTGGTTTTTGAATGTTATAATTCTTGACGTCTGATTTGTGTCCATTTATTCTTTTGCATAGAGACTGTCCAGTTTGGCCAATGTACATGGCAGAGGGACATTGCTGGCACATGATGGCATAGATCACATTGGTAGATGTGCAGGTGAACGAGCCTCTGATAGTGTGGCTGATGTGATTAGGTCCTATGATGGTGTCTCCTGAATAGATATGTGAACACAGTTGGCAATAGGCTTTGTTGCAAGGATAGGTTCCTGGGTTAGTGTTTTTGTTGTGTGGGGTGTGGTTGCTGATGAGTATTTGCTTCAGGTTGGGGGGCTGTCTGTAAGCAAGGACTGGCCTGTCTCCCAAAATGTGAGAGTGAGGTATCATCCTTTAGGATAGGTTGTAGATCTTTGATGATGCGCTGGAGAGGTTTTAGTTTGGGGCTGAAGGTGAGGCTAGTGGCAATCTGTTAGTTTCTTTGTTGGGCCTGTCCTGTAGTAGGTGACTTCTGGGTACTCTTCTGGCTCTGTCAATCTGATTCTTCACTTCAGCAGGTGGGTATTGTGGTTGTAAGAATTCTTGATAGAGATCTTGTAGGTGTTTGTCTTTGTCTGAGGGGTAGGAGCAAATGAAGTTGTATCGTAGAGCTGGGCTGTAGACAGTGGATTGTGTGGTGTGGTCTAGATGAAAGCTGGAGGGATATAGGTAAGTACAGCGGTCAGTAGCTTTCCAGTATAGGGTGGTGTTTATGTGACCATCGCTTATTAGCACTGTAGTGTCCAGGAAGTGGATCTGTTGCGTGTACTGGTCCAGGCTGAGGTTGATGGTGGGATGGAAATTGTTGAGATCCTGGTGGAATTCCTCAGGGGACTCTTTTCCACGGGTCCAGATGATGAAAGATGTCATCAATGTAGATTTTTTTAAATGACAAAAAATCATCGGCGCTTCAAGGCCCAAGCCAATGTCTTTTGGGGTTCTGAAAGAAACTTCCCCTATGGCAGATAATTTCACTCATGGAGACAAGATACTGAGCTAGGTATGCTACTGATCTTGTCCAGTACAGCAATTCCTATGGCCTTACTGCTGTCCTGTGCTTCACATTCTCCCCCACCCCCAAAAAAGTCTGTTGATATATAATACATTTATAAGTGCGTTCGTGTGTGTGTGTGTGTGTGTGTGTGTGTGTTTGTGTGTGTCTGTAAATAGATAGAAAAATAAAAAAATCATTTTCTAATTTTTTGCCCATATTTTTAATCCTCTGGGGTCCCTTCCTGCCCCCTCCCTGACTTTTTTTTTTTCCGACTCCTCCCAATGAAATAGCCACAAATAAACTAGTTCATATACAGGAGCATGTATGCACATGAACGGACAAATACACACACACACACCTGGCAGAGAGTCCAAACAAACATTTACCCAGACCTTTTAAAACCTCATTAAAAGGTTAACCTTTAATGGTTCAATCCCACAAAATAGATGCTACTAGGTGTAGTACTTATTACATTGAGTAATATCATGTAATTCCGTGTGACTTGTCACAGAATGAAATATATAGAAAGCACTCCCTGAAAGTCAGGTGTTTCAAGTTGCACACCCAGAAAATGAAGCACCAAAATCACTAGTCTCATTTGAATATTTAGGTCTTAGTTTTTGCTTCTTAAAGACTAAGAACTAAATGTCTTTGCAGAGTGTCTTTTCTATTGTTTAATTTTCTACATTATAAAGTACTGTACAATTTTAAAATTCAGGGGCATGTCTGGGTTAAAGCCCCATGGCTCAAGAGAAGAAAGCTCACTATGACTTTTGACCTTCAGTTTTTAGTAGTTAACTCAAGTCCTCAAAATGTTTCCTCCTAATATTCTGTGGCAATGTGAGAATATAGCTGAGTAGCATTTGAATTAGACAGAGGTCAAAGAAAATTCCCACTTAAAAAGAAAACCATGATGTGACCCCCGGCATATTCTGAAAAAATTCTGAGTAGCTAAAAAAATTCTTAACTTGGATTCTGACCTCTTAATATTGTAATGAAAGACTTTATTCATTAAAGTTTAACCTAATAGCACAGCTTTGCAGGTAGGATCAAAAGCTGCCAACTGTTTAGTTTTTTCTTTTTTAATTTCATTTTGCGCTCTACCATTACACTGGGAAAAAGAGAAATTTGTTACATATAATGGTGCCTCTGCCAGAAGGTGACCTCGTGCTATGCTATTCCCCAAATAGTCATTTACAATGTTAAGTTTTCTGCCAGCATAAGTAAATATATTCTAATTTATTTGTACTTGATGGAGTGTTTCACATTGATAGACAGCTAGTTGAGAAGCTTAAAATTGTTCTGAAGTAAAACATTTGAACTCTTTTTTTTTTTTCATTGCTGAGGGAGTTAAGAATCAAATTTATTTTTTAAAGTAAGTTTGCCTTTTAGTTTAGCAAGCTAGCAGGATATATAACTCATCTCTCATGGAAATATAAATTTCTAGATCACATCAGAGAGCTTGAAAAAAAAATCCGAAAAGGCTTCTATGATTGAAGAATTTGCAAAGACTGCATGGGGACAGGAGGAGTATAACTTTGTTTTTTTTCTTTGGCAGATGGGGGAATGGAAAACACTTGAAACAAAACAACCTCTAAATGTCAAGCTTTTAGGCACTGACCTCTTATATCACATCACAGAATGAAAAAAAAACAACAACCTTAAGCCCTGTTAAAGGAAACCTTAAGTCTCCTTTCTTGATTTTTCTTTTCCATTTGAAGTGCTTTGTCTGAAAGCTGTTAAAGATCTTCCATAACTTTTCACATATTTTGTCCAAATTATTTATTTGGGACCAAGATGAAGTGCAGATACTCTGCACTGAAAAGTAAATGGTTTAAAAATTTTGACCATGGGTGTTTAATCCAAATCAGACTGTTTATTTGATACATCGGGATGTCTATCAAATGAATATGGTAAATGTCTGTATGTGTTCTGCTTGAATATTTATCACAGGCAAGTTAAAAAGCACTAATTTAATTTAAACTTCAAACATTTAGTATAATGTGAATGTTTTTTCCAATCCAAATAACAGTTTAATTGTATCTTGCAGAACGAATCTTTGTCATCAGCGACATGGCTTTTGATTATATCAGCAAAATAATTTTGAATCCATCACTGTTTATTGTATTGAATGATCCACAATTATCTCCTGAACTCATTTATAAAGTAATTAGATTTTTTTCTCCATGTAATAAAACAAAGAGGCAACTTCAGGATACCAATTTAATAGGAAAAGTCAGCACACAAGAATGTACTGCAGTTTCAGAACACTTTACTTATTAACTTTCCGGAAGGAACATGCCATTCTAGAAAATAGCTGTCAACTACTGATGATCATTTAGGCCCCCAACCTGCAAATACTTATGTATGCAAATGATGTTAGGTACATCAAGTAGTCCCACTGAATTCATGTGGATAACTGTTCATAGGATCAGGGTCTTGTTGCCTTCATACAGGAAAGAAAATTGGTAGTGTATATATTTTGAATCCTTTAGTGATTTATAGTCAGAAAGTCATTTTAAAATGGTTCTTCTTATGCCTTCTGCGCAATGCTCGTGAACTGGACTCCTGATAAAGTTGGGAGGAACCTAAGAGGGCTGCAGCTGTGACTTTGTTGAAGCAAAAGCCCAGACTTGGAAGGAGTTTGGAGAGACAATGGAGAATGACTACCTGACAGCCACAAAGGTGTTCTGGCAAACCATTTGTTGCTTTAGGAGGGGTTGGCGGGACATTGCCCAGGCTGTACTCAGCCAGGGTTATGAAATGCTGACCTTGACTCAGGATATCATCGAGAAGTGGAAGGAGCACCTCAATCTGTTGGACCTGCCCCCCTTTCAGGAGGCAGTGCTGGAAACCTCCGGTGAGATTGGATCTATTTCTGATTCTGAGATTGATTCGGCAGTAAAGTGGCTTTGTAGTGGTAAGGCAGCAGGGTGGACAAGATTCGTCCAGATATGTTGAAAGCAGTGGACAATGTTCGGGTGTCATGGTTAATGTGCCTCTTCAATGTTATATGGAAGGTGGGTGCAGTACCTCTGGACTGGCAAACCGGGGTGCTGGTCCCAATCTTTAAGAAAGGAGACCAGAGGGTATATTCCAACTACAGGGGGATCACATTCCTCAGCCTCCCTGGCAAAGCCTATGCCAGGGTGCTGGAGAGAAGGTTAAACCCATTAGCTGAACCTCAGATTCAGGAGGAACAATGTGGGTTCTGTCCCAGACATGGAACAATGGACCAGCTCTTTGCTTTCTTGCAGATACTCGAGGGTTGTGGAAGTTTGCTAATCCTGTCTACCTTGGTTTTGTCGACCTAGAAAAGGCATATGACGGCATTCCCCAAGATGTCTTTTGGGAAATGCTGTGGGAGTATGAGGTGCCGCTTTTATGTGCTATCTGGTCCCTCTACTCTCAGAGTGAGAGTTGTGTTCATATTCTTGGCATTAAGTAGAGTTCGTTCAAGATGGACATTGGACTCTGAAAAGGGTGTGTCTTGTCCCCATTCCTCTTCATGATTTTCATGGACAGGATATCAAGGTGCAGCCGAGCAGTGGAATGCATCCACTATGGGGACTTGGAGGTGGCATCTCTGCAGTTTGCAGATGATGTTATCCTTCTTGCTTCTTCAGACTGCTATCTCCGATGCACACTTGAATATTTCGCTGCTGAGTGTGACGCGGTTGGGATGAGAATCAGCACCTCCAAATCAGAGGTCATGGTCCTCTCCTGGAAGAAAGTGGACTGCTTTCTCCAGGTGAGGAGGGAGCAGCTGCCCCCTAGACAATCTAGGACACTGTAAATTCAAAGAAAACTTAGGAGACACTGCCTAATATGTGAAATTTAATTGTTAATTTTAGGGGCCAGATCCTCAGTTGTGGTAATTTTGTGTAGCTCTAATGAAGTCAGTGGAAATGTGATTGTCTATCTGGGCAGAGATAACTACTGACATGGACACTTCCACTTCCCACAGCTCCCATTGTCCAGGAATGGCGGAAGAGTTCAAGTGTTTAGGGGTCTTGTTCATGAGTGATGGTAAGTGGGAACATGAAATCAACCGGTGGATTGGTGCATCAGGAGCAGTGATATGGGCGCTGTACCGATCCATGGCGGTGAATCAGGAACTGGGTTCTCAGATGAAGCTCTTGGTTTACAGGCCAGTCTACATCCCCATCCTCACCTATGGTCATGAACTTTGAGTAATGACTGAAAGGACGAGATCGCCAGTACAAATGGCAAGAATGAGGTTTCTGTGCAGGGTAGCTGGGCTTAGTCTCTGAGACGATGTGAGGAGCTCGGCTATTCGGGAAGGCCTTGAAGTAGAGCCACTACTCCTCTGGATCAAGAGGAGCCAGCTGAGGTGGTTTGGGCACCTGATAAGGATGCCCCCCGTGAGGCTTCCGTTGGAATTCTATCAGGCATGTCCCACTGGGAGGAGACCATGAGGTTGACCCAGGACACGCTGGAAGGATTACATCTCCCGGCTGGCCTGGGAATGCTAGGGAATGCCCCCAGGAGCAGCTGGCACCTGTTGCAGAGCAAAAGGAGGTCTGGCCCTCCCTTCTCTCCATGTTGCTGCCATGACCCTCACCAACAAAAGTGTCATAAGGGAAAAAAGAAGAAGAAAGAAACAATGTTTAAATGACGTTATGTCACTCATAATTTTTTATAATTGACCTAGATTATGAATTGCTATCATAAAATATATTGGTTCTAATCAGTACTATAACTGGCAGTGGGGTCAGCCATCTCAATGGCAACTCTCCCCCTGGCCTACATTCCAAGGCGATAGCATGGTGACGAGCTGAGTTACAGATAGATGAATAAAGAGTAGATCAAGAGCTGCCAAAGATGGTCCTCAAGGTCTGAGCCACATCCCTCCACCAAGCCCTGCATTCAAGAAGATATTACACACTTTCCCTTCCTGCAGATCCCCATTTTATGGTGTTTGTCATGGGGGGAGACAATCTAGGGCACTGTAAATTCAAAGAAAACTTAGGAGACACTGCCTAATATGTGAAATTTCATTTATTAATTTTAGGGGCCAGATCCTCAATTGTGGTAATTTTGTGTAGCTCTAATGAAGTCAGTGGAGATGTGATTGTCTATCTGGGCAGAGATAACTACTTACATGGACACTTCCACTTCCCGCAGCTCCCATTGTTCAGGAATGGTGAACCGCGGCCACTGGGAGCTGCAGGGGGCCATGCTTGCAGACAGTCAAAGTAAACAAAATGTCTTGTGGCACACCAGCGGATTACCCTGATGGGCCACGTGCCGAAGGTTGCTGACCCCTGGGCTAGCCTGTGGCACCATTCCCCACTGAGCATGTTACCATTGCTATACTACTATTTTTAGTATGCTAGTTAAGATGAGAGTTAGCATGAGTATCTCTACGCAAGCTGGAATCAGACCCCTAGCTTACTGTGTAGACATAGCCAAAGAAAACAATTTCTCAAGCAAGGTCTATAACAGATTAAGACAGATAACTCTCCAGAAATATGCCATGATGTTTTATTTAATTTACTTTTAAAAGAGGGTTCACTAGCAGCCCCAAATGTTTCTGCTGAGAAACTACCTTTATGATGTCAAAAGAATCTATTCAGATAAATTACATTTGCAATGGATCAAAATGCTGCCCCATGTTACATGTACATTGGGTCCAAACTTGTTTCCTTTCTGTCTAACTTGGCCTTATGTTTTGTTATTATTTGCATTGTTATAGCACCTATAGGCCAGGACCTATTGTGCTAGGCGCTGTACAAAAATATAGCAAAGAACCAGTCCCTGCCCCAAAGAGCTTTCATTCTGAATAAAAGAATATTGACAAAAGGTGAATACAAAACACAGATGGAGAATACAAGGAAACAATGATACATGCTGGCCAGCATGATGAGCAATGATCACAACACACCAGCTAACTAACCATCACTGATTTTATTTTGTAAAAAGAAAAGTGTAGAAGAGATATGAAGGAGGTGTGAACATTTGCAAAATGTTTTTGTTTCCTGTTTTATACAAGTAGGTATCATGGCAACTCTTCCATCTCTTAAATCATCCACTCTGTTTAGGAATTAACAAATCTGACAGATGGCTTTCTATCTGAACAAAATCCTAATAGTTTCACTCCTCTTTAATTACTACTAGAAAGTTAATTTCCTGGAAAAAAGGGGGTCAGGGTCAACCTAAATCATCATACACAAAAATGATGGGTAAAAAATATGACTGGAACAGATGGCACTCAATTTGTCGTGATTTGAAAACAGCTAAAGATTATTGATTTAATGTAAGTGTACAATTACAAAAGAAAACCCCCAACAATATTTCAGGAGAACTCAAATAATCAGATTTGAGGAAATTAATGTGAGTTAACAGTTGCACAGTACTTGGGACATGATAGAATTCAAAGTACAAATTACTGTAAAGCCAAAAGGAGAACTTTAATATTATTCTGTGCTTTTCTGTTTCCCTCTGTATGCAATGTTATAAAAATGCTAAATTAAACTCACACTGCAGTTTGCATGATGTTTCATTTTGCCAACAATGTTGCGATTCCATATGTGCTGGCATTTAATGTATTTATCGATGCCTTGCTTGGAAACATTACCACCTTTTAGTTCTTTACCCAAAATAACAAGTAGTTCAGTATTAAAAGTTGTCTAAAGGGGGGATGTAATTCGATAGCTCCAATAGCTGTAGTTCAGCAAATAGTAACAATCTAATTCTCTCCATCCCTGAATTATACTGTCATCACTACACATTTTATGATCCCACTCCCACAGTCTCTTCACATATGGAACTCTCCACTTCCCTGAGAGTTCCATATGCAGGGGCTTGCAAGATCAAGGCTAAAGGCTTCAAGTACCATTACCTAGAAGTAGAGCATAGTGTCAATATTCTCAGTATTATTCTTCCAGGCATAACTGCAACATTGCCAACCGCTGTTTTAGAGATGTTTGTACGCAACCCATACATACATCACACAGTGATTTTCGGGAGCAGCCTGTCACAAGTTTATGTATAATATCTTGCATGATGCATTTAAGATATATATGATGACAATAGTGCGTTGGGGCAATGAGTGTCAAGCCTGATGTGAGTTACAACATGGGCAAGCCCGTTACCACTTGAGATTGAGGGACTTCCAGGGTTACAAAGAGTTACAGACGTGTGCTGGACATATGTTTTTAAAATGTGTTTGGGAGGCAGTGCATAAACCCAGCCTACCCTCGACAAAGGAATGTGGATTTGCCTGTCTGACCAGCCTGGTCACAGGCAGAGGACAATGAAAGTATCTTTACATATAAGGTAAACAAAGCCATCTAGATAAACAAGCAGTGGAAAAGACCATTTAATAAACATGCTGTGGGACAGAATCTACACCCTAGGAAGCTTTTCAGGCTCTTGAGGCAGAGACAATGGAATTTGGTAATGTAATCGGAGGAAAACTACCTTTAAGAATCCATCACTGAGGGGATATAGGGTTGGTACAGAATCCTCCAACCCCGTGAAAGTTGGATCCCCTAGTGTGGAGGGTTAGGAGTGCTGGTAACTTGATGTAAGTAAGACAACTACTTAGGCAATTATTGTAACTTGCTAAGATTAAGTTTTGGTCACTAGAAAGCACATTTTATTTTGTTTTTAACCATACCTCTCTTTCTCTTACTTACTAATCACTTAAATTTCTGCTCTTGGTTAATCAACTTATTCTTATTTTATTACAAAATCATCTCACTGCTGAGTATTAAAGGGACGTGTGAGTCTTCAGCTAATGTAAAGGCTAATATGTGCTCTGTCTCTCTGGAGGCAGCACATTTAATAACTTCTGTAAGTGTCCAGTGAGAGGGACTGGACAGTGCCAGGAGACATCTATGGGGAACTTGGGATTCACTGATCGTTACCAGCAAGGCAAAGGTTAGATTGGCAGATTCTTGAAGGGTTTGTTGGCAAGGCAGACAGGCTCATGTGTCAGGAGGCTGACCCAGAGCTTAGCAGCAGCAAAGATCTCACTCTTGCTAGGGCACAATAGTAACATAGTGGCTAATGGTTCTGGGTGTCCTACAGTATTATTCTTGCAGACATAACTGCAACATTACAAACCTGTGTTTTGGGGATGTTGAATTCAGCCAGTTGTTTGCTGTGGGCTGACATTTCACATGCAGCATCTCAGTTTGGAAGCATAATTTTAAAGCAATTTTGTGGGAAGTGAAGGAATTGTTTGGCTATGCAAGTGTAAATCAGATTAGGAGATCAGTTTTTGCAGCTTGCAATAGAGTCCTTCGTGGGTGAGGTGGCCTAGTGGTTAGCACACCTAGTGCCCACCCTCCACTACTGGTGGGTCTGTCTTTCAGTTCTGTTCCTCCTTTTTTCAGAGGTGCAGTGAGGAATACAGGTGGTTCAAGTCCCTCCTGTAGTAGGGGCAGTGGTAGGAGAACTGCACCTCCACTAGGCTCTGACCCAAGGCCCCTAGAGGGTCAACAGTATCTAGCCCCCCAAAGGTGCTCTCTGAGTTACCCTCCCTGGGTCTCTACCTACTGCTGCTTTTTTCCCCCCTGCTTTCAGTCCCAGATAATGTGAAAAGAAAAGGTAATCAAATCATCAGTGTCAGCCAAGCTCAGCATGTAATCTCAGTTCTCTGAGGGAGGCTTTTCTGGAGCTAAATCATGTCCTTCGCTTACTTGGCTCTTCAAGAGAGTAAAGATTCCCTCTTCCCCTCCTCTCCCAATTGTGTAGGCTGTGTAATGGTTCCCAGACTCATAGTCCTAGATGACTACAGCAAGAAGGCAAGGAGGTGTTGGGATAGGTGGAATACTGATGCTTGTTCCCCTGAGTGCCAGCCAGCATAGTACTGGGTAGAGAGCAATATGTTGCATCACAAAAAAAGGGTGGCAAATGTTATATTCCCCTCAGCCCAGCTGGGGATGCCTGAGAAGTATTATTGCATCCGTGGCACACCTCACCCATAAGTGACAAGGCTTCCACCCTGCCCCTTAAAAGGGGTTGTGCCCAAATGTCATGATGTAGCCCTTGATGAGAATCTAGCATCAATCCCTGCAGATATTTCACATTGCCACTAACTTTAACCTTTAAAGTCTTTCAGCCAGTTTTCCAGGCAACATGATAGTGTTTATGTCTAAGCCAAAATCAGTGAATTTTGAGAGGAGGGTTCACAGAGACATTACAGCAAATACCCTGTCACAGTTCAAGGTTATTTCAGCACTGATGATATTTTTGTATTTTATCTGCTGCCTGTTAGAATCAGATTCTTCAACAATATGGACATTTTGATGTCACATTTTCCAGCACAGTTAAGAGATGGTAAAAAGAAACAGAAAGGGAACCTGAAATGTTAGTGCACTTGCTAGCATTTCATTGCTAGATATATGGACTCAGACTTCAAATTAATCTTATCTACCGATGAGAGGGACACAGAGGTCATTTATCCACTTCACAAAGATGACACATAGTTTGGTATAAATGGTAGTTTCTACTCAGGTAAAGACCAATACTTATATACTAGAGACAGTACAGGTCAAAACTGGTTGATGTTTATAAGGATAAGTTTTAGCATGTTTGCTCTGGTTGCCCCTTATCTGTTATATTGGTCTCTCACTTTCACTTGTACAAATTTTACACCACCCTTATCCCAAGGAAAAGTTTAGAAATGTAAAGTCCAATATCAAGCCTATTTATGAGCTAGCTGGGATTCTCAGATTATTTTCACTGGTGGTTCAACACAGATGAGGAAAATATTTTCTATGTATTGGAGCACAGAATATTCAGTTGCAATTTTATTCAGTCACTGGTAAATGGAAAACAGCATCCAAGGCCCAATTCTGCTACCCTTCCACTTGTTGAATTGTACCTTAATACACAACAGAGTATACAACAAAACATCCACAATAACCCTAAACTCTGTCACCCTAATCCCTCAGTCATTTTGGTAAAAAAGTGATGTTGAAATACAAAATTCAGTCTAGAGTCTCAGTGTTACTAGACCCCTTGTATTCTACTTCATTTTTTAAAGAATATATCTTGCAACTCTTAGCCTCCATAAGGGAATCTATGATATTTTTATAAAAGGATCTCAACTTATATGTCAAAATAAAATCAGAAGAGTAGTTGCAAAATGTGATTTCCCTACTGCAGCACTTTCTATTTGATTCCATTGTCCAGAGACCCCAAACGTATAACATCACCACACTGAAATCAATACATAATTAGAAATTGAATGCAATTCAAAAATTTTAAACTGCAAGTTAAATTTGATATTAATTTTGACAGAAGTGAGAGATTATCACACCAATTCCTGACTCCCTCACAGATTTCAGATCCTGGTCCTAATGTTAAAGGTTTAGTTACTTTGACCACCAAGGCCCAGATCCAAGGTTCCTAACTTCCATTGAAATTGAATACTTTTGTGGATATGGGCCCAACTCACTTTCTGCTATTCATGTGAGAGTTGCAGTAAACTGAGACACATTAACTGATTGACTCCAGACGCAAATTCTTAGGGGCTCAGGTAGTTTTCAGTGGAGGACTCTCAGCTATTGGACTGCTTATTAACATAAATAAATATGATCTTAAATCCAACTATCCCTCTAAATCTCATCTAACCTGTACACTCTAGAGTTCCCATCACCATGGTATTTAATAGCCAGATCATGGAGATGGTCTCAAACACTAATATTGAAGAAAATGGCATAACAAGAGAGAGTGTGAGGAGCATGGTCCATCTGAAGAGCACTTGTAGATTTATTTGTAGAAGCCCTAGATCCTATGATGAATTCTATTAGAAATGCTTAGATAGACGAAGCTTCAACCTTCATTTCTTGATTCATTGTCTAAATTGGCTGAAGACTAGAGCTAAATGAGATCTGGAATTTTTGTCTCATTGGAAATTCCAACATTTCAGCCTTTGTTTTTGCTCCAATCTAGACAAAAAAGTAGTAATTTCAAAATGTTTCACACAATACAATACACACAATACAAATTACAGGACTTTTCCATTTGGAAATGTCAGAACATTTTGTTTTCATATTTTTGCTCAAAATGACACATTTCAACATTCCCAAAATTGAACTTTTCATTGTTTCATTTTGGTTTATTGAACTGACTCAAAAGGCCCCATTTTGAGTTGGTTCAATATGAAACTGCATTTTCCATATGTTGCTGCCTTACTTCATGGGAGCTATAATCCAGGAGCCTGATGTCCTCATTTTCCCCTCTGGGTCAATATCCCTGGCCAGACTACAACTTCCATTATGCACCATGCAGCTCATCCATAAAAAAAAAAGTCCATACTGTGTTCTGCGAGACATAGTCTTCCAGAGAGCCTGGCCCATAGGACAGAGGGAGACAGACACAAACTGCAGCTCGCAGAAGATAACCCACTGTTAGGGAAATGCAGATTAATGTTTTGTTGAACTGGTTTGAAAATACACATTTTGGGTCTGTTAAAAAAGCTAAATATTCCAATCTGGGTTGAACATGACCCAAAATGAAATATTTCTTTTCAATTTTCAGCAAAATCAAAATTGTCCCATAGAAAATGTCAATGTTTAGAAATTGCATTTTCCATTGGAAATTTATTCCAACAGAAATTCCTCAACCAGCACTACAGAAGACTTCAGAGCATAAAATTCAAAGCAGGTTTTTTTTCCCCTTCGGCACTAAATAATCACAATATTTTAGGAAGTGCAATAGTGATTTCATAGGTTTCAGAGTGGTAGCCGTGTTAGTCTGTATCAGCAAAAAGAACAAGGAGGACTTGTGGCACCTTAGAGACTAACACATTTATTTGAGCATAAGCTTTCGCGGGCTAAAACCCACTTCATCGGATGCATGCAGTGGAAAATACAGTAGGAAGATATATATATATATACACAGAGAACATGACAAAATGGGTGTTGCCATATACACTATAACGAGAGTGATCAATTAAGCTGAGCTATTATCAGCAGGAGAAAAAAAACTTTTTTTGATCACTCTCGTTGTAGTGTGTATGGCAACACACATTTTTTTCTTGTTCTCTGTGTGTGTATATATATATATATATATATATATATATATATATATATATATCTTCCTACTGTATTTTCCACTGCATGCATCTGATGAAGTGGGTTTTAGCCCACGAAAGCTTGTGCTCAAATAAATGTGTTTTCTCTAAGGTGCCACAAGTACTCCTAGTGATTTCATAGTTTGATTTCTGCCTATAGAGGCATAAATAATCCTTTTTTTATAGTGACCCAGTTGCTAAAATCTTGTAGATTTGTTCTTGTCTGGAAAAAAATATGTATATTTGAATAGAGTTATTTAGTCAGTGTTGACTTTCTTCTTTAGAAGGACCAGACACACCCTCCACACCAGGTCTTCTTATTCCCACAACAGTGCTGACTGTTTTCTTCCTATGATCAGTCCTAGCAGTGGAGATTTTGTAGCATAGTCATGAATGCTTGGGATTAAAGGCATAGGTATAAAGATCTCTTTGTTTTAATACAGCAGCTTCATGTCAGGAAATATTTTTCCTGCTTTTATCCTCTCCCTCCTACCTACAGAGATTCATTTAGCATATCAGGACACTGCAGCATCAAGCCAAGAGCGGGAATTAGGAATCTTCTAAAGCTCTACTGTCCACTCAAGTTGTGCAGAACAATCTAACCTAGTGAAGATGTGCTCCAGTTCCTCCTTGTACCTTACAGGTGTCAGCATCACCTCTGTTAACAGCCCATAAACCCCATATATCCCATTGTTGCATGTTCGCTGATTATGGCTGCCCTTTTAAATCTCATCGATAATCTCAGTTTTTATTTCAGGTTATTCTTCATCTCTGCCACACTCATCCAGAGCTGGCTTTGAAACAAACAGGCCTGTGATGTCAAGCTCCATGTTGGCTCACCCAATGAGCTGACTCCACAACCAGGAGGGGCACAAAGTGAAAATAAGAAATGGAAACCTCACTCTGACCCACTCCTTTGCACAGAAGCTCAGCAGTTGCAACAACTGCACCCTCGAGAGGAAGCATTCTGGGGGGCAAAAGGCATAACCAGCCTTGTTCCTTTTCTCAGCAGTCACAACCCCTCATTGACGTTGGGGTTGGCAAAAATGAGGCACCTCAGGGAGGGAAGAAGACCCGGAATTCTACTGAAAGGGAAGGTAGAAATTAGGCAAAATGTAAGGAGGGAAACTTAGGGGAAAAGGAAAGAAGCTAATCAGTGTTGCTGCCCCCGAAACATTCATGTGCCTTAAGGTCACAATAAAATCTCCAAAGGGACTGGCAAACTTCCCATGGATTAATCACCAGAATGTCTTACTGTTTAATTTAAACAACTAAAACAAGCATCATTAAACTCTAACTTTAGGCCCTTTTCAGAATGCCTTACCCTTTATTCAGGCAAAATTGGATTGTTTTGATGCTTTCCCCAAGTGAAAATCCTGTGTGTCATATTTAAGTCTAGAGCGATTCTTTACAGATGAATTGTACAACCTTGAAGATGGAGATTTACTGTGTAGTAGAAATACTGAAAGACCATTCAATAGCTGGAAGGGTGTCAAAGAGTCAGCAGTTGAAATACCACAACACTGCCAGAGTGTATATAACAAAAAAAACTCAAATAAAATTATATTTCAACTATATGAGAGCCTATAATTGAAAATGTATCTGGCTCATAAGACTACTTCATTGTAGTATAAAATCTTCTAGTTTTATAACAAAGTTATTAATTATTGTGTGCCATCGTTTGCTTGTTTAGAACTGACTGAAATTAATTGGGCCAAATAAAGTCACTGACAAATATGGAGAAAATATAGCTTTCTTCATATGTGTTGAAATAGGTACTTTTGCAGGATAATAGAAAACCCTGAAGCCAAAATTATAGCACCATCAGAAATATGGGTTTGGTTGATTTTTTTGGAGTAGGTAGGGAATTTCTGCCTGGTGAAGGAGGAATGGCTGGAAAATTTTGGAATGTTTTCTGAGACAGGCAAAGGAAGGAATTGAACCTGTTAGACTTTCTACTATGTACCCATCACCCTGATGGCGCCATCCCTAACCAGTTGTTATTAGCCAAGGAAAGATTTCATAATGTTCAAGTCTACAGTACTTTGTGGTTTACCACTGACTGTACTGTCATCCACTATGTACTTTGCTGTACTCAAGATCCAGAAAGGTTTTTAGTGACTGTACGCATACAGAAGTAGAATTGTATGGACATTGAGTACATAATTTATTTGTGGAATTTAGTGCTTTTTTTCCATTTGTCAGCTATCCAAGCAGAGGTTAAAATCTCCCCCCAAGCCTTATAAACAAGAAAGCCTAAATAAATCATTGGAACTTTTCTTTTCTCCAGCAGAGAACGGATGGGAGAAGGGAGCACTTTGGGGAGAGCAGGAAATATATTGTAGAGGAAAATTTTAGGACAACTGAAATCTTTCCTGTTTTTAAAAAAAAGTGTAGGAGAAATTCAGGGAACCATGCAGATACCTGGGGGTAAAGCCAAACATGGGTATTACCAGCACAGTTTCAGTACTTTTGATAGGTCGTGACTTCACCCTGCTGCACAGACATATCAGCCTAATTAGCATTATTTGACTCATTAAACAGGAAATCATGGACTGGGCAGTCACTTTTCTGTGCAGGAGATATGATGCAAACTCACAGGAGAAGGGTAGCATGTAGTACACATCACTAAATAACTGTTCCTCTGTGCTGCACCTTTAAATCTCCACAGACTCTGCTGTTTATGGAAACATGCAGTCATTTGGTCTTTGAAGGGAGTAAGGAATTTTCTTGAATTTGGTTCTATATTGCCACCTTGTGATTTGCCTGAGACCAGCCATTATGCACCCCTTTTTTCAGATTAGCAAAGAAATCCTGTCTTGTAATGGACACACAGTGATGCCTCCTGCCATTGGTTTACAGTGGCTTTACAGTCTTCACAAGATCTTGCACTTTTTTTCAATGCTTGCCAATTATTTCCTGCCTTTCACAAAAGTTCTAACTCCTTTGCTATTAGCTCCTAAATGTAATAAAGGGGGAGCCTTCAGAAATGTACAGTAACTGAAACCTCTGTACTTTAGTATTATACCAAACTGCTTTCGATCGATAATGGCTTAATACTATTATCTTAGAGAAACGGGTAGGTGCTTCAAGCACTAGATTGTACGAGCTGAAGGCCCTTGTGATGGGTAACTTCCTTCCCCCACCTTTTAATAGTATTAGATGCAATCCTGTGAGGGTGAGACAGAATGGGCTGTAAAAGATGAAAAGCGTGTACATTCCAGCAATGATATAGCTGGCAGAGTAAATGTATGTGTGTTAATGGGGCACGTTGGGATAGTGCTGAAAGAGGGCAGAGTTAAGATGACATGGACAACCTTAACTGTGCATTTCCTGGTTTTCAGATGTTTGAGTTTTGCTCAACTCAACGTTCTGCAAGGGCATTACATACCACCAAGCAAACTTAGCTCTGTTAATGTAGCTTTTTGTCATGTAATTTATTTTTTTTAATTTGTCATCCTGCTCTTCTGCAACAAATTTAGTCTTTCCTTCCCTTCCAGCTGTCTACTCAAAAAGGGCTTTGAATAAGTCAGGCCAGCTGAAGCAAATGCAGAAACAGTCATAGCAGGTACTGTGGCACTGGGACTGAAGGGAGAAGGTGGAGATTGGGGCTCAGTCAGGAGCACACCTCTCACCCAGCACTTCCTGAACTCAGAATTGTGCAGTGGTGCCCCCTTCCGTCCCCAGGGCCATGTGGGTGTGGGGAAGAAAGAAATTCCAGGGAAAAGCCAGCCCCAGGGTTCAGAGGAAGCGGGAGCAAATTTAAGGAGCGGCCTCAGCAGATTCAGTAGCAGGGCTGTTGGACACTGATGATGTTATCATACTGCTTTCTGCAGTTTTACACCCTATGCTGATTGATTGTTTGCTTCAACCTTCTCTCATGGGCTCTTTACCTCAGTCTCACTCCACTTGGGCTCCATACTCCTCTCCCCCCCTTCCCTACATCTTCTCCCTTGCTCTGTCCCCCTCACCCCTATCCCTTCAACATCCCTTCTCCCTTCCTTTGTCTTTCTGTTGTAGCTAATTCCCTCCTAACAAAACCCCATTCCAATAATGCAAGAAAAATCCCTCCTCCTCACCTCCCTGGTCCCACCAAAACTGTGAAAAGAATTAGAATGACTGCTGCAAACTACCACTGTTCACTCTACTTGTGTGTTATCCTCCCTCCCGCACCCCGTGTCTGTCTTGTCTATTACAATTGAAAGCTCTTTGGGGCAGGAAGAGCCGACTACTCTGTTTGTAAAGTGCCTAGCACGATGGGGCTCAGTCTTGGTTGACCCTTAGGTGCTACCATAATAGAAATGATAATAAAACAATAAGGAGGGCACCTTAAGGTATGAATACCCTCTTAGATATTTATTGGTGCCTTTACTTTCTCTGAGTGTATTCAGGAATAAAAGATCATGCAGCTGAATATGCATAAACTAATGGATAAAAGAAGTTGCAAATACTGACTGAATAAATCAGTGAATTTTCTCTGAAGCCCAAGAGAGTTAGGTGCTCAAATCCCACTGCAGAATTTAGGGACCTAACTCTTAGGCGCCTTTTGAAAATCCCAACCTTTATTCTCAGGAATGTTCTTTTCCTCTGTTCACCCATAGCCACAGAGGGAAGTTAATTTCTTTCTACAGGAATAAATTGGGTCAGTCATGTCTTGTGCTGTTTTGTTAGTTCAAAAATAGGCAAGTTTCAATGGCTTTTTTTAAAAAAAAATCTTTCTATGTAAAAAGACTGCATGTTCAGCAGCAAAGGGGGCTCAAAAAGCACCCACGGGTCTTAATATTTAATATAGAGAGCTGTGGAGCAGCTAGAAAAGCAGCTTCTTAGAGAATGTGTTTTTAGACTGGACTGTATTTAGAGAGCGTGTGTTGCTTGGTGATGAAAAAAACAATTATTCTGGTAAATATTTATCATGTCTAGTGGCAAAGCAAAAATCCACAGCTTATGAAATAGGGTTAGATTTTAAACCCTTTCAAGGGCTAGGAAATAATTTTTTAAACAAAAATGCAGCAGTCAGAGCTGGTGGAAAAGCAACCACGTTAGTAAAATATTTAACAATAAGAGCTGGTCAATGGCTGGAAAAACAATGTTTGCTTTTTAATATTGAATGTTAAGAGGTACTTGGCTGCCACAAAAGCAACACTTTTAATACTATTTAACACTTAAAAGCCACTTGGCAGCTGGAAAAGAAATGGCTCATAAAAATGTTTAATGTATACAGCTGCATGCTAACGGGAAGGACCCACTCCTTCCATTCAGTGTTTCACATTGTTGCTGCTCAGTTGACTGGAAAGTAACTTATACAATATCTTTAAAACCTACAGACTCTAAGTGGCAATAGCAGAATCTAAAGCATATGCCAAATTGTGAATAACAGACTGAACAACGTTGTTTGATATATTGTTTCATAAATTGGCTCCCCAGCCTTTCTTCAGTCTTTCTTACCTTTCAATGTCCGATTTTTACTGGTTTCATGCAAAATGGAAAATATGGCCCAATATCCTCTATAATGTTACCCAGTCACCATGCAAACTCACTGCAAAGAGAATGTTAAAAGTACATCCAAAAATAGTGATGGCTGGACTTCGCATGACAGCTTCTGTAGCAAAATATTTCTCTGATGAAAGCCTACTTTGAAGCATTGCAGATTGAACAGGACAAGGGCAGTCTGCTGGCCAAGAAAATGAAGGATCTTGCATCCATCACAGAGAAGGAGCCATTCAGTCAATGTCACTTCAAGACATACTATGTATTTCCCTTAACATCATCAAGAAAGCTACGTATATTTGCATTGCAAAACTCAGCTTGAAGATACTGGGAATTTTCTGATGTGCTGCAATTTCCTACTTTAACAGAAACTCTCCTAGAAATAAATTCATCGGAGGAGGCAAGCTCTGGCTATTCATAATTATACATTACAATGATGGGCTACTTGTCAGGTAAAGAGGAGGAAGGGGCAAATGACTGGCAGTCAGCATAAACATACACACAGCGCGTGCTCTTCAAGAAGGACAAAGGAATTTCTTTGAGAAGTTATCACGGTAAGCAGTTCAACATCAGCCAGCAAAGAAAGAAGTGGAGGAGAAAAACTGCCTGTTAGATTTCAGTTACCATTCATCTGGTTAGCAGTGGCTAATCTTCACAGCTCATTGTGATGGGATCAAGTTTAAATAAGTGTTGCTGGAAAATGTTTTCCTTAATAAAGAATTTTGGAGAAATAAGCAGCATTTCAGGCAATCTTTGAGATGCATTCTGGTGGCACAGTCAGGGACAAACCCTGCTCCCCCTTGTATTCATTCAGAGAGCCCTCATGCAAGACAACCAGTCAGGTTCTGCTGCATTGTGGATCTGGGAGTAGCCTAGGTAAGGATAGGTATTCCTTGTGAGGGTGGTAACACAGCTCCATGGGGGCTCTCTGCAGAGTGTACTTCAGAAAAGGCTGAGAGAGGGACAGAGGTGGGGCTGGAAGATCTATATAGATAGATATGTGATGTTTTCCCCACCGTCCCTAGGGTGACCGGAAGGTATTAGGGCCATGAAGTCTATGCACAGATTGCAACTTTGTATGTTTCACAAGTGGCTGTGTCCTTATTTGAACTGGGAAAACTGACTGTCTCCAAGGATTTTTATACAGTTTTAATATGATTTAGTTAAATTACTCCCCTGGTTGTTTGTGGATGTTGTATACCTAAATGCTAGCAGGAAACCACTTAGCAATTCAGGGTTAAAATATTTTAAGCAAAACTTAGATTGTTTGAATAAGTTCAGCTGCTTGTTGAGCATGGCCAAGAGTGCTGGAAAATTGTAAAAGGCCACCAGTCGCACAGATTGCATCTTACTAGGACATGCTTGCAAATCCTGTTAAATTCGTATATAATGACCCTACACATAACACTTTCAGAAAAATAGCACATTGCTATGGGCTGCGGGATCATCCCTATGCATGCCAGCAGGAGGTCAAAAAGAATGCCCACATAAGCATGGGTTTTTAAAACACCATCCCCAGTGCTACATGTTTGGTTGTTCCCTTGTTGCCATATGGGACATCATTCGTAGCTTCCTTGAAAGAGGTTGTTCCTGATACCAGAGTGAGTAAGCAGATCTGTACACAACCAGTTGTTGCTGTTTGAATATGGAAAGTGTATATACTTCTCCTTCAAAACAATAAAATAAAATAAAAAAGGAGCTTTGGTTTTGCATCAAGTTTGACGTGAGGCCAAATTATTTTTCACTGACAATTTTTCTTCCTATTTCACAAGTAGTGAGAATTCCTTGCCACAGCTCCACCATCTGGTCTACTCTCCTCCACAAATTTTCTGCCACATTAGAACACACATTTCTCTAGTCCATCTGGGAGAGTAAGGGCCTCAAATGGGGCACACATAATGGCCACTCGTGTTGCTATGATATACAAACTATATGGCACAGATCTTCAGCTGGTGTAAACTGGCATGCGTTTATTGCCATCAATGGAGCTATATCAGTTTATAGCAGCTGAGGTGCTGGCCTTGCTTTTGAAATGATAGTTTCTGGGTGTACTAATCCCTCTTTGGCAATCCTCAGTCTCATTCACTTAATGCCCATATAATTGTTTTCATACTATTTTTTGAGCCACAATCCTACTGCAAATTTTACACATGAAATGTGTGGTCTGTGCCAACTTATGTACTCATTTATTCAATTCTCCTCACATGTGCAAAGTGTCAGGCCGAACTTTGCTCTAAATGCCTACAAATTATTTCATGCTGCAAGTTAATAAAAAGTGAATAACTATTAAAGTGGCTTTTATTTGCCTTCTCAGCATTTTGCCTTATCTGCAAATCTGTCATAATCAATTAAATAGTTTCACTGTACTTCCTTGACTCATCACTGCAGTATGAGAGCTGAACTTCATACAGCACTTAATATAAACAGTTCTAATCATAAACACTTACCTTCTCATGAAATATATTCTGCATCCTTCTCATAATTTACATATCTGAATACTGATATGTAAATAATATTTCTTGTGCAGTGATATTCTTACTGCCTAATGCTGTGTACTCTAAGTTGAAGAACTCTTTGCAATATTTAAGAACCCTTCAGAGCTAATAGCATTAAACGGCTTATATTTTGTTTTATGATTTTCTTTAATGTTAATCACAGGAAACTGATCTTCCTAAGACTCTCATAATTAATTTTGTGTGGCCATATTTTACTTTCAGTCTTTAAGCAGAGGTCTCCATTGAGATCAATGATGAGTTCTAAGTATAGTCTGAGTAGCACTTTACTTCACAAGTAGTCCTGATTTCCATGGAACTATTCATAGAATAAGTTGATATTCAGCATGAGAAAGGGTCTCTGACTTTAAAATATGATGACATGAAATGGCTCTTGGATATTTAGACAGATGCTCACCCAAATAAAGATTTCTGAAGCTATTAGTAAATAATATTTGATGAAAACACAGACAGGGCTAAATGTCTTTGACAAGTCATTTTAACAGGAGTTTAACTTCCCGGCTCATTATTTTATTCAGACTGACTTCAAACAAGTTCTCAGTCACCACATACATGGGACCAAGGGGGTCCAAAAAAGAAAACAGCCCGAAGATGCAGTTGTCATTCCATCACCTATCCCTATCTCTTCCATGCCCCCAATTCCAATAAAAGGGAATACTCATCAGGGATCAACATGAAAGCAAGACTTTCATTCACATAAAACATACTTAACTTTCTGCTTGTCAAACACCTTGTGCCACGCTGTCCAGAGTAGTCCCAAGAGGTTGCTGACTTTGTTCCTTAGATCCACCACTTTGGTCTGGTTCCATTACTCCTTCCTACTGCTACTGTCCTCTCTCCCTTCCTTCCCTGGGCCATGAATTATGTTACATCTGCCCTTCCAAAGACAAGAGTATTTCATGTCTCATGATAATTTTGTAATCTGAAACTAGTCTGATGCAGACACCCACATCCCATTTTTGAGAAGGCTACATGCTCCCTCTCTGACCATGCTGGGGAATATAAAGGGACTGTTATAGTCACGCTGTGCCCTTGACTAAAGACTTATTATGGGGGTGAGAAGCCAGATTTTCTGGGGTACCTTCTAGGGAAAAACAAAGATTTATCAGATATTTTCCTCTTCCAGTGTGATGAACATGACTGCTGTTGAGTGAATCTGTATGATGTTCATTTTAGAGAGACTAGTCTGGAAGTGAATAATGTGCTGAATGATTTAAAAATGAGTACAGCTCCCAGATATGATAGAATTGCACCTGAATTCATGGAACAACTGGGTGCTCATGCTCAGGAATAGCTCATTTGGTTTTTCAACAGAGTTTTGTGGGAATCCAGACTGCCTAGAATCTGGCGCCAAGGAAGGTAGTTGCCTTGCTTAATCCACACTTGCCTTTGAGCTTCAGATCAATTTCACTTCTAAGCATCTGCTTTGAGGTGCTTGAGCATCTGATTTTGTAAAGAATTTCACCATCTTTGGAAGGCATGCTGGCACCAGAGCAAGCTGGTTTTTGCCACGGTTGTAGTACATCTGATCAAGTGCTGGCACTTACAACTTTCATCAAAAATGGATTCCCACATTAGCTAAAGACTGGTTTAGTTTTCTTTGACCTGACTGCAGCATGTGATACGCAGGCCTTTTGGTGAAATTGCTTAGAACTTTGCCAGAAGAATGGCCTTCTGCAAGGATCAGTATTATCTCCAACGTTATTTAATTTATATTTGAATGACTTACCATATACTAGGTCTTGCAAGTTTGTTTATGTAGATGGCATATGTCTTGGCACTCAGTCTCACTCCTGTGACATACTTGAGAGTGTTCTGAATGCACATATAGCAGCTATAGTTGATTATTGTTACCAATGGCTCCTGATACCAAGTGGAAGGAAGACTGTGTCAAGTGTCTTCCACTTACATCAGGCACAAGCGGGCACCAATACTCAAACATTACGCACTTCAGCCTTGGCACTCTGTTATTCAGCGGCGGAGTATCATGCTCCAGCATGGGCTCACTCATCTCACACAAAGATGATTGATGTACAACTTAATTCCACCATGCATATTATTGCAGGCACACTTAAACCTACTCCACTACCATGGTTAGTGGTTCTCTGAAATATTGCTCTGCCCAGTGTTCACAGAGAGGAAAGCATAGCAAAGCTCATGCTGAGATTGCATGATATGCCACATCTATCATTAATTAAAGACTTGTTTAATCTACCACATGGTTATCTGCCCTCATGTTATCTGTTGTGGATAAATTTACCAAGTGAGGGATTTAAGGTAGAGGACACCTGGAGAGATTCGTGGTCCACAGAGAAAGTGACAAATAATTATCTTGTCCCAGACCCCATTCAATGTCAATCCAGGGGGTTCTCAAACTGGGGGTTGCAGACCCCTAAGGGGGTCGCGAGGTTATTACATGGGGGGGTTACTACATGGAGCTGTCAGCCTGCACCCCAAACCCCGCTTTGCATCCAGCATTTATAATGGTGTTAAATATATTTAAAAGTGTTTTTAATTTATAAGCGTGGGTCACACTCAGAGGCTTGCTGTTTGAAAAGGGTCACCAGGACAAAAGTTTGAGAACCACTGATTTATCGTGAAGACAGTGGAGACTTCTGAACCAATTTCTTACTGGACATGGAATTTGTGGTGCAGCAGAATTTCGGTGGCATTTTAGACACAGTCCATTATGTCAATGTGGGCAGCCACAAACCATGACACATATTGCTGAGGACAGCAAAATGACTCAACTTCCCAGAGGTTTACGTGCCTTGAACATCATTGATAAGAATGCTATGGCTTGGCTTGATTGGATTGCATATGCCAAATATATTAGAGAGACAAGGTGGGTGAGATAATATCGTTTATTGGACCAACTTCTATTGGTGAGAGAGACAAGCTTTCAAGCTTATACAGAGCTTTTCATGTTCCTATTGTATCTCTTCACCCAAGAATTATAGATTTTAATACCAGAAGAGAGCAATATCATCATCTAGTCTGACCTCCTGCATAACAGATGCCATGGAACTTGACCCTGTACCAGACTAGACTTTCACTCTGAAACCAGACTCAGCGGCTTCCCTCTCAAACAAGTGCATTGAGGATATAGGACTTATGGCAGGAACACAGAAATCTTGCTACCACAGCTATAAACTGCAGCTTATATGTCAGCCTTGTAGTGGACATCTGCAGTACTTTCAAATGTATAATATGTGGTGGATAATTCACTATAAGCTTGTTTAACAGCATGAAAAATGTAGACCTCTTTGATGTCCAGCTGAAAGTTATCCTAGTCCAGTCTTCTGGCTCACTTCTGAAAATTAGATATCAGTGTGACAATTGTCAACAGAAAGGGTAAGCTGAAAAACTACCTCAGCATCAGCCACAGGCATACACTTCATTTGGAAGGCAAAATGTTTCTGCATTCTCTGGATGGTCTGATAGCCATCTGGAAGGCAAGTGAGATAAAATATATTGGAAATCACTGTGAAGAGTTAGCTATCTGCTTTATAGGAAAAGAAATGGGAAATGCACATTTTCAAATCTACATTCCATATATTTTATCTAGGGGCAAAGGGTATGATGAATGAGCTGCTCTCGTTGGCTGGTTTTTGGTGCTATTTCGCAAGTTCTCCGCAAGAAACGGCAGAAAACAATCTATAATATTTCTAATGGCAGTGAATGCTGATGAGACAACATCTGATGCAACCTCAAGGATCACCAGGAAGTTTAGACTTGAAATTAGACGAAGGTTTCTAACCATCAGAGGAGTGAAGTTTTGGAATAGCCTTCCAAGGGAAGCAGTGGGGGCAAAAGATCTATCTGGCTTTAAGATTAAACTCGATAAGTTTATGGAGGAGATAGTATGATGGGATAACATGGTTTTGGTAATTAAATATTCATGGTAAATAGACCCAATGGCCTGTGATGGGATATTAGATGGGGTGGGATCTGAGTTACCCAGGAAAGAATTTTCTGTAGTATCTGGCTGGTCAATCTTGCCCATATGCTCAGGGTTTAGCTGATCGCCATATTTGGGGTCGGGAAAGAATTTTCCTCCAGGGCAGATTGGAAGAGTCCCTGGAGGTTTTTCGCCTTCCTCTGTAGCATGGGGCACGGGTCACTTGCTGGAGGATTCTCTGCTCCTTGAAGTCTTTAAACCACAATTTGAGGACTTCAATAGCTCAGACATAGGTGAGAGGTTTTTCTCAGGAGTGGGTGCGTGAAATTCTGTGGCCCTGCGTTGTGCAGGAGGTCAGACTAGATGATCATAATGGTCCCTTCTGACCTTAGTATCTATGAATCTATGAATCCTTTTTCCAGGCAATTTCCTTAGGTAAAACCAACTGGAACTTCTTTGGATACCTGGTGGGTTGGATTATTCATTTACCAACAGATACTGTGTTTCTATGCAGGAGTCTCAAGCAGGTTGGGTAATTTTAATATTTCCTGAAGAAATCCTCAATCCCTTCTGCAAAGACTTCACTTTTTACAACATATTTTTATTTCATTATAACTGGGGAAATCACTTTATTTGCCTGGAATTCATGAGATAACCCTGCTGCTGCTCCCAGCAACACCCCCCTCCCAAAACTAATTTTATTGCATTATGTACAGAGTACAATTATAGAACTGTCCACATACTCAAAATGCAGCTAGTATTTTACACCACTTACAATGCTGTTGCTCCAGTACTGATTATGGGTTTCAGCATGTGTAGGGAGAATGGGGGAATTACCACATAAGTGTTCTGAGCGGCTACATTCTTTTCAGAATATTTAATGAAGCTAAGGCATGTGGTAAAGTACTAATTATGCAAATGTATTTGTAATGCTTGTCATCATTTTCCTTAAATAGACCTGCCTAGATCATTCATAATCATTTGTTATTAGTGCTTTTTGTTTTCCCCATTCAGCCGCTGTAACAATCCAAGAAGTTGTCTGGAGTTATAGTCAGTCTGTGTTAAACAGTTTGTTTTGGTCAGAGATAATCAACAAAACTGATGCTTATGTGTATTACAGTGGTGTCAGATCTTGGATCAGGGTCCCATCGTGCTGGTAGCTGTACATAAACAATGAAAAAAGCGGTCCCTGCCCTAAAGAGCTGACAGTTTAAATCGATGAGGAGAGAGATGAGGAGAGGAGTGGATAGAAAACAGACAAGGAATCACCAGGTAACAATGAGCAATTATGATTTAGTGTAAATAGAAAGCATCACAGCACAGGAGTTGCCCTGCCATTGTTAAGCGTTTAGAAGCTTCCTGGTAGAGGTGAGTTTTAAGGAGCAAGAGGAAGGTTTATAATGTTTGAAGACTTACGAATTTTTACAGGGCACTCCTCCTATGCATAAGGGGCAGCAGGGGAGAAAGTATGCAGGGAAAACTGGAAAGGCTGGAATTGTCAGCAGATTAGAAGCAGGGATCAGTAACTCTGCTGGCAGGATGGACAAATCAGGAAGAGCCTTAGAAAGTGAAGATATGTTTGTATTTAATGCAGTGGAGAAGGGGGAAGCCAGTGGAGGGATGCAGAAGAGGGGGACAAGGAAAGTTGCAAGCCTGGAAGATGATCCATTGCCTTTCCATGATGGTTCCCTTGGCTATTGTATTATTGCCAATGTACTTTGTTTCACAAAGGCAGTCTAGATTTTTTTAAAAACATATTAATTTTATATTAAAACTTGTAGTATCTTCAGTATTATTTTCTTGCTGTTCCTAGACATTTCTAATTCTAGGGAGTTGCACACTTTTTAGCTTGTGTAGGCCAAATTTATTTGATTTACCAGGGCCTCCATCCCTCCCTACCCCGCACTAGCTCCATGTGCCACCCCCCCTCCCACTCTGTTACAGGAACTCCCTGCAACACTCCCCTCCCTCATACCGATGGCTCTGTGTACCCCACCACCACCACCATTTCTCCCACTGCCACATGCCAGGGTCCTCCAATTTCTCCCCTGCCAAGGATTCAATTTCCTCCCCTCCATACCAGGGTTCCCCAATCTTCCATCCATGCCAGAAGTTCTGTTTGTTTCTCCTATTCCAGAGTCCCTCATTATCCTCCCATAGCAGGGGCTCTCTGTTCCCCCTCCTTTCCCCCATATCGGGGTCAGTCACTACCCCCTATTGCAGGGGCTCTCTCTGCCTACATTTGTTCCTTTCCCCACATGCTGGTGGGCCCCCTTTCTTCCTCCCACCCTACACCAAAAGCTGGGTGCATGTCCTCATTCCCCTCACTTACCCATCTTTAGTCTTCATTTGTAGGGTTAGTCTGTTAAGATGTATAAAGGTGATGAGTTAACATGCTGGTATTGTTATTCTGGAAGTGTTAATCCCCATTTTCCCTGTTAGTTTTCCAGTTTTGCCCCAAATCAGTAGGGTTCTGGCCACTGATGACTAGAATGTTCCTGAAGTGTGATCAGATATGGTGTTCAAGGGTTATCATGTTACACACAAACAGACAGAAAAACTGAGAAAAGCTACCAAGTTGAGTAAGGCCTTTGTAAGTTCAGCCAACAATAAAATTAAGGTAAAACATATCCTGGAGATAACAATAACAGTACTTTCAAGTATATTGCCCAACAGTGTTTGGAGTAAAAACAATGACATCGTATGTGAGGAACATAAACTTAAAATAAATAATAGGGGGGAAATAATAAAGATTTTTTTTCTTTTATCTTCTTCACATGAAGTCATTGATGTGGCGAGCAAGTGATTTTATTTCCCCCTGCCAACATGGATTGGACCCTTTGCAAGTCACTAAGATAACTCTGATTTTTCAGACATACAACAGCGGATACAATCTACAATGGGCGTATCTTTCAACTTCCTCTGTGGTCCTGTAATGCAGCCACATTTTATTTTATTTAAGATGGTCATAAGCTTTCTTCTAAGAGGAAATAATTGGTTTAGGTGTCACATGGATGGCTCTTTGTGTCCTGAATTTAAAATGTCACAGAAAAAATAAGCATAGATCCAGAGTGGTTTGGCTTCATTGTGAATGCCAGCAGTGGCCCCCCAAAAGGCAGATTTTGTCTGTTGGTTGTTGTCATTTAAGCTGATTCATCTGAAGTGGATATATCAATGTTGTTGAAGAGAGGATCCTGGAGGATATTGCTGTGAACTAAAAGACTGGAAGCCCATACGGTTTAAAAGATATATCTCCCAAGATCTCTCTAAAAGAAAAGTGAAAGAGAAAATCTCATAACTTCTGCTTGTTAAAATTTGAAATCCTGGTTACTTGGTTCCATGTTTCAAAAGGAATAAAACCGGTTAGATAAAAACTTTTGATACTGGTCTCATAATTTTAGCATTTTCATAATCCAAATATTAAAGTGTTATTTTTAGCTTCATTCACATGACATTCTTGTCTGGCCTGTAAATTCCAACTCTGAAACCTGCAGAAGGGCTAACATGCTTCAGGTTTAATACAGACATATTAGGTGCAGAGAAATTCAGTAGAAGAAATACATTTGGGGGTAGATTGGTGGAACAGAACCCATTTCTGTGACATTTATTAATTATTATTTCCAATGTCACATATATTTGGCTGTAATGTATAGATTCTACATATGTTTAATCCATATTATTTTATGTACAGTGGGGGAAAATAGAGAGATCCAAATCAGATATATATGTTGAAGACAGGCCACATTTTCAAATGCCCACTGATTTCAAAGGTCCACTAAAATATATGTGCCGAGCTCGAGACACTTTGGGCACTTAAATCAAGTCACCTAAAATTAATGAACACCCATGAGAAAGTGGGCCTTGATCAATGTAATTTTTGCCCTAGAAAGAAGGGGTAAGAACCACAGGATTTAGCCCTGTATACATGTATATAGTAATTCAATGACAACTCTAAATAAAGAATCTGTTTGTCATTGTTCTACTTGAAGTTCTGATCTGCCACTATGATTGCTACAGCACATAACTATTTTATTCTCTGATAAGCTTCCAGGACAACAAGCATAAGGCCTGACTCCACTTCTGTTGAGGTCAGTGGGAGAATTGAGCCTTTAGTAGAAAGAAAAATGCCAGCCTCAAACCAATATCGGTTATCTGGAGCATAAGACAATATGTAATGATGTAGAAGAGAAGAAAGGCCGGAATCATCTCATTTTTTAATATGGAGTGTCAGCCAAGAAAGGAGGACTACTGGACCAAAAATATCTCCCCCCCCACACACAATTAATGAAGGCTTTGCCATGAGGATCCATGTGCAGGAGCTACCTCTTTGGTTTGCAGTAGTCTCTGTTGTCCCCATGTAAGACAAAATGAAGCCATTATAATGTACAGTAAAGGGGCACACAGCTCATTTACCGGCGCATCTTGCCCCCTTCTAAACCTTCAGGGGATCTTGCTGACCAAACTGTTCTGAGAATTGATTAAGTGTCCTATGGCATCCTCTGGAGTTAACCTGTTGAATTGATTTGGGGGAGAGACTACTCCTGTGAGCAAGGGCTGCAGACTCAGCATGTCTTATGTTCCAGTGCCTCATGTGGTAAAATGGAAAGGGGGTGGGAGCTCAAAAATAAATTCAAGTAGGATGTGGCATTCTATACCTTGGGGGAGCATCCTAGAACCCCCATATTCCTCATTTTTACATTATCATGATCTTATATATAAAGTGTGGATTGTAAGGTATTAGGGGAAAGGTTATGATGTGCTGAAAGTCATTTCTCTATCCATATATGTATATCATTAATGCATATGAAGTTATAAGAATTGTGTTGTATGGTTGTCACTAAAATATGCTGTAAGTTGGGGAATCGGCCAGATATTAGCTCCCCAGAGGCAACAGCAAGGAAAGTAACCAACACATGGGTGGGGTGTCAAACAACCCATCAACAACCATTGCCCAGCAAGGGAGCTACAGTGCAATGACTCATCTGCATGAGGCCATACTAGGGGAATTGTTCAACCTTTCCTGGAGACTCAGCAATGCCCACCCCGGCATGCCTGGACTTGTGTTTTCCAAGCACATGGACTGAGGGTACAAAACTGAACATATGGGGGGCAGACTTGGCCTTTCTCCTTCATCCATCTATTCTGCAAGAAACAAGGACACTCTGAAGACTCCAACTGAGGGGACTGGCTCAGATTTCAAGGGTGAAATCTGTGTACTATGAACTGCAATATCCAGTCGGGTGAGAAACACGGCTTAATCTAGTTGTTGTCCAGTCTAATAGGGTTGAGAGTATAGACTGTGTGCTTATATTTTATTTATTTTGGTAACTAACTCTGACTTTTTGCCTAACACTTATAGTCACTTAAAATCTATCTTTTGTAGTCAATAAATTTGATTAACTGTTTATCTTTACCAGTGAGTTTGTATGAAGTGTGTAGCAAAACTGCTCAGGGAACAAAGGCTGGTGTATATCTACTTTCCATTGATGAAGTGGTGAGCCAATTAATAAATCTGCATTGCTTGTCTTGAGCAGTGCAAGATGGTATATTCCTGAGGTACAGTGCTGGGAGCTTGGCTCTGATGACTTTCTCTGTGTGATCCATGAGTGACTCTGGGAGCATTCATGCAATCTAATTGGGTGTGGGGTCTCCACATGTGGTTGTGCTGAGCGATAACAGCACCTGGAGGCGTTTGCTGCTGGTCACGAGCAAGGCATTGCGAGAGACAGCCCAGGCTGGAGAGAGTTCAGGGGGGTACAGTGGTCCCACAGTCCCAAGCTTCACCCCAGAGAACCTGTTACATAGGGAAATAATTATTTTTTCAATAAATATGCTTCCACTGAAGAAAAGAGGGCAGGAGAAATTATCAGCAAATCAGATATTTATCCAAAAAACCTACTCTGTTTTCACTTAATCAGAGGCAACATAATTTGTTTGGTAGATGGCTAAACATAACCCTTACTCCTTGTGTGCAATCTTCTTCATTGCTCCTCTCCATAGATTGTGAATATTTTGGATTACTGTTTTGCCACTGACAATGTAAAAAGGCTGATTTAAAAAAAGAAACAACAAAACACAACAACAATAAAATTCATAGGCAGAAAGTTTGAGGATTAAGCTGAAATCTACAAGCTCTCTTTTTGTATTTCAGCTGGAAATGGACAACTCTTGTCCAACCCATAGTATCTGTTCTGTCCCCAATGAGTTTATAACATCATTCCCACCGGAAACAATAAATCCAGAGGTTAAATTCTAAAAAATGAATCTCAGGCTTAATTCTGTTTCCCGTATAAATAATAGTATCTTAAACTGTCATACAGAACTAATAGAATAGCACTGCTTGGTTAGGAGGAAAAGCCTGATAAAATATAAAATAAGAGACAATGGATTTTAACATTTCAGTTTATGAAACAAACTTAGTAAAACAGTCTATTTTCTTATTTTGGAATAGAGGCTTTTTATACACTGCATTTTCAGTTTGTAACTTTTAAAAATAATTTTTAAAAAGTTGGGGGAAAGTATCCCCAGGAAAGAAATCTTGAAGCAAAAGCTTCTTTGTTGACTCCAGCTAGGATTACAATAAAGATTGGTTGGAAGAGCTAGAAGCACTGTATGTAATTTTGTGTAGAGATGGTCAAAAAGTGTTGAAGGAAATTTCAAATTCTTGCAGTTTTTTTCAACAATACTAATGAAATGATCATATCTCGATAATAAATATTAGTGTGGCAAGTATAACGAGGTGGCGTTATTATACATAGTCTTCTAAGTTTAGGTTTTAAGTATGCAAGCAAGTTTTGACACTTGGAAAGACATCATGGGCTATTGTTGGTTTGGGGTTATGCCAGGTTTTTGTGTAGAGACAGCTTCAGGAAAGAGGAAGCTGTTCAAGGACTTGAAGAGCTTTCTCTCTGATTAGAGTCAATACTTGAGGCAGTGTCAGGGCTGGGTCCTGGGTAACCTATGTGCACCGGCTAGTTACCAAGTTGCCGTCAGGAGGCTATTAGTGGGATTGGGATACCAGGAAGTCAGGGTGAGGCACCAAGTTTCAGGTGAGAGGCAAGTAGCAGAGTCAGAATCAAGCCAAATCAGGATATCAGGAAGCCAGGGTTAGGCACCAGGTTACAGACAGCAGGCAAGTAGTGGAGTCAGAGATGTACAGGTATCAGAAGTCTGAGTCTAAGGTTCACAGCAAAGCAAGGTCTCGAATGGAAGCAGACAGATAGTCTACATCATTGTTCAGACAGCTCCCCCATGATGACTTCCTTTTGTATGCTGGCATGAACCGATCAGTGGGGTGCAGGGGGCCACCACTTAGGCCCTGCTGCGTGGTACTTCCTACGGTGTCCAGCTTCACAGGTTCTTCAATAGAAACCCAGGCTGAATTCCTAAAGTCAGTACTACAAAACCATGTAGATCCAGGGTCTAGTCCTCCAGGTTCTTACAGGCATTGTCACTTCCCGGCAATCAGAATTAGTGTTGGGCTGAGATCCCTGGAAAAAGGGATTGTCCTGAATATTGTCTGACCATCTCATTTTAACGGTGGTATATGTGTGTAAATAAAGTGAATTACACTCACAATATAGGCAGATTCCACATCACTGATTTTTCCTCCACTGGGAAGCCAACCTGCAAAGCTCCAGAAGACATCTGCTATCTTTCAGCAAAGGGATAATTTTTGGAGTCAGAAGAAGGGACAATACTATGCATTTCTAAGAAAGTTATATTTTCCTGAGACTCAGTAGAGAAGTTTAGAGACAGAAGTGAAGTTAGCAGAATTTGAAATATAATAACAGATTAGGCAATATAAGGAGAAAAGGTAAGCCAACATTTTACTGTTTCAATGACAATTTTGCAGTGAGAGTAGCATAAGATCCTGAGATACTGCACTGTAATTAAAAAAATGTATCAGCAGCACAGAGTGCTGCAATATAGTGCTGAGGTTCCAGTTGTGTCTAGCAACGAATGGGGCCAGACAACTACAGTAGATGTACCCATGTAGCAGAATCCCCCCTCTGAAGGCTGAACTTATTGTACCATATACTCAAGTGGAGTAAATCAATGTAAATGGCTCTACCTTGGTTTATATCAGCTGAAGATCTGGCCCATCATATGCATCTTGTGCCTTAGCACAAGCGTGACTTTAATCCTTGTTTGTTGTCTGTAGACAGCAACTGTCTCTTTTGGGGCAAGACAATAGGAGCTGACTAAGCTTGTCTCATTTGAACATCACTCATTATATTTCTTTCCCCGCCAATGCTGTTTATTTTTCACTTTCATTAATTACTAAACGGGAGGATTCATGACTACTAGTAAGTTTTAGCTTTCAGCCAGATGCCAGTTTGTGACTTGAAAGGAATCTCTCTGAAGCAACTTGAAAAAATACATAATGAAGAGCATTTCTCCTCATATATAAACTATGAATTATTTATCTCTTCATACACATAGGACTTTGAGTTTCTTGAATTATTGCTGAAAAGTTACATAATTTCTCCATCATCCTGGATTTGTTTACAGGCAGGTAAACTAGGAATATACAGTTGTGTGTCTCTACACAGTCAGATACAGTAGTTAGAAGTCATACAGTTCAGATCTAAATTGGTGAGGTGGAGAGAATAACATTAGATTATACCTTCTTTCCTTTTCCTTGTTTAAATTTAGTGTCTAAGGGAAGTCATACAATTTAAGGTCAGAAGGGACCACCAGATCATCTGTTTGTGACTCCTGTATACCACGAGTCACAAAACTCCACTCAGCCAGTCCTATCCCTAGACCAAATTATTACAGTCCTCTGGAGACTAAATCATAGAATCATAGAATCATAGAATATCAGGGTTGGAAGGGACCCCAGAAGGTCATCTAGTCCAACCCCCTGCTCAAAGCAGGACCAAGTCCCAGTTAAATCATCCCAGCCAGGGCTTTGTCAAGCCTGACCTTAAAAACCTCTAAGGAAGGAGATTCTACCACCTCCCTAGGTAATGCATTCCAGTGTTTCACCACCCTCTTAGTGAAAAAGTTTTTCCTAATATCCAATCTAAACCTCCCCCATTGCAACTTGAGACCATTACTCCTCGTTCTGTCATCTGCTACCATTGAGAACAGTCTAGAGCCATCCTCTTTGGAACCCCCTTTCAGGTAGTTGAAAGCAGCTATCAAATCCCCCCTCATTCTTCTCTTCTGCAGACTAAACAATCCCAGCTCCCTCAGCCTCTCCTCATAAGTCATGTGCTCTAGACCCCTAATCATTTTTGTTGCCCTTCGCTGGACTCTTTCCAATTTATCCACATCCTTCTTGTAGTGTGGGGCCCAAAACTGGACACAGTACTCCAGATGAGGCCTCACCAGTGTCGAATAGAGGGGAACGATCACGTCCCTCGATCTGCTCGCTATGCCCCTACTTATACATCCCAAAATGCCATTGGCCTTCTTGGCAACAAGGGCACACTGCTGACTCATATCCAGCTTCTCGTCCACTGTCACCCCTAGGTCCTTTTCCGCAGAACTGCTGCCTAGCCATTCGGTCCCTAGTCTGTAGCGGTGCATTGGATTCTTCCATCCTAAGTGCAGGACCCTGCACTTATCCTTATTGAACCTCATCAGATTTCTTTTGGCCCAATCCTCCAATTTGTCTAGGTCCTTCTGTATCCTATCCCTCCCCTCCAGCGTATCTACCACTCCTCCCAGTTTAGTATCATCCGCAAATTTGCTCAGAGTGCAATCCACACCATCCTCCAGATCATTTATGAAGATATTGAACAAAACGGGCCCCAGGACCGACCCCTGGGGCACTCCACTTGACACCGGCTGCCAACTAGACATGGAGCCATTGATCACTACCCGTTGAGCCCGACAATCTAGCCAGCTTTCTACCCACCTTATAGTGCATTCATCCAGCCCATACGTCCTTAACTTGCTGACAAGAATACTGTGGGAGACCGTGTCAAAAGCTTTGCTAAAGTCAAGAAACAATACATCCACTGCTTTCCCTTCATCCACAGAACCAGTAATCTCATCATAAAAGGCGATTAGATTAGTCAGGCATGACCTTCCCTTGGTGAATCCATGCTGACTGTTCCTGATCACTTTCCTCTCCTCTAAGTGCTTCAGGATTGATTCTTTGAGGACCTGCTCCATGATTTTTCCAGGGACTGGAAAATGATTGTGTGCCCCAGAGAAAGAATAGGAAGGAATGAGGTGCACCAATTCCCGAGGCCCTTGCAATTGCATGAATTAAGGTAGCTTACAACTAGATAGTCTTTGCAACTGATCCACTACCTATTCTGCAGAGAAAAGCAAAAAACTCCAATCCCTGCCAATCTGACCTGGGGAATAATCCCTTCTGAATTCCAGATATGGAGATCAATTAGATCCTGAGCATGTGAGCAAGAAGAGGGAATGCGTGGTGCCACCTTATAGCACCACCCCATCCTGTCCAGTGTCCCATCTCCAGCTTTGGCCCTCTCTGATGCTTCAGACAAAGGAGACACCCTCTACCCCATGCAAAGAAGAAGAAAAAACAGAACAAATTTGGGGAAAAAATTCCCTTCCTGATCCCTACCACTTCCAAATTTTCTATTGAATAATCTTCTATAGTTTAATCATCCAGTTCTGATACCTAAACTGTTAGATTTCCCAATTATTCTATAGAAAGTTTCTGATGTAAAAGAATATTTGGACATTCAAGTCCCCTCAGGGGTATCCTCCATTCTGATCATACTTGTCTTGAGAAATCTTTCGTTGATAAAGCACTTTGTCACTAGACAAATGTGAATCCAGGAACTCACAGAGACTTTGCCAGCTGAGTACACTGGAGTCTAGAGGTATTTCTATACTGCAGTTCAACACCCACTCCTGGCTTGTGTCAGCTTACTCAGACTCACAGGGCTCGGGCTGCTGAGCAGTAAAGCTGCAATGTAGATATTTGGGCTGAGGCTGGAACCCAGGCTCTGGGACCCTCCTCCTTCAGGATCCCAGAGCTCAGGCTTCCAACCCGAGCCCAAACTTCTCTGCTGCAGTTTTATAGCACTGCAGCCCAAGCCCCAGGAGTCCAAGTCAGCAGACATGGGCCAGCTGAGGGTGTTTAATTGCAGTGTAGACATACCCTAGAGGTCTCATTTCCAATATTAGAGCATTAGCTCTTAATTCATCTCTCATTCAGATTTAAGTCTGGTTTCCAGACTTTTACTTCAGAAAGTCATTCATCTGTATTGAGTTCTTTATTTCCTAAGATAAAATCTGGTCCTGAATATTCAATGTTTTTCAGGGCAGCAAATGTGAACAATCCTGTTATTCCTAAATTGAAAGAGTTTGCTGATTATTAATATCCTGTGGAATCTTCTAAGAGAAGTTAACTATATTTCATGCCACAGTAGATTATCTTTAAAACTGACATCTTTGTATCCAGCCTGGGCAGTCAAAGTAAGAGATTTACAACTGTTTGGTATTTCAGAACCCTCCATGAACATAACCTAGTCATTATGAGTTTCAGTTATATTCCAGATGTAAGGCTCAAATAAATATCTGATACTTCTCCAACAGATTGGAGATTAACTGGAGAGAATTCTATATGTTCTCTTTGTTTAGTTTATAAAGATCAAACAATTTCAGAAGAGATTATGGTACATTATTGAACTCTTCATAAGAGCTATATCTTGTCACATCTGTACATTCAGTCCTTGGCTATTGCCCTGTTTCACTTTTCTTATTCTTGCATATCAAATGTTAGTCAAGATTTGCATATCAAATGTTAGTCAAGATTTGCATATCAAATGTTAGTCAAGTAAAAAAAAAAGCAAAAAAAAAAAAAAGCCAGGTTAGTTTTAGTGTCATACAAAAACTCATTTCACCTACAGCTGGATCCAAAGCCTGTTGAAGTCAATGGGACTCTTTCTGTCGGTTTCACTGAGTTTTGGGTCAGGACCTTGGCACATAAAATCAGAAGAAGGATTTTAATGTTTAAGAATTTGTTGGATTACTTGTCTCCCATCAGGAAAATTCTCACATTAAAAGAGCTATGCTATTATTCTTGACCATGAATCATGTTAAGAATACCTGTGCATAGTAATGGAAAAAAAGTAGAACGTGCTTCTTATAAACTTTTCCAACTAGACAATTTTGCATTTTGTCAGTGACGATTTTGTCAAAAGCTCTGGTAGATTTTCTGCTTTCCATAGATCCTATGGAAATCTATGGTCAAGATTCAGCTGGACTACAGAGTGTTTCCAGGCTGGTCCCCAAAGTAAAAGGATCAGATAAATTCTATATATATAAGAAAAGGTATATTTTGCCTTTACACTACAGCTGACCAAACATTTACTGCTGGAATTAATTTTTCTAATGGAAAATGCAGTTTCTGAAAAATTGAAATTTTCTATGGGAAAATTTTTGAATCTGAATACTTCATATTGTTGACTGACCTGAAACAGTTTGTTTCAAATCAGTTCAACATAATATTAAACTGCATTTCTCTAGCAGCACATTGCTTTATGGGAATTTTAGTTTGGGCTCCTATTCTCTCCTATGGGTCCAGTTCCCTGTAGGACTCCATCTCCTATAATGCAATGTGGGTTTTCCTTTGACTGAGCTGCATGGGGCTTCATGGGGGGGGGGAGGGGTCACATGCTTTGAAATGCATCATGGGAGATGTAGTCTGGTCAGGGAGCCTAGCCCATAGAGTAGAATGGAGGCAGCAGGCTGCCAAGCTACCAATCTCATGAGGCAAAACTCTGCTATGAAAAAAATGCAGTTCATTATTAACTGACTTGAAACACGTGGTTTTGAGTCAGTTCAATAATCCAAAATGAAACATTTCAACTTTTCCACAATTTTGACATTTTGACTGTCGTGGAAAAAATAACCATGCATTGTGCTTGGATTAGAACAAACCTGACATCCCTTTATTCAAGCATGTGCATACAGGGAGAGTCAGAAGGAGCTGCTCTGGCATAAACAGAAAATACAGGAGCTTAGATTGCTGAAAACCACAATTTGTCAAACCCACTTCCTTCAACAGCATTTTCCTTATTTGGCATATAGTGCAAGCTTCAACAGTAGCTTTGCCTTACTTGGAGTTTAGCAAAACAAGCTTTTCCTGTTATTGACAGGTGTTTTCTTTGCGGTTAATGGTTTTTTGAACTTCTAGTGGTTATGGTTACATTTCTTAAGCTGTGCTGTTTGCAATCACCCCTCAATGGACTTTTCCACACTCTCTTTTTATGCTTCATTTACACAGTTAGCTTGACCAAAATTTTAGGCCTACTTGGGAAGTTTAGGCCTACTTGGGTCCACTGAATTTTTCCTTCACGTGACAAAAAATTCAGAATGTCAACTTCTTTCCCTATTTGGCACAAAAACAAATGTTGAAATGTCAGAATTTCCTGGGGTACCTAATTTCCAAATTTCACTCAGCTCTACTTGGCAAATTGGGAAGAGAAAGAGTACAGATATTTCCCATTCAGATGGCAAGACAGAGTACTGTTACAACTCAAATTATCTATTTCTTCCAAGTTGCTGAAATGTCATGAATGACATTTCAATGGTCTCCTTTGAAAATTAAACAAAAAGTAACTGAGACACAACAAGTTGACTTTCATGAAGTGTACTTACTCTACCATTCACAGAGGTGCATTACTCACAGCTGATGTGCACAGCTCCCAGCACAACTAAATAAATGACTTTAAAATAAATCGTCATCAGAGAAACTCCCAAGCTACAGTATGATGGATGTTGTTTATCCGCCAAAGCCAAGGAGATATGAAATCACCTTCGTAAGAAAACAATTTGTAACAGGTGTAAGTTGAGAATGCCTTCACAGTGTATTTCTATAACAGTCTTAATCATTTTCACTAAGGTCTGATTTAATTGTAGCTGGAATTCCATAAATTATGGAAAACTATCCAGTGCAGACAGGACTGACTTTCTAGATATGAATTACACCATTCCAATTGCAGGAAATCTTTTCCTAGCTAGTTGTTAGCTACTAATTAGTTGTTACTTGACCATTCTCTAGTAGTCCACACAACGTACACTACTTCATCCCACACTGGAATTGGTAAACTGGATGGAAATGTGGGCATCTCCACTGCAGTAAGTGGACATTTCCACTCATGCCAATGAAAGCAATGCCCACTTTCATTGATGTAACATATGTAATTGCTTTAGTGCTGACCATGGGCAAGATTACACATTTCCTCATATCTTTGTTCATTTCAGGGAACCATACGTTTTCACTCAATGTACGGCTCAAGTGTTCGGTAGTCTGTACTACATATATTGTCTAGTAATGATACATTCTCTCTTTTCATTAAATGGAACCTTCCACATGGTGGCAAATCACCTTGACACAAAGTTATTCCAGGATGCAATATTATTTTAGTAGGTCCTGTGGAATTCTTATCAGAGTACTCACCACTTGCCAGCTTCATATTCAGTTATAGCAGAGATTATCCAGTCTGATTTAGCTTCTTTAATCCTTTTCAGACAATTACACAGGTGTTTAAATTTATGCATATGAGCAGTTACATTGACTTCACATGCGTAAGTGTTTTCAGGATTGGAGTGTTATTTTTCTGAACTGAGCATTTGAAACAACATAGTTCATCGCTTTCTCTCTTATAAGAAGTTTCATTTTTTCATTGTGGTAAAATGACAGATAATCAGTTGGAGAGTCTTTGCCATCTCAAACCCCATTTTTCTATTTTTGCTGGCAAGTTAATATTTGGGATTCCAGGTATTAGTTAAATCATTTTTTGGTGGTCTGTAACTACTCGAATTAGCTCCACAAAGGTCAAGATTAATGTATTTGCATCCCCAATCAACTGTTCAAGCTTCCTTCCCTCCTTGCAAATTTTTCTGCTCTATCTTGGTTGTGATGAGAATATGAAATTATTTTGTGGTTATTGCTGCCTGCTTTCTGGTTTCAAATTCCTCCTAGCTTCACAGGGCTGTTGTTTCAGAACAGGAAATAGTTGCAAATTGACTTAATTGAAAGATTATTTTTGAGATGCTATTTTACATTCTTTAATTTGTTGAAAGATTGTAACATCTTTAATCGAATTTCTTAAAGGTACACATAGACTGGAATAGTTCTTAATAAATCTAGCACAATAATTTGTAATGCCCTGAATTAATTTGGCACTCACTTAAGTACCTTGCCAAATCATGGCCCTCATATATAACAAGGCATTCCTTTTATTCAGGGAGTCCTGGATAATGTCTCTCATTCACAGAGTGCTCAGATGGCCTTTTTTTTTTCCTGAAAAGAGACTATGCAGTTTGTCCCCACGTTGTCTCTTATCATAGGGGAGATCTGCTCTGTTTCTCCCACGTCCAAGTATATTGGGTGACCTTTCCTTTCACCAAGGAAACCATTTATCTCATAGGCTGAATGTAGGTCTCAAGCCCCTGAGAGCCAGCTCCTTTTAAGCATAAAAAACAGATTTCCTTCCCTGTTTCCTCCTGACTACTTACTGCAGCTGCAGGATCATCCCCCCAGGCTTCTGATAGGGGATGCAGGTGGCTGATTTTATTCCCCATCTTCAGGACAGGCCATTAATCTCTTCCTGCCCTGGCCCAATGAGAGGTTTCAACAACATATAACAAAATTTCATTTTCCTCTTTTGTGTCTTCATTATGCCCTTGTCATGTTCACTGATTATATCTTTGCCGTGTGATTTAAGTACAATCTCTGCTCCTGATGCTTTTCTCCAATGCCTTTGTTTTCCAGTGTGTTATATACTTAGAAGTTATTGGGCTAAGGAAAGGAAGCCTCAGCCCTAGCTTAAGGCCCCTACCTTGCTTCAGGGCAGCTACCATCAGTACCTAGCATGGAGTGGGAAAGTAGTAGATATAATCTGCTGCATCTCCTACACTGTGTTTTGGACCAATAGATACCCATTTCCCTATCACCTACACAATCCTCATATCTCTCTATCATCATAGTTCTTGACACTTGAGAAACTACAGTGGATAATAATGAGAACCCTTTTTTCAACCACTCAGGCAGCCTGGTCATTTAAGGGAGTATATTTTTTGTGGCTATAAATGCATGTCTCTGTGTGTAATATATGGGCCTTCTTTTTTTCCAGATAGCTTTCAAGTTAACTTCAGGGCTTTTATCTTTCATCATCTGAAAGCACTGAGCTTCCTTAGTATAGTCTACCCTGAAATACAAGTCTTGAGTGATAGCTTTTGCAGGAATTCACTCATTTTAAAAATATGTATATATTTACTTGATGTTGTGAAGGTTTATTTACATCGTTCACTAGCAGGGAAACTGAATATATATATTCAGGTAAGGGTCTGTGTGACTATAAAGTAATCGCTATTCTAAGTACATGTTTTTATTCCAAGCAGATTTTGATAAATGTACTGTCTTGAGCTCATAGTATCATTTTCTTTCATCTTCTGTTAGTTCGGTGTACTTGTTCATTTGAAAGGGGGCAGGGTGCTTTATCTTGATTTTAAAAGAATTGGAGATTGAGAACTGAACAGAGCTTAGACTGTAGTTGGGGAATAGCTGTCGTAGAAAAGCAGAAACGTTGTATTGGATCCCACGGGGTTGGCTATTTGTTTTCTGCATTTGTGATAGGGGAAATCATTAGGTAGGTGCCTGGATATAAGTACATGAGAGAGCGTATTCCAAGTCAGACATTCACATCTTGCAGATATGTATTTCACATGTAAGGAACAACGGACGATTTGCAAGACAAGAGAAAGAGCCAGGCACAAAGTGTGTGGGCTGCACAACATCTTTTACCTCCAAGACAAGTCACGCAGTATTTTATAATCTGTGCTAATTAGAGTTATTGTGAGATAGTGAAGAAGTCATTTTTTCAGGCATCAGTGAGCAATTAGGATGTCGCTATGTTAGGCAGCAACTGACATATCATGCAAAGAGGTTCTTAATGATAAAATGCTGTACTAGGGAATTAATAATAAATTACATTAAATATTTATAGAAACTGAGACTCTGGAGGCATATATTAAAGAAGGGTCTTGGGAGAAAAAGTTTAGGCACACCCACATTAGAATAAAAAGTCTTTAATGAAAACACAACACTTGCTTTGTAACTTGAAAGCCACTAAGAGCGTTCCGCCAAAGTTGTAACATAAGAACTAGAGTGGATCAAAACATTTCTGATGAAATGTAGTTAATAGATAAGATACCCAGAAGATGACACTCAAGAATATGGCCCTGGTTTTGTAAGACCAATGTAACTTACTGAGCACTGCAAATGGCTTCTTCTGTGCAGTGCCTTATGTGGAGCTCTGGTTAGCATCCTCTGATAAGCAGGAAGCTGTGATTATATTTACCTGGAGCAAGATTTTTAAAGGTATTTTAAGTGCCTCAAGATGCAGAGAGGCACCTAGTGGGATATTCAAAAGCACCTAGGCATCTAACCCCCACTGATTTCAATGGGGGAGGCAGTTAGGTGCTTTTGAACATGCTACTTTGCGCTTGTCTACATCTTTAGGTACCTAAATATCTTTTAAAATCTGGTCCTTAGAGTTGTGTGATTAATCCAGTAGTTCTCTACTTTGTTCTGAAAGTTCTAGAAAGGGAGTGATATCTACTAGAAAGCAGAGAAGAGGAATACAATGAATTCTACTGAGGAAAAGTATCCTGCTTTCTTTGTATTGTTGTTCTCCTTAAGAAATGCATTTAGTTTAGGAAGGAATAGGGCTTCATATAGTATGACTGACATAAGAGGCTACCAACAGCAATTATTGTGACAAACAAAAGATAGAAGAAAATAAAAATACCAACCAAGCAAATGTTTTAGTTTTCCCATTTCTGCCACTATGTGGTGCTGTCTCAGGCAGTTAATTAGCAGCCTTTTCTAAGTCCACTGATATGACTCCATGATACTACCCTTGAGCAAGTAATGTTGGCTTTTCCTGAGTGCCTGGATCCAAGGTAAATCCAGAACACTAGGGAATTATCCTTAGAGTGAGAGAATGGAAGAAACCATCTCTACCGTGTGACCTTGTAGATGGTCTAGCCACTCTTGAGGCTTCCTACTCACTCCCTTGGGTTCTTTTGTGCTGTGATCGCAACTTGCTCCATCACAAAGTCTTCAATTAATAATTCCACTTTTTTCACATTTTGCATAGGAATTGTAGATGAAAGGTATAAAAGATTTTCTTCTGGCTTCAGCTGCTAACCTTAGCTCTGCTAGCATTAAAAGAACATAATGCTTAAAGATACAGTTTGTAGTCCAGACATCTCCAGGCTTTCATATTCTAAATTAATTGTTTCAATGGCCTTTGTGCCTGGTTTACTTTAAAGGGGTTTTATGAATGTCTGTAGAAGCAAGGGTATCCAAAGTGTCATTTACAAAACTTCTCTTAGCATTTTTCCCCATATATTTTTGAAAAATAGCCGAGAGGACATCACTGGAATCACAGTTCTCTTCTTAACAAGTATAGCAGTGGCAGTGTAAGCCTGCTCATACTAGTTTACCACCCTAACCTGGCACAACCAAATTTAGAGGTGAAAGGATCATTCATTCTTTATACCCATTCGTTCTTTGTCCTCTCTGATGAGATTTACAACATGCATACCCCTATCGTAGGTGGCACTGTTAAACATAGTCTTCCAAATTCTTTTTCATAGCAAGTGAATAAATGTTTAGTTTTAAGAAGACATGCTGTGTTGTGGTTTGTTTGGATTATGCAAGGTTCTGTTCCTTGAAGAGGAGCTGTGTGAGCAGCAGGAAAGTTGACTTTCTGGCTTGATCTCTAATTAGAGTGGATTCTTGAGATAGAGTTGTCATCTGGGAACTGAGAATCGGTGCAATTCCTGAAAGAAGGGATTGCTGTATCATGCTTGACCACTTCTGTACCAGGATTCAGGTATATGTGTAAATAAAACATTTAGAATATACCCAGATTCTGCTTCTTTGATATTTCAGCCACTGGGAAGCCGTCTTGCATGGCGCCAAACATTTACTATTGCTCAGCAGAGGGATGACACTAGTGTCAGAATAGATGCTGGGATCAGAAGAAAGGATAATAATAATAATGCTACTTATCCATGGGGACTGAGAACACCAACTCACATCACAGCTGGGATTTTCAAAGAAACCTAAGGAAATAAGGTGCCCAGCTCCTACTAGATTTTGTCCCAACAATTGGTCACACCAGGTCAGGATGCTACAATAGTATGAAGAGAAGTACATAGAAGTACATAGAATATCAGGGTTGGAAGGGACCTCAGGAGATCATCTAGTCCAACCCCCTGCTCAAAGGAGGGCCAATCCCCAATTTTTGCCCCAGATCCCTAAATGGCCCCTTCAAGGATTGAACTCACAACCCTGGGTTTAGCAGGCCAATGCTCAAACCACTGAGCTATCCCTCCCCCCTGGCTTGTACTGCCATTGCCAGTGCACATGCATCCTTGAAATTAGACTTCTTTTAGTGAGAATGTAGGTCAGGACATCAGGACAGTTAAATTTAGTGTTCTGTGATTTCATAGTAGAGACTAAGATTTATGGTTGAAAGTGTCTCTGAAGTACCTCAGAAATATTCCTCAAAATGTATATCCCTAAGAATTCGCACCTTTCACAGGGAATGCAGATATAATAACAATAAAAAGAAAAATAAGCAGACATAATGAAGGGTTTAGTGGAAAGTTTATGATTATTCATAGATATTGAAGCTTAGGCTTCAACTTTATCAGTTTAAGTATGTAAAAAGGTCTCTTCTGCCCTGTCTATACTAGAGTTTTGGAACATGCCAGTTAGAATGTATTAGCTCACTCTTTCTAAAATACCTTTCGGAGTAGCAGCCGTGTTAGTCTGTATCCGCAAAAAGAACAGGAGTACTTGTGGCACCTTAGAGACGAACCCATTTATTTGAGCATAAGCTTTCGTGGGCTACAGCGCACTTCACCGGATGCATGCAGTGGAAAATACAGAGGGACGATTTTATATATACAGAGAACATGAAACAATGGGTGTTACCATACACACTATAACGAGAGTGATCAGGTAAGGTGAGCTATTACCAGCAGGAGAGAAAAAAAACCTTTTGTAGTGATAATCAAGATGGGCCATTTCCAGCAGTTGACAAGAACTTGTGAGGAACAGTAGGGGGGAAAAATAAACATGGGGAAATAGTTTTACTTTGTGTAATGACACATACACTCCCAGTCTTTATTCAAGCCTAATTTTATGGTGTTTGCAAATTAATGCCAATTCATCAGTCTCTCGTTGGAGTCTGTTTTTGAAGTTTTTTTGTTGTAATATTGCGACTTTTAGGTCTGTAATCGTGACCAGAGAGTGACCAGAGAGACTGAAGTGTTCTCCGACTGATTATAATGTTATAATTATTGTTAGAATGTTATAATTCTTGACGTCTGATTTGCGTCCATTTGTCAACTGCTGGAAATGGCCCACCTTGATTATCACTACGAACGGTTTTTTTTTCTCTCCTGCTGGTAATAGCTCACCTTACCTGATCACTCTCGTTATAGTGTGTATGGTAACACCCATTGTTTCATGTTCTCTGTGTATATAAAATCTCCCCACTGTATTTTCCACTACATGCATCCGATGAAGTGGGCTGTAGCCCACAAAAGCTTATGTTCAAATAAATGTGTTAGTCTCTAAGGTGCCACAAGTACTCCTGTTATTTTAAAATACCTTTAAATCAAAGTCAAGACAAATTCCTAGACTGTGAGCTCATTGGATTAAAGATTGTCTTAATCATGTGTTTGCACAATGCCTATCACAACTAGGCCCTGATCCTTACTGAAACGTGTATGTACTGCTGTAAAAGAAGTAATAAATAATAATAACTGAATTTAGTATATAAAGTGTCTCTCTCTAGGAGGCATCCAGGCATTCACCCTGTTTATAAACAAAAACGCTCAAAGATCCTACAATAGGAAGAATCCTACAATAGGAAGAATCTTTGTGGTTTGATCTTAAGGGACATTTCCGTGTGTGGCCTAGACAAGCCCTGCTGATCAAAGAGTAATAATGTGAGGCAAACTTCATCTCTGCTTCCTGGCATGAGGAAAGAAGGCAATTAAGGCAGAATTAAATAGGGATTTATTGTCTGGTATAAAGCAATGTACTGTACTGTAGACGCCTCCAGAAGATACTGAATTAAAGTAACAAGTTGTTAATGAGGCACATTCAGTCACTGCCTCACGGCATGAAAACAGAGAAAACAATCACAGTATTCTCTATACACACAGCCAACAGGATGGAATGTGTACATTAACTTTGGGAACACCTGTGTACATACCTTGTCATGCCAATAAAGAGTAAAGATATTTAAATTTCAAATTAATTTTCCTGGTTTTCACCAGAGAGAAATTATGGCACTGTGGAATAACCAGAACTGACAGGATACTGGGAGCAAGAAAGTGCCCTATGGAATACACTTCACACTCCAGGTGCAGTTCAATATTGATCACCTAACAAAACTAGGGCCTGATCCAAAGCCCACTTAAGTTAATGGAAGCCTTTCCATTGACTGTGGTGGACATTAGGTTGGGCCACTATGCTGTTCAGTACCATATGTTTTCCAGTCCTTTGCCAGGCCCAAATTTAAGATTTATGTTACTCTTAGCTATTGTGTACAACTGAGAGCAAAATGAAAACTAGCATTGTCAGTATGTAGAGATAGAAATTTTATTAGACTTTAAAAGCGGTTAACAAAATACCGGCTGGAAATAGAAAACAGATTTAGAAAACAGAAATAAAAGATAAGACAAGATTTTGGTCTCAGTCAAGAGGACTTTTTCAGAATGTGTAAAAAATAAAAGAACAGAACTAGTCCTTGTTCTCTCTCTCTCTCTCTCTTTCGTTTAATAGCTTGAAAAAAAGCCTCACAGCCAAAATGTTCCTTTACTGTTGTTTTCAATATTCTGTCGCAATTATTATCAGTCCTTTCCCTTCCCATAAAAAAGCCCTTTTTTCTCTCTGCATGTTGGGACCAATCTTATCACAGAGAAAAACAGATCCTTTTTTTTAATATGCAGTTGAAACAGTGAAAAGAAACACTCCAGACTAAACACTGATGGTCCCATTCTCCCTCCACCTCTTCTTTAGAAAACCAAATGTTGATAAAAAAATACTAAAAGTTAAATGAGCTCAAGAGTTTTCTTTACTTAAAAAGAAACCTAGATATCTCAGGTGCTAAGCATAATAGGAGAAACCACAGGCTCTGTTTTAAAGGGGATCACTGGTTTTTCAGCTCCTTGAAAAAAGCTGTGATCTTACCAGGCAGAGGGATTGCAAAGGAAACAAAGTGTATTCAAAAATAAGAAAAGGTCTTTAAAGAAAGAAGTATTCCAAAATTGGAGGAAAAGAGCTAATATAATAAAGAAAAAGCACTTCCAGGCAGTTGAAAGGAACTGGAAAATAAGAAATTACTGGGTGAAAAAGTTTAAAAGGTGAAAATAATGAAATGTAAATAAAGGAAACCTAAATCAGAACCAGGCTGGCTAGAATAAATTGAACAGAATTTACAAGGGAAGGAGGAAATAAAAAAGGCAGATCTACTTCAAAACCAAAGTCCCTTCAAAGGGATCTGAAATGTAAAAGAAAGTTGACCTAAGTGAAATGATGTGCATTAAAACTGGAAAAATAATTAAAAATAAAGTGGTTGGAAATATCAGTCTGAAAAATATCCAAAGACTTTAAAAGAATGCAAAGAGCTGAAAGAAGGATAGAAATTACTATTGGTGATTGAAATATAAATCCTCAAATAAATAAAATAAGTACTTGATTCAAAGTGTAAAGAAAAATATGGTACGAAAAGCCACAAAAGGCTCATATTTGTTCATTTCTGAAACCTTCCCCAGCAGAAGACTTCTGACCCTCATTATAAATATTTAAATCAAAACAGGAAACTATTCTTCTTCACCAACAAAATCCAATGCTGCCATTTGATTGGAACTACCGTACAATCCTTTCCCCCGTGCCCCCTGCAGTTTCCAGACATAGATCATAAAGAAACTCAAATTCAAAAAGCTGGTATCTTGTATTATTATTGATATTTCAGTGGCACCTAAACCCCAATAGACAGCAAGAGCTCATTGCACTCTGCATCTACATAATACGAGTGACACTGTTAGTAATACTGCTAACAATGAGATGCAGCTCATCTTAGGCTGACCCTCGCACCTACACAGAGCCCCGCTGACTTCTTTGGGCCTCCACACAGACAAAGAGGTGAATATAGGATTGAGGCCTGAATAGAAAAGGCAGACAGGGTGAGAGGAAGGCATTATTAGTGCGCTCATTGAACACATGGAAAACTGAGGCACAGAATGATTTTAATAGATTGCTGAAAGTCTCATGGGAGCTAAACTCACAGCAGGACAAGGAATTGCATCTAGATTTCCCATGTCCCACTCCAGTGCATTGCTCACAAGACTAGCCTTCTCCTCTTTGCATTGAAGCTGTCTATTTAGCACAGATTGTAATCAATGAAAAATAAGAAACTGTTTCATTTGAACCTTGTGAATTGAGTTTTGGCTGTGACAGTTAGATGTTCATGTGTTTCTCCCTGCTTTTAAAGTTTCGAATTCACCACTGCCTCAGTTTGATTTATTGGCTTGCTTTAGACTCCACAAGCTATATTAGATAAATCATGTATTAAACAGTCTCACTTCATGCTTAAGTGTGATTTTTTCAGATTACATCGTACAAACCAAGAGAAAATAGTTCCCGAGAATAAGAAAAAAATCTGAAATTAAAAGACCATCCCATCCAGTTTTTATTATTTCCAAAAACAGCTATGAAAAAAGGATAGAGTACCTGAAATTTCTTATCCTCACGTTAGAATATATATTTATAAAATCACATGAGCCAAATATTTTCTTTCATACTACTAATACCATACTCTTTTTAAACATTAGAGTATTTTATTTGTGAAAATATTATTAGTTACCATTCTAAAAAAGCAACTCTAAAGTTACAGACTCTTCTAAAACTCATTCTGATGGCAATAACTGTGAACATATGTTTCCTTTGCAGAAAAACTCAAAAGTATGGAACAAGTAGTTATTTGAGTACATATCCTTAAATAGAAAAGATTAGCTAATCCTGCATGGACCAGATGGTAGCTACTTTCCATACTATGGAAACTTTTTCTAACTCCACATAAACAAAATGTTCTAGCCTATGTAAGCCATCTTTTATTATTATACCCTTAAATATATAGCACCAGATTCTGAGCTTACATAAGTCAATAGATCTAGGCAGATTTACATCCACTGCGGATCTGGCCAACATCCTTAGGCATTAAAGGACAGAATTCTTCTTATCCTCCTATACTCCATGGATACAAAAGACTGTCAGTGCAGTAGAACTGTTATGGTTTCATTACATAGGTAGTGATATGCTATAGAGATCATACATTAGAATTCCAAATCCCTCATTATCCAAAGAGATGGGGTTGGAAGTAGATACAAAAGTAGCTGTGCAGGCTGAGGGATGTGAACAGATCAAGAAAAGAATGAGGGCATGAACCTATAGTGAGAGAATGCAAGGACAAGAATCACTACTGCAACCCAGGGCCTGATGCAGGAATTACTGGGTGAAATTTTAAAGACTGTGTTATGCAGGATGTTACACTATATGATTGTCCTTGTTCCTTCTGGCCTTAAAAAATTCTGTGAACCTAAGTGTGCCTATGCTGGTGTTTTTTTGAGCTAGTCATGACAGGATTCCATTTCTTTCTATTAGATACTTCCCCTTGAATGTGGGAGGAAGACTCTAGTTGGCAGAAAGGCTATCCAGCTCCTTCTGTCACAGAGCCCAAATGGTAAGGAGCCCTTACAGTGAAGGACTTCTGCAAGCTCATGGGAGAAGGCAAAATTGTCCTTGAAAGGTGGCACTTTCCCATGGGCTAGCCCTGCATACTCATCTGATCAGAGATGGAAGGCGGGGAGACATTTTGCACCCTATTCCCACTTTCAGTAAACCTGTCAGACACAATTTGGACTGATATTTAGATTTTAGTAAAGTCTTTGATAGTGGTTTAGGAATTATTCTTATCAACATTATGGCAAATTAGCTTCTATCAAATTATTGTCATGTGGAATGAAGACTGGTTGAGGGACCATAAACAAATATTTATGAAAAATAGAAATGCGTTGAGTTGGAGGGAGATGACTAGTTGGGGACCAGCAGGGATTTGTGTAAGGATCAGCATTAATATCTTAGAGATCTAGAATTGGGTGTAAACAGAAGATTAATGAAATTTGCTGTTGAGGGAGCTGTAAATATCAGTGAGAAGAGAGAAATACAAAGGGACCATTGAAGTTAGAAGATAATACACCTGGGGAATCTGTTCTTAGCGCAATCAATGATCTGGAAGAGAATATAAAATCATTGCTGGTAAAACATGTAGATGATGCAAAAATTGGAAGAGTAGTAAATAATGAGGACAGGTCAATTCTACAAAGTGAACTGGATTGCTTGATAAACTGGGCTTATTTGACCAACATTAATTTTATACTTATATGCAAAATCATACAAGTAGGAACAAAGAAAGTAGGTCACACTTATAGTATGGGGGATTGTATTTTGGGAAGCAGTGATGCAGAAAAGGATATAAGTGATAGTGGAAAACCAAATGAACATGAGTTCCCAGTACAATGCAGTGGTTTAGAGAGTAAATGTGAATCTTGGATGTATAAAAAGGGGAACACCGAATAGAAATAGGAAGGTGTTCTTACTACCATACGAGAAATCAGTGAAACCATTACTAGAACACTATATCCAGTTCTGGTGTCTATGTAGTTTATCCAAGAGAAGGTTGAGAAAGGACTTTATCATGGTCTAAGTATCTATATGGGGAAGAGATTTCTAATAGTAGATGGCTCTTAATCTAGCAGAGTAACATTATAAGAACAAATGGCTGGAAGCTGCAGCTAGACAAATTCAGACTAGAAATAAGATACATATTTTTAAACAGTGACGATAATTAACCATTGAAGGAAACGTGGTGGATTCTCTATGTGTTGAAGTCTTTACATCTTGCACAGACAGAACTTATGGGCTTGATACAGGAATTAGAGTATGACATTCTATGGCCTCTGTATGCAGGTCAGACTAGAACATCACAATGTTCCCTTCTGGCCTTAAAATCTATAATAAGCCAAAGCAGAAATATTAAATGGAAGACAGACACCTTAAAAGCAGTCATGGAGAAAGGATTAGGAGTGATACTAGACAATTAATTAGACATATATTTAGAGTGGCAAGCTGAGTGAGGTAATACGTTTTGTTGGGCCAGCTTCCGTTGGTGAAAGAGACAAGTTTTCAAGCTACACAGAGCTCTTCTTCCGATCTTGGAAAGGACCTGGAGATAGGGTTATCATATGCTCGGATTTTCCTGGACATGACCTTTTTTTGATATCCCCCGATCTCAGTCTGGGTGGATTTTTGAAATATGAACAAATGTCTGTGATTTTTCCTTGCTCATCTTTTTTCCAACATTGATTCTGGTGGAACTGCAATTCCCAGCATGCCCTAATACTGGCATGCGTGTTTACTGGTTTGCCACTGTAGCAGAGCATGGTTGGGCCCCCTTGGCTTCTTCCTCTGCTAAGTCCCCACAGTCACTTTGAGACCCTGGGGTTAGTATCCACTGCAGCAGTTTATTCACAGGCTTATTCCCACCACCGTTTCATCACGTACAGTTGGCCCTTCACCGTCTGCAGGAGGGAGGGAAGAGCTACCTCCCTGCTTCCACTCCCTGCCTTTTCTCTTTTCTTCTGCTCTCCCCCCACCCCCAGCTTACTTCCCCTGAGGCTTTTATACAGCCCCAGGCTAATTAGGTGGCAGCTGTCTCTGCCTCCCCAATTAGGGCCAGGTTGTCTCCAGCCAGCTCTAATCTATCTCCCTGGCATGACAGAGGGCTGAATCAGTAATGCTTTGCCCAGCACACTGTCACAGCCACCCTTACTTCTGCGCTACTGTCGGTGATGGCACTGCCTTCAGAGTTGCGTGGCTGGAGAGTGGTGGCTGCTGGCCAGCCACTCAGCTCTGAAGGCAGCACCTCTGCCAGAAGCAGCACAGAAGTAAGGGTAGCATGGTATTGACTGTTGAGTCACTGAAAGGGAGCCTGCTTGTACAGTACACCTTCAGGCACACATCTTGCAAAGACTTTCATGGCTACTTGATGAGCAATCAACCACTGCTGAGAAAGATATGCTCTACAGAGAAATATGCACGGGCACAATAGGAAGAAGTGCTGTAGGAAAGGATTGACTGTGTATAAAAAGGTATGTTTAAATTTGACTTACATTTATTTTTGAAGACATCATACTTGTTATTTATAAATGTTAGATATTCAAAGTAGAAAGAAATTGTACAGTAGAAACTGTACCCACCTCCTCCAGCTTTCCCTCCTCCTATTTGGGAACTTGAAATATGGTAATCCGACCTGAAGGAGACCTCTGTGTAAGCTTAAAAGCTTGTCTCTTTCACCAACAGAAGTTGGCTCAATAAAAGATATAATGTCACCTACCTTGTCTCTCTGATATCCTGAGACCAACATGGCTACTACAACACTGCAAACATATATATGGTGTGTGATATTTGCAGCAAAAAAGGCAAATGCAAATTTGCTCTGTAAACACAACCATCATTTTATGGAAAGGAAGGATAACCAACCTTCTTCAGTGTATAACTTGGTGGTTGGGGCACCCCCCCTCGCCCTGAAATTTTTCACATGGTACACACAACACACAGCACCCCAGGGCTTCCAGCCCAAAGTTTATTTTCCAACAAAACTTCCACCTGGAGCAAGGAAACAAAACGGAGTTACTCACTGAAAGCCATCACTGGACCTTAGGAAAAAACCCATGGTGTCTGCCCATATAGGGTTTCCACCACCCCTCTTCCAACCAGCTCCCACATGTGGACACTCACTGCAACTTCCCATACTTGTGTCAGGTGTGAAGGCTGTCACTGAGTCAGTCCTGAAGGCAGATCAGAGAGAGACAGACTGCTGGAAACAGGGCAAGGCCTAGCAGGCTCCTGGGTCAGGAACCCTGGGGCAGAAACTGGCCTCATGGCAGCTGTGAGGAGGAGCAATGCTGGCTGCCCTGCTTCCCACTCAGGTTTGCCCTTGTGGCCCTACATCATGACAAGGGGGTCAAAATTGAGTGAGTGGTATTGCAATCTGGTGCACAGGGGTTGCAGTGCCAGTCAGGTCATGATGAAGGAGCTGTGGGGCTAAATCTGAGCCGTGCTGGTATTGCTACCAGGTGCTGTGACCTGCGTGCACCAGGTGGCAATACCACTCACTCAATTTTGGCCTCACCGCCCCCCTCTCAGCATGATGGAGGGCCAAACCTGAGTGGGCAGTGGGTTGGTCAGTGCTGCTCCTTCTCACCACTCTGTGGGGCCAGCTTCCGTCACTGCCAATGGTATACACTGTCCATATGGCTGTGGGCACCACTGTTTGAATTCTGCGTTTTAGTCTGAGCACTTGATTTCTAGATGAAAACATGGAAGGAGTCAGAGAAAAGCAGGAAAAACTGATTGGTGGATTGAAGGGGGGATTGTTTTGTATTGAAAGATTAGGACAGTGAGGGACGTGCTAAAAATTGACTATCTGAAGGGTACAAATACCAAGGAAGGTGAGCAATTATTTTGTCGAGTGCCTGACCCTCTACATACCAACCCAAACATTCTCACCCCTCAATAACTTCTAGAACCCCTCCCAAACCTACTTTAAAAATAGCATGAGTCCAAGAAAGTCCAGTGGCCTTTCTGGTAGATTCCCCACTGCTCCCAGTAACAAATCTTGCAGGGTTTATAGGCTCCAGTGAATAGTCCAGGGGACATTCACAGCCTGGAAAGTAAAGCTGTGTGATTGTACATTGGAATAAATGCACACCACTCTGAGAAACTACTACAGTACTTTCCACTATCCTGTGGGGCAGTAAGAAGCAAACTGCTTTTTTCTATGCTGTTCTTAGAAGCAGCGCTAGGAACCAGCAAAAATAAAGCTGTAGCCACTGAGCCAGCAACAGTGTACCATTATTGAATTAATAAATCTTAGCTTCAAAAAATAGGACTGATTGATGATTAACTGTTGTTCCATACAGTGCCATGTGATTCTTATTGTGTTTCAGATGGAAATATAGACTTTCTTGGCAGCGACTTTGGTCTGTTTCTCTTAAAGCTTGATTTTATATTGTAGGAATACTATGGGATGGTGCAGAGCTGCCCCAGGAAGGCAGAACTTTTGATGGAGCTCCTGGGCACACAGGGGTGTTGCCACAAAGCTGACCACCAGCGTGAAGATAGGCCATGCCCAAGCTACTTCCTTCCTTCACCCTTAGGACATGGGAGCCCTTAGATTGGGAGAGAGGGGTCAGTCTCTGCAGATTCCTTGTGCCCTCCCCAACCACAGGCTGTGTCCCCATGTGAAAACCAGGCATAATCTGGCCCTTAATAGATAATGGAATGGGCTTCTGAGGGAGATTGTGGAAATCCCATCATCAAAGGCTTGTAAGAACGGGATGGACAAACACCTGTCAGGGATGGTCTAGGTTTACTTGGTCCTGCCTCAGTGCAGAGGGCTGGACCTGATGTCCCTTCCAAACCTACATTTCTATGATTCTATAAGAGACATTGACCCTCCCCAGTGGGTAACCTGTTCAGATTTGGAAGCGAGGTCATGCACACTTGGAGCTATTTGGTGTTTAGGATTCTTTCATCCTGGCACTGATGTTCTGTCTGTGTCCTCTCTCTCCACCCAAATGTCAGGGTGCCAGAGTGACCATACCTTTTCTCTTCTCTTGGATAGAGTCCAGGAATGAGTCATCTTTTTTTCCTCCCCCTCAGAAGGGAGGTTTGCCAGAGAAAGGAACTCCAGGTCATAGCATAACAACACAGTCAATACAGCTGCAACTGGAGAGCCAGAGCTATTAGTGCTCTCTATTTGGTGTTCTTCGGTTTGTTTTTCTTTTGTTGTTTGGTTTTTCTGGGTGGAGCTGCCGGGTGAATCTGCCTTGTGGTGGGTCTCTCACCTCTGCCCTTCATCCAGTCTGCATTGAAGCACACAGGGACCTCCCTGTGGAAGTGAAGCCTGTGATGTACAGGAGGGATCCCCAAATCCTGCTCCTTGTACAATGTAGCTACCCTGTTTCTACTGCGAGAGTGCCCTCTACTGCTACAAAGGGAGGAGTAAGATTTGTCCCTTAGCTACAGACTCCACTGTACTCAAATAATACTCAAAGCTAGAGCTGGGAGAAATTTCTTGGACAACATTTATTCGCTGAAAATTGCACCTTCAGTCAAACTGAAACTAGTCATGAATTCAACATGAATAGTTTCAGCCATTTACAAAATGGCCAGAGGAAGAGGAGGTGGTGGTGGTGTGGCTGCTGTCAGCCCCTTTCCCCATTATTATGTGTAGTCCAGTGGTTAGGGCATTCACATGGGACAGAGGTTTGAATCCCTGCTCTGAACAGACCCAAAATGGCTTTTTTTATTCACCAAAATTCTAAAAAATTTCAGATATAATTTGGCTTGAACCAAATTTTCCCCCGTTTTTTCCAGGATTGCCACTGATAACAAAAAATAAGTTATTCACACAGCTCTACTTCAAGCCTTAATATCAGTGTTTCTCTTTAGGATATTAACCAAACACTGTTCCAGAACAATGTGAAACTTTTTAGGAATCATATTATTCAGCTCCTATCCCTAAAACTGAGCTCCAAAATCCCCTCCCCACCAAAAAATACCCCATCCATGTTTGTAAATATCTTCAGCATAGGAGTTGTATACTACTTACTACATACAGGATGCTGAGTAGATGAGACTGTATTGGGGAAATTCATTTGGAATTTTTTCTTTGGTTTGTTATATGTGAGAATGAAAAGCGGTTTCCAAACATGAAAAACTGGCATTTTACAACCTCGGAACAAAAAACAAGCATTTGTTTGCTACAAAATTTGCAAAAATTTGCCCAAAGGAAAAGTCACACTTTTGCTCATAACGGTTAGTGCAAAATTCTCTTCAGTGGCAGTCTTGATTAAATTGCTCACTGCTTTAAACTTGTGAATTGTTACATACATATCTGCAAAGCTCTCAGGTATCTTGTGAAAATACCTACACAGCCAAAACTAGTAGCTTTGCATAGCTGCACTAGAAATGTAAATTACATTACTACATTTCTTAGCATTGTTTGTTTTCTTTTTAAGGTAAACAGAAAATATTCCCCTTTAAGAGATGAGCATACAATTATAATTCACTTTTCTCCCCTTTTTTGTTATGAGCAGTTTCTTTAATCTGATGTAATCAGACAGAATGACAGACCACCAACCCACATATCATTTTGTCAGCATAACCTCTTTGGCTGTCAGGACTTTTCATTTTCAGCAACTCTGTGAATATACTGTAGTAGAGAGACTGTGTCTCTTTGTGTCCATGGCAAGACATTTACAAAGTCTGCGAGTCTGGTTCAAAAGAGCCCTATGAAAGTGCACCAGCAGCAGAAATGGCAACCTGCAATATCGGCTGTGGTTCATGATGACTCCAAGCCATTCCCCATGACTCATATTCCGTAAATGTGGGTGGTCATTTGACAAGGCAGCTACAGCCATATTACTAATGTATGGATACTTTTATTTGAAGTTCAAGGAGGTTTTCCATCCGTTACAATTAAATCAGTCCGAGGAACAAACTTATTCTACAAGGACAGAGAAAACTTATTTTTAAATGAAATTTAGCCTAGTGAACACTCCCCACTCTGCAATGTGTCTCTCATGGAGACAGTTGGCTTTCATGAGGATTGACTAAGTTTCCTCTGTAGCTAGTCGAGGAAAGCTATCAGCAAACATCTTCCCAGGAGCCCCCAAAAAACCCAGCTGCCAAAACAAGTCTAATTTTTCTCCGTGTCCTGCCTGTGTCTAAATAGGTCCATTAGTCACAACCCTGTGAGGGAAATAACTGACCTGATTTTCAGAAGGGCTTTGTTCTTGCAGCTGCTGTTGACTTCGTAGTCGTAACATCAAAGTTAGGCCTCACATGGGTAAGATTGTGTCAGATTGATACATCCCCGTATGTCATAACATGGGTAAGATACTGCTGATTGATACATCCCCGTATGTCATAACTGCAGGGATGGGATTTCAGTGGATTTGAGCAGTCCAAAACGTTGGCATCCTCGTTCTCATGGGGTAGAGTTTTTCTACATAAGGCTTTTTTTTAACACAATGTGCTAGGGGAGTGTTTCCCCTGCTCATGTACACATACCCACACTAGTTCTTATTGAGCTAGGGCGAGTATAATTAGCAGCATAGCCACGGTAGAAGCAACACAGGTAAGGCTGAAAGGTGCCGAGTACATATCCACCGGTTTCAGACTCCCGTGCTGCTGCTGCAGCTACACTGTTATTAGGGAGCGAGTGCAAGTATGTGTACACGAGCAGGGGAATCACATCCCTAGCTTGGACTGTAGACATCACCTTAGAGAATCTTATCCCACAGTTGGAAATCAAACCAGAGGGTAGCCTCGATAAACTGATGCCAATTTACAGCAGCTGAAGCTCTAGCCCTGTGTAGTTGTAAGGGTTTTGTATGTGAGATAGATGGAAAATTGGAAGCGTTTTGGCCACATTTTTTTGCAGAAAACGTCTCTTTTTTTCCACAGAAAAATACTGGCATTTGAAATTCTCTGTCAGCTCCTAGTTTATGCCTTTTTAAAAAATGACTACATTAAAAAAATAAAATAATTTAAAAAAACCCTTTTCGGACCCTGATGCAGAGAGAAATGCAAAGCTTTCTTTTTGGTCCGTAGTCAGCTAAATGAATAAATCCTTTGCAGTGTTCTCATTGTGCTTCTGTAGATGTTCCATTGAATTTGAACCAAATCTGGGAGTAACAGTGCCAATTTACTGTGGTAAACTGCTCAAGAAGAAAACCCCAAATAATGCCCCTGATGGTTGCTTTCCCAGACTCTCATTATGTTATGGGATAGTGTTATGCAACATTCCTTTTATCTCTGCTTGCTTCAATCTTCTTTTATGCAACTAAAACCCCAGGAACCAAGTTATTTGTATTATGTGGGTTTTGGCTAACACTAAGAGGACATAATGGATAAGGATAATTGTCAAGCATACAGTGGTGTCTACTGCTTGATGAAAGCAAGTACTGGACCAGGCCTGTCTTCCTTGTCCTACTGCCCAGCAGCTGTGTGGTATTTTGTCAGATGTGAGAGTATAGACTAGAATCAATGCTGATTATGCACATTTGGGAAAAATCCTGGAAACTAGCATTACAGCAGCAGCACTGTATGGACATGGAGGAAAATTGACACCCCTTTTGACTTTGCTGGACCTATCCATAAGAAATTAATATGCAATATTTTTTCATTTGATAGTTGTATTGCATCTCTCAGCATAGACTTTACATAGACCCCAATACATACCTGCCTTTCCCTCTGTAACCTGTGCCCTGCGGCCCATGGCTGAAGCCCTCAACTTGGGCTTCAGCCAAGGGTGGTGGGGCTTGGGCTTTGGCCCCAGGCCTCAGCAAGTCTACACCAGCCTTGGTGACCCCATTAAAACAGGGTTGCAGCCCCCATTGGGGTCCCGACCCGCAGTTTGAGAACCGCTGCTCTAATTTCAATAAGCATGAAATTGGAATAATGCAGTGGTAAATCAGGGCCTCAGAATATGAGAAGGCTTACAGTCTAACTAGACAACACAGATAAACAACTCCCACAACATGTCAAAAATATGTGGTAAACTCTCCTTCTTTTTCTTAAACTAAATTGGACTAATCCATCCCCCTTTCCTCCCACACACCATTTTTTCTGTTGTCAAGATGGCCCATGCAGCCTGCTACACCATTGCTGATCCAACGTACTCTCCTTCCACCATGCCTCACCACAAAGATCATTATGTGTGTGTGTGTGTGTGGGGGAAATAGTCTAAAAGCAAAAATTTTCACTCTAGTGTAGCTGCAGCTGCTCTTTCTTAACCCTTCTGTGGAGGGGAGGGGATGATATCAATAAACAAGAATAGAGATCACTTTTAAAAAATCAGTGGGCATGTTGAAATGCTGCACATAACAATACTTGGCATTTATGTTGTCTCCCTTAGGGGACTCATGTTACATTTCCATACCAAAAAACAATAAAGAATTTGGTCATCCCACAGCCTTGTGAGATGGGTTTTTATCCCCATTTTATAGCTGAGGAAACTGAGGCACAGAGAGTTAATTTATTTGTCCAAGGTAACATAAGGAGCTGATAGAAAAGCTGGAATAGAACCAATATTCTCCTAACACAAGAATAGCCATACTGGGTCCATGTAGCCCAGTATCCTGTCTTCCAATAGTGGTTAATGCCAGGTGCTTCACAGGGAATAAACAGAACAGGAATTCACTGAGTGATCCATCCCCTGTCATCCACTCCCAGCTTCTGTCAAACAGAGACTAGGAACACCCAGAGCATGGCTGTGCATCCCTGACCATCTTGGCTAATAGCCATTGATGGACCTATCCTCTGTGATGGACCTATCCTCCTAGTTCTGTACTATAACCTTTCTTCTATAACAAAGGCTAAAACAAACCTCCTTGCTGTGCTATTTGCACCACAAGACAAATGAAAGCTTTCTGTTTGTTTATCTGTGTGCAAAACTGAATTCCATTCAGTATAGTAAAAAGAAAAGGAGTACTTGTGGCACCTTAGAGACTAACAAATTTATTTGAGCATAAGCTTTCGTGAGCTACAGCTCACTTCATTGGATGCATACTATGAAACCATTCAGTATAGTGAAATTATCATGGTTATCATCCATTTAAAAGAGGTCTCAGCCTTATGTCACTTTTTCATATGTACATTCATCATATGGCATCTGTATGATAAAGTGCAGACAGGGAGCAACCATCAGGTGCTATGTGTAATCACCATAATCGAGGATATAAACATACGTGTAAGTCTCCTGTTATCAAAGAGCAAAGAACTTCTTGATCTTAACAGCAAGGTCAGAAGGGAAGAAGGATGGCCAGGTGGTTAACACACGAGATTAGGGATTTGTGGTTATAATTCATCATTCCTCTGCAACCCAGCTAGGCTGGTACAAAAAGGCCATAGAGTAGTGAGGGGTGAAGTGAGTACCTGAAGAGAACCTCTGGCACAGGGGGCTCCAGTGCCTGGTCAGCTCTGCACCACATCTGAAGCAGCCCTCAAGGATTGCAAGTGTTTTAGAGATTCCACCCCACTGCAAAGCTATTGAAGCAAGGACCCAGCTTCCCAAGGACACAGCTTCTTCCCCTTGTTCTGATGCTGGTGCAATCTGGGATTAATTCCTATCTCTGACACAGACTTCCTGTGTGACCTTGGGAAAGTCATTTAATGTATCCTGTACCTCATGTCCCCATCTTATCTCATAGGTATATGCTCAGATACCACTGTAATGGGGGCCATTGAATACCTAGGTAGAGGACAGTAATAGACTCCTAAAATGTACAGCACAGAATTCACAACTTTGGGTGGCAGGGAAGCAGGGGGAGGTTAAAATGGCTTCTAAGCCACCTGTGTATGCTCCCAGCCTTGCACTGCTGCATGGGCTGAAATGGCTCCTGTCGTAATTTCAGCAGCACATAGCTGAGCTATGGCAGCCTCCCTGGTGTGCCCTGTGTAGAGTTGCCACCTCTGAGGTACAAAGACCTAGGATACCTGGGATGATCCTTAGCCCACAAAACTGGCCAGCTGGAGGTGTGTACTGAGCACCCTGACAGATTTCCCTCGAAAGCTAGCTCACAAAAGGGATGATCCTGGGCAAATGTGGACAGGTGGCAATCTTAGTCCTATGGGTCATGGTGTTGTCTGGAATCTCTGCACTGCTGTGTACTGGAGCCCTGTCCCAAACATGGCACTCTCAACCACAGCCCCACCTCAGTACACGCCTTATGCCAGGTCTCATGGAAGGCAGCCTCATGGCTCTGCCTGCAGCACCAACACCAGGGATATTCTCCCCCAGCTGGATATGGGGCTTTTAGGATCACTTTTACCTGGCGTGAAAGGGCCAGGGTAAGGGTGAAGATCTTACCCTGGGGTGAAATCCTAGCCCCACTAAAGTCAATATCAAAACTGCCATTTTCACCTCTGGAATTTTAAAATGGGGAGTTAATGGAAAATACAATGCACGATGCCACCTATAACACCATGCTTCAAACTCACTGCACACAGTGGTATGTAGTCTACGCCAAAGGTCTGTGCAAAAGAGTCAGAAGAATTTATTATTAATAGTACCACCATTGGACAGACAAAATACTTTTTCAATACAGAACGGAAATTATTGAATTCTTTCTAATAACGTTGATGATGCATTTACATTGGTTCAAGATTAGACTGTCAACCTCATTTAGGGGGCAGAGCACTGACAATGAAAAAGATACTGGCACGTATGGCATAATTTGGCTAAAAAATTTGACCTGGGTGTCAGAGTGGTACATGAAAGGTTCAAAGAGAAAAAGCTTAGTCCTAAATGATTATGTAGGGATATGTTTTGACAGGGTTTTAAGCCGTATGATGCCCATTAAAGTTAACAGAAGTTTAAAGCTTAATCCCCATTCCCGCTTTGAATGTTTTCCTGCTTGTAGCATGTATTTGGAGCTAGTTAGGTTCATAAGTGAAATACATAACTAAGAACATCCTATCTTTGTCCTTGAGATCAGTAGTTAATGACATGAGAAAGTTCATTTGCTAGTTTTATTTTGCATTGTTCAGTCCCTCCTGAAATTGCCCCTTTGATTCCATACTTGTGTGTGTGTGTGTGTTTTGGAAGGAGGGAACCCCGCATTTTCATGAGTGCTCAATTTACTAGCTCGCAACACTGCTCTTACATTCTTCTCCCCTTTTGACTCCTTTACATCATGAGTCCAGAGTGCCAGTATTTCATGCTACTGATCCTGGATTATCATTGTTTCTAAAATGCAATACAGGGCAATTGTTAGATTTTTCCGAAGGGCTGGGCACTGACTAGGCTATTGTAAATGCTTTGGGCTTTGTGTTGTAAGGCACTGTAAGAGTTAAGTACAGGTCCTGTTACACCCACATATAGTACTGATTGTAATACTGCCAGGATAGCTTCAGGAAACCACTAAATCCTGCTGGAACAACACGTGTTTCTCATTACACCTGCCTGGCCTGCACCACAACACAACCAGCTAGAGTCTAGACTGTGGAATTTATGCCATGGCTCTCCATAATTAGATGTACTTGGATTGTAAACTCTTTGGGGCAGGTACCGTCTTTTTATTCTGTGTCTCTGTAGCACCTAGCACAATAGGGTCCTGGTCCATGACTGGGGCTCCTAGGTGCTACCACAATAACAATACACATTGGTGTGGAGCTGTATGTCTCCCTGAAGAGCACCAGTGAGATTGTGCCTCAAGCAGGCAAAGTACAGGGGGTGCACTCTGTACCAGCTTCTTGGTTCCACGCACAATTAATGGGATAGTGTGATATAGCATGGCCAGAGGGCAGCAGGAGAGTGTTTTTTTTTTTAAGCAAAAGATGTTTTTTATTTGCATAACACACTTACAAAGTAAAAACAGCAGCATATGCAATGTGTAACACAGCAACCAATCACAATTGTTTTCTCATTAGCTTCAGGGGAGGGAAGTGTTCAAGCTTTCCTGGGCCCAGAGCGGGGGGCTTCCTCGACTCTCGTGGTCTTCCACCCTTCCGAGTTACCTGGTGGCCCAGAGTGAGGGGGCTTCATTGACTCTCGTGGTCTTCCACCCCCTCGAGTTACCTGGCGCCCGAATGTCACCAACAATTCTCTCCTCTGAAAGCACCCAACAAGAGGGGACTCGAGGGTAAAGGGGGTGGGGAGGGAGCTCTCAGTGATACCGGGCGCGGGCTCTATGGTGGATTTAGCGGCCACAGCATCAGGAAGTGGATTATCTTCTGTTGGGCCCCCGCCCGGGAAGGAAATCGATTGCTCCGCACCAACGGGGGGTGCCCCTGGCGACTTGTGTCCTGGCCGCGTGGCACCGGCTGTCACCTGAGCAGGCTCGGTGGTCGTCAGCGGGGTGCCATCAGCGGCTGGGTCGATGGAGGAGTCCAGGGGCTCCTCGGAGGTGGGAGCAGAAGCAACAGTTAAGGGGAGGGAGCATGGGGAAAACAGGGGTGGAGTGAGGTCGCCCAGATCGAGATTTGCTGGCAAAAGGTCATCCTCCCCCTGGGCGACCGGGGTCAGATCTAAGGCCTCGAGCTCCTCGAACATGGAGGAGAGGACACTTTCCGCCGCCCCGGGGTTCTCCCCGCCGGCACCCGCCACGACGGTTGTCTTGGGGTTCACGGGGGCTTTGGGTAGTGTCAGGACAGAAGGGGCTTCCTCGAGGGTCTTGGAGGGGAGGGTCTCCCGTGGAGGGGAGACACTACCCTCTGGTGCTGCCACGTCTTTCCCGGCTGACAATGGTGGATGGGACGCACTCGTGGGCAAAGCGGAAGGTTCGTCATCGGTGCCCCCCTTCCTGGTCTTCCGGGGGCCTTCCGCCTCAGGTAGATGAGGCGGAGCTCGAGCCTTCCGCTTGCCTCACTTCCCCTGGACTAGAGCCCAGTCCTCCATGGCATCATCTGGGGGCTGGTTAGCAGGGGTCATGTCAGGGGGTAAAGGCGATGTCTCAGGGACTTGGGGGGGGGAATGGTGGGGCAGCATAAGGGAGGGAGGATTCTCCCTGGGGCAGGCTCTCTCCCATGCCTGGTGGTATCTCTGCCACACGCTCCTCCATAGGCCCCGCTAGATTGTCAGCAGCAAGGGCGGGGCTCTCCCTCTCGTCTGGGCATTGTAGGGGAGGTGCCCCTTGGGCCTGAGCTGGAGTAGCGATGGTCCGAAGAGGAGGGGGGGCGTGTTCAGGTACCGGGTGGCCAGGGGAGTCGGCAATGACAGGGCCGATCTCCTGCTGGGTCTCGGGGATCCCAGGTGCCCCTCCTTGCTGGGCTAAGGGGCAGTCCCTCCTGACATGCCCCGACGCCCGGCAGAGGTAGCACCGGGCTTCCCCCATGGAAAAGTACACCCGGTAATGGGTCCCCTGGTGGGGGGCTAGGAAGGACCCTTCGAGCGCCACTCCACCATGCGCCGCCGATGGCAATAAAGGTTGCACTTGCCGGTGGTAGGAAAAAATGTGACGGAGGGTGGGGTCTTTGCAGCCCAATGGGAGAGGGCTGATAACAGAAACAGGTTTCCCCAGGGTGGAAAGGGCGGGTAGCAGGGCAGCATTGGGGAGAAAAGGAGGGACAGAGGTCAGGACCAGGTGGACGCCCAGGTCCTCCAGCGGCTCTAGGAGGACAAACACCCCCCCCCCCCGCCAGGCCCCTCTCCACTGCTTCCTGGGCGGCAGCCTCCGATGCTAAGAAGAAGACGACCTTCCCGTACATTTTGGAGGCCGCCACAATGGCCGAGGGCCCCACCACGCTCGCCAACGCCCGCACGTAGGTCTCCACGTGGGGCGAGGTGGGCACCAGGAGGCATCGGACACCGTGCTTCCTTGTCATGGTGGGAAAGGGGCCCCAGCCACTATTGATGGTGGCAGAGGTGGTGGGTGGGAGAGATGACGAGGCGGCAGGCAGGGGGGCTGCCGCTACCCGGGCATGCATCCTGAGGGCTGAGGGAGGGACATCCGCAGAGCTGGTGGAGGGGGCAGCGCGGGAGGACACCGTGGTCAGTGGCGGGGCCGCAGCAGTGGGGGTGGCCCCGCCATGGAGGGCCCGGTGGTTTTAGCGGGGCCCTTCCCCTTCTTCTTGCCCTGGCCTTTCCCACCTGCTGGAGGGTCTTCCCTAGAGTCTGGGGAGGCAATGGGCATGGCAGCGGTGGAGGTCACCCCGGTGCCCTCCATTGCCGATGCCCCAGCGGGGACGGTGGCAGGTGGTTAACAGGAGTTGGGGTCAGATAGAAAGGGACAAGCTGTGGGGTGGACAATTCGGGGTGGGGGCACATAAACCACCGTACGCTTGTCCAGAGAGTCCTGTTTGGTTGGCTGGTGCTTCTGGTCCATGCGGTGGAGTCAGGGCGAGCAGCTGAGTCCAGAGGCAGATGATAGATAGCCAGCAAAGATGGCGGGGGGGGGCAGTGAGGAAGGTCGTAGTGTGGGGTTTGGGGGGACACAGATGGATCGGGGGCAGCTCCGTGCCACACCCCCCATGTCCCTACAAACACAATTAAGACACAGTCAAGGCCTCCCCCGACATGAGAGCACAGTTTGAAAGTTGCTCAGTCTTAGGCCCCCCCATGGCGATTTGTAGATTCCCCGGGCGGTGTTCCTCTGGTGCACGGCTTTTTTTCTGTCTATTCCGGGTTTTCTTTTTTTCAGAAACAGCATTCCAGAAATGCCGGAGTAAGTGATAAGAATCCTCTCGACCGAAAACGGGTCCGCAGACAAACAGCAAGCGGCTGGGTCTGGGGGCTGGGTCCTTCCACTCCCCCCCTCCCTCAGGGGGCGGGTTTCAGCTGGAGCGGCAGCAGCGTCCGAGGGCAGGCTGTGGGGCGGGGGGCTAACAGCCGGCCGGCAGCCGGCCAGCACTCTAGCAACAGCAGAAAGACAAAAAAAAAAAGGGGGAGAAGGGGGGAGAGCATCTGGCCTGGTTGGGGGGGGAAGCTGAAAGCAGGGGCAAAAAGCAAGGAAAGCCCAGGCCAGAGGGCAGCAGGAGAGTGTTTTTTTTTTTGAAGCAGAAAAGAATTTTATTTATGTAACACTTACAAAGAATCACCAAAAAGGATCAAGCAAAACTATGCAACAAAACAAAAGCAAACACAAGGTATAACAGAGCAGCCTTCAGGAGGGAGAAGTGTTCAGGCTAGCCTGGGCCCAGAGCCGGGGGGCTTCCTCTACACTCGTGGTCTTCCACCCTCCTGAGTTACCTGGTGGCCTAGAGCGGGGGGGGGGCTTCCTCGACACTCATGGTCTTCCACCCCCTCGAGTTACCTAGTGCCACGCCCAGTGTCACCGATTATTCCTCTCCTGAGAGTGCCCGACAAGATGGGCACGGCTGCGGGGTGGGCGGTTTGGGGGTGGGAGGGATTACACCCACGTGTTATAGGACCCCTCCTAGGTGACAGTGATGATGGTATCCACAGCAGCAATGGCTGGGGCTGGGGTCTCTCGCTCTTCCCCTCAATCAAAGGGTCAGACGGAGGGAACCGGACGGGGTCACCGAGCAGAGAACCTCGGACAGTGCCCACCGCTCCTCGAAGGCATCAAGGGAGTCGGTAGACGCCGCCCAGAGGAACTCCGCACGGATACGTGAATGTACTGAGGATCGGAAAACGGCCCTACAATCGCAGGACGCTTCATTAGCCAACCTCCCCTCTCTGGTTTTATAAATGGCTGTTTTATCTAGGGCTAGGAGGAGGTTAACCAGGAGATCTCGCGATTTTGTGGGGCCACGGATGGGGAGTATGTAGATAAAAAGGTGAGGGGAAAAGTGGAGCCAAAAGCATAATAAAATATTTGTGAGGAGCTGAAAAAGGGGCTGCAATCTGGCACACTCTAAATATACGTGCGCCAGGGTTTCCCTCACTTTGCAAAAAGGGCAAGTATCTGGGATGGGGGTGAACCGTGTCAAAAACACGCCCGTGCTCACAGCTCCATGAAGGAGCCGCCAACTAATGTCCCCGATGGGCCTCGGGACCAAGGTGGAATACAGGCTGGCCCACCGAGGTTGCTCACCCTCCAAAGGTGGCAGGAGGTCCCGCCACTTTGTATCGGGGCGGGACACCAGGGTGTGGGCGTGAAGGGTGTGAAGCGTGAGTGTGTATAAATATTTCTGTGGTGCGATTTGGAAGCTGACCGGCTGCAGTTCATGCAGCCGGCTTGCAGTGAAAGGGTGAGGGGTTTGTTGGGATCTATGGGGTAGGGGCCCAATTGAAAGGTCCGGCGGGCCTGGGGTAGAGGGTGGGCGGGGTGCGCCCTCGCGCAGGGCTCGGTTGAGAAAAGCCCAAGCAGCGGGCGTCAAAGCGGCCTTCACCTCCTGAAGTACGCACCGGGGGGTACGAGGTCTGGAGAGCCCCATTCACCGGGCGAGCGTCAGGGGATCCAGCCAGTCTCCCCGGTCGTAGTCCAGGAGGTCTCCGACTTTCGTGACTTCCACCAGGAGCAAACTCTGGCGCACCGAGCGGGACTCCGCCACCTGCACACGGAGCTGGGGGTTGTGTAGCAGGGGCTCCATGCGGAGATCTGCTCCCACTGTGGCCGCCACGGACCTGGTCGTTGAAAACAGTTTCCAGTCCGGAGGAGGTCCTGGTAGAAGACCGGCAGCCCGGAGAGGTCTCGCGGAAAACCTCTTGGACAGAGATAAAAGAGCTGCCGGTCATATCGGAGCCCTTGGAAGCGGCGCAGGAAGGTGTGCGCCAATATGCTCCACATCAAACTACCTGCACTATAAAGGAGCCTCTGCAGGGCCTGGAGGTGGAAGACACGGACCTGAGTGTGCAGACACTTCAGGCCCTGCCCTCCTTCCTTCAGGGGTAGATGAAGAACCCCAACAGGGGCCCAGTGCATTCCTGACCAAAAGAACTCTAGAATCGATGTCCGGAGGTTGGTCAGGAAACCCGGGGCCGGGACCAGGGTATTGAGCCGGTACCAGAGCATGGACAGGACTAGGTGGTTAAGCACCAGTGCTCTCCCTCGGAGGGAGAGACATCGGAGTAGCCTCGTCCATTTCCGGAGCCGCCCTGTCACCCCGCCCTCTAAATTTTGCCAGTTCTCCGGCGGGGAAGGGTGCGTGGCAAAAAGGTAAACGCCTAGGTAGAGCAGTGGACCCGCACTCCACCGGATGGTCTGGAGCGCGGGTGGGAGGGAGCTCACCCGCCGCCAGTCCCCCACCGCCAAGCCAGAGCTCTTGACCCAGTTGACTTGGGCGGAGGAGGCTGCCGAATACATGCCCTGGCAAGCCTCCACCTGCGCCAAGTCACCCGGGTCCTGGACCACGAGGAGTACGTCATCGGCGTACGCTGACAGGACCAGCCGCAGCTCCGGCTCCCACAGCACCAACCCCGTCAACCTCCTGTGGAGGAGAAAGAGGAAGGGCTCGATCGCCAGAGTATACAGCTGGCCCGAGAGGGGGCACCCCTGCCGCACTCCTCGCCCGAAGCTGACCGGTTCGGTCAGGGTCCAGTTGAGCCTAACCAGACAATCCGCGGAAGCGTACAGCACCTGGAGAAAACTCACAAACTGAGGTCCAAATCCAAATGCCTGCAGAGTGCCCAGGAGGTACCCATGGTCCACTCTATCGAACGCCTTCTCCTGATCAAAAGACAGGAGGGCGAAGGACAGACCGTCTCTCCGCCCGAGTTCCAAAAGGTCTCAGACTAGAAATAGGTTGTCAAAAATGCTGCAACCCGGGACAGTATAGGTCTGGTCTGGGTGGATCACGTCCGCCATCACAGACCCTAGCTGCAGCGAGATTGCTTTCGCTATGATTTTGTAGTCCGTGCTAAGGAGCGAGACGGGACGCCAATTTCGTAAATCGTGGAGGTCCCCCCTCTTTGGCAACAAGGCGAGCACCGCTCGCCTGCACGAAAGAGGGAGGACCCCGCCCTGCAAAGACTCAGCCCAGACAGTGGCTAGGTCTGGGCCAAGGATGTCCCAGAACGCGCGGTACAACTCCACGGTCAGCCCGTCCATGCCCAGAGATTTATTGGTGGGCATGCGACGGAAGGCTTCCGAGAACTCGGCCAGGGTGAGAGGCAGCTCTAGTCGGTCTTGGTCTCCCACGCTGACCGTGGGGAGTTCTTCCCAGAGCACCCTGCAAGTGCCAGGATCGGTCGGATCCAGGGAGAAAAGGCTTGTGTAGAAGTCACGGGCCCTCCCACACATCTCCACCAGATCCGTGAGGGGAGCGCTGTCTTCTGCTAGAAGGCAGGTGATGTCTTTCTTGGCCCCCCTTGTTTTCTCCAGGGCGTAGAAGAAATGGGAGCCGCGATCCATCTCCCGAAGAAGGCGGATGTGGGATCGAACAAAGGCACCTCGGGCCTGATGGTCCTCAAGGGCCCGGAGCTCCTCCCGCTTCTCCCAGCACGCTCCGCAGAGGAATGGGTCCTTGGGGCTGGCGGGCAGGTGCCTCTCCAGCTCTAAGACCTCCCGTTCCAACTGCTCTATCGCCGCATTTCTCTGTCGGCTGGTGCCCCGAGTGTAGTCACGGCAGAAGAGCTTGGCGTGCACCTTCCCTAGATCCCACCATTGCCGCCCCGAGGGAAAGGCACGCCACTGCTCTCGCCCGGCCAGCCAAAACTCCTGGAAGGACATCACGAAGCCCTCATCCTCCAACAGGCTGTTGTTAAAGTGCCAATGGCTGGCCCCGGCCTCTCTGCCCGGAGGGAGGCTGTTATGGTGGCTAGATGATGGTCGGAAAATGGGGCCGGCCAAATGTTGGAGGAGTGGGCTTGTGAAAGATGGAAACGGGATAAATAAATACAGTCCAACTGAGAGTGGTGTGACCGATGGGCCTCCACCCGGACAAAGGTGAACGCGGAAGTGTCATCTGGGTGGTGGTCACGCCAGACGTCCACTAGGGAGTAATGTTCGACTATTCCTCGGAGAATGTTTGCGGTGGCCGGGCTCAGCTCGGCCCCTGAGCGGTCCTGTTCCTCGAGGGTGGTGTTAAAATCCCATCCCAGGACTAGGCACTCGTGAGAATCTAGGGTGCCGAGGAAGTCGGACACTCGCTGATAGAATTGCGGCCGCTTCGGGCTCGTTGTCGGGGCATAGATGTTAACGAGGTTGACCACGAGCCCCTCCATACGGACTCGGAGATGCATCAGGTGGCCCGGCACGGCTTCAGTGACCCCTAGCACCTTGGGCCGTAGGTTGGGGGAGAACAGGGTCGCCACTCCAGCTTGTTGAATCGTGAAGTGGCTAAAGTAGACCCCGTTCCCCCACTCCAGCCGCCAGCTGTCCTCGGAGGTCTGATCCGTATGGGTCTCCTGCAGGAAAACCACAGAGTACCCCCCTTCCCGAAGGTAAGAGAGCACCTGGGACCTGCGGAGAGCCATCCTGTCGCCCCTGGTGTTCAAAGTTGCGATAATGAGAGGCATCATGCGGAGGGCTGGGGGCGTTCCTTGTTGGCGGGGGTGTTTGCGGCCCCCGGCGGGTCACGCAACAATCCGTGACCCCTCCCGTAAGTGAGTAAATCATCATGGAAGCTGTGGGCCCGCCCGTAGGCCGCAGCACCGTGCCTTCCTTTCCCTCTACCCTCCTTTATAAGGGCCCTTGTGGCCTGGAGGAGTTGATCAAAGTCCCCCCATAGCTGGAGAGCTAGCTGTACCCTGTTGCGGGAGCCACAGATGTCTTCTAAAAACTCCCGCAACGCTTTTCGCAGCTCATGGGGGGATGGGGTTGCGATTTCCCGGTTATTCCCTAGTGGGACTCTTGGTGCAGCCTAGTGGTCCACTGAGGCAGGCAGGCAGGGTGCAAACCACCGACGGGGCGTCTGACAGGCTAAAGTTATTAGGTCAGTCTCAAGCCTTGGGGTAGAAGGGGATGGCGGAGGGAAAATTGCAGCTCCTAATGGGTCGTGGCAGGAAAATGCAAAGGCTGCTCCTTGGGGGGAATCCGCAAAAAACGGGAAAGAAATAACCTCAGGGGTGGCAATAGCATTGCAGGAAGAGGTGGATTGGGCAGGGACAGGGGTGGGGGCGGGGGCAGAGGCGGGGCTCTGGGCTTCGGGAGGCAAGCAGTTGAGAGGTGGCGCCTCCCGAACAGATTCGAGAGTTAAAGGGGTGGGGAGCGGGCTCCCAGTGATGCTAGGCGCAGGCTCTGTGGTGGATTTGGCAGCCATGGCATCAGTGGTGGACCACCTTCTGTAGGGTGCCCGCCCGGGAAGGTGGTTAGGGAGAGGGAGCATGGGGAAAGGGGGACTGGGGTGAGGTTGCCCAGATCGAGGCCAGCCGGCAGTAGGTCATCCTCTCCCTGGGTGACCGGGGTCAAACCTAGGGCCTCGATCTCCTCATACATGGAGGAGAGGTCGTCTTCTGCCACTCCAGGGGTCTCCCTTCTGGCGCCCGCTACAACGGTCGCTTCGGGGTTCGGGTGATATTCAGGCAGAAGGGGCTTCCTCAGGGGTCTCGGAGGGGAGGGTCTCCCGTGGAGGGGCGATCCTACCTTCCAGTGCTATTTTGTCTTCCCCTCCCGACACCGGCGGATGGATCTCACTCGTGGGCATAGCGGAAGGCTCAGTGTCAGTGCCTCCCTTCCTGGTCTTCCGGGGGGCCTCTGCATCGGATGGGTGCAGCAGAGCTCGAGCCTTCCGCTTGCCTCGCTTCCCCTGGACTAGGGTCCAGCCCTCCATAGCATCTTCTGGGGGCTGGTTAGCAGGGGTCGTGTCAGGGGGCAGAGGCGATGGTTCAGGGGCTCGGGGGGGGTAACGGTGAGGCAGCATGGGGGGGGGGTTCTCCTTGGGGCGGGCCCTCTCCTATGCCCGGTAATATCTTTGCTGCACCTTTCTCCATAGGCTCTGCTGTATTGTTAACAGCAAGGGCGGGGCTCCCTCGCTCTTCTGGGCATTGTAGGGGAGGTATCTCTTGGGCCCAGGCCAGAGCAGCGGTGGATCGAGCAGGAGGAGAGGTGGTTACAGGTACCGGGCAGCCAGGGGCATCGGCAACGATGGAGCCGATGTCCTGCCGGGTCTCGGGGGTCTCAGGTGCCCCTCCCTGCTGGGCCAAGGGGCAGTCTCTTCGGACATGCCCCGCTGATCGGCAGAGGTAGCACCGGGCCTCTCCTGTGGAATAGTAGACCCGATAGCGGGCTCCCTGGTAGGGGATCGGGAAGGACCCCTCAAGTGCCTCTCCGTCACGCGCTGCCAGCGGCAGTAGAAGCTGCACTTGCCGGCGGAACAAAAGGACGTGAGGGAGGGTGGGGTCCTTGCAGCCCAACAGGAGAGGTCTGATAACAGAAACAGGTTTCCCCAGGGTGGAAAAGGCGGGTAGCAGGGCAGCGTTGGGGAGAAAAGAAGGGACAGAGGTCAGGACCAGGTGGACGCCCAGGTCCTCCAGCGGCTCTAGGGGGACAAACACCCTCCCCACCCCCACCACCAGGCCCCTCTCCACCGCTTCCTGGGCGGCAGCCTCCAATGCTAAGAAGAAGAAGACGACCTTCCCGTACATTTTGGAGGCCGCCACAATGGCCGAGGGCCCCACCACGCTCGCCAACGCCCGCACGTAGGTCTCCACGTGGGGCGAGGTGGGCACCAGGGGGCAACGGACACCGTGCTTCCTTGTCATGGTGGGAAAGGGGCCCCAGCCACTATTGATGGTGGCAGAAGCGGTGGGTGGGAGAGATGACGAGGCGGCAGGCGGGGGAGCTGCCCGGGCATGCATCCTGAGGGCTGAGGGAGGGACATCCGCAGAGCTGATGGAAGGGGCAGCGCGGGAGGATGCCGTGGTCGGTGGCGGGGCCACAGCAGTGGGGGTGACCCCGCCATGGAGGGCCCGGTGGTTTTAGCGGGGCCCTTCCCCTTCTTCCTGCCCTGGCCTTTCCCGCCGGCTGGAGGGTCTTCCCAAGAGTCTGGGGAGGCGATGGGCATGGCAGCGGTGGAGGTCACCCCGGTGCCCTCCATTGCCGATGCCCCAGCGGGGGCGGTGGCAGGTGGTTAACAGGAGTTGGGGTCAGATAGAAAGGGACAAGTTGTGGGGTGGACAGTTCGGTGTGGGGGGGCACATAAACCACATACGCTTGTCCAGAGAGTCCTGTTTGGTTGGCTGGTGCTTCTGGTCTACGCGGTGGAATAAGGGCAAGCAGCTGAGTCCAGAGGCAGATGTTAGATAGCCAGCAAAGATGGCGGGGGTGTGGGGGCAGTGAGGAAGGTTGTAGTGTGGGGGTTGGGAGGACACAGATGGATCGGGGGGCAGCTCCCGTGTCCCTACAAACACAATTAAGACACAGTCAAGGCCTCCCCCCACACGAGAGCACAGTTCGAAAGTTGCTCAGTCTTAGGCCCCCTCCATGGTGATTTGTAGATTCCCGGGCGGTGTTCCTCTGGTGCACGGCTTTTTTTCTGTCTATTCCGGGTTTTCTTTTTTTCAGCAACAGCATTCCAGAAATGCCGGAGTAAGTGATAAGAATCCTCTCGACCGAAAACGGGTCCGCAGACAAACAGTAAGTGGCTGGGTCTGGGGGCTGGGTCCTTCCACTCCCCCCCTCTCTCGGGGCGGGGGGGGTTCAGCTGGAGCGGCAGCAGCGTCCGAGGGCGGGCTGTGGGGCGGGGGGCTAACAGCCGGCCGGCAACCGGCCAGCACTCTAGCAACAGCAGAAAGACAAAAAAAAAAAGCGGGGAGAAGGGGGGAGAGCGTCTGGCCCGGTCGGGAGGGAAGCTGAAAGCAGGGGCAAAAAGCAAGGAAAGCCCAGGCCAGAGGGCAGCAGGAGAGTGTTAGAAGGGATCCTTATTCCCTGTAGAGGGAAGAAAGTTTGCTATAATTAGAGCACCTGAAGCCAGTCACCTGATAAAACCCACCTGCTTCAATCAGACAAGAAAAGAAGTTGAAGCAGAGTGGATTGGTGTTGGAGTAGAGAGGAGTTTGGAGGAGTTGAAGCAGAGTGGATTGGTGTTGGAGCAGAGAGCAGTTTGGAGGGAAGCAGAGGAGAGTTTGGAGAAGTGCTGCAGTGGGCTAAGAAGACCAAGACCCTACATAAAGGGACACCTGGTTTGTGCAGAGGGAAGGCAGGAAGCCCCCCAAGCTGAAGGGCTGGAGAGGGAAGAAGTCCAGGGGAAGGCACCGCTAGTTCAAGAGGTTTACTGCTATCCCTAGGGCCCTGGGCTGGGATCTGGAGTAGAGGGCGGGCCCGGGTCCCTCCCTCTCCACTCCCCTCCTCTAAGACACTAGTGGGGCAGTTAATACCCCAGTTCAGGGGTGAGAAACGGTGCCCTGAACCCTCCCCGAGAAGAGAAAGCGCGAGACCCATCAAAGTAGTGCTGGCAATTTGCCATAGTAGTAATAGGATAATTGACACTCTTTTTCATTTTATCAGTGTATCGATTTCCTTTTTTCTAATTAAACAAGACCCAGAGAGAAAACAGCCTGTGTTCTCAATTTTTGTGAAGCTTAAATCCTTGGGAAATTTTGTATTTCCTTAATGATCAGAATAAGACAAATTACCTCTGGACCTCATTATTATAATATTCAGTTTATCAGTTATTAATTTTGATCTCTTCTTTTTCTCTGCCTTTGCATCTTCTTGTCTTATCCTCCCAGTTTCCCTTTTAACTGTGTGGACTGGCACTGTTCAGTAGTGATTTCTTATGTGGTTTTGGATCTATGCAGAAGACTGCATTATTTTGCAGCAGATGTCAACATAGTCTGACTATGGGCCTGGTCTGTTCCTACCGAATCTGTGGCTAACCTCCCATTAACTTCACTGGCATGGGATCCCTGTATTGTTGCCAGAAGCAGACAGTGTGATCTTATTCTGAGTCTAGCAAGCAGCCAATTATTTGCAAGTTCTCCATGCATAGAGTGTTATTGAGATATCAGTTCACTGTAAGAAGATAAGTATAAAATCTTATCTGATGAATCCTCTGGAAGCTGCTGACACAGGATGTGGATAAATCCTGGAGAGCAACTTCATGCATGCTGCCCTTTTTCTTCAATTTGTCAATCAGAAGAAATTGAAAAATCTGGCACAGCTGTAAGTCCCTGATGTTGTGAGTGTGACAGTTTAGTAGGCTTCCGATAGTAGTTTCTGGATATCTATGGGTGATTATTCATTAAGCCCTTAATCACTTGGGGGTATCACAATGTTACTTTTTCACTACCCATGCCCATTCATTTCTACTCTGAACATTTGTTACACTACATGGTGAGTTTTTGTTACATTTATCTTTGGACGCGTTTACGAGTCTCTCACTTGGACTATGCTCAAAACATCTGGTGATATATATATAAAGGACATATATTTTGATGTGTTGGTAGCCAAGTCCAAGGTTTTATTTAGACCTTATCATGGATCTCTGAAAAATGGGCTCCCTAAGCTAGAGGCTGCCATCTTGTAAAGGAAAAGTAGTCGTTCCATATTATGACTATTATAATCAGAGGCCAAGAGCACATTCATTTATTTACACAGAGAGAGGAATTTCTTCTCCAAGTCAGTTCAGCTACAATGCCTTGCAATTAACCACAAAAAGCGAGGGTGTGAAAACATGCCATCTAAATTTAGAACCAGGTGTATTGTTACTTTAACTTTGGCCTCAGCTCAGTTCCTAGAAATGATTTTGTCTTAACAGAAAACTTGGCATACTATGGACTCATTTACCAATGCATACAATGCAAGCGAAACCCCCAGATAATGTACACTTGAAGGCAATTTATTAAAAGAGATTCCTTTAAGGTCATCATGGACTGAACACGTTTGGAGGATATGATTTTAGGCCTCAGCTGAGCAAAGCACGAAGCATTTGCCTAACTTCAAGCACACGAGTACTCCAACTGAATTGAATGAAGCTACTCCCATATTTGAAATTAAAAAATGCTTAAGTGTTTTGCAGCATCAGGAACGTTAGGGAAATGTTCCTAAAAAGGTATGGGGCTCAGTAACCCCCATGACCGGTTCCCATCTCCTGAATTCCCTCATGCACACTCATCACCTCTCTTAATCTTCTCCTTAACCTCTCACTCTGCTCTGACTCTTTCCCTTAAGAATACAGACATGTTTTAATCTCTCCCATCTTAAAAAAAATCTGGCCTTGACTCCACTTGCCTAACGACTGCCCCATCTCTCTTCTCCTTTTTATCTTGAACACAGCTTACAATCCCTGGAGTTCTTCTCCTCCAATTCCATTCTAGATGCCCTCCAGTCTGGCTTCTGCTCCTTTAACTGGATTGAAACCACTCTCACCAAAATCTCTAATCACCTCTTCCTAGCCAGCAATCAGAACCAATACTCCATCCTCATCAACCTGTCAGATGTCTTTGACTCCCCTCCACCATGCTCTTCTTCTTGAAGTCTTGTCTTCTGTAACTCTGTCCTCTCCTGGTTCTCCTACTGCCTCTCTAATTGCTCCTTCAGCGTGTCCTTTGGAGGATCTTCATCATCACCCCATCCCTCTAACTTTCTGTAGGGATTCAACAGGGCTCTGTCCTTGGTAACTTTCTCTTCTTATTTCTGGCTAATGTCATCTGTCGGCAGGCAGAATCAAACCTGGGACCTCTGGAGCTTAGTGCATGAGCCTCTGCTGCATGAGCTAAAAGCCAACTGGATCTTAGCTAAGGCTGTAGAGCAAACTCTCTCTCTCTCTCTCTCTCTCTCTCTCTCTCTCTCTCTCTCTCTCTCTCTCTCTCTCTCTCTCTCTCTCTCTCTCTCTCTCTCTCTCTCTCTCTCTCTCTCTCTCTCTCTCTCTGTGCCACTAGATGGGACAGAACACCACACCCAGGAGGTGTGTGGGTTACACAAACATAAATTCAATTACCATCTCTGTGCTGACAACTCACAGTTCTATCTCTCTATACCAGCCTGGTCTCTTTTTGTCTAAATTAAAATCTTGGCCTGTCTCTCTGACATCTCTTCATGGATGTCTAGCCATCAATTCAAGCTCAACATGGCTAAAACAGAACTCCTCAACCTTTCCAAACTTCTTCCCTACCTCCTTTCTTGATCACTGTGGACAACACTACCGTCCCACCTGTCACTCAGGCCTGTAACCTCTCTGTAGGTCCTCAGACCCAGGCTATGTCTAAAACTTGCAGGTTCTTTCTGCAAACTTCTCTAAAACATAGCCTTTCCTATCCATCCACACAGCTAAAACTCTCATCCAGGCTGTCATCATCTCTTATCTCAATTACTACAAATTCATCTCTGGCTTTGACAGAGGCAATCTTGTCCTGCTCATATCCATTCAGAATGCTGCTGAAAAGATCAGTTTTCTAACCCATTGCTTTGAACATGTCATCCTTGTCTTTGAATCCCTCCACTAGCTCCCGCTTCTCTACTGAATCAAACATAAGCTACTTGTCTTCACTTTCAAGACCCTTCCTAGCCTATCTCCGGCATACCTATCATTTCTCATTCACTAATGAGAGGTTGACTCCTGCCTTCAGTAACCCCACGGTGTTGGCCTCTATTGCCTACTTCTTAAATTTTCAAACAAGCACTTTTGTGCTTTCTCCCATGCTACCCCTCATGCTTGGAAGGAGCTCTTGTAAACATCAGCAAAACAAACACATTACCCTTCTTGAAATCCTTCCTTAGAACTCCACTGACCAACTCATTGCTTTTTTGTACTCCCCAGTTTGGCTAGTCTGTATTCATCTGTTGGCTTTTGCTTAGATTGTAAACGCTTTGGTGGAAGGGCTATGTTTTTGTTCTAGGTTTGTACAGCACCTAGCACTAGAGCTTGTAGGTGCTACAGTAGTAATAATAATAATAATAATAATTCATCACTGCACCACTGCAATTTTGGAGATAGACTTATTCCAATGTCAAATCACAGTAATGTTGTGGTGAATCAGGCCCATGGACTTTACCAAGACAATGTTTTAATTTTTACTCTTCCCAAGTGCATTAAAGTTTTCAGAGCTTTCATATAGTTATTTCTCTCATTAGGCTTAAAATTTAGAGTATCGCTTACTTGGCTGTTAACGGCTGTTACAAAGATGACAGTGATCAATTGTTCTCCATGTCCATTGAAGGCAGGACAAGAAGTAATGGGCTTAATTTATAGCAAGGGAGATTAAAGTTAGACATTAACTATAAGGGTAATTAAGCTCTTGACTAAGTTTTCGAGGGAGCTTGTGGAATCTCCATCACAGGACATGTTTCAGAACTAGCTGGATGAACACCTGTCAGGGATGGTATAGGTTTCCTTGGTCCTGTCTCAGCATGCGAGGATAGACTAGATGACCCCTTGAGCTCCCTTCCAACCCTACATTTTGATTTTTTATTTGACCTAAGAGCCTTGTCCTTTTATCACCTTAATTACACTCTCAATCTCCTATCCACCAAATCATTCACGCATTCTGATGTCACAGCCTCAGAGTTCCCTTCCCATCACCCATTACATTTTCACCTTCTGCCATTGCTTAAGTGGGCTTCCTTCACTACAGATTTCTTCTCTCCTGCAGCTCTGACATTTTTGTTACTCAACCGCTCTACTTCTTCTCTTTGGTAGGTGCTACTCCTGGGGTAATTGTATGCCAAAAAATTAAAAATTCTGCATCAAAAAATTAAAAATTCTACAAAATTCTGCAAATTTTATTTGTGAAAATAACACTACAGAATCACACCAGTTTCAATTATTTTGGTAATTTATTTCAAAATGCCTGTCAGTAACAATACAGACACACACAAAAATTCCCCCAGGAGCAGAGAGTTAAAGAAACCCCTACGACAACCTAGTTCCTGTTTCTCTGCCCTCTCCCTCCACTGAGCCTAGCTGGAAGGCCAGACACCCACAAACACTCCACCCCAGAGCCCAGCTGCAGGATCCCCCCCAGCTCACATACCCGCATCCCCTTCCCCCTGAGAGCCCAGCCATGCCACCCGCCAGCCCAGACACTCACCCCTTACCCTCAGAGCCCAGGGAGCCAGAGGGAGAAACAGCCTGATACTCAGTCCTAGGCCTGGTGGAGTTTCCTGCACACCACCACCTCCTTTCCTCAGGGTGTGCAGGGAACTGCAGCTGCCAGGAATGTACCAGCTCTTCCTCCCACTCCACCTCTCCCCATCAGTGTTTTCTATGCGTAAGCTTGGCTCTGCTGGATCTAGCAGACCCTAGTGGCGGTCAGCAGCACTGCAGCCCATTTCTGTGGGGGAAAGAAAATTCTGCATTGTGCAGTGGCACAGAATTCCCCCAGGAGTAGTAAGTGCTTATCCTTGGAACTTCAGCATCTGTTTTCTAACTTTGTCTTTCTGCTCAAACCTGCCACAGCTTCCACTACCAACAATCTGGTGAACAGTTATCAGTAATGATGAATAAAGCAAGGGAAGAGAAGTTTATCTTTCAACACACTGCATTTGAATTGGCTGTGGGACATCCAGGATGACATTTCAAAAGCTGGCATAAATGTGGGATGGCACACAGCCAGAGGTATCTTTGTGTGGTTTTCCATTGAATGACTAATTCATGCTAACAGACTAATTTTAAAATTACGGGATGGCTCCAGCCATCTTAAAGCTGTGTCCTTTGCCAAAGCCCCTCTCCCTGTTTAATTAAGAAAGAGCTTATTGCTGACCTGAGGCCCTACTTGAATTGTAGGATGATTGTCAAAAAATTGCAGCTGAGTTGTGGACAAACCACAGAAAATTGTGGAAACATAATAATGGACTTTATTATTTGCGGTAATAAAGTCCATTATTACTTTCCCCTGAATTTCTGGTGTCAGCCACCCAGGGCTGAGAGCAGGGCTAACAGTAGGAGCTCGGGGTTGAGAGTGGGGGCGCCTGCTGTTGGCTGACCAGGGTTGACAACAGGGGCCCCCGCTCTCAGTCCGGGGATGGCTGGGGCTCCCACTCTCAGCCTCATACATAGCAGGGCTCCCGCTGTCAAAATTGCAATGGAAGCCTAATATTGCGGAATCCCCAGTTTTCAGCAATATCAAAAGTTAAGTAGGGCCTTAATTATTAATCTCTTTCATTCTGAACACTGGTGAACATAAGGCATTAATGGGACGTCTATGTGCTGAAAAAGAAGAGGTGTTGGTAATTTAGTAGGTGGCACTGTTCCTCCTGTGTGACTGGGAAACATCTCATACCTGCTTTATCCACAGGTGCAAATGACTACACAAGGTGTGAGGCATTGTAGGAGAAGACCATAGTATATCAGCATTCAAACCACTACCTTCCTTCTGAAGCAAGTCACCCAAGTTTAGATGAATCACTATGTGCGCTGCACTATTTCCCAGTGTTGCCCTCCTTTCCCCTCATCCCCCTCACTGCATCTTTCAGTCTTTATGAAGGACAGCAATGAGAAGCAATACTGAAGTGTTCTTGGCTAGAATCTAAGAGGTTATCTCATGTTTGCTGATTAGTTTGCTGACTTCTGTACTATCCATTTAAGATTTGACCTCTTATGGTGGTAATTAAAAAAAAATCAAAATATCAGAGCAAGAAGCTGATTATCTACCTGGTCACTATGGCACTTCAAACCTGAAGGAAGACCATTCTGGCACAGAAAAAAAAGATAGTTTGTCCATATATTTATAAGCATTACAGGTTTGTTGCTTATGAACGAATGCAGCTGAGAACACTAACACTAATGAATGCCGTTGAGAACACAGAATGAAAGGGTTTTTTTTGTTTGTTTTTCCAGTTCTTGCTTTATAGAAACCTATTTTCGCTCCGAAATGCTCGCTGTTGCTGGTTAATAGGGGATGTGAATGTAAAAGTTTTTCCCTGGCAACAATCTCATGAACCTTGCATCTCATCAACACACTTTTGGAATGTCAGCACCCTCCAGTGGCAGTAGAACTGACTCACACCTTATGTGTTTGATTATTTCATATTTGCTTTTTACACACCATGAAATCTAGCCCAGTATTCTAGGGATAATTTTTAATTTAGTGCATTTTTTGGAAATTGACATAGCTAAATTTATTAGTCTTTCAAAAAGAGCATTAAGGAGGGAGCAAACTTCAGTTTATCTAGATACCTTACTGCATCTCAGATGATAAACATACGTTTCTCCCACATTTTCCTATGATCAGTAACAGAGTGGTAATTTGTTCTCTACAGAACCATTTTAGTGCAGGGCTGTGAAACAATTTTACAAATACTCTCCCTCCCCTGTCACTGTCACAAACATAACTCATGTCTTCTGTGATTGCACCACAACACACACAATCTGCCTGAGAATTCTAGGTCATCATCAACTTACGTCCAAATGCACCCTGGGTTTCCTGAGCATAAACTGCCTGCTCTGTGAGACTGAAATGCCTCCTTCCCTTCTAGGGATACTGCACCCCTCTGGGGTATCCATGGCAAAATTTCTGTGGGATCAGGGAAAGGGTAGGAACAGAGCCACAGATATAGTACAGTCCTTGGATTGTGACCCATTGCCCTCTCTGCCCATTAGCCCTCTAACCAAAGATGTGGAGGAAATGTTGTGGAGTATGATTACATTATATTTAGACTTGGAAGGATTTGATTTTTATCAGTAAATGTTGGTAAATGTCAATTTCATCATACACACAAAAACCAATGAAAACATATTTTCATTGATGATCATTGAAATTTACTAAGGCAAAGTAAGAAAAATGCTGCATGAGAATTCGTTAGAGTTTGATTTCAGGATATTTACTTTGTATATTTTGTGTGATGTTGACAATCTGTGTTTTCCTAAAGCTTCAGTTTTTTGACTATGTGTCTACTCTAATTAAATAATTGTCTGACACCCTCAATGCCTGATCCATCCATAATTTCCTGCAACTGTTGAAAATTAAAACTTATGAGCATTAAAAAAGCTTAAAAATGAATATTGATATCATCCATTTAAAATTATACACAAATATTGAATTCTGCCAAGCCTAATTATATTGATGCCGGTCTTTGATAACTTTCATTTGTGCAATCAGACCACAGAAAGCATGTCCATTTTAACTTTTGCAGTAAATTATAGTGCTAATATATTTTCACTTTCCACATGAATGATTTGTCCTTGGGCCCTTTCTAAATGTATTAGATACAAAGAAGCTTTTCTTTAATTGGGGGCATAATTGCCTTGCATGATGATCTTTTTTCTTTCAACAGACTTACTAGTTAATAGGTTGGCATGACACTCCATGCCTTCCAACTTGCTTGTAGCTAAATGTCTGAAGCCTGCCTTTTCTGTGTTGTCTTCCTTCCTTTTCTCCATTATATTCCCTTGCCCCTTTATGTTTTTTTTTTCCATTTCTGGCAGAGCAAGTAGTGACTAAAAATGCTGAAGCAATCTGAAATGGGGAGATGCGAGAGAACTGGACCAAGGCCCCAGTACATCTAAAACAATCGTCACTCATTGTGTTGTCATTTATCTGTGGAATCCATGTTTGAATAATAAGAGTATAATAGTAGAAATATACTACTGACCACCTAGCCAGGGATGGTAATGGTGATTGTGAGATGCTCAGAGAGATTAGAGAGGCTACAAAAGAAGAAAACTCAATAATAATGGTGTATTTTAGCTGTCGTCATATTGACTGGTTATATGTCACCTCAGGACATGATGCAGAGATAGCATTTCTAGATATAATTAATGACTGCTTCTTGGAGCAGCTAGTTCTGAAACCCCTAAGGGGAGAGGCAAGTTGTAATTTATGTCTAAGTGGCACACAAGATCTGGTTCAAGAAGTGAATATAGATGAACTGCTTGGTAATACTGACCATAATATAATTAAATTTAATATCCTTGTAGGGGGAAAAATACCATTGAAACCCACCACATTACCATTTAACTTCAAAAAATGGGACTACAGAGATATAAGGAAGCTAGCTAAATGGAAATTAAAAGGAACAGTCACAAGAGTGAAATGCCTGCAAGCTGCATGGAAACTATTTAAAAACACTATCATAGAGGTTCAAATGAAATGTATACCCCAAATAAAAAAAAACAAAAACAGTAAGAGGATAAAAAGTGGCACCATGGCTAAACAGCAAAGTAAAAGGGGCGTATAGAGACAAAAAGGCATCCTTTAGGAACTGGGAGTCAAATCCTAGTTAGGAATGTAGAAAGGAGCATACATACTGAGAACTCAAATGTGAAAGTATAATTAGGCAGGCCAAAAAAGGATTTGAAAAGCAACTATCAAAAGACACTAAAACTAACAGCATTTTTTAAAAATACATTGGAAGCAGGAAGTCTGGCAACAATCAATGGCACTGAGGGACAATCAAGATGGACAAATGTTGTGGAGAAGCTAAGTAAATTCTTTGCATCAGTTTTCACTGCAGAGGATGTGATAGAGATTCCCACACCCGAGCCACTCTTTTTAGATGACAAATCTGAGGAACTGTCCCAGATTGAGTTGTCAACAGAGGAGATTTAAGAACAAATTGATAAATTAAATAGTGGTAAGTCACCAGGACCAGATGGTATTCACCCAAGTGTTCTGAAGGAACTCAAATATGAATTGCAGAAATACTAACTGTGGTATGTAATCTATCACTTAAATCAGCCACTGTACCAGACGAGTGGAGGATAACTAATGTCATACTGATATTTTAAAAAGGCCCTAGAGGCAATCCTGGCAATTACAGGCCAGTAAGCTAACTTTGAAATGAGGCACATTGGTTGAAATGATGGTAAAGGACAGAATTATCAGAGATAGATGACCATGATATGTTGGGGAAGAGTTAACACAGCTTTTGTCAAGGGAAATCATGCCTCAACAAACTATTAGAATTCTTTGCGGGTATCAACAAACATGTGGACAAGGGTGATCCAGTTGCTATAGTGTGGGCTTTTGGAAATCCTTTGAAATGTAATCCCACATCAAAGATTCTTAAGCAAAGTAAGCAGTCATGTTATAAGAGAGAAGGTCCTCTCATGGATCAGTAACTGGTTAAAAGATAGGAAACAAAGGGTAGGATTAAATGATCTGTTTTCACAATGGAAAGTGGTAAATAGTGCTGTATCCCAGGGATCTGTATTTGGACCAGTGCTGTTCAACATAGTTATTAATGATCTGGAAAAGAGGGTAAACAGTGAGGTGGGAAAGTTCGCAGACAATACTAAATTACTCACTGGTCATGTTATAGTTACTTCATATGAGGGTATTTTATCTCCACTAATGGCTAGCACAACAAAAATCACACGCTGAGGCAAACTTCTACTCGTAGTAATTCAACAGAGATTTCAATGGACTTTCACCAGAGATTGAAAAAGGCAGTATGTATTCATGTTTGGCTTGTCTCCTAGGGCTGGGATGTTGCACAGAATCTTTTGTACTCTTTATTTTTAAGGTGACTCTTTGAAGACCTCCACATTTACTTACACATTTCCAGCAGTACTTTTGTTTTTCAAAGGACTCAGCATCAACGGTGGAGGATGTTTAGCAGCAGTAGGCACCAAGCATTTGAGTGGCAGTAGACAGGATGTGCACTAAAGCACAGGGATTCCTGGAGCCCACCACATTCCATGCAACCGCTATGGCAGAATAATCAAAGTATGGTTCTTGTGATGAAACTAATCAAGAGTTAGCAGTTTAAATGTGTGGTCATTTTAAGGAAAGGATAAAAATATTACAGAAAGTAGATGAAACAGGAGAAAGAGCTAACAGATTCTCCTGATGGCATGGCCTCTACCATACTGAGACAATCCTTCACTCTGTGATTATTGTTGCATTGAAGTCTTTTTTATATTTCTGGAATAGGCAAAGGGAATGTAACCAGGCCTGAGCATAGGGTATATTGTGATAGGGGCTGTCCATTGGGAAAGGGTAGTTCCATTGACAGATGTTAGTATGATCATCTCCATTTGTTCAGCTGTGATGGGGTGTGCCCGTCACTGCCAGGATGATGCCTCTTCCTGCCCATTCTGGGTAATAGCTTTCAAGGTTGACACTCCATCCTGCAGTTGCCGCTGTCTCTCTGTCTCTGTCTCTCTCTCTCTCTCAGTGTCTGCAGCCCCTCTCTCACTCCACAAGCTGCAGCTGCCTCTTTGTAACTCAGCCCTCTGGCAAGGTTACCATCTGTGTTTTCCCCTTCTGGGGTCTTCTCTCAGCAATGCTGGGTAGTCTTCTCATTCACTGCCACATAGTGCCACTCCCTCAGTGGCAGGCAGGGGAACATGGGCCTGCCCTCTACTCCAGGTTCCAGCTCAGGGACCCTCTAGCCAGCAGTCAAAGCCTGTGCCCTCTTAGACCTTACTGCCTTTCCCTGAGCCATCCTGACTCCCCCCTGCCCCCCTCTGGAGATGATAGTACATTCCTCCACTTCTGCTGCTTCCATGTGGCAGGTTTGGGCACATCTCTACATTTTGTACACATTTCCTTTACATCTCTTGCTATTCTGCTGTGGTATATGTGACATTATCTGATAAAATATGACCATGTAGGTCATTGTTGCTGCCACTGCTATATAATTGCAACGAATCTTGTACAAAGTATGTCAAGTAAGGTGTCTAGGGAAAGGATATGATTTGATGAATATGATTTTGCTATTTGTATGCATGTATCATTTTTGTATTTGAAGTTATGAGTATTGGCTCTATACCTGTATTTTAAATATGTGTGCTCCTGTGGTAATGCCCACAAGGTATTTAGCCTGCACATCTTGAAGGGACTATTTGAGTTGAGTGGCCCATTAAAGAACACTTAACTCACAATGGAAGTTGCCCATCTACACTTAACGGACTTTCCTGCTGTGACTAAGCGAAATCATGCATGGACATGTGACTTGCCCATGTGACTCCAAACACCATCTTGTCACCTGTAATTTTCCACAGTGAGAACAAATGGGTTTCCCTTCACTTGAGAGGAGCTATAAAAGTCTCTGGAAACATCTCCATTTTGCCTCTTTCCTGCTTAAATCTCTGGACTATGGACTTATACTAATGGGAGCATTCTAACCAAAGGACTGAGGACCTATGAGTGATTTGGAAGCAACCAGTATGTATTTGATTTCTTTAACCAATTTTAACTCTCACCTTTCTTTCTTTTTATAAACAAACCTTTAGATTTTAGATACTAAAGGAATGGCAACTGTGCGATTTTTGGGTAAGATCTGAGTAATATATTGACCTGGGTATGTGGCTAGTCCTTTGGAATCAGAAGAACCCTTCTGTTTAATGAAATTGGTTTTAAATAACCACTCATCTTTAAGTCTAGTGCCTGGATGTTGAATCAGGACTGGAATGCCTAAGGAGACTGCTTTTCTGACTTCTTGTTAGCCAGTGAAACCAGTTTACTTGGTTTGGTATATCCTATGGGAGAATAACCACCAGTTTTGGGGTGCGTCTGCCCAATTTCTCAGCAGTTTGTTCTGAATTTGGTATTCTGAGTTGTGACCCAAGAAGGCACAGTGACACAGCTCCCACTGGCCGTGGTTCGCCCCTCGAGGCCAACGGGGGCTGCAGGAAGTGGCGCGGGCTGAGGGATGTGCTGGCCACCGCTTCCTGCAGCCCCCATTGGCCTGGAGCAGCGAATTGCGGCCAGTGGGAGCTGCGATTGGCCGAACCTGCAGATGCGGCAGGTAAACAAACCGGCCCTGCCCACCAGAGGGCTTACCCTGGCGGGCCGTGGGCCAAAGGTTGCCGATCCCTGCCCTGGACCTTTATTTTCACATGCAAGTATTTTATTCTGAATCACACACTGTTGTAGTATAGCTTAAGGCTCAATTCTGAGCCACTTTATGCACCTGTGCAAAGACATAAGCAAACATAGGGCTTACCTATGTGGGCTACCAGAAGCACAGGTAGCCGCAGAGAAACAAAGCCGCTTTCACAACTTTCTCTCCTATCGATGTAGACATGAAGAGGGACAATCAGGGATAGGATGAGGATAGGTGCAAGTCAATCCCAGAGGAAGGGGTGTGGAAGGAGAACAAGGTACCAGAGAGTGGCTCTAACTTCCTTGCATTCCCCTCCCAGAGACACAATCTGGTTCCTTGTTCTGCCCCTGGGGCAACATAGCCATTCTTTACTCTTTGCTCAGGACTTGTGGCAAAAGCAGAATTGAGTCTATAGTTTATAAGCTCCTCAGGGCATATAATATGTCTGGATTTGTAAAATGCTATGTAAATTTACAGAGCTACATAAATTATTGTAGTAATAACAAAAAATCCTTATTCCTGATGCAGTAATTTAATGAAAACATGACCTCCAAGTTAAATATATTTTTGCTTTTAGAGGCTTTGAGCACCTCTCTCCACCTCTCTTTGTGAACATTGTTCTTTCAGCTAGCCCAGCTGATAAGCAGAAGAGTTACACTATAAAAACATATCAGGAAATAACAAATAAACGTCTTTTTTCACTCTCTTTATTCATAGGTTAAAATGTAATGCAATACAGTTCTTAACAATTATTCGCTAAGAAAACCAAGGATTTATTTTTGCATAAACCAGAAGCAAAACAGAAAGATACTAATTAAAAAAGCCATCTTGCTTCAAGTTTTGAAACCATTACATACAGTATTAATATACATATTTACATTACAAGTATATTATATAAATATAATATATATGTAATCTTGTAACCACAATAAATATCAAGAAGGTTTTTTAGGCACACAGCATAGAAAAAATGCAGAATCTGCACAATCATTAAGAGTCTTGGAGTGACTCACTCTTACATCATTTTCACACTGAAAAAGAAAATATTTTACATAAAATATACAGCCACAGCTTAAGCAGTCCTCAGTGAACTGGGGACTCGTATTCCCATTAGAAGCCTCCTCCTTGGTTTACTAATACTATTTTTCTATACAGCTGTTACATAAGAAAATAGTTTGCAAGATTTTGTACTCAGCTAATAGCCTAAGTAATTATCAGTGCTAACAAAATAAGTACAGCGTATCTACATAATGTATATACAAATGTGTGCAGAAATATGGGTTTGGTGAACTACTTTGGAGCTCACTTCTAATACTGGGGAGTTACCCTGACATCAAAAAAGGGATTTTCAGTTAAATCAAGTCAGAAATATTACATCA